>NC_136422.1:133275625-133951250 GCF_052625555.1 Lactuca saligna | reverse complement strand
AAGCGTCAAAAAAATACTTATATAACCCATAATAATAGCCCAAGTATTTATTATAAGTTCCTAATAACGTTACTATAATTAAATAAAAGTTATATTAAAAATAGCGTAGGCGTAGCTCACTTACAGCGGGTTTTATAGAAAACCGGGCTTTGCTTGGAGCAGCGTTCCCGAGCCGAAAAGCTCTTCTTCTCGGAGCCTTCGAGCACTCCGGGGCTTCCGCCTCGTGCTAGGGAGGTTCCCTAGGCTTTTCGGGGGATTTCGGGGCTAGAGAGAGGTTCTAGAGAGAGAGAGAGAGTAAAGAGAAGAAAGAATGGGAAAGGTGTGAAGAAAATGAGGGTGGGAGAGGTGGTATTTATAGGGTGAAATGTGGCTGAACTTGGTGCCACATGTCACCATCTGGTGGCAAGCCTTGGGGAGAAAGCAATGGCCAAGATTGTGCCACATCACCCATTTTCGCACAGCACACTTCCGACTTCTAAAATCCGTAACTTTCACATACGACCTACGTTTTTGACGTTCTTTATATCCACGCATAGGTAATGATAAGATCTACAACTTTCATTTTGAGACCGTCACCTAATTCTCGACCGATCTTAAATTTAACAGTACAAGGAGATTATACTGTTAAACGTCTGCGTAAAATTAATAACTTCTACATACGGACTCTGTTTTTGTCTGTCTTTTTACCGTTGATTTCCTATTAATGAGATCTTCAACTCTCATTTACGTTGCGTAAGCCAAAAACCGCTCGAACTAAAATTCGAGTTTCAGGCCGTGCACTGCTAAGCCGAATCTTAGAAAAATCATAACTTCTTCATACGAAGTCAGATTTGGGCATTCTTTTTATCGATGTTCTTAGTTTAACATATTCTACGACTTTTGTTTAGATTGATAATGCTAAAAAGTCTTCTATCGTAAATTCACTATTTACGTCTCCCGGTGCCGTGCCGGTTTTGCCGTAAAACTTCGGCGGGCCATAACTTCTTCGTTATAGCTCGGATTTCGGCATTCTTTATATGTACGGAAACCTTGAGACGTATTCTAAAACTTTATGTAGAGATATCGGGATTATCTCACACTTTAATTTTGACGCTCATTTTTATTCTTTATTAATTATACATTTATAATTAAATAATAAACACATAAACACACATAATTCACATAATACTCAAATATTTTATATTTATTACTTCAAAAAGAGTTACAATAGTTGTCCTAGACTATTACATTGACAAAAATGCTTAGCCCTGAAAACCCGGGCGTTACATTATGGAAATGTCAAGAATTTACCAAATATGGAGAGTTTCTCATCGCCCAAATTTCAATTGGATAGAAATTGGGAATCACGCAACTTGGTTGCATGATGAATGAGAAATTTCATATTTGGAAATTAGACTAATTCATTGACAAAGTGTCAAGTGAGGGACTAGGAGATCGAGTACACAAAGTTGCGTGTTGATCAAGTTCACCACAAGAGTAACAAAGATATTCGTCATGATTTACTAAAGGTTTAGTAAATACGATTATACTTACAGGATTAAGTGTAATTCTGAATTGATTAAAGGTTTAAATCAATAGCAAAACGAATAAGAAGAATCAAGTAGGTAGAAAGATTAAAGTTTCTCCATTCTAAGAAGAAGGGAGAGTAGCTTTTATACTTTATGATAGGTCTTAATGATTAAGAACCATATCTCAATTGATCCTCTAAGTGATTCTTAGTACAATTGTATGTTTAAGAAGAGGAATCAAGAATTGAAGAAATGGTTAAATCAAAAGGTCAATCATACTTCGTTCCAATAACAAGTCTTAAAGTTAAGATTGTGACAATGAGTGAAAAGTATTAAGGTTTATAACATTCATCAAATGTGGAAAGTTGTGATGTCTTGAATAAGACAAAGACCGACTAGGACCAATTTATGAAGTGTTTTGATAAAAACTACACTAACTCTTGAATATTTGTTTGTCAAGAAATGGTTATTGACAAAAGAATCTTATATGTCAAGGAGTCAGTGGGAGCCTTAATGGTCTTGAAAGGTTTCAAGAACAAATCAAAATAAACCTTAACGATCATCACTAGCACACGAGTTGAGTTTTACAACCTATCGTGTTGACACTATTTTGTTTTCTATACCATTCCAATTGAGTTAATTGTGCATATGAGTCCTATGAGTTCTCATTTGAAAGCATAAGAGGCAAGGACCTTGATCAATGAAAGGTACATTGATAGGAAAATGTGAGCTTCTTAACTACTTGGAAGACGTGGTGGGCAGCTGTGCTACCATAAGGCAAGAAATCATGATTAAAAGAGTTCGGTCCATACGAGTTTGAATTTGTCGTAAACTTTGGTTTTAACAAATTCACATGGATAGAAACACATACACCATTAAAATCTAAGTGTCAGAAGATTTCCTCCTTCATGAAAATGATTGTGAGGAAATGCTTTCACTAAGAAAGATTTTAAGAAGATAGTGATTGTAAAATTGCATTCTCGAATTCGATCATGGTTACGGTATCCCTTTCCATAATTTGAATTGTGAGGTTTGGCAATTAGTCTTAATTGTTTAGACACACATATGAACTATCGAAGGCAAAGGTGTACAAGTTCAAGAAGCCTTGATAAAAGATTATCAAAGCATTAAGTATTAGAAACATGGACTTAAGAAATTCAATAGGTATTGTTTTTCTAGAAAGTTAAGATGTTTATGAATACATGTCGAAGCTAGTGGGAGCATAAGTGTTATGTTTTATAGTAATTATCATGATAGTGGGAGCATAAAAGTTATGATTGTATGATTATTATGGAAAGTATTGCAAGTTGGCAATATTAATTATAGAAAAACAAGAGTTATACCTTGCAAAGTCGTAAGGGTTGTAAAGTTCTTTTTGCTATAATTAAGGGAGAGAATATTATGCTTCATTTCAAATCTAAAGGCTTAGGTTGAGAAATGTTAATAAATTTAGTCAAAGGTACATAGCGTGTTCTTAAAATTTCGATTATGATTACGAAATTCCTTTTCACAATTCGAATTTTGAGAACATAGCAAATAAAACATTATGCGTCGTGTCCCATACGCTTCGGGTATAGGATCGATTGCAAATGCTTTAATGTTTGACCATTCTAAAATTTTCCAAATGTCTAGCGCATTTAGAGGGAAAAGGGACTAGAATCGGTTTTGACTAAAATAATTAAACAACTATCAAAGGACAATCCAAAGTTCGACGAGGATTGGTTGCTTGTGAGTAGTTGGAAGCATGGTATTAATGGACCATATCAACATTATTAGGAATAGATAAGATTCTATTAAAAATAAGTTGTCATATGGAAAATATGGAAATGTATCTATATTGGGAATTGAATATTGAAAATCTATGTCTAGATGACAAACTTTTATGCAAAGGGATGTTCAAAGGAATGTACTTTGAGCGAGAGACATCATATCTAAGGAATTGTCTTGTAACAATCTCCGATAGAAAACTTTGTAATATGATTGGCAATGGTCTTTGTGACTTTGGTGCAGTGACATTACGAAAGGATAAATTCGGAGAAAACTTTGTAATATGATTGGCAATGGTCTTTGTGACTTTGGTGCAGTGACATTACGAAAGGATAAATTGCATAGAATGTTAGAATCTAGCATATTCTATAAGTAGCAAGAATTTGATATTCTTTCACTTATGGAAAAGGATTTGGAGTTGTGGAATTAGAATGATTGGAAATGTGTTCATGTGATCTATTTCACAAAGTAAGAACCATAGGTGAACTGTGTGCATGCTAGGAGCATGGGATAAGTGTTGTAATTCAAGTAAGAAGTTGATTACCCGAAACGACAAATAATGAGTAATCGATATGGTGATAAATAAAAGGAGTTTTATTTATACTCAAAGGGTTGAGGCCATATGGGATTAGTATTAGTCTTGTGTTTCACTTTGCATGTTTTGACTTCCAGAATAATTGAGTTTATTAAGAATAATCGAATTATTTGAACGGGCCACAGTTGTTGATATGTTGGAAGTAGATATGAATGAAGACTGTCGTGAATTGGTGTGTGGATTGTCTAAAAGAGTATTAGATATAAGCAAATGTTTGCTGCAACATTCATGAGTGCTTATGAATATGAATTTGAGCATTGGATTAAACCCACGCTCACTTGGATCACTCCATGAATTGGATCACGAGTGATTGGTGAGACGATAACATCTTATATTCTTGAAACCGAGATGTGTGAGTTGTATCTTGCTAATCGGTTGCATATTGATAATATGTAAACACACTAGTAACTTGGTGTTATAAAACATATTATTGTGTGTGATTCGGTAAGTAAGTGCAAGCGAGCATTGTATTAAAGTTTATCCGTTCCTTTTATCCAAAGTAGGATAAAAGCGATATCTTTGGGCCCCTCGATGGTTTAGTGATGACAAACGTAAATGCTCGGTCGGGCTAGGGCTAATTTGATTTGTTCAATTAGTCAGTCGTCATAAATCGGGAATCGAGAAATAGTACAAAGAGAATGATTAGAAATCATGTCTTATACGATATCTAGAATGGAGGAATATATGATCCCTTATCTAAGGACACGCGTATTTGATATGATCAGAGTTGACAGCGGCTTTGGCAAGCTACGATTGCAGATCAGGATCTGAAGTCATACGCATAATAGTTATTAGACTTATCCAAGTGGGAGACTGTTGGATTAGTGTCTAAGTCCATAACTATTTTGGTATGTACTTGACCCGATGGTGCATGGTCCTTTTGGGTTGCCTTCACCAAAGCAACTTGATTGGAGAAATAAATAAAGAGAGAGAGGTTATTATGATTTATTAATATGTTATAAGAATAATATATTAAAGGAGAAATCATATTTGTTTAATTAATATTGGTCAATAATTAATTAAGAATTAATTTTGTGAACAAGTGTAATTAATTAAACTAGAGGGGTTGATTTTTAATTATGTGATAGTTACAAAATAAGGTAAGGATTATCTTAAATATAGGGTGAACGAATTTAAGGAGATAATGCCTTAGAATTCGACTAGGATAAGGGTTTCTAAGACTTATCTTATGGTTACTTGGTGGGCAAGCAACTAGATAAGGATAAGGACTAAAACCCTAATATTTAAACCTATATAAACCCCCTAAGGCACATGAATTCGTGTAAGCCTTCCCAAGAAGTCCTAAGGATGAATTCCTACCTCTCTCCTCTCTCTTTATAACTTCTCCATTTGCTCTTGGTGTTTGTAAGCCATTAGAGGAGTGACACTTGTGACTCTAAGCCTTCCAAAGTCAATTCAAGGAGATTTGGGATTGTTATGGCTACATAACAATCAAGGTATGATCTTAAACCTATTCTCATGTTAATATGATTACTTGAATGCTAGAATTAGGGTTTATAGTCTTGGATTCAAAGCATGTACAATAGAGAAACCTAGATCCAAGCATTAGGGTTTGTATGAGCACATAGGATGTCTTATGTCCAAAACCCATCAGTGGTATCAGAGCCTAGCTTGGTTTCAATTGTATTGATGCATTACATGTTCAAAAAAAATCGTTTTTTGGTGTTTTGGAGGCTGGACTCGCCGAGTCCATAGCAGAACTCGCCGAGTCCATGCAGACTCGACGAGTCCAAGCCTGACTCGACGAGTCAACTCGTCAGATGGAGGGTATCTCGGGTTTTCTTGTTGTTTTTGCTTATGGAATGTAACCTTATCATGTTAGATCAATATTAATCCGATTATATGATATATTTGACTATAATTTTGATCTAAATGAAGATATTTATCAATTAATAAGATAATTGTTTCATTATGTGATAATTGATTAACTATTTTGAGTAAATTCATAAATTGTTTTGTAAGAAATCAATTAAATAAATCAAATATGGATAATTATGTGATTAAATGTTAATTTAAAATTATTTGTTATTTGATCCTTGTTGCTATGAAAAGTTTCATATTTTGCCATTTAGGTTTTATAGTTTAAATTTGAACCCAAAAGTTTTGTTGTTTTGAAATTTAAATAGTTGAAACCCTAATGTTTTTGAAATGTTTCAAAACTTGCCCTCAAGTTTTGGAATTTAAAAGTTGATTAAAAGTTTAATTAGGAATGTTAAATTCTAAAACCCTAGTAATGTTTTGAAAAAGTTCAAATCACTCCCTTATGGTTTTATTAATTAATTAAGGTGTATAATTAAAAGAAGTTTAATAAATCCATAAAAGTTTACGTTTACAATTTAATTGAATTAAAAGTATAATTGTTAAATTTGATCACCTAATATTTTAAAAGTGTAAAATGCACCCTATACTACATATAACAATAAATGTCTAACATTATATATATATATATGTATCTATGTATGAGTAAAAGTCAGTCTTACCGTTAGTAGGCCTCATTCACGAAGCTGGTCTATAAGGGGTGTTTAAGGAAATTGCCTATAAAATGGCGATTGAATGGGTATCCACTCTTACTCACCGCACTCTTGACTAGTGGAGGATCGTTAGCCGAACGGGTAGGATAGGACGAAACCTTCCACTATAAGTATAATAAAATACAAAGTAACTAAATGTTTTTACAAATTCCCAATCTTAGTTACTTAGGAAAAGTGAATTGATGCAATTCCATGAAATTACACTTTGTGCCCTTGCGAAGACGTTAGTGGAGCGTGTGTGGTTTACCGGCACACTAAATGGTTCTAAGTGAAGGTCGCAAAGGGTGACTCAATGTTTGTCATAGTTCGGTGGAGCGTGTGTGGTTTACCGGCACATCGAATTGGTGACTGTAACATGTGAGGGCACCATGTAACTTTGGATGGTTATTCACACCCGCTTTGTGATCCTCGGCATCCCAGTCACAAATGAGAGGGGCATATCAAGATTTAAACATGCCATTGAAATGTTCAATGAATCTCAAAGGATCTAGGAGTTTTCATAGATTTAAAACTTAAATTTAATTTTCGTTTTTCATGGTGGAAATTGGTGAATCGTCATTCACTTACCTTCAAATATTCTGCAACTAGATTACGGCATCCCTTTTCTAGGTTGTAGCGTATTGTGTTGGGTCCTAGCCTTAGTATCTCATTTGGGTGATTAACTAAGGACTCAATCAATCAATCAACTAACTTGAATTTGTTTTCTCCCGTTTTGTAGATGTCAAAGTTCGACAACCATGGTCTTCCCAAATCCCGTGGAACAAGCATTCCACATGAAGATGGTATTTCACGATTAGATCGAGGAACAAGAAATCATGCTTCACTTCCTCCACCTCCTCCAATTGTTCTCCCTAACCCACAAGATCGAAGAATTGAAAGGTTCAATATCACTAAGGCCCTATTGGAAATGAAACATGAAGATGGTAAATCCGTGTGTGCCCACATTCTAGGAATGAAATCACACATCGATAGGTTGATTATGTTGGGTGTGTCATTTCCCGATGAGTTGGCTGTGAACTGGGTTCTGCAATCACTCCCTGAATCATATAATAAGTTCAAAAGAAAGTATTATATGATGGATCATGACGACAACCTCATTGACCTAACTTACATGCTCATTGCTGCTGAATCAGAAATGATTTGGCGAAGCAATGGAGCATATTTGTTGGGAAAGTCAACCGACCATGCTTCCGAGGACGTTCTAGGAGAACCGACCTGCGTTTGATGCCAAGAGAAAGGGCGTTGGATAGAAGTCTGCCCCAAGAGCCTGAAAATTCCAAAGATGGGAGAGTCAAAGAGTATGACTGCGCTTCAGGTAAAATCCACTATCTAACTTCGTTAAGTTCCTATTCATTGATTCAAATACATGATGTGATAAGATTGCATTTGAATGTTTTGCAGGATCGGTGAAAAGAAAGGAAGCTTGGTGAAAGAGCAAGATGAATCTAATCACAAGAAATGGATATTGATCGCATGGACTTGAAGATTAGATTTTGAGCTTAGATAGTTATAATAGAGTTGTTAGAAATTTTCAGTTTGAAATACATAGTTTTCAATGGATTTTGCATTGTAAGGACAACTGTTTTACGCTGGTTTTTTAAATAAAATAAATTTTGACTCATTTCCTTGCAATGAAATCATTATGAAAATTGATGTTTGCATATTTCTACAACGAATGGATATGATTCTTAGTTATATTATTTATGGAAATGTCAAGAATTTACCAAATATGGAGAGTTTCTCATCGCCCAAATTTCAATTGGATAGAAATTGGGAATCACGCAACTTGGTTGCATGATGAATGAGAAATTTCATATTTGGAAATTAGACTAATTCATTGACAAAGTGTCAAGTGAGGGACTATGAGATCGAGTACACAAAGTTGCGTGTTGATCAAGTTCACCACAAGAGTAACAAAGATATTCGTCATGATTTACTAAAGGTTTAGTAAATACGATTATACTTACAGGATTAAGTGTAATTCTGAATTGATTAAAGGTTTAAATCAATAGCAAAACGAATAAGAAGAATCAAGTAGGTAGAAAGATTAAAGTTTCTCCATTCTAAGAAGAAGGGAGAGTAGCTTTTATACTTTATGATAGGTCTTAATGATTAAGAACCATATCTCAATTGATCCTCTAAGTGAGTCTTAGTACAATTGTATGTTTAAGAAGAGGAATCAAGAATTGAAGAAATGGTTAAATCAAAAGGTCAATCATACTTCGTTCCAATAACAAGTCTTAAAGTTAAGATTGTGACAATGAGTGAAAAGTATTAAGGTTTATAACATTCATCAAATGTGGAAAGTTGTGATGTCTTGAATAAGACAAAGACCGACTAGGACCAATTTATGAAGTGTTTTGATAAAAACTACACTAACTCTTGAATATTTGTTTGTCAAGAAATGGTTATTTACAAAAGAATCTTATATGTCAAGGAGTCAGTGGGAGCCTTAATGGTCTTGAAAGGTTTCAAGAACAAATCAAAATAAACCTTAACGATCATCACTAGCACACGAGTTGAGTTTTACAACCTATCGTGTTGACACTATTTTGTTTTCTATGCCATTCCAATTGAGTTAATTGTGCATATGAGTCCTATGAGTTCTCATTTGAATGCATAAGAGGCAAGGACCTTGATCAATGAAAGGTACATTGATAGGAAAAGGTGAGCTTCTTAACTACTTGGAAGACGTGGTGGGCAGCTGTGCTACCATAAGGCAAGAAATCAAGATTAAAAGAGTTCGGTCCATATGAGTTTGAATTTGTCGTAAACTTTGGTTTTAACAAATTCACATGGATAGAAACACATACACCATTAAAATCTAAGTGTCAGAAGATTTCCTCCTTCATGAAAATGATTGTGAGGAAATGCTTTCACTAAGAAAGATTTTAAGAAGATAGTGATTGTAAAATTGCATTCTCGAATTCGATCATGGTTACGGTATCCCTTTCCATAATTTGAATTGTGAGGTTTGGCAATTAGTCTTAATTGTTTAGACACACATATGAACTATCGAAGGCAAAGGTGTACAAGTTCAAGAAGCCTTGATAAAAGATTATCAAAGCATTAAGTATTCGAAACATGGACTTAAGAAATTCAATAGGTATTGTTTTTCTAGAAAGTTAAGATGTTTATGAATACATGTCGAAGCTAGTGGGAGCCTAAGTGTTATGTTTTATAGTAATTATCATGATAGTGGGAGCATAAAAGTTATGATTGTATGATTATTATGGAAAGTATTACAAGTTGGCAATATTAATTATAGAAAAACAAGAGTTATACCTTGCAAAGTCGTAAGGGTTGTAAAGTTCTTTTTGCTATAATTAAGGGAGAGAATATTATGCTTCATTTCAAATCTAAAGGCTTAGGTTGAGAAATGTTAATAAATTTAGTCAAAGGTACATAGTGTGTTCTTAAAATTTCGATTATGATTACGGAATTCCTTTTCACAATTCGAATTTTGAGAACATAGCAAATAAAACATTATGCGTCGTGTCCCATACGCTTCGGGTATAGGATCGATTGCAAATGCTTTAATGTTTGACCATTCTAAAATTTTCCAAATGTCTAGCGCATTTAGAGAGAAAAGGGACTAGAATCGGTTTTGACTAAAATAATTAAACAACTATCAAAGGACAATCCAAAGTTCGACGAGGATTGGTTGCTTGTGAGTAGTTGGAAGCATGGTATTAATGGACCATATCGACATTATTAGGAATAGATAAGATTCTATTAAAAATAAGTTGTCATATGGAAAATATGGAAATGTATCTATATTGGGAATTGAATATTGAAAATCTATGTCTAGATGACAAACTTTTATGCAAAGGGATGTTCAAAGGAATGTACTTTGAGCGAGAGACATCATATCTAAGGAATTGTCTTGTAACAATCTCCGATAGAAAACTTTGTAATATGATTGGCAATGGTCTTTGTGACTTTGGTGCAGTGACATTACGAAAGGATAAATTGCATAGAATGTTAGAATCTAGCATATTCTATAAGTAGCAAGAATTTGATATTCTTTCACTTATGGAAAAGGATTTGGAGTTGTGGAATTAGAATGATTGGAAATGTGTTCATGTGATCTATTTCACAAAGTAAGAACCATAGGTGAACTGTGTGCATGCTAGGAGCATGGGATAAGTGTTGTAATTCAAGTAAGAAGTTGATTACCCGAAACGACAAATAATGAGTAATCGATATGGTGATAAATAAAAGGAGTTTTATTTATACTCAAAGGGTTGAGGCCATATGGGATTAGTATTAGTCTTGTGTTTCACTTTGCATGTTTTGACTTCCAGAATAATTGAGTTTATTAAGAATAATCGAATTATTCGAACGGGCCACAGTTGTTGATATGTTGGAAGTAGATATGAATGAAGACTGTCGTGAATTGGTGTGTGGATTGTCTAAAAGAGTATTAGAGTTTATCCGTCGTAAGTGCAAGCGAGCATTGTATTATTGTGTGTGATTCGGTAAGTAAGTGCAAGCGAGCATTGTATTAAAGTTTATCCGTTCCTTTTATCCAAAGTAGGATGAAAGCGATATCTTTGGGCCCCTCGATGGTTTAGTGATGACAAACGTAAATGCTCGGTCGAGCTAGGGCTAATTTGATTTGTTCAATTAGTCAGTCGTCATAAATCGGGAATCGAGAAATAGTACAAAGAGAATGATTAGAAATCATGTCTTAGACGATATCTAGAATTGAGGAATATATGATCCCTTATCTAAGGACACGCGTATTTGATATGATCAGAGTTGACAGCGGCTTTGGCAAGCTACGATTGCAGATCAGGATCTGAAGTCATACGCAGAATAGTTATTAGACTTATCCAAGTGGGAGACTATTGGATTAGTGTCTAAGTCGATAACTATTTTGGTATGTACTTGACCCGATGGTGCAAGGTCCTTTTGGGTTGCCTTCACCAAAGCAACTTGATTGGAGAAATAAATAAAAAGAGAGAGGTTATAATGATTTATTAATATGTTATAAGAATAATATATTAAAGGAGAAATCATATTTCTTTAATTAATATTGGTCAATAATTAATTAAGAATTAATTTTGTGAACAAGTGTAATTAATTAAACTAGAGGGGTTGATTTGTAATTATGTGATAGTTACAAAATAAGGTAAGGATTATCTTAAATATAGGGTGAACGAATTTAAGGAGATAATGCCTTAGAATTCGACTAGGATAAGGGTTTCTAAGACTTATCTTTTGGTTACTTGGTGGGCAAGCAACTAGATAAGGATAAGGACTAAAACCCTAATCTTTACACCTATATAAACCCCCTAAGGCTCATGAATTCGTGTAAGCCTTCCCAAGAAGTCCTAAGGACGAATTCCTACCTCTCTCCTCTCTCTTTATAACTTCTCCATTTGCTCTTGGTGTTTGTAAGCCATTAGAGGAGTGACACTTGTGACTCTAAGCCTTCCAAAGTCAATTCAAGGAGATTTGGGATTGTTATTGCTACATAACAATCAAGGTATGATCTTAAACCTATTCTCATGTTAATATGATTACTTGAATGCTAGAATTAGGGTTTATAGTCTTGGATTCAAAGCATGTACAATAGAGAAACCTAGATCCAAACATTAGGGTTTGTATGAGCACATAGGATGTCTTATGACCAAAACCCATCAGTGGTATTAGAGCCTAGCTTGGTTTCAATTGTATTGATGCATTACATGTTCATAAGACATTACATGTCTTATGACCAAATCAATATTAACATATAATTAGGTTTAAGATGTTACCTTGATTGTTATGTAGCAATAACAATCCCAATTCCTCCTTGAATTGACTTTGGAATGCTTAGAGTCACAAGTGTCACTCCTCTAATGACTTACAAACAACAAGAGCAAATGGAGAAGGTATAAAGAGAGAGGAGAGAGGTAGGAATTCGTCCTTAGGACTTCTTGGGAAGGCTTAGACGAATTCATGAGCCTTAGGGGGTTTATATAGGTGTAAAGATTAGGGTTTTAATCCTTATCCTTATCTAGTTGTTTGCCCACCAAGTAACCATAAGATAAGTCTTTGAAACCCTTATCCTAGTCGAATTCTACGACATTATCTCCTTAAATTCGTTCACCCTATATTTAAGATAATCCTTACCTTATTTTGTAACTATCACATAATTACAAATCAGCCCCTCTAGTTTAATTAATTACACTTGATCACAAAATTAATTCCTAATTAATTATCGGCCAATATTAATTAAACAAATATGATTTCTCCTTTAATATATTATTCTTATAACATATTAATAAATCATAATAACCTCTCTGTCTTTATTTATTTCTCCAATCAAGTTGCTTTAGTGAATGCAACCGAAAAGGACCATGCACCATCGGGTGAAGTACATACCAAAATAGTTATGGATTTAGACACTAATCCAACAGGCGTGTCATAATCGGAGTGATTGTTGTGTCGACCCTTTTGGACAATGTAAAACATTCCTGTAGTTTTAGCAGTTTGTTGAATGAAATTTTTACTATTCAAAAGAAAAGTTTTCAATCTTACCTTATAAATTTGCTCATTATGTCATTATAAAAATATTACTAATTTAGCTTGCCATGTTTTGTAGGAAGACATTTTATGGCACATATATCATGGGGAAATGAATTATAAATCCAACGAAGTTTTCAAGTTGTTCAAAAAACTCTAATTATGTTTTGTTTATTCAAAAAAACTCAACAAACTTAATATTTTGTTTAAAAAAACTCAATTAACTTACACTTTGGTTAAGTTCTCATTTAGGATCAACCTCTAATTAAAACCAAACTAATGATATGGCTTTAAAAAAAATTATAGATAAATTGGAATAACTAAATTCATAGTCCACTTGGAAATCGAGTTTGACGCTCTCGATTGGTGTAAATGTACGTACTCCTCAGATTTGTCCCCTTTACAAGGAGGGCCACTAATTTCTGTATAAATATCCATTAATGATCAATCTGCATGAATTACAAACTGTTTTCACAGAAACTCCTAAGTTTCGAACCAAGACAGGTGGCCAGATCAATCTAGCAAATTAATCATGACTGATCAGAAGCGTGCTCCTCGCTTGAATGAAAGGATCCTTTCGTCCTTATCTAAGAGATCTGTTGCAGCGCATCCTTGGCATGATCTTGATATCGGTACGTATGTGTTTGTTTCTTGTTCTTGAGCTTTCCCATTTGACGAATGGATCGATCTGATTTATGCAGGACCAGAGGCTCCTCAGGTCTTCAATGTGGTACGTACTATCTATGTCGCTATTGTTTTTCTCTCTGATTAATGTCTGGCGTATTATGTTCGGATGTTAAGTACAGGTCATTGAGATTACAAAGGGAAGCAAAGTGAAATATGAACTCGATAAGAAAACTGGTCTCATCAAGGTTAGAAATTCATTAAACAGCCATTGTCGTCCAGCCATATGCGGTTGCATGCATGTTATATTTCATATTATGCATGATCTTAAACACATGACTTATGTTCAGGTTGATCGCATCTTATATTCATCAGTCGTCTACCCTCATAACTATGGCTTCATCCCTCGATCCCTATGCGAAGATAATGACCCCATGGATGTACTAGTTATCATGCAGGTATACATATGATCACATTCCCTTTAGCTATCAACCCTAATCAAGTTACAACTAAATTGGAAGCATTGAACAGGAACCAGTGGTGCCAGGATGTTTTCTTCGAGCTAGAGCCATTGGGCTGATGCCAATGATTGATCAGGTACCTTTATGCTGAGCATGAAACAAACTTTCGATCACCAATTAAAGATATTTTGACAAACGGGAATTGTTTTTAACGCATATAGGGAGAGAAAGATGATAAAATTATCGCAGTTTGTGCTGATGATCCAGAATATCGCCACTACACGGATATAAGCCAGCTTGCTCCTCATCGTCTGACTGAAATCCGCCGGTTTTTTGAGGACTGTATCCTTATTGCATCTTCCATATATGCAACTGGTATAGATTTTTAATAACATGATGATTCAATACGTTTTCTTGACATATACATAGACAAGAAGAATGAGCACAAGGAGGTTGCAGTGGATGAGTTTCTGCCTTCGAAAACTGCTTATGAGGCCATTCAGTACTCTATGTAAGCTTATCTTCATACACTAAAGGGATTTGAAGCCATTGGAATTTTACGATAACTTATTCATGATGACTATGCAGGGACCTTTATGGTGAATACATCATGCAAACCTTAAAGAAGTAGATGGCGATATGGTGGACCCATTGATGATTGATGATGCGGATGCTGATGGTTCAGCGTTGGGTGGTTTTCTTGTTTTTTTTACCTTTTACTATAATTAATGGGTTAGATTGTATCTTTGGTATCTTTCCCTATAAATAGAGTTGATATGTCAATGGATCATTTATTATATATTTCTGAGTAAAGGCAATAACATCAAGAATTCCTATCGTTCTCATTCTATATTTGACTCTTAATTCTTTTCAATGAGGATAGGAAACGATAGAATTTCATGCATGTCTATAATAATTGTAATCGGCCTTAACGACACACTTTTTTTTTAACCAGCAAAATTTTATTACCACTGCCTAGCAAGATGCAGGGGCAGGAAGAAAAACAAAATAAGCCAAGAAAGTTACAAAACACAAGAAGGGATTACAACTCCAATAGGCCGATTACATTTTCCTATTTTACGCATACAATTAATATTATAAAAATCTTAAATTTTTAACGTGTAATTGGAAAAAAAACTCTAATATTTTTTTTATTATTGATATGGCTATAACTTTCTCGTAGAATTATTGTTCTAGCCCACTTAATGAGTTTCATGGTTAATTTAATTAATTTTTTTTTTGTAAATTCTATCATAAAAAGTTCAAATTTGGTTCTTCAAGTTTGCAAAAAATTATGCCATTTGGTTTTTTAACATTATTTTTCGTTTTTTGTATATTTTATTTATTTTTGGGCTTTTTTTATAAATATATATACATTTTTATTTTCTTTTTTATATATATTTTATTTATTTTTATTTTTTTAACTTTATTTTTCAACAATTTAAACTTTTTTTTTTTTACCTTTTTACCTTTTGTTTTCTATATTGTTTTTTCTATTTTAGTTATTTATGCTTTTCCTAATGTTTTTATTTATTTAGATTCAAGAACTTGAATTCACTTTAAATTACTATAACAAGTTTTTTATAGAGACCGACTATTATTATATTTTTTGTTCTTTCTTTTAGTTTATTAACAAACTGAAAAATATTAACTTTAATTTAAACAATTGATATCACATATAAAAATATGATTTAATTTGCATGTTATATAACACATTGGAGCAATAAGTCTCAATAAACAATCTATTTTTTTTTTAATTTTCATTTTCTCATAACATAAATATAATAGCACTAAAAAAAAAGAATAAAAATAAAATAAGTTGGATAGAAATTACAAATATAAACATAACTATTTTATTTACTTGAATAAAAATTAAAAAAAATTATAAATTATCAAAATAAAAATAAATTTAAAAAATGAAAATAAATAAAATATATATAAAAAGAAAATAAAAAATGTATACATATTTATAAAAAAACCCAAAAATATACAAAAAAAACAAAAAATAATGTTAAAAAACCATGTGGTGTAATTTTTTGCAAACCTTAGGAACTAAATTTGAACTTTTTAGGATTGATTTTGCCAAAAAAAAAAAAAAAAAAAAAAAAGTTAACCATGAAACTCGTTAAATGGGCTAGAATAATAATTCTGCGAGAAACTTGTGGCCATAGCTATAATAATAAAATATTAGGGTTTTTTCCAATTACGCGTTAAAAATTTAGAGCTTTTATAATATTAGTCCTTACACATATGTTCAACCCATCCACACACCAAACAAATGACATTATCAGCTGTCTTCGAAAGGGCTAATATGTATCTTTTTTGAGACTTTGTCATTTCGCACTTTTCAAACACACCAAATAGTAACATAGATGATGGCTAACAACACCTTTCTTTTCTTTGGACAATTTCCTCAATTAACTGCATAATTTATTACATCCCCCACTGTAGAGAAACTGAGTGATGAAATGGAGCACCATTGGAAAATCCAATGCACTACTTCTTAAGTGAACGAACTAGACCCAAGGATATGAACTGTGGATTCTTCAACCTGCAAGCACAGAGAGCAAGAAGAAGAAGCTATATGCAAACCTAGAAGCTATATGCAAACCTCTGGACCTAAGGGACAATGCAGTGGGTATACGATCTAGGAAAGCCCTCCATATGAAGGTAATCACCTTTATAAGGACTATTTTAATCCATACCAGTGGGATGGCTGAGGATCTAGTTAATTTTTGAATCAATTATTCTCCTTAAATAATCAACATAAAACACACCATCGGGAGAGTGATTAAACTTTAACTTATCAAAATTTAGGGAAGAAACTTGGGTTGAGTCCACCAATTTTTCTCCGTACACAATAATTTATGTTTTAAAATGTTATAATGTACAACTATTTAAAACATAAATTGTTGTGTATGGAGAAAAATTATTATGAAAGAATCACTTCCCTTACAGAATATATATGACACTACATGTGTTTAAAACTCACGAAAAATAAATACTTGTTAAGGGAGCTTTTTGGATGTGAATTTTTGTATGTGTTGGTTTATTTTCCTAGGGAGCTTTTTGGATGTGATTTTTTTCCCTTGAATGTGTTGGTTTATTTCCCTGTATAACCTCTTTACTTTTGTAGAAAGAGAATGGAAGATGGAGTATTTCCTATTTTCCTAGTATGTGTGCAGATGAATAGAACATAAAATTGACAAAAGTTGAGAGAAACTTACAGTCGATTACTTTTAAACTTACAAACTTACTTTTTACAAAAAGAACATACATTAAAATAGGCAACTAGTTGCGGACATTATCCACCTACTTCATTAAAGAGACATAAATCAAAAATGGTTTGTCTGACATTCTTGATTAAAAGCAAAGAAATGACTAGAGCAGATAAGATAAAAACATATGGATTATTCTAATCTTTTCCCTCCTAACCCATAATTGTCAATATGCTTCACTCCCAACAAGTTAAACATTTCCTCAAATTTGTTGTTTGCCATATACTTTGTGAAAATATATGCCTTCTGTTATTTGCTGGTCACATGCATGACTTTTATATCTCCATTCTCGAAACACTCACCTAAGAAATGAAACCTTGTTTCTATGTGTTTGCTTCTTCCATGAAACACTGGGTTTTTTTTATGAATTCTATGGTTGATTTGTTGCCAACATACAACACCACATGACTGACTATCATTATTGTTAATTCACGAAGCAATGAATGCAACCATATCCTTTGGCATGTTGCACTTGTCACAGCCATGAATTCCGCTTAGCATGAGCAAAAAGCTACATTCCCCTGTTTTTGCGACCCCCAAGTAACCAAATTTTCATTGCGATAGAACGTCATCCTGATGTGTTGTATTTGTCATTTATGTCCCTTACAAGATCATTGTATGTGTACCCGGTTATAATGACTTCTCTAACCCCCCCCCCCCCCTAGTGCAGGTTAAGCCACAATTAATGGGTCCTTTGATATACCTCAAAATATGTTTCACTTCTTGTAGATGCTTGACTGTGGGACTCTCCATGAATCGACTTACTATCATAGCAACATAAGAGATGTTGGTTTGAGTGTGTGTAAGATATCTTAAACCTCCTATAATTCTCCTATAATCTATAGAGTGTACCGGGTCTCCCTCTTCATCCATTGTTAGCTCTAACTTGGGTTTCATTAGGCACTTGCATCAATTGCACTCAGCTATGCCTGCCTTTTCTAGGATATTTTTTTTGCATATGTTGTTTGTTTTAGAGTAATAGAATACTTTGTTGAACCACTTTAATACCTAGTTAGTACGACAATGAGCCAAGATCACTTATTTCAACCTCTTGTTGCATTTGTTCTTTGAAGAGCTTCACTTCATTACTACAATTTCCTGTAATAATAAGATCATCAACATACACCCCCAACTATTAAGAGCATATCATTCTTTTTTCTTGTGTAAACGGCACATTCTTTTGAGAATCTTATAAAACCCAAATTTTTAGACATTTAGCCAAACGGGATTTCTAAGATCTAGGAGTTTGATGAAGCCCATACAAAGGCTTTTGACAGCTTGTATACTTTTCTTGGTTCGTTATGATTTACAAACATATCTGGTCGAGTTACGTAAACTTCTTCTTCCAAATCTTTGTATAGAAATGCAGATTTTACATAAAGGTGGTGCACAATCAATTTTTACCTATAAAAGAAAGCAAAATACATACCATTTCGAGTCGGGCAACGGGTGCGAAGACTTCATCAAAGTCTATCCTTGGTTACTAAATGTAGAATTTTGCTACTAACCTCGCCTTGTGTTTCTATACTTTCCATTTGGGTCCTTTTTTAGTTTGTAAACCCACTTGAGACCAATGAGTTTCCGGCCTGGTGGGAGTTCAACTAGGTTCCAAGTTTTATTTCTTTCAATGGCTTCCAGTTCACTTCTTATTGTATTTACCCAATCAACATTTTTTCTAGCCATGTATTATGAAAAAAGGCCCATCGCTATCATGCATTAATAAAAGTTAGTCACACTCATCATAAATGTCGTCCAATAAACAATACCATTTCAGGGCTCCTCCGCCTATCGAGCTTGATGTGGTACTTGTGGAAGCATCTAAACTAGTTGAACTTGTGAGTGTAGATGTTTATGCACTTGTATGTTGTGTTTCTTCTAGTGTAGGATTTTGCATCCATATTTCATATTCCTGGTTGCTCATATCTTCATGGCTATCTTCTGGAAGGTAGCCTTCAATAGTAAAAGTTGCTCCTAATGTAGTTTTTGACATGTTTTACTTTTCCCATGACCTAGATTTATCTTATTCAAATCATACATCCCTACTAATGCATATTTTCCCTATGTTTGGATCAAATAATCTATATGCCTTCGCACCTGTCTTACATCCTAAATGCACCGAATGTTTTCTTCAATCATCAAGATTTTGAAGATAACTTCTTGTTTCTCTTGCATGAGCAATATATCCAAACACTCTTAAATGATCAACTTGTGGCTTTTTTCCAGCACAAATCTCATAAGGTGTTGCATCCCTTAAGGCTTTTGTGGTTACCCGATTAAGAACGTAAACAGAATGATGCACAGCCTCTCCACATAACGTCTCTAGTTCATGCATACTCTTGAGTATACTTCTTTCCATCTCTACAATAGTGCGATTTCGCCTCTATACTATTCCTTTTGTTGTGGAGACTATGGTTTCGTGTAGTGTCGGTGTAGACCGCTTTGTTAACAATATGTGGTGAATTGTTTTCACAGGAATTCACCACCACGATCCATTCAGAAGGTCTTTAACTTTTCACCTATTTCTGTTTCAACAGATATCCAAAACTTTTTGAAAATACCAAAGGATTCATCCTTAGTCTTCATCATATATATACCCACATTACTCGAGTCAAAATCATCAACTAACAACATAAAATATAGGTTACATATAGGCGTGGGTGGTAAAATAGGATCACAAAGGTACCCATGTACGAGCTCAAGCCTCCATTTTGAGTTGAAGCTTGCTTGTGTTGGGTATGATTTTTATGTCTTCTTTTCCACTATACATTCCTCACATAACCATGTAGGGCTATCTATCTTTGGTAGTCCATAAACTAAGTTCTTATCTAGCAAGTGTTTGAGGGTAGTAAAATCAACATGTCCCATTCATGCATGCCAAAGCCATGTTTGTTCATAAGGCTCTCTAAGTATACATCGGGACCCCGCATCATTCAAGATGATTTTATATACACGGTTTGGAGATTGTTTTACCTTCATAAGTAGTCTCCCTCCAACATCACGAAACCACAAAAACAATCCATGTATCAAGATTTGTTCACCATTCTCTGCTAGTTGAACCAAGCTTATGATATTATTACACTAGCTTGAGATGTAGTACACATATTGCCGCTTTCGTTGTTGTCCATTCTTGCACTGGAATATGATTGAACCTTTCCCTTCTATATGTACCTTGGAATTAGGGATGAGCATGGGATGGAACCGGTACCGACCCGTCCCGTTCCTGATTTCCCGAATACCGAATTTGATCGAACGTTAATCCCGATTACCGAATCGAATTAACATCACTGGTACCGGTACTCAGTACTAGTACCGGTATCGACGGTACCGATTCCCGAATTTCATGTATTTGGAGTACCAAGTACCGTCCCGTATTTTTAAATTCAGTACGGTTCGGTACCAGTTCCGGTATGGTACCGGCACGGGATCGGGATTTGGGACAAACTGCTCATCCCTACTTGGAACCATCTCCGAACTTTACATAACCTTGAGTTTTTTGGTTAAGATTGTAAACAATTTTTTTTGACCGGTCATGTGGTTACTTGCTCTATTGTCTAAATACCACACATTTGACTGAGTTGTTTCATCACTTGCTAACTTCAGTCTTGGTGTCACTTTTTCTTCATTTAACATCTTGGTGTCATATTTTCTTCATGGTTCCTTTCACGTCTTGGGTTTCTACACTCTTAAGGTGTAATGCCCATATTCTAGAAAATTATAGTATTTTGGTTTTCTTTTTTTCATGAATGTTAGATGGCCCACGATTTCGTTTTCATTGTTGGTCAGCAACACCTCTTCCACGGCCTCATCCATGGCCTCTTCCATGGTTGCTATAATTACTACATCTACCACAACCTCTTCCACGACCTTATTGATTTCATGGACTGCTATGGTAGGATCTATGAGAGGATTTTGAGTCCCCTTCACTTTGCTTCTTGTTTCTTTCATACCACTCTTGGTGACTCAACAAAAGCTTCTTTTCTTCAACTTCACTATGCCCTCAAATTCTCACCTCGTGAGCTTTCAACCTATGAACAAATTCTTCAATAGCCATCTTATCAAGGTTTGCGAATTTCTCATTGGTTGATGCAATTTGCAAGAACATTGATGGCACTACTCGTAGTAGCTTCTCCACAACATATGCTTCCTCAACTTTGTCTCCTACGGACCATATATTGCTTACCACATTGTTTATCTTCATAGAAAACTCATCCACTATCTCCATCTCCTACATATTTAGAACCTCAAATTTTACTTTTAACGTCTACATCGTTGCTGTATTTACTCTATCAGCCCCCATGTACATAATTTTTAGAGTCTCCTAAGATTGCATTCCTATTAGTTTTTCTACCAATGACAACAACATATCATCTAGGATTCCTTGATAGATGGTTGCAAGTGCCATCTTATATTTTCTAACTGTAACTACATTTTCCAGTTTACTAGGCTCTACAACATCCCAAACACCTTGTACTTTCATGAACGCTTTCATTTTAATGGCCCATGTAGCATAGTTTTTTCTTGAGAGCATTGGATAGTATAGTGTAATTTTCCCGTCCTTCTTGTTCCTTGATGAATCTCCCATAAATGCATATTGAGGTTGATATTTTGGCATAAACGTGCTGCTCTAATACCAAATGTTGGTTTATTGTCGTTTATAACTTCTTTAGTTTTATAGAAAAAGAAAAGAAGATGGAGTATTTCATGTTTTCATAGTATGTGTGCAAAGGAAGAGAACAGGAAACTGACAAAAGTTGAGAGAAAATTGAAAAACTTACAAACTTCCTTTATACAAAAAGAACATACAATAAAATAGACAACCACTTTTTGGACATTATCCACCTACTTTATTAAAGATACATAAATGAAAAATGGCTTGGTCGACAGCCTTGTTTGAAAACAAAGAAATGATTAGAGCAGATAAGGTAAAATGAAAAGCCCCACATAATTGTACCCATCTACTTTTGAAAACGTATGGATTATTCTAATAGAACAAATAACATTATGATATCAATAATTCTCATCGGTGGTTCATCATGTATATCTGTTCCAAGATCACCTTGATATCATCATCGATATCATATCGTTCTTTTAGTGCTTTAAAGTCTAACTATTTCATTATTAATGGTGGTAAGGAGTCTTTTTTCTCTTGTATGCATCAGCCAATTGGTTGGAACCTTTACGCATATGTTTGATAAAATAGTTCAATTTCTTTAGAAGCCTCCTATATTTATATGTATCTTGTTGTTCATACGTTGTCGTGGGTGTATTAAGCAAATAATATTTCATTGTTGGTTGCACTAATGGATAGCACAGAAAAGCAGGCTCGGATCCTTTGGGACATAGCCTAACAGTCAATGTCTTTTTGCATAAGGCACATTCTAGTCAAAATAAAAAATATAAAACTGGGTTTTCAATTATTAACTAAAAAACTAAAATTGTAGTGCAAATAAACTAAATTAGACTCAGTAATAAAAACGATTTCAGCTCTGCTTCATCTTTCCTAATCATGCAATCAACCCAAATTTGGTTATTCATAATGCGTTCTATCTAAGCTAGTACTAAGAAAAACCAACAAGCTCTAGTATAATCTCTTTTACCTAGTATAATTAACAAAATCAAGCTCTTCAGTTAAACCTAACTTTTTATTGTCTAATTAAACAAGCTCTTAATTGAGATCAGAAAAGTTTCATTAACATTTGTGTAAAATTCCCAACAATACCCAATACTTCTCACAAGCTCGAAAGCGTAAAGATATGATATTTCAGTTTATATCAGAGTTAAATCCCTAATACAGAACCAATCTGATACTTATTACTTATTACCGGTTGACAAGAACAATTACGGATTCTATTAACCGATTAACTAGAATAATAAAATCCTAGCTAGGTGATCAGACTAACAAGAATTAAAAATCAAACATTCACTAAGCTCAAAACTGAAACAACTAGATAGAAGCACACAACGAAAACCAAATTTGAAAACTGATCAATGAAAAGTACTAGTCTAATGCAGAACTGAAAACTAGGGTTTTATTTAGACATAGCTAAAAACAAATCTAAACTAGTAAAAAGAAACATTAACTAATTAATCTTCTAAACCAAGTGTAGGAGATGATTCACAACCTTCAGATCTTTAGAAAATCCCTGAAAGGTATCATGAATCGTCATCACATTTTTCGTCGTGTGGAACCGTCTCTCTTTTGAATCTGATCATGAGGGTCATATTTATACACAAGACAGAAGCTTCCGGAAAAAGAAATCAAAATCTGTGATCGTAGATATGCAGAATATGATCCCAAAAATAACCATTTTTTCTAGATTTTCCCTCAAATGAAGTACGATGCTATTTCCGAAGTTTTGGGAGTTGTGTAATAAAACTACAATCACAGATATGCTTATGCAATCACAGAAATTGGTTTTTTTCACTAGGTCCATTTTCAACCTTCCAAAACCTCGACACATTTATACAAATGGAGATGTCCAAATCTACGATCGAAGATTTGACTTTTCTAGCTCATTTCGATCACGATTCTTCATTTTAAGCACTCCAAGTCATTCCTTGTCATCCTTCTACATTTCCAACTTCATTTAAGCTCCAAATATGCATCCAGCTACTCCCATAGTACCAGTCCACTCTAATTATCTGAAAACGACACAAAAACGCTAATGGTACAGAAATTATGATAAAAGACATGAGCTGAACATTATTTAAACTAATGACATGCAAATATACAAATTATGATACTAAATGTTAATAAAAACTACCCTAAAAGATGCATAAAATGTCATCTATCAAATCTCATCAAGCTTGAACCTTACTTGTCATCAAGTAATAAAAAGATTAAACATTTTAAATAAATGGACATATGTAGATGAGAGAAAAAAGAATTTAGAGCAAAATAAAGGAAACTAAAAACTTGAACTTCAAATACTTCACTCTTTTTTTTTACATCAAAACCTTGCTCACCAATACCATACATAATAACCCAATTTGAGTTCACCAATTTTGTCTCGCCTTAATGCATATATTTGTGTCTAAAATCCTAATTACTTCCCAAGTCCTAAATACTGACATTCCTCATAAACGTTCCCTAATTATTTTGAACAACATTCATTTTTGTATCCCTCCGAATACACCCTCAGAAAATTTTCTTAACCTCAATGTATTTTTGTTAGATTCCCAAGAATGCATACGGTAAAACAACCTAGAAAGAAAAATTACAACTTCGATCACTTGGTAATTTTTCATTATTTCTTCATTCTCATAATCTTCATCCAACTTAAATCTCATAATCTTCATACTTTGAAAACTTTTTAATCTTCCAACAAGTTTTGACAACATTTCTCCTTGTTTTTTTTTAAACTAAAACCTAAAAGAAAAACATATACTTAAGCAATGAAACTTATTCTCAACCCTTAACTATTAAAAGTATTACTCTAGAGTGTAATGACTATATAAACTTTTCTAGATATATTTCAGTACACGATACAAAACATATTATATCCCTCAAACTACACAAGTTCGTGTTGTTGTCTCATGATTTCACTTGAACTAGGAAGTCACAAATATATTATAACATATCTGTTCAATTAAATCTTAGAACTCTCTTCAAATTATCCCACATAACACTAGAAAAATTTATCTCTAACGATTTTTAATATATATATATATATATATATATATATATATATATATATATATATATATATATATATATATATATATATATATATATATATTGAAGAAAATAAAGCTAAAAACTATACATAAAATCTTTTGGTGTACTTTTTATGAGTGTAGAAAAATAAAAACATAATTTTTTTTATTTTTGAATTTTTTAAATGCAAGTGCAATGCAGAAAATAAAATACAAACAGGAAAATAAAATTTGAAAATTTTAGTTGAAAAACTAAAATTTTTAAAGTTTTAAAAAAAAATGCAAATTTTTACACTAACCACATCCCCAAGCTTAAAATGATGCAATGTTTAGAGAGGAATAAACAACTCAATAAAACATATAAAAGCAAGAAGGATGCAGCTAGGAAAGAATGTTTCTGATAAGTATGTAGAAATTCTAATTTGATGATAATGTGGGAGAAAAATGTGAATTTCAGTAACTTTGTCGATTCTCTGATTCCCCAAGCTTGTTTTGGACTATGACTATCTCTTTATTGAAAGCATAAAAACTAAAAACTACTCATCAGGTTGCCTCCCGGAAAGTTGCCCATTTTTCAAGTCATTGGTTCTACTTTGGCCAACCAGATTTGTTAACTGGTGTGGTTGGGACTTCTCTGAAGCTCAACTCGTTTCCTTGTTACTCCAGATCCCTTAATATATGGTAGAATTTGTGGATCTGGCGGTTGTACAACAAACTAAAAAGACTTCATATTCTTATCAGTTAAGTTTTTCTTCTAATTTTCAAATTTCTTTCATTTTTAGATTTTATTTCCAGATATCTTCTCCCTCTCTTCAGATTTTCTTCTTTTCAGATTCATATTAGAAATCACCTCTCCTGCATTTTCTTTTTCTAAAATCATTTTTCTTTTTCAGTTTTTTCTCTGATTTTTCCTTAGCAGAAATCAACTTCTCATCTTCTTCCTCAAGCTTAGTTTTTTTCTGTCAACTCCTTATCTGATGTTTCTTTAGTAGAAATCAGATGCTCCTATTCAGATTTATCCTTTTCTGTTAACTTCTTTTCAGCAGCTAATTCCTCTTCTTTTCCTCAAGATTTCCCACTTTCCAGCTCTTTCGATATGTCTGATAACTTCATGTCTACAAATATTTCTTGCACAAAGACATTAGAAAACTCACAACAGTCCTCATATAAAGGACTGTTAGTAACCAAATAATTAACAGAAAATTTATCAGTTGGAAAATCATCCTCATTTATTTTTAAATTAATCACTTCCTCATCAAACTCCATAGACATTGTACCATTAAAAAATCTATTCTTGCTTTTGTAGTTTTTGTGAATGGCCTACCTAAAATAATAGAGTTTATATCTAATATATTCAAATTACCCATGTCCAAAATATAAAAATCAATGGGAAAGATCAAGTTATTCACTTCGACAAAAACATCCCCCAGTACACCTTTTAGGTCTACTATCGAGTGGTCAGCCAACTCGATAATTGTCTCGGTCACTTTTAAAGTTCCTAAATTTTTTCAAAAACTGAAAAAGGAAGGACATTGACTGAAGCTCCTAATTCAAGCATGGCTTTTCAAAAATTAAGGTCGAACAATTTAGAAGAAATCGAGAAAACTCTCGGATCCTTGCACTTTGGAGGTAAACCCTTTTGCAAAATAGTTGAAATATTTTCACCAGCTTGTAATGTTTCATTAGTTTTAAATCTTTTATTTGAAACATAAAATTCCTTTAAAATTTTGACATAACAAGGAATGTGTTTGATAACATCTAAAAGTGGAAGATTTACCTCAACCTTATGAAAAAAATTCCCATAATATCCTTGTCCTCTTGTTCGCGCTTCGTATTCTTCACATGTGATGTGAATGGAGGTAAAGGCTTGTACTCCTTCAGATTCGGCTTGGTTGGTGAAACACCCCAAAAATATAGTCCAACAATTTCGTTTTAAATCATAGTAATCGAATCATCACTTAAAAACATAAGTGGTAGTATCTTAAAACATCATGTCAAAACACTGTATCCAAGTCATATATCAAAATATCAGAGTAAATCCTCTAGGCTAAAACGATGTGGTGTGTGCCATGCAGTCATCCTGAGTTCTTCCCCTTACTAGCAGAAATACCTGCAACCAAAAATAAAAACTGTAAGCATGAAGCTTAGTGAGTCTCCCCAAACTACCACATACCATACACATAATCACATAATCGCATATAACATACATTGGGCTTTGCCTGGCTATATCAAATCGCATATAATAGACATTAGGCCCCGCCCAACTACATCAAGCATTGGCCGGAATCGGCTTGTCCGGCATCGGGCCCTGCCCAGCATCAGATTGCATCTGGCATCGGGCCCCGCTTGGCATCGAGCAAAGATCGACATACATATGAGCATAACTATTAGTACACATAGCATAAGCATAACCACATAACTATAGAGATATACACATTCCTTGGGGCCCGCCCGACATCGGACTGAAATCCGGAAACATACAAACGTTCCTCGGGAACCGCCTCGGCATCGGACCGTAGTCCGGAACATACAAATACAAATGCATGCAAGAATCACAAAAACATCAAGCATACTAACATTCTTTGGGTACCGTCCCAGCATCGGATCGAAATCCAGAAAAACATATAAACCTACATCGGGCCCCGCCCGACATCTGACCTTAATCTGGAACATACTATCATACATAAATACGCCGGCCTTGGTATCTTCGACTCGTTCCTACTGGAGGAAAACACACCTCGTAAAGCTGATTGTCAAATCTCGTGTTGAGGAATCTCTGACAGCCTTGGTGCCTTAGTAAAAAATCTGATAATCCTTCTTAGGGTAAAATGACCATTTTACCCCTGGTTAAAGTCAACATTCTTGTCAAAGTCAACGTCCTAGGTTGACGCAACTCGCCTAGTTGACTCATCAACTCGTCGAGTTCTATAAATCAAAAACCCAGAAATTACGGTCCAACTCGCGATTTGGCGAATCAACTCATCGAGTCCCTTCATAGATTCGTCGAGTTCTACCTTAAACTGAATTGGGACAAAACGACTCAACTTGTCGAGTCCCTCTCTAAACTCACCGAGTTCCCAGTCTGATTGAGCCATCTTAACAGATTAAGCTCCTATCCTTCATATCCAAACTCCTTACTTCATCTACATAGTGGAAATGCCTTTGTAAGGGTAAACTTTCCAACTTTACCGGTTATTAGTCCTTCTTAATGGGTTTAGCTAAAATCCTAGTTGTCTAGGACATAGATCTCCGTCCAAAAACCATAATACTCCAAACTAAATCTTACTAATATAGATGTAGGCCTTAGACATCATTTAAACATGTAAAGCTCCTAACTTTCCTTCCATGCATGACCTTTTAGGGCTTGAAAGGCCATAATAACACCTTAAAGCTTGAATGGGGCTTCCATGGTCATAAAGTTTACACCTTTATGCCATGAAACCTCTTCTAGACCCCAGATCTGAAAGGTAGATCACTTAGGATGTCCATATCCCAAGGACTAAGCTTCTTGGACCAAAAACCCCATCAAATGATAAGAATGAGATCTAACAAGCAACTAAGCAATGTTGAGGCTTTCTTACCAGACAATGAAGATGATGAGATATTGCGTCTAAATCTACAATCTTCTCTTGGAATCCTCTAGCTTCTTCTTCATCTACAAGCTTCAAATAACACGAAGTTCACTCAAAAATGGCTCACAAGCGCACACAAGGCTCTAGGGTTTCGTGGATTAGGGTGTGGGACTTAGAGGCGGGAAATGAGGCCATAAAGTGGGGATTAAGATGCTTAAATAGGGTGCAAACCCCCGAAATTAGGGTTTCATCCTGACATCCCTACTCGTAGAGTCGAGGCTCTCAACTCGTCAAGTATGAGACTTAAATCCCGTGTCTAATCTCATTTCTACTCGACGAGTCTGGGGCTCCTAACTCGTCGAGTAGCTTTTCAAAAATGAATAAGTTATTATTTAAATGTGTACCAGGACAAGTAGTCTTGGGGTTTATGTTCCTTCAATCTTTTTAGCATCTTCTTTAACCAAAACTTTTGGATATTCTTCTTCAACTTCTTTTTCTAGTTTAGATACCCTTGGGCCTTCATAACTTTTTCCACTTCTCAAGGAGATAGCACTCACACTATGCTTTGGATTATTTTCAGTGTGTCATGGTAACTTTCCTTGAGATTCTGGACGACCCACATAAGTAGCAAGTTGAGAGACATGTTGTTCTAGATTCTTGATACTAGCTTTGGTTTCATTCTACAATGCTTAGGTGCTCGTGGCAAGACTTTTTAAAATACTTCTAAGGCTACGATGGAACTACTAGGTTGCTGATTTGAAGGCTGATTATTAAATTTCGACTGTTGAAAATTTTGTTGATGATGATTCTAAAATTCTGTTGATAATTTGGTTGTTGCTAAAAACCCGAAGGATGTTGAAATTGTTTTCCTTGCTGATATCTGCTTTGATAAAAATTTGGAGGTTGATTAAAGTTTTTATGTTACTGGTATCCATTGACAACTTTTGTTGGAGTCACATCCTCTTGTAATAGCGGACACATATATGTTGGGTGTTCGGTTTTCAAGCAGATACCGCATTGTTTCTTCGCTACTACTTTTTCTTTTGTCAGTAATAAAACAGGTTTTGTCAGTTTAAAATTTTGGAACTCCAGATGAGCATTGCTGACTTCTTTTACTCCTCTTGGCAGATTTGCGTATCACTCATATTTGTTTCTGAAATGCCTCGACTCTATCGCCAGCTTCTCGATCAGTTCTTGGATTAATGTTTGTTTCATATCACCTAGAGAACCACTATTGGAAGCATTTATCAGACGTCGCTCCATGGGTGTCAAACCTTCGCAGAAACGGTTGTAGAACTGATAATCATTGATCCCATGTTGGGGGCAACGAACCAACACCTCTTTAAATATGTCCTAGTAAGTGTGTAAAGCTTCTCTTTTTCCTTGATTGATACCAATGATTTCTCTTATGAGGCTCAAAACTCATGTTTCTAGAAAATACTTTTCTAAAAATAATTTTTCGTGTTCTGTATAAGTGGTGATGGAACCGGATGGGAGATCGTACAACCATTCTCTCGCTGAGTCTTGAACTGAAAAGGGGAATGCTCTTAACATTATCAAATCTTCTGTGATAGCATGCAGCGTCATTCTTGAACAAACCACAAGAAATTCCTTAATGGATTTATGTGGGTCTTCATTTGCAAGACCTCAGAATTTCGGAAGAATATGTATTAGCCTAGATTTCAGTTTGAAGTTTTGGGCTTCTGGAAAAGTAATGCAAAGAGGTTGTTGATTGACCTATTAGGTAGCCCACTCTCTGAGAGTCTTTTCTGCTTCTTCTCATGTGTCACTAATGGCTAATTTTTTAGATTCTGAAGGTTCTGGTGTTTCTGATTTTTGAAATTGGGTTTCATAAGAATCTGTTTGCTCGAATTTAAATGAGGATGGTGGAGAGTATTTTATATAGGGGCTGTTAGAAGGAGAAGATAAGGATACTTTTGTAAAAAAATGGAAAATACGGATCTGTTTGTTCCACAAGGGAGTGTCATGCGATGTGGTGATTTCTGGGGGTATTGAAGAGGATGAACCAAAGAAACCAGCTGATCCTTTATTCTTCGCTACTTCTTTATTATGTTTCCTTGCAGTTCCTTCAGTTTTTGGATCTATTTCTATAGGTATACCTGTATGAAACTTTCATGGCATAAAACTATTAGAAGGACCGTGTCCTCATCAACGGTGCCATTTTTTTAACACGCTATCACGGGCGTATTAAGAATATAATATTTCACTATTGGTTGCACTAATGGATAGCACAGGGAAGCAGGGTCGAATCCTTAGGGATAGCCTAACATTTAATGCCTTTTGTGTAAGGTACATTCTAGTCAAAACAGAAAATATACAACGGGGTTTTTAATTATTAACTAAAAAACTAAAATTGCAATGAAAATAGACTAAATTAAACTCAGTAATAAAAAGCATCCTGCTCAGTTGCGACTTTCCTAATCATGCAAGCAGCCCAGATCTGGTTATTCAGAATGTGTTCTATCTAAGTTGGTACTGAAAAAAACTAACAAGCTCCAATATAACCTCTTCTACCTAGTTAAATTAACCAAAACAAGATTTATAGTTAACCCTAACTTTTTACTATCTAATTGAACAAGCTCTTAATTGAGATCAGAAAAGTTTCATTAACATCTGTGTAAAATTCCCAACAATACCCAATACTTCTCACAATCTCGAAAGCGTAAAGATATGATATTTTAGTTTATATCAGAGTTAAATCCCTAATACATAACCAATCTTATACTTATTACTTATTCCCATTTGACAAGAACAATTATAGATTTTATTAACTTATTATCTGGAATGATAAAATCCTAGCTAGGTGATTAGCCTAACAAGAATTAAAAATCAAGTGTTCATTAAGCTAAAAACTAAAACAACTAGTTAGAAGCACATAACAAAAACCAAACAAGATAACTGATCACATGAAAAGTACTAGTCTAATGCAGAACTAAAAACTAGGATTTTGTCCATACATGGTTATAAACGAATATAAACTAGTAAAAAGAAACATTAACTGGTTAATCGTATAAACTACGTTTAAGAGATGATTCACAACCTTCAAATCTTTAGAAATTGTTGAAAGGTATCAGAAATCACCTTTAGAAGGGTTTTTCTTCGTCTGGAACTGTCTATCTTTCGAATCTGATCATGAGGGTCAAATTTATACGCGAGATGGAAGCTTCAGGAACAAGAAATCAAAATCTAACATCGCAGATATGAAAAATACGATCGAAAAAATGACCATTTTTTCCATATTTTCCATTAAATAAAGTACGACGCTATTTCTGAAGTTTCAGGAGTTGCATAAGAAAAATGGGATCGCAGAAATTGGTTATATTTCTCCATAAGGCATTTTCCGACCTTACAAAACCTCAACACATTTATACGAATGTAGATATCCAAATCCACGATCGTAGATTTGACTTTTTGACTCGTTTCGAACACGATTCTTCAATTTAAGCACTCCAAGTCATTCCCCATCATTCTTCTTGGTTCAAACTTCATTTAGGCTATAAATATGCATCCAACTGCACCCATAATACCGTCTATTCTTAAACTTTTATTCCAATAATACCCACATGATCTTTGTATTAAGGCACACTTTGTTTCAGTTTTTAAAGCGACTTCAAGAACATCCCAATCAAGACCCCCATCATCTGCAAGCTGAAACAAGGCATACATAAGAACTTGCAACATAGGGTTTAGGGTTTAGGGTTAAAGAACAGATGAGAAGAAACTTATTGTAACTTCTCGATAACTTATTCAAAAATATCTTAATAAACCTAATCCATTTCCGGCTCTGATTACAATGACTTCTTGTAGTGTATCATAAGGAGCACCAGCAACTGCCAAAAGCTAATAAAAATTAATGAATAAATTATATGATTTCTGAATGAGTAGATTAAGTACCTCATCACCAAGCCTTAAGAAAGCAAACAAGGCACTGAGAAGAACTAAACTAAAGTGTGTTAAGTAAATTGAGAACCTAATAAAAATGGTAGGAAGAACAGATGAATGATTAAAAATGGTAAACCTATGAACGAACAATTGTTGATTCAGCACAAAAAAATTCTACAAAAGCTTGGTCTAGGGCTTCTCTGCCACCTGCTTCCTCATGGCCATAGCCAGTGCAACCTACTTCCTCCGGCCCTTGCGTTCTAAAAAGCTTTAAAAACTCTAGAGGTATTATATGCCACAAGATTATCCACTTCCCTGAACTCTGGATACAAAGTATTAACTGCACTTTCAACCTCAATTGAGAAACATACAAAGAAAATTGTGGAGTTTTGTCATAATACAATGTTATACTTCATTCTGAACAAATGCATGTTGTTTATAACCTGATCTCCAACAAATTTCACCTGATTTATCTCGTTCCTTTTTCTATAATACCAATCTGGATGCAATTTGGTAAATATTTGGTCAAAAAAATGAGTTTCAAATCTGATAACTAATTCATTTATAGCCATTTCTATTGATTTCCAACATGAAATCATAAATTATGCTTCAACAAAAGTATCGAATTTGACATGAGAGTGTGGGCAGTTTCAAGAAGAGCGGAGTAGAAGCAACAACACAATAGATAACATTAGTTGTCGAGGGATAATCGAGTTCAATTAAAAAGGTTATAAAAATCATAATATATGAAGACAAATCTCTGCAACAAATATAGAAGCAGATTGTTGACGGTGATTGACCATGGAAATTTGAAACCCTGACTGTAATGAACCTGTTGTTCTACTTGAGTTGGAAATCACTCTATAATTGGAGGTGGACGTGGCGAAGGATAAGATCGTCGCCATTGAAATCACTCTAAACTTTGCAGAGAGCACTCCTTTGTAAAAGACTAGATAGTGGTCCCTGTGATTTTGTTATAAGATAAATAGTTTGTGCGTTCATTTTAAGAATTATAAAGCGACGTACTTACACGACACACGTTTTATAAGCGGCACTCTAGGTGTTTCTATTTTTTTGGTTCTGACACTAATTTTAGGTCACACAAAAAAAAGTGTCCTATATCCTTAAAAAAAAATTTTTTTTTGGGGGGGGGGGGGGTGTGACATTATTTTTAGGGCACACACTTTTGCATATCATAAATCATTGTGTGTGTTATGGTTTGCATGTCATTAAAGGTCTATATTCTAGTAGTGATTATTATGGATAAAGTTGAAACCCTTTCATACTGAAACCAAGGCATGGCCATGGAAGGCCCAAGACATTATGGTAGGACTCATCACAATTGTTTCGTCGTTTGGCAGCCATGTTGTGGTGACCTGTTGAGTTGACTTTGTTCGTTGACTTTTTAACTAGTTTGACTTTTGGTCAAACTTTGGTAGAATTTAGTATTTAGATAAGGTTTGATCTTGGTTTGGCATTAGATAGATCTGGGTAGTTGTGTTGTTGTGGAGGTGGCTGTTAAGCTGATGTTAAGTAGTTTAGGTGAGTCTTCTCACTATACTATGTAGGATGCTAGCTATCTTTGTGACTCTTGCATGGAAGACCAGGGTTTGGCCCATGGAATTTGTATGAAAAAATAGGGTTTGGCCCCTAACATTTGTATGGAAGACCTGGATTTGGGCCCTGGAAATGGTATTGAAAAACAAGATTTGGCAACTAGCACTTGTATAAGTAAAGACCATAATTTGGCCTATGGTAGGAAATGATTATAAGCTTATGATTTGGCCTATAGCATTCACATGGGTTTGATATAGATCTGTTATGTTATGTATGGTATGTTGTATGTTAGGAAACTCACTAAGATTTGTGCTTACAGTTTTATGTTCAAGTTGTTGTAGGTTTTCTTATATTAAAAGAAGGGTGTGGCGCGATTTTATCATATCCATTGGAGATTTTCATGCATAATAACTTATGACGATACTCTGATAAAGTTTTTGAATCAAATGGTTTTATCTAGATCTTTGAAGTTGTAATTTAAACAAATGCTTTTATTTTCAAAAAAAATGCCAAAATTTGGGATGGTACAAGTTGGTATTAAAACCTTGGTTTAATGGATTTGGGCACACTTCCCAATGTGTCTGAACTCAAACTGAGAAATAATAAATTATCTTAAAATAATACTATTTTCTAAAAAGGTTTTTATAAACAAAGCGGTGCGATACATGGAATCAGATAGGGATCAAGTAAGTGATTCCCAAAATACCATACATGTTGATATATTATATCACTACTAGAAAAAAGACCTTTAATGACGCGCAAACAATGACACGCGCTGATAGACGATACGCATTTGTGCGTGCCCTAAAAAATAATGTCAGTTTTGAAAAATATGAAGGATAGAGGGCACCGCATTTGTGCGTGCCCTAAAATTAGTGTCAGAAAAGAAAAAAAAGAAAATGCGGAGGGCATCTTTCATAAAACGTGTGTCATCTAAGAGTGTTGCTTTATAATTTTTTAATGAAACACGCGTTTTAAGCGGGATTTCACCCGCCTATATTGGATCCCAAGAATTAACCCCCCCCCCCCCCCCCCGCCTCTTCCGATTAGCAAGAAAAAGCCCTAGGGCATTGGTCTTCATAGCAGCATCGCACCACCACCCAACCTCCGATCTCGCACCGCCAACTATCTCCGACAATCTTCTCCAACCATTTGGGAGAAGTTGTTTCCAAACGTTTCAACATTTCATTACGTTTGACCAGCTTCTAAACCAATTTTCCCTTCCATCTTACGAAGACATCCTATTTTTCTTCTTGAGCAATTCCCCCCTTCTCCTCTAATTACTTTCTCGGCTTCTCCCCTGACTTACAACAAGAAAACCCTAGTTCTTTACTTTAACTCGTTTCGCAAGATCAAGCGCTTACAACCATCATCTATGAAAGTACGTCTGTCTTCTTCCTCTTACAATCGCTAAGCCCTAACACCGAAAATTGAAAGTCAATTGACCCTCCGTTCGAAGAAAAAGGTAAGAATTTTCCTTTATTTATTCCATTCTGTTACTTTGACCTCATATTCTTCTGTTCTTCGTCTTTTTTCTTCCAAATTATCAACTCTAGCCCTATACTGTGTTTTCTTTAAATGGAGAACTATTCAATTTAGGGCTTGATTGCAATTTTCTCCACGAAGCCTTTCTTCAGTAGTAAGCTTTTTCTTCTTTTTCTGAAGGACCAATGCCCTTCTTTAGTGATTTCAAGATCCATGTAAGTATCAATGTTGAATTCATCTTTTTCCGATTGCTTTTCCATCTCAGAATGCAAATAGGTCTGGAACTTTATAGCATCTGTGATTTTAAGGGATGAACTTTCTTTTAAAGACCTTGCAAATTCCTTCTCACTTTTTGATTTTCCACTTAGAACTAAGACAACAGGTCGTTGGGACTCCATGTTTGCTATAAAAAATCATGATCCAGTTAGTATACACATATCATAAACACTGGATTCTACAATCTTAGATGATAGTGATACTTAAATTCTAATACTTAAATTGGTGTGTTTGAGAATTTGTAGGTCCCACATGAAGGAACAATGTGTGATCTGTTAAGGTCGGATCCAGATGATAGATGCGGGTAGGGGTTCTCTCCACATGGGGCTGGGTACACATTCGGACAAGACATCGCGTCTCACTTCAACTATACAAATGGGCTTACTCTCATCTCCAGAGCTCACCAGCTTTTCATGGAGGGTTTCAACTGGTGTCATGTATATTTACTTAATTAGCCCTCCATCCCTCTATCCCTCTTTAATGATAATTATTAATAATTTTCTGATTGATATTAGGACAAGAATGTGGTGACAGTGTTCAGTGCACCAAACTACTATATGACAGTGTTAATATCAGTTTCCCTGTTCTTTTTTATACTTGATGCACCTTTGATGTATCAAGTTGCCTATGTTTTCCTTGTCATATCTGATTTTTGGAAGAGTATGAAACGAGGAATGGGCATGGTTATGTTCTTTATGCACAATGCTTCTTACTTCAAAAACAGATTTGGATTAGTATGACCTCATTGGCAAGCTGCGTTCTATTAAGCATTATCTTCTTCCGGATCAGGTTAAATTTTGATTGTTGTGTTTTTGTAGTTTAAATTTTTTGAAAACACCAGTGGTGGTAGCGATGATGGTAGTGGCACTTTCTTTTTGTTATTTTTTTTTTCAGAAAGATTACTTTAGCCATGACATGTGGAGTTCTTCGAATATAGATGTGGACCCAAATCTAGGTAAAACGTATTTTGTATAACTGGAAAGTTTTTTCTTTACAGATTAATCATCATCTAAAAATGAAAAAAAAATGAAAATTATAAGAAAAAGAATTATATCAATATTATTTATCTTCTATCTTCTATATTATGTAAAAAATGAAAAAAAGTGTAATTCATATTTAATTACATGTACTTTATAGCTTTTGCTATTGTTTGGGCAAAACTTGAGCATAAAGGATTTCATTCCAACTATCAAGAACACCAGCTAAACACCAATAACCAATGGAATCATGGAATGGAAAAAGGAAGGAATGAAATAAAATGAGTTTTATATATTTTATGTAAATACAATTACTTAATTGTGTACATAATTTTAATTAAAATTAACGAACCATTACATTACTTTCCAGATTCCATCATATACGAGACACCGCCTAAATGAGGTCTTATGTTCAAATGTTTGTGGACATTGTGGTCTACTTTGTTGGCACTGCTGTAGGGGTGGATAGCAATCTCCATGAAGAAGCTGACTTAGTTGTTGAACATGGAAAACCGGTAAATGACCATAACACCCCTGATCTAAATTTTCCGGACACTGTTGTCCCTGGCATGCCTGAATTTGATCGGAAACTTGGTGCACCTGCAAAAAGGTTCAGCCCACCATCAGCAGGGGATTGTTCGACCTTTTCTCATATACCTTTTAATTCGGTTATGGTGCGTGTTTGTTTCGTTGTCAATTTCATTCCTCCTTTTTATTGAAAGACCGAAATACCCTTATTATTACTTTAGATAAAAAAATTTGTTAACAAATCCCATTTTGTTTTATCAGGATGGCTCCGTTGGTGACCTTGCAGAAGAAGGTGTATATGTCAATACTAAGAAGAGAGCTTCCTAAGCTTCTAGCATTGTCTTCTGGAACTTGTAGTCATCAATCCTTGGAGAATATTGTGAGCCAACATCTCTCCTTCTATGCTTACTATCATGAACATTTAGCAGGTAAACATTTTGTCATGGCTTGTTAGTTTTTTTTTACCAAAATTAGACAAGGGTAAATTAGTCATTTTTCATAAATTTGATGACTGGACAAAAAGTGCTATAAATCATTGCATTAGGGACTTAAAATGAAAAAAAGATTCCTTTTGGATCGTATTCAAAGAACACAATATAGTACAGGAACCAAAAATATAAATTACTTGAGAAGTAGTATTTGATTGTTTGTGTTAATGCAGGTTACACAACTATGTAAAGCAGGTAGTCATCCTCACCTCTTTGCTGGTATAGAGCCAGAACCATATGAAGAGGGTGAACACTTGGTTCAGGTATAAAAAATATATCATCTCTATTTATTTATAAAATCATACAAAATGTTAGTAATAAATTTGAAACCTTTGTGATTTCTTTCAGGCAAGTGGAAAACTGGTAGTCTTAGACCAGCTACTTCAGAAGCTACATACGTCTGGACACCGTGTTCTTCTGTTTGCACAGATGACACATACACTTGATGTCTTACAGGTTTACTTCATTATCTTTTCATAAAAAAACTGCCAGCTGTCAGCTGTGCTTATGTATATCCATCTGTTATTATTTAAACTTAAACTTTTTTGGAAAATTTTGAAATACAAGACTATATGGAGTTGAGAAAATACCCTTATGAGCGGCTTGATAGATCCATCAGAGCTGAAGAGCGGTTTGCTGCAATACGGAGTTTTAGTCGAAAGTCCGGAATTGGAAATTCCAATTCCGAAGCTGATTCCGACTTTGCATTTGTCTTCATGATTTCCAGCAGAGCAGGGGGTGTTGGGCTGAATCTTGTAGCTGCTAATACTGTGAGCTTTGCAATACTAACATCTATGGAGCAGGGTGTTTAATTATGATCTTTGCAATATGGAGTTTTTCTAATTTTCACAAAATCAATTAAAAATATTTTAAGCTGTTAATTAAGGACATCAAAATATTATGTCTAAGTGATGACCATACAAGGGCCCTGGGCAAATTTTTTTGGAACTTGAAGATATTATTACCAAAAAAAGCATAATGTGATTAGCTTGCAATGTATTGGAAAAAGTGATTGCATGTGCATGGCTTTGAGACAATTCCTTATTTGGGTATCACGTCTCCCACTTAGATTGCAAAAATTTCTGGAACTTGGTTGTTGTTGTACCCATAAGCCACGAAGGTATATGAATTTTATTTCCAATTACTCAATGACGACTTGTTGTGTTTCGAATTAGATCTCACTGTTATTACAATATCACCCATTTGATGATACAGGTGACAAGGGAACGAGCATTGAGAAATTGGGTCTTTGAGGAAACTGCTGGAAACATTCATAGGGAGTTTGGATCTGGCTATCCTGGAGGTGAAATAACTATTGCTGCTTTTTATTATTAAAGTAGTTCAACAGCCATGGAATGTGATCATACAAATTTTCCTACTGTATCTATGTGATATTGTGATTATTTCATGAATTTACCTGTCCAAGTGTAAAACGGTTGGGGTTTTGCTTCATTTTGTGTTTTCTAAGTAGATTTTTACACTATTGTTGGATGAAAATACCCTTGCTGTTTGTTTCCTCTATTCTTTATTTTTAAGATGTTTTTGGACAAACAATTTATTGTGTTTTATAAGCAGATTTCAAGAATATAAAACAATTTAGGTAATCAGAACTTATGATCTTCATTTGTCTCCTATGTGTTTATAATTTTGTCTAGAACTTAAACTTTTTCATAAGTTCTGATTACCTAAATTGTTTTATATTCTTGAAGATGTTTTTGGACAAACAATTTAAGATGTTTTTGGACAAAATTATTTGTTTGTTGTTTGTTTCTTTTTGGACAGTCATATATAGACTGATGTGGTTGGTTGATTTGTTATAAAAAAGCTTAAATTGTTATATATAGACTGATGTTAAATTGTTTGTTTTTATTATATATAGACAGATACTAAGTTGTTTGTTTGTATGTTTGTTTATTATATAACAATCTAGAAAGATACTAACTGATGTCATATATAGACAGATACTTAGTATCTGTTTCATTTTGACTTAATGGACTTAATGACTCAATCAAAATCCTCTTACAATCTAGAAAAGGAACAAGCTTTATCAAGATAGACATCATCATTTACGTATGTTAAGGGGAAAAAAGGAGCAAGGGCATACTTAGTTTTTAGTTTTGACCTTGTTTATCTTAATAAATTACAGGTGGTTCCATTGTTAATGAAAGCTATCCTCTTACAAACTTATTCAGGTAACAATATTGTTCATAGCTGGGCTGTTAATGTTCCTGTTTGTTTTCATTTATGCAGGTAACAATCTTGTTGAAAGGACTTATGAATCAGATATTAATGGTAACAAGTTTAACACTCGAGTCCATACGATTAGATGTTAATGGTAACAAGTTTAACACATGTGTCTTTGTTATACATACAAATTAAATGCACTGGATTGTATTTTTTGTATATGGTATTTTATTTTATATTATGCAATGGATTGTATTTTTTATATATGATATTTTATTTCTATTATGAGAGATTAAATGCAAATTTAATTTATAAATTAATAAATATATAAATATATTTTTTTTAAAAAAAATTAAAATTACGATACGCAAAAATGTGTGTCGTCTTCCTTTATGACATGGCCTTCCTTGATACGCAATGCGTGTCGTAAATGCGCATCGTCTCTCTTTATGACAGGGCCTTCCTTGACGCGCATTTGCGCGTCGTCTGAGCGTTTTACGACGCGCAATGAGCGTCGTAAAAGGCCTTTTTTCTAGTAGTGTATGTATTATAGTATGATATGTATGCTAGAAGTTAGAATATGGATCTGATCAGGGTTGCATGCTTGAATAATGTCTTCTTAGGAGAGATGTCATTTATGCCTGATATGTGAACTGGTAGAGATGCATTATAACGAGTAGACTAAGGATCTTAAGAAATTTAGTGTGAGGATTACCCAATCTTTATGACGCCTTATTCCCATTCAGTTTCACTGCTCGAATGATGCTTGATGTGTGCTATGTGAGGCCTATATTTATGCTAATTAACTATTAAGAAAATACATTAGGTTGCATGCCACAAAGATTAAATAATTTTAGATTTCTTCATTTAGCTCTACTACGCAGTTCTTGTTTGAGTCCAACCGATGTAGGGAAGGATTCAGTCGAAATATTTGTTTTAATCTTTGTTGCATGTAATTGTATCCATAAGATAATGAATTGACATTGGTAGAAGTTCCCTTTGTGGTTGAGAGCAGGGTGAGGTAGGGTTCCTAGTAGATTAGGAACAGTGTTAGAACATGCTTATATGGGATGTGGAATCCTAGGAGAGCCTAGGAAGTACCTTAGTACACTGTTTAGCATAAGGATCTATGAGAATGGTAATAGGGAAGCGACTTAAAGAATCCGAGATGATTCTTGTGGTAAGTACAAATAGGTGTGGAAGGTAGTATTAGGCTCGTACTATTGGAAACATATAATCTGTACTTAAATCGAGGGAAATCATGGGTATTCTAAGGAGCTAGTTGAGGTTAAATAGCATGGTTTGGCACCATGATTCGTTGCAGTGTTTATGTGTTTATCGGTTTTTCAGTTATGGTTGTCCATGATGAAGATGAGTCTGGTATTCGTTCGGGCCTTAGTGGTCATGGTAGTTTGGATCTGAAGGGTACAAATTTGTAAGAGTCGGTTGATTTAAGGTGTCGAAGACCTTATTCAAGGCAGTTCCAGTCTGAGTCATAAACTCGTGTAGGAAGCGCATGTGGTAATCGACTCGAGGATTGCAGCCTTAGGATGGGTGGTCGGTCAATGGATAGGGATGTTGTTCTCTACGATGGGGTTATATTCTTTCATCCTCCCATGTTTGCAGGGAGAAGAGATCGGATGTGTGTCAATCGATACATATAAGAAAGGGATTGCATCAGTTTCTACTGCAAGGGAGTATCGTTCGACTCGTGATGAATCCTTTATGTCTTTTAGCAAGGAATGTTTGAGACTAGTTTGTTCTTTAGGTTCATTGGTCTAGGTGAAGACCATGTCATGATTTGGAGAGGATACTTCTATTCATATGGTGATTTTGATAGAGCTATTATTTGAGCATATATAAGGGATTTTTGAAGTTTTAGAGGAGGATATGGTTGTGGATAAATTCTTCTAATCCAAGTTTTGGTTGCGCGAAGTTCAGTTTGTAAGGTGCCTCGTCAATCCAATGTTATTATGATCGATTTCGCTAATATTGAGGAGATGGTGTTGGGGAGAGTTTCTGAGGTTCAAGGTTTCTTTATGATTATTTTTTCATTATCCAAAGGATCGTCATATGCTATTATACATTCTGAGAGTTAAGGTTGGTATATATCTATTTGATCCAGTTAGAGGCTCTAATGTAGTAGACTTCAGTCGATGATGGTTTGAGCCTAAGTGGGGTAGAACTGGGTATTATGCTTAGAGGATCATCAGCCAGTTTAATTTTATGGTTTCGGCTCAATGGGTCCGAACAATCTGCATTGCATGTATGTGTTTATTGCAGCATAAAAGAAGGAAGGTGGGCTACCATCAAAGTGCTAAGAGTTGGGAAGTTTCTCATCGTTTTCTCAAGGATTCATTGAAATCCTTCATCGTTACGAATTAATTATGGTTTGATCAGACCGCAAGTGCAGAGTTAGTTACCACCAGGTTCGTGCCTTCAGGTATGTGTGTGTGCTCCTCACATCGGAATCTGTTAGAAAAAAGACCTTGTTAGGGGCCAATAGTCCCTTTCGGGGACATTGAAGATTAGGTTAAGAGGCACTGGATATACTTAGGTTGAGTATCAGTTGTTGAAGGATTGTTTAATTCATTGTATAGACCGTTATCTGTAGTAAGGGGAGGAGCGGTTGTTAATTGGTAACAAGGATCAAAGTTGGGTATGTATATTTTTCGCATGGGATTTTTTCAATAGTGGGTTGAACCATTGGATTAATTTCCAATCCATTTTCGATAGTTGGTCATTTCCTTCATCGTCGTCAGTTGAAATTGTTCGAAGTTTTTGAGTTATATCAGTTGGAAGTGTTATAGATGCCTCAATATTTTGTCAAGTTTGGTGTTGTGTATATCTTGTCTCTTGTGTATGTGTACCCTCAATTGATAGTTGTGGTTGTTAAGGACCAAGTGGTGTGGTGTGTAGATTGGCCTGAATTTTGTATGGACATGAAGTATCAGGGCATAACTAATTCTAAGTAGGGGAGAGTCACTCCTTTAGGATGCAATATCGTATAATTAAGAGTTGTCTCGAGGTTTATATCTAGGGTTACATGGAAGCAGATTTAGGTTGTTGTCAAGGATGAAACTTATGCAAGGAAATATTGTCCAGTAGTAGGTAGTAACCAAGGAAACAGATGTTGATAATTAAAGGTTGTCAAGTCTATAGAATTGAAGCATTGGTAGCGGCGCTATATTGAGTTAGTGTCTAGGATCAAGTCGAGAGTTGTGTGAGGGTGTCTCTACTTTTTCTTGTCTAATTAAGGCTTTGGGGCTTGAATCACGACCTAAATGTCTGATGAGGTCAAGCATGCTAAGGGTCCAACTCGTGTTAGTTCATGCTTGTTATCATGTAGTTTTGTTTGAAAGAACATGGGGGAGCCATGGAAATTACAGGAGTATTGTACGACTACGATTTCGCCCGTAACATTGACTAGGTATGAAAGCATCCCATTAGTTGAAATAGGTCGGAAGTGACTATAAGTTTATGGTTTGATCATGGCATTCACATGGGTTGAATTTGACTCATTATTGTTTTTTATTTTTGCATTCATTGAGGCTCGGGGAGGGGATATTAGATTTGTATTGATGTATTGGATTGGTTATTCACATGTTCTCAGGCACAACCTCGGAGCCTTCGCGTTAAGAGTAACGAGTTAGTTTCTCTCAAGGTTCGTTAGATGAAATGTGTGGGTGTACGTTTCATCGTCGGATTAGATATGTGAATTCATTTGGTTAATGTGGTTGAATGGTATTACATCGTATCGTGAACCAGTGATTATATGAATTTTATGGGTGGGGTCCATTAGTCATTTGTTTAAGACTCTTAGGTCTCGCATCGTTAAAATTTAGGGAGTCGGGAGGCTCAGTGACCAACTGGTTTGGATCATGTGAATAGTAGGGGTGTGTTTGTTGGAAGTATTAGTTGTGCATAAGAAGTCGCTTGTTGAATGTTTGCATATGTTGACCCTCGTTTTCTTGTGGATTGTTTAGTAGGAGTTTGGTTATCAATGTTGGGTATTGGTTCTGAAACTTCAGGTCTTGAAGTTTGTTGTAAATGTCTTGAAGGATTTGTTTGGTGGTTGTATACATGAGCTAATGTAGGAGTTTGGATGCAATGTGAGATTCTTGGACTGGCCATTATTACGCTTGTGTGAACGGTGGGTTAGTGATGACTTACTAGGAAGTCAAGTGTTTATTTGAGGTCTTTTGTGAAGAAATTTTGTATTTGATATTTGATAAATACATGATTGGGATGTTCGGGGAATTCACTCTGCATGGTTTGGTGGTGATCCTAGTCAGGGACTAAGGGTAGGTATGACCAAAGGATGATCATCAGTCTTAGGTATGGTTTCTATAATTTAGACTGATGGGTTCCTGGTTTTGTGAAGTATATTGTTGGAGTTGGTTGTAGTACTGGTTTTGAGAGTTTCCCGAATTTAATGGTTTTCGCTATGAGATGGGTCTTATACTTGGGGAGAAAGAGGTAGTTGTTGTAGTTGAATGTTTTCAAGTGTTCAGTCGTTTGTTGGCATCAGTAGGGTTCTGAGCAGTCACTTGAGTTTTCTTTATGGATACTTTAATTTTATAAAGCGGTTGGAGGGAACATATGGATTTTGTTGGTGTTGTTTTCAGATATTCTAACCAAGACGGATTTTGATGACGAAATCCACTTTAAGTGGGGGAGAGTTGTAACACCCAATTTGGGGATGTTTCTTATTTCAGTATTTGGGAAAAGTTTTTGGGCTACAAAGGAATAAAAGTTTAGACATTACTGGATGTTGATAGTGTTGATTAAGTGATCTAAGCCCTTGATTTGTGATTTGAACTAAAGGGTAAAATGGGAATGTGATATTTTAGACTTCTTGCATGAATTAATGAATTTTAGTTATATAAGTTTTTAGTCAATAGTAACTAGATATAATTGTGGGCTTGTCAATACATTTTCGTGCATATAAAGATCGTCGAAAATAGATTTGAAACGAAGAAGTTATGGTTGTTTGAAGTTGGAATATATTTAGGTGGAAACTCATCGACATGGAGTGGAAAATTATGTTCGAAGGGGTGGCAATCAGCATAGAGTGGAGAATTTTCTTCCACCCAGTGGAAGTTGAGTAGGCCCAAGCCCATGATTTTTGATGATTTTTAGGGTTTTCGTCGTATTTAAAGGTAAGGATTCATATTTTAGGACATTTTCTCAGCCTCCATCTCATCTAGAACTCCTTAGGAGCAACCCTAGCATCCCTCTTCATGATTTGAGTTTCCCCCCTTTCTTTTCTCCTCTTTTGGTGGTGTTTTGATGAAGCTTGAAGATCAAGAAAGTTCTTTTGTTTGCAAGGAATGAAGGAATGTTGTTTCAAGTTTGGATCCATCAAAGTCACTTCATTTTTGTAGTATTGTGAGTATAAGGTTCCTAAGTTGCTCTTTAATTATTTAGATCTTGACATTTGGGGTTATTGGCACTTTTTGTCCATTTTATGGGTGATCTTGGAGTTGGGTGGACTCCAACATCTTTTGATCGGTTTGGAATGCTTCTTGTACCTCATGAACTAGGAAAGTTATGATCTTTAACCTTCCCTTTAAGCCATGTAAGTTATCTTGGTCCTTTATGTCATTTTGGTGTATTAAAGTTTAGATCTTGAAAGTTTCTGGCATTATTATGGATAAAGTTGGAAACTTTATCCATCTAGACACAATGTTGATTAAGATCCGAAGGTTAGAGACGTGGACTTAATGGATTAAGTTGAGAAAGATGCATCATTGGTCCCTTTGAGACTTAAAGTCAAAATCCTGGTTGTTTGGACCATCGTAATGGATAGAGTTGGAAACTTTATCCATTATGAAGCTATTAAGGACCTGATCTGATGTTATAAGCCTTGGTGTTTTTGTATTAAGCCCTTAATGAAGAAAAGCTTTTCAGACGGAAACCACGGTGTGGCCAGGGAAGGCTTACGACGTGGTGGTGGGACTCATCACAATTGTTTTGTCGTTTATGAGACATGGTGTAGCCAAAAGTTCACCACAGCGTGTAACCTGCTGAATTGAGTTGACTAGTTTGACTTGTGGTCAAACTTGGGTAGAGTTAAGTATTTGGCTAAGGAATGATCTTCGTTTGGCATTAGGTCGCTTTGGGTAGTTGTGTTGTTATAAAGGTGGTTGTTGAGCTGATGTTGAATAGTTTAGATGAGTTTTTTCATTATACTATTTAGGATGGGGGTTGTCTTTGTGACTCTTACATGAAATATCAAGGTTTGGCCACTGTCATTTGTATGAAAGACCAAGATTTGGCCTACTGACATTTGCATCAAAAACCAGGATTTGGACCCTTGTTGTATAGAAGACCAAAATCTGGCTCCTAACACTTCTATAAATAAAACACTTCTATAAATAAAGATAATGAATTGCCACATGGTAGAAAGTGATTGTAAAACTATAATATGGCCCATAGCATTCACCTCAGATTGAAGTAGACCCATTATGTTATATATAGTTTGTAGTATTTTAGAAAACTCGCTAATCTTTATGAGCTTTCGATTTTATATTTAAATTGTTTTAGGTATTTTTATATTAAAGAAAGGACACAATTTGATTGCATCTCATCTTGAAGATTTCTCCACTACATCATATGAACTTATCTCTTCCATTGGAGATTTCTCCACTACATCATATGAACTTTGCTTTCTTGTTGGGAAGTGTGTCCTTTCCCCCCTTCTTATTACTCGTTTCGTTCACTCTTTTTCTTTAGACGTAATTTAAGAGTAAAATTTAGGAGGTTGGAAACAAAATAACAAAGTGCTTAGACCATGTCAAGGCTTCAAGTAGTTAACAATTTTATTATAACATATTATAAACTTTTTATAAAAAAAAATAAATAAATAAAATAAAAAAAAAAATCAATTAAGAACCCGAAAGGCCAAAATTATAACGAGCGGGCCCCACTAAACTTCTTAACCTGGCCCATAAAAAAGCCCAATAAGATCGAAAATTTTACAAATTACCTGATTTCACATGAAACAATACATGCAACTAATATTACACAAATACACAAACCAATCCCATGAATTTCAACTCAATTACATAAACACCTGAAATGAAACCTAAGTTTGCATATAAACAAATTTTTATCGTCATCTTTGATCTAATCAAAGAAGGAAAATAGGGCATTCTGCAACACCTAAAGAAATCACCATTAAAAATATAACAAGAAATACGCTGATTATTTTAAATAAGGAAGACCTCAGAAAATGTCCACCACAGTATGCCTTCACCAAAATCAACGGTTGGATTTGAATGTTGGAAATAACACTAACACCCCCCTCTTGTTTCTTCTGTGATCTCAGCCGTTGATCTTCTCCTTGATCAGTTTTGGATGCATTTGAAGTTATCCCAGTGTCTTCTCCAGTGTCACAAACCTGTATAACCAAAATGTTGAAATGACTATAATGCCCCTCCATTATAAAAAAAAATGTTGGAATGACTATAATGCCCCTCCATTATAAAAATGTTGAAATGACTATAATGTCCCTCCATTATATAAAAAAAATGTTGAAATGACTATAATGCCCCTCCATTATTAAAAAAATGTTGAAATGACTATGATGCCCGCCTCCATTATAAAATAAAATGTTGAAATGACTATAATGTCCCTCCATTATAAAAAAAACATTGAAATGACTATAATGCCCCTCCATTAAAAAAATGTTGAAATGACTATATTGCCCCTCCATTATAAAAATGTTGAAATGACTATAATGTCCCTCCATTATATAAAAAACGTTGAAATGACTATAATGCCCGTCCATTAAAAAAATGTTGAAATGACTATATTGCCCCTCCGTTATAAAAACGTTGAAATGACTATAATGTCCCTCCATTATATAAAAACATTGAAATGGCTATAATGCCCCTCCATTAAAAAAAATGTTGAAATGACTATATTGCCCCTCTATTATAAAAAAAATGTTGAAATGACTATGATGCCCCTCCATTATAAAATAAAATGTTGAAATGACTATAATGCCCCTCCATTATGACAAAACATGGGTGAGAGATTTGGGATTACCTCAGATACTGATGAACTTGTTTCTTCTTCATTCTCATGGTCGTTGCTACAGCTATCACCATGGCTGCTTGATCCAGAAGAAGAATCAATCTGCAGACGGATTCTTCTAGAAGCAGTCCCCTGCCCAATGACATGTTCGGGATTTGGATCCGTTTGAGATTGACGGGTCCGGATCTTGATGTCGGGTCGGCCCGTTTGACCACTCCCACTCCCACTAGCATTGGTTCCACTAGTTGATTCAGAAGATCTTGGAGGCATTAGAATCTGAAAGACATGAAAATTCCAATTAAAATTGATATAATGGAATGGAATCACAAAAGAATGGAATGGAATGAGCCATTTGTTACCTGTTTTTGAGGTAAATCATATCCATTGTTTATCATATGTGAATTGACATTCAATCTTTGATGTGATGTCTGAAATGGTCCAGACATAAATGTTTCACTTCCCATTTCTTCATTTTTCAGATTACATGGATCTTTAAATGATGACTCACTACCCTTTTGTAGGAGTGACAACAATTCTGAAAGGGATACATCTGGTTCACATGTCCCATCTTGAAAACCTAGCCCATTGTCATCACTACCAAAATCATTTGCAAATCTTGAATCTAAGTATGCTCCAATTTCTGGAATCTTGTCCACGTCAGCAACCCTGCTTTCAAAACAAACAGGCTCGATTCCATTTGTTTGAAGATCCAGTGGTGATGGTGGTTGTAGGAATACAAAAGATGCATTTTCAGGAGATGATTTATGTGGTGTAGGAGATAAATTACTTGGTTCTGGTTCCTCATACTTTGAGGCATCCATGATTTCATCTGATTTTCTGAACAAACGACAGAGAACATATGCTACCTGCATTACATGAACTGAGAAATCAAGAGATGCGTATAGAAATTTTGAAAATGGAAAACAGAAACAATTACCTGCCCAGGGTTTGTGCCATCGAGATCTTTTTCTGTGGGACGATACTCATGCATAATCCAATGGGTGCGCTCGCCTTTGGGAGCTCGACCTCTGTAGAAAACTAGCGTCTTCTTCATGCCGATTATCTTAGCGTCTGATCGACCACGAGTTTTTATAGTTCTATCCTTTCCTGTAGCTTTCCAGTAACCAGCATTTGTGGCACGATTTGATCGATGGCCATTTGGATACTTTCTGTCCCGAGGACAAAAGAAAAACCACTCTGGATCATCCGTCTTTATAACTGATTGATCTGTAGATGTATAGAATACAGAACATGTTAAGAGTAGAAATTGATTCGTCTAGTTGGAATTAAGAAAAGATGAGGAGATACGAGAGCGAAATCTGAAAAATCTATAATCTATTTCAAGTGGATAAACGACAAGTACTATTAACTATCACCTAACTAATATTCCATGAATAGATGCAATTGACCATTAATGATTGATAAGAACAAATTCGAGATTCCAGATTTTGGGGTCGCGTGGTCAATTTTATGCATATAAAACGATTACAAAAAGTTAAAACTTCTAAAGACGAAATCGTATCATAGAAACTATGCTGATGCGAGAGAAAAACGCAGAGATACAGACAGATATGTAAACATATTGTAGGTTAATAGGAAGGTGAGAGGGAGAGAAACCGGGTAAATCCCAAGGCTCTAGCTTGCAGACATCGACTTCCGGGATGATATGAACCTCTGAATGGTGGCCGTTGATTTTTTGGCGGAGGTAGTAATTGATAAGCTCCTCGTCCGTCGGCCGGAATCTGAAACCCAACGGTAGTGCTTCCATTTCTCGATTTCTCGATCAGAAGAAGCAACAATGTGCAGCAAAACCCTAGTACTGATCTCGGAAGCAAAAATGAAAAAGATGGCTGAAAAGAATTCTACTTTTGAAACCTGGCTTCTTTATAAAGTAACCATGGTTGCAAAATAAATAATGATACAATATCCTTATTAACTTTGTACAAATATGATGAAAGTTGGGATATAATTAAATTAATCATTATAAATGTCACTTTATAATAAAAATATTTTTTTTTTCAGAAACTAACCGTTTTCTTCGGAACACCCCATGCTACCGTTCTGAAGTCGGTGCGAGTGCGGTGACATTTGTCTAGGCATGAGCAAACGGACCGAACCGGTCGGAACCGACCCGACCCGACCTGCTTGACAAAGAAGAAGGTGGTGCTTCGATAAGGGCCCGATCAACAGTTAGCTTTTGAGACTCTGAAGCAAAGATTATGCGAGGCTAGGGGTGTCAATTTATGACACGACACGACAAAAATACACGATACGAAACGAAATCGGGACGAAATCAAAATTCGAATTTGTTTTCGTGTCGTGTTCGTGTCAAGTTTAAAAAACAAGATGTCGTATCGTGTCGTGTTCGTGTTTACAAATCCACACGAAATTAACACGATTGAGCATGTATTTGTCATGTTTTCGTGTTTGTCGTTTTTATCGTATTATATATGATTAAATATGAATTAAATAAAATAATAGTTATGTAATATTATCTTTGTCGTTTTGTGTCATGTTGTCGTTTTTTAATTGGTTCGTTTTCGTGTTAGTGAAAAAAAACACGACATCGTGTCGTGTCGTGTTCGTGTTACAAAAAATCTTGTCGTGTCGTGTCGTGTCAGACAAAAACACGACACGATGGCCCGATTTGACAGGCCTATGCGAGGCCTCGATTCTTGAGTTTCGAGAGGGTTTGGATGATTTTGTGGTTTATTATGATTCCTCTATTTCAGGTTTGGGAGTTGCCCTTATGCAGAGGGTTCATGTGATTGCTTACGCTTCGAGGCAGTTGAAGCCTCATGAGGCAAATTATCCTACGCATGATTGCAGTTGGGGGTGGTGGTTTTCACCCTCAAGATTTGAGTCACTATATGTATGTGTTCAGGTGTACTGTTAACACTAACTACAAAATTTGAGATACTTGATGGATCAACCGAATTTAAATATGCGGCAACAGAGATGGTTGGATGTGGAAAAGGATTATGATTGCAAGATCTTTTACCCCCTAGGAAGGCCAATATGGTGGCTGATGCTTTGAGTCATTAGGCCGTGATATCTGCTTCAGCGGTGCCTGACTTGTAGGAAAGTCAAGGCTGAACACCAGATACCCCACTGCAAGATACAACCCTTACCCATTCCCATATGGAATTTAGAAGAGATTAGCATGGATTTCATCACAAAGTTTCCAAGGACGGGACGTGGAGTTGATTCTATCTAGGTCATTGTTGATAGGACAACTAAGAGTGTGCATTTCATACCGATTACCGAGATCATATCTCCTGAGAAGTTTGTTGACATCTACGTTAGAGAGGTGGTAATTCAATACATGGTGCCAATTTCGATGGTTTCAGACCAGGACGTTCATTTCACCACCAAGTTTTGGAGGAAGTTTCATGAGGAATTGGGTACTCAGTTGTATTTTAGTACAACATACCACCCCAGACTAACGGCCAAAGCGAGCAGACGATTCAAACACTCGAGGATATGCTGCAAGATTGTGTACTAGATTTTAGAGGGAATTGGGATACTTACCTTCCACTGGCCGAGTACTCCTACATCAGCAATTATCATGCTAGTATTGTCCGACCACCGTTTGAGATGTTGAATGGAAGGAGGTGCAAGACCCTGGTTTGCTGAGGGGAGGTCGGACATCAGATCATGGTAGTACTGAGGTTGTAATCAAGACCACCGAGTTGATTCAACAGATGTGCGGTAGGTTGCGAGTCGCACAGAGCCAACAAAAGAGTTATGCATCTCGGCAACATTCAGACCGTGAGTTTCAGTTAGGAGATTTGGTGCTTCTGAAGGTGTCACCTTGGAAAGGTGCCATCCGATTTCGGAAGTGGGCAAGCTAGGCCCCAAATTCATTGGTCCTTTCAAGAGATTTGTCAGAGTAGGCAAGGTTGCATACCGACTGGATTAGCCTGATGAGTCCACAGTTGTTCCTCTGATTGACATTCAAGTTGATGATCGCCTGAATTACCTGGAGTGACTGGTGACGATCTTTGATTGGAAGACGAAGGATTTACACAACAAAGAGGTATCTCTGGTCAAGGTCCACCGGCAACATCAGAAAGGTTCTGAATGGATGGGGGAACCTCAGGTGGAGATGCAGAAGCACTACACTGATTTATTCATGGCATCAGACTTCAAAGATGAAGTCTAATTCAAGTGGGGGCAGCATGGGTGTACATGCTGGTATGCTAGGCGTACATGGTATATTATTATTTGCAAAGTTACCCTTTATGGTATTTTTATATTTTTAGGGGCAGCATGGGTACACTAGGCGTACATAGTGGTATGCTAGGAGTACCTGGTCTCATGCGAGTACTCTGAGCATACACTAGTACGCAAGGCTTACGTGGCTTGGACCAAACCATAATATTTAGGGTTTGTGTACTATTTAAACACCCTTATAGCCCCAAAACCTATCCTCTTATCATCCTCCATCCCTCATATCGACCCCCTAGCAAACCTTAATCCATTTGACAATTTTTGAGCTTTTGAATGAGTTGTGGGAATTCTTGTTTGTGAAGGAAGATCATCAAAGAAATGGTTTTTCTATCAAGTTGTAACACCCAAAGTCTTAAAGGCCATGAAAGGAAAGAAGGCCCTGATTTTTAAAGGTCAACTCAGCGAGTCAAAGGAGGGACTCGGCGAGTCCGAGCGGGATCCGGGTCAAGGTGTAAGTGGCCAACTCGGCGAGTCGGCCAAGTGGACTCGGCGAGTCTGGTATGTGCGAGGAAAACCTTAAGTCTGGGACTTTGGGCGCTATTTAAGCTCCTTATTCTCTCCATTAGGGTTCCTTAGAGCCTCCCTTGTTCAGAAAACGAAGCCTAAGCCTCCATTATTGTGCATTCAAGCTTCTAAGCCATTTTTGGGTGATTTGAAGGAAGAAGAAGGAGGGGAATCAGTGAAGCATCAAGGATTTGCTTAAGATCTGGAGTTTGTGGAACCTTTCTGAAGTATTGAAGGTATTAAGTCATTTCCTTCCCTTAGATCAAATTTTGGTTGTGAGTTTTGGGGCTTTTAAGCCATGATTAGCCACCCTTATGGGTTAGAAGCCGGATCTGGAGTTGCTACTTCAGATCCAAGTGTGTTATGGTCTGGAGAAGCATAAAGTATCAGCCATTGAGTCGATTTTGAAGTCTCTTGGCCTTAAACCCTAGTTTATGGCATATTTTGCCTAAATCTCCTTCTCTACACGTAAAGTTTGCAACTTTACATGAGGAATAGGCTCGGGAAGGGTAGATCTGTAGTTTGGAGTCCATGCATGACTCAAAAGCCCTCTGCATGTAAGGAGAACTGAAGGGACTCGACGAGTCCTTTGAGTGGACTCGGCGAGTAGCATGAAGTTGTGGAGAAACTCAACAAGTGGGATGAACAACTCGTCGAGTCGTATGAAGATTGTCTTGTACTCGGCGAGTCTGTTCTTGGACTCGGCAAGTCAGGTCGCGAAACCCCAAACCCTTCGAATTGAGACTCGAATCAGTGAGTCGGGTGGAGACTCAATGAGTTGGACAGGTCAAGACTCAGAAATCGGTAGACTCGACGAGTCATGGACTGACTCGGCGAGTCGAGTCACGAATGGAAGGAATCTGGTCATTTTGAACTCGGCGAGTCAGTAGGGTGACTCGGCGAGTAGTGTTGACCTGGAAGGTTGACTTTGACCAGGACTTTGTCCTTGACCAGGGTTGAGTTGGTTGTCTTTCGGGGGTCAGTCAGACTCAGTGTTTCATTGATATTGGTAGTTCGGGGAGCAAGGGGAGCAGGAGTTCCGTGAGTTGTCGGGCAGCAACTAGTGAGATCATCAGCAAGTTCAGCCAGTGCAGGTGAGTTTCCCTTTGTGTGAATGGGTCTAAGGCCACAATACCGGCCCATGTAGTTATGAGTAGAAGACCCGGGGATTAGCCCTAGGCACAGTATGCTAGTATGATGTTCAGGACTGTTGGATTAGTGTCTAAGTCCATAACTATTTTGGTATGTACTTGACCCGATGGTGCATGGTCCTTTTAGGTTGCCTTCACCAAAGCAACTTGATTGGAGAAATAAATAAAGAGAGAGAGAGGTTATTATGATTTATTAATAGGTTATAAGAATAATATATAAAAGGAGAAATCATATTTGCTTAATTAATATTGGTCAATAATTAATTAGGAATTAATTTTGTGATCAAGTGTAATTAATTAAACTAGAGGGGCTGAAATGTAATTATGTGATAGTTACAAAATATGGTAATGGTTATCCTAAATATGGGTTGAACGAATTCAAGGAGATAAGGATCCTTGAAATCGTCCAAAGGATAAAGGATAAGGGTTTTCAAGGCTTATCTCAAAGCAACTAGATAAGGATAATGACTGAAACCCTATCTCTACACCTATATAAAGACCCTAAGGCCTTAGAATTCGTGTACTTGTTCCTAAGGAGTCCTAAGGATGAATTCTAACCTCTTTCCTCTATCTTTATAACTTCTCCATTTGCTCTTGGTGTTTGTAAGCCATTAGAGGAGTGACACTTGTGACTCTAAGCATTCCAAAGTCAATTCAAGGTGGAATTAGGATTGTTATTGCTATATAACAATCAAGGTATGTTCTTAAACCCATTCATATGTTAATATCGATTTCCATATACTAGACTTAGGGTTTATAGTCTTGGATTCAAAGCATGTACAATAGAGAAACCTAGATCCAAGCATTAGGGTTTGTATGAGCACATATGATGTCTTATGACCAAAAAACCCATCAGTGGTATCAGAGACTAGGATGGTTTCAATTGTATTGATGCGTTGTATATCTAAAAAATTCGATTTTTTGGTGTTCTAGAGGCTGGACTCGCCGAGTCCATAGCTGAACTCGCCGAGTCCAGGATGACTCGACGAGTCAAGGCTTGACTCGACGAGTCAACTCGTCAGATAGTGCTTATCTTGGGATTTATTGCTGTTTTTGCATATGGATAGTTACCTTATCATGTTAGATCAATATTAATCCGATTATATGATATATTTGACTATATTGTTGATCTAAATGAAGATATTTATCAATTAATAAGATATTGTTTCCTTATAAGATAATTGATTAATTATTTTGAGTAAATTGATAAATTGTTTTGCAAGAAATCATTAAATAAATCAAATATGGATAATTATGTGATTAAATGTTAATTTAAAATTATTTGTTATTTGATCCTTGTTGTTATGAAAAGTTTCATATTTCCCCTTTAGGTTTTATAGTTTAAATTTGAACCCAAAAGTTTTGAAGTTTTGAAATTTAAATAGTTAAAACCCTAATGTTTTGAAAAAAGTTTCAAAACTTGCCCTTAAGTTTTGGAATTTAAAAGTTGATTAAAAGTTGATTAGGAATGTTAAATTCTAAAACCCTAATAATGTTTTGAAAAGTTCAAATCACTCCCTTATGTTTTTATTTATTAATTAAGGAGTATAATTAAAAGAGACTTAATAAATCCATAAAAGTCTAGGTTAACCATTTAATTGAATTAAAAGTGTAATTGTTAAAGTTAACCACCTAATATTTTAAAAGTGTAAAAATGCACCCTATACTATATATAACATTAAAAGTCTAACATTATATATATATATATATATATATATATATATATATATATATATATATATATATATATATATATGAATAAAAGTTAGTCTTACCATTAGTAGGCCTCATTCACGAAGTTGGTCTATAAGGGGTGTTTAAGGAAATTGCCTATAAAATGGAGATTGAATGGGTATCCAGTCTTACCCACCGCACTCTTGACTAATGGAGGGTCGTTAGCCGAACGGGTAGGATAGGAAGAAACCTTCCATTATAAGTATAATGAAATACAAAGTAACTAAATGTTTTTACAAATTCCCAATCTTAGTTACTTAGGAAAAGTGAATTGATGCAATTCCATGAAATTACACTTTGTGCCCTTGCGAAGACGTTAGTGGAGCGTGTGTGGTTTACCGGCACACTAAATGGTTCTAAGCAAAGGTAGCAAAGGGTGACTCAATGTTTGTCATAGTTCGGTGGAGCGTGTGTGGTTTACCGGCACATCGAATAGCTGACTGTAACATGTGAGGGCACCATGTAACTTTGCATGGTTATTCACACCCGCTTTGTGATCCTCGGCATCCCAGTCACAAACGAGAGGGGCATATCGAGATTTAAACATGCCATTGAAATGGTCAATGAATCTCAAAGGATCTAGGAGTTTTCATAGATTTAAAACTGAAATTTCTTTTTTGTTTTTCATGGTGGAAATTAGTGAATCGTCATTCACTTACCTTCAAATATTCTGCAACTAGATTACGGCATCCCTTTTCTAGGTTGTAGCGTATTGTGTTGGGTCCTAGCCTTAGTATCTCATTTGGGTGATTTACTAAGGACTCAATCAATCAACTAACTTGAATTTGTTTTCTCCCGTTTTGTAGATGTCAAAGTTCGACAATCATGGTCTTCCCAAATCCCGTGGAACAAGCATTCCACATGAAGATGATATTCCACGATTTGATCAAGGAACAAGAAATCATGCTTCACTTCCTCCTCCTCCTCCAATTGTTCTCCCTAACCCACAAGATCAAAGAATTGAAAGGTTCAATATCACTAAGGCCCTATTGGAAATGAAACATGAAGATGGTAAATCCGTGTGTGCCCACATTCTAGGAATGAAATCACACATCGATAGGTTGATTATGTTGGGTGTGTCATTCCCGAATGAGTTGGCTGTAAATTGGGTTTTGCAGTCACTTCCTGAATCATATAATGAGTTCAAAAGAAAGTATTATATGATGGATCATGACGACAACCTCATTGACCTAACCTACATGCTCATTGCTGCTGAATCAGAAATGATTTGGCGAAGCAATGGAGCATATTTGTTGGGAGAGTCAACCGACCATGCTTCCGAGGACGTTCTAGGAGAACCGACCTGCGTTTGCTGCCAAAAGAAAGGGCGTTGGATAGAAGTCTGCCCCAAGAGCCTGAAAATTCCAAAGATGGGAGAGTCAAAGAGTATGACTGCGCTTCAGGTAAAATCCACTATCTAACTTCGTTAAGTTCCTATTCATTGATTCAAATACATGATGTGGTAAGATTGCATTTGAATGTTTTGCAGGATCGGTGAAAAGAAAGGAAGCTTGATAAGAGAGCAAGATGAATCTAATCACAAGAGATGGATCTCGATCGCATGGACTTGAAGATTGGATTTTGAGCTTAGATAGTTATGATAGAGTTGTTAGAAATTTTCCTTTTACGTAGTTTTCAATAGATTTTGCATTGTAAGGACAAATGTTTTTCCGCTGCTTTTATAAATAAGATAAATTTTGTTTGACTTATTTATTTATTTGTTTACTTCCTTGAAATGAAATCGTTATGAAAATTGATGTTTGCATATTTCTACAACGAATGGTATGATTCTTAGTTATGTTATTTATGGAAATGTCGAGAATTTACCAAACAGGGAGAGTTTCTCATCGCCCAAAGTTTCAATTGGACTGAAATTTGGAATCACGCAACTTGGTTGCATGGTGAATGAGAAATTTCATATTTGGAAATTAGACAAATTCGTTGACAAAGTGTCAAGTGAAGGACTAGGAGATCGAGTACACAAAGTTGTGTGTTGATCAAGTTCACCATAAGAGTAACAAAGATATTTGTCATGATTTACTAATGGCTTCGTAAATATGATTACACTTACAAGATTAAGTGTAATTATGAATTGATTAAAGGGTTTAGATCAATAGTAGAACGAACAAGAAGAATCAAGTAGGCAGAAAGATAAACGTTTCTCCATTCTAAGAAGAAGGGAGAGTAGCTTTTATGCTTTATAATGGGTCTTAATGATTAAGAACCATGTCTCAATTGATCCTCTAAGTAACTCTTAGTACAATTGTATGTTTAAGAAGAGGAATCAAGGATTGAAGAAATGGTTAAATCAAGAAGTCTATCATACTTCGTTCCAATAACAAGTCTTAAAGTTAAGATTGTGACAATGAGTGAAAAGTATTAAAGGTTTATAACATTCATAAAATGTGAAAAGTTGTGATGTCTTGAATAAGACAAAGACCAACTTGTACCAATTTATGAAGTGTTTTGATAAAAGCTACACTAACTCTTGAATATTTGGTTGTCAACAAATGTTTATTGACAAGAGAATCTTATATGTCAAGGAGGCAGTGGGAGTCTTAAATGTCTTGAAAAGTTTCAAGAACAAATCAAATAAACCTTATCGATCATCACTAGCACACGAGTTGAGTTTTACAACCTATCGTGTTGACGATATTTTGATTCTGTGCTGTTCCAATTGAGTTAATTATGCATGTGAGTCCAATGAGTACTCATTTTGAACGCATAAAAGACAAAGCACCTTGATCAATGAAAGGTACATTGATAGGAAAAGGGTGAGATGCTTAACTACTTGGAAGACGTGGTGGGCAGTTGTGCTACCATAAGGCAAGAAATCAAGATTAAAAAAAGGCTCGGTCCATATGAGTTTGAATTTGTCGTAAACTTTAGTTTTAACAAATTCACATGGATAGGAACAAATACACCATTTAAATCTAAGTGTCATAAGATTTCCTCCTTCATGAAAATGATTGTGAGGAAATTCTTTCACTAAGAAAGATTTTAAGAAGATAGTGATTGTAAAATTGCATTCTCGAATTCGATCATGGTTACGGTATCCCTTTCCATAATTTGAATTATGAGGTTTGGCAATTAGTCTTAATTGTTGAGACACACATATGAACTATCTAAAGGCAAAGGTGTATAAGTTCAAGAAGCCTTGATAAAAGATTATCAAAGCACTAAGTATTAGAAACATGGACTTAAGAAATTCAATAGGTATTGTCTCTCTGAAAGTTAAGATGTTTATGAATACATGTCGAAGCTAGTGGGAGCATAAGTGTTATGTTTTATAGTAATCATCATGATAGTGGGAGCATAAAAGTTATGATTGTATGATTATTATAGAAAGTATTGCATGTTGGCAATATTAATTATAGAAAAACAAGAGTTATACCTTGCAAAGTCGTAAGGGTTGTAAAGTTGTTGTGCTATAATTAAGGGAGAGAATATTATGCTTCATTTCAAATGTAAAGGATTAGGTTGAGAAATGTTGATAAATTTAGTCAAAGGTACATAGTGTGTTCTTAAAATTTCGATTATGATTACGGCATTCCTCTTCACAATTCGAATTTTGAGAACATAGCAAATAAACATTATGCATCGTGTCCCATACGCTTCGGGTATAGGATCGATTGCAAATGCTTTAATGTTTGACCATTCTAAAATTTTCCAAATGTCTAGCGCATTTAGAGGGAAAAGGGACTAGAATTGGTTTTGACTAAAATAATTAAACAACTATCAAAGGACAATCCAAAGTTCGACGAGGATTGGTCGCTTGTGAGTAGTTGGAAGTATAGTATTGGAAAATATGGAAATGTTTCCATATTGGATGGACCATATCGACATCATTACAAATAGAAAAGATTCTATTAAGAATGAGTTGTCATGAGATAAATATGGAAGCGTGTTCATATTAGGAAGTAAATATTGGAAATCTATGTCTAGATTAGAAACTTTTATGCAAAAGGATGTTCAAAGGAATGTACTTTGAGTGAGAGACATCATATCTAAGGAATTGTCTTGTAACAATCTACGTTAGAGGACTTTGTAATATCATTGGCAATAGTCTTCGAGACTTTGGTGCAGTGACATTACAAAAGGATCATTGCATAAAGTGTTAGAATCTAGTATATTCTATAAGTAACAAGAATTTGATATTCTTACACTTAAGAAAATGGATTTGGAGTTGTAAAATGAGAATGATTGGAAATGTGTTCAATTTGTCTATTTCACAAAAGTAAGAACCATAGGTAAATATTGTGTGCATGCTAGGAGCATGGGACAAGTGTAATAATTCAAGTAAGAAGTTGATTACCCGAAACGACAAATAATGAGTAATCGATATGGTGATAAATAAAATGTGTTTTATTTATGCTCAAAGGTTTGAGGCCATATGGGATTAGTATTATTCTTGTGTTTCACATTTGCATGTTTTGACTTCTAGAATAATTGATTTTATTAAGAATAATCGAATTATTCGAACGGGCCACAGTCATTCATATGTTGGAAGTAGATATGAATGAAGACTGTCGTGAATTGGTGTGTGGATTGTCTAGAAGAGTATTAGACATAAGCAAATGTTTGCTGCAACGTTCATGAGTGCTTATGAATATGATTTGAGCATTGGATTAAACCCACGCTCACTTGGATCATTCCATGAATTGTATCACGAGTGATTAGTGAGACGATAACATCTTATATTCTTGAAAATGAGATGTGTGAGTTGTATCTTGCGAATCGGTTTCACATTGATAATATGTAAACGCACTAGTAACTTGGTGTTATAAAACATATTGTTGTGTGTAATTCGGTGAATGAGTGCAAGCAAGCATTGTATCAAAGTTTATCCGTTCCTTTTATCCAAAGAAGGATAAAAGCGATATCTTTGGGCCCATTGATGGTTTAGTGATGACAAATGTAAATGCTCGGCCGGGCTAGGGCTAATTTGATTTGTTCAATTAGTCTGTCGTCATAAATGAGAAATCGAGAAGTAGTACAAAGAGAATGACTAGAAATCATATCTCATATGATATCTAGAATGGAGGAATATATGATCCCTTATCTAAGGACACGTGTATCTGATAGGATCAGAGTTGACAGCGGCTTTGGAAAGCTAAAATTGCAGATCAGGATCTGAAGTCATACGCAGAATAGTTATTAGACTTATCTAAGTGGGAGACTGTTGGATTAGTGTCTAAGTCCATAACTATTTTGGTATGTACTTGACCCGATGGTGCATGGTCCTTTTGGGTTGTCTTCACCAAAGCAACTTGATTGGAGAAATAAATAAAGAGAGAGAGAGGTTATTATGATTTATTAATATGTTATAAGAATAATATATTATAGGAGAAATCATATTTGCTTAATTAATATTGGTCAATAATTAATTAGAATTAATTTTGTGATCAAGTGTAATTAATTAAACTAGAGGGGCTGAATTGTAATTATGTGATAATTACAAAATATGGTAATTGTTATCCTAAATATGGGTTGAACGAATTCAAGGAGATAAGGATCCTTGAAATCGTCCAAAGGATAAAGGATAAGGGTTTTCAAGGCTTATCTTATGGTTGCTTTGTGGATAAGCAACTAGATAAGGATAATGACTGAAACCCTATCTCTACACCTATATAAAGACCCTAAGGCCTTAGAATTCGTGTACTTGTTCCCAAGGAGTCCTAAGGACGAATTCTAACCTCTCTCCTCTCTCTTTATACCTTCTCCATTTGCTCTTGGTGTTTGTAAGCCATTAGAGGAGTGACACTTGTGACTCTAAGCATTCCAAAGTCAATTCAAGGTGGAATTAGGATTGTTATTGCCATATAACAATCAAGGTATGTTCTTAAACCCATTCATATGTTAATATCGATTTCCATATACTAGAATTAGAGTTTATAGTCTTGGATTCAAAGCATGTACAATAGAGAAACCTAGATCCAAGCATTAGGGTTTGTATGAGCACATAGGATGTCTTATGACCAAAAAACCCATCAAGGATGAGGTCCAGTAATAGCGGGCGGGTGCCTAAGGATTTGTTTATATGATAGTTTATATGTGTTGTCTGTGTGATACATGTATGTGCCTGGTAGGGAGGGGAGTGTGGGCGAGGTCTCGTATCTCACCAATAGCAGAGTGTGGATGGGGTTCCACATCGCAATAGTCGCATAACAGGGGCGAGGCCCAAGTTAGGGAAGGAGTGAGGGTGGGCTGGGCCCGTATCTCACTACCACTGTGAGCGTGGATGGGGTTCCATGACTCATCAGTAGCAGTACATGGGCGAGGCCCAGGATAGGCGAGGACTTAGGACAGAACCAGTTGTATGTTTTTAGTTATGTGTTGTGATATGTTTATGTGATATTAATTGTTGGCGGGCGAGGCCCTATAATAGGCGGGGCCTAAGTAAAATAGATATGTATCCGAGCGGGGCTCGTAGCCAGGCGGGGCCTGGAGCGGTAGGGCCGTTATAGCGGGCGTGGCCCAGTATGTGCAGTATGTGGTTATGCATGGTATGTGGTAGGGTGGGGAACTCACTAAGCTTCGTGCTTACGGTTTTCAGTTTTGGTTTCAGGTACTTCCGGTAGCGGAGGGAAGAGCTTGGGGTGATCGCGTGGCACACACCATAGATTAGACAGCCTGGGAATGTTTACTCTGATAATAAACCTGTGTTTTGAAAACTGATACTCGTATTATGTTTTGGAATGATGATTTATTAGAAGAAATTTTTGGTCTTAAATTTTGGGTCGTTACAAGTTGGTATCAGAGCCTTGGTTTGAGGGATTCGGACATGCCCTCGGGGGTGTCTGAAATCAAACTGAGGAATTGGTAAAGAAGTTTTCAAAATGAAAAGACAGTTTTGTAAAAAGGGAGTTTTGAGAAAGAAATCAGTTTTAGAAAAGCAAAAAGAATTCATAAAGATAAAAACTTTGAAAAGAGAAAAGAGGTGTGTTGCATGCAATCAACCGAGCTCAAGTAAGTACCCCAAAATACCCATACAAGTCTATGTTTTGATTATCAGTTAATAGAACAGCATGCTAGATTAGGACTAAGGATCTAGGGAGGATGCCTTACGTGCCTGTTATATGTGCTTTTGATCTGCAAGATAGTGCTGAATAGTCAGTAGTAGGATAGCATGATTAGGTTATGCCTGATTTTATGAGTTGTGTTGCATGCTAGTTCAGATTCTTGTTATGTGGATATGATTGCTTGAGTATGTTATGGTTAGATTTTCCCTTGTCTGAATGTTGCTTGCTTTGTGCATTGTGGGATTCTAAGTGATGGGAGTTAGCCATTAGGTGGATACGTCACATCACATGTGATCAAGGTTGAATAATCTCAGAGTGTTGGATTTGATCCTATTGCGCAGCTCATGTTTGAGTCCAACCGTTGTAGGAACGAGTCTTTTACTTGAAGGATTATCTGAGCCTCGTCACATGTGAAGGTATCCAGGTGATGACTAATTGGCATTGCGAGGAGGCCTTCAGCAGCTGAGGACTGGTTTGAGTTGAGTCAGAGGTTTCCCTAGGGTAAGCCTAGGATGAGGTAGTGCTAGGAGCAGTAGAAGTAGAAAAGGGACCTGGTGGAGTCAAAGCAGATCTTGAGGAAAGTACGGATAGATGTGGAAGGTAGTATGGGCCCTTACTACAGAAAGCAGAGGATCCGTACTCGATCCGGGAAAGGCCGAGACAAGACCGGGAACCTGGTAGTGAGTATGTTTGGTCTCGCAGTAGTGAGGAGTATTCTGATAATGGTTATGTTATATGTTTCAGTATGGTGACATTGCAAGAGGGACCAGCGGGCGGATCAGGCGCCGAAGAGGGATTGGGCTCAGGTTTAGGGGCCGAGCAGCTCGAGGAGCGGATGAGAGAGTTGATATCAGCTGAGGTTACGCGCGGTATTCTAGCTCAGACTCCTGTGATCTTTGGCACGGTCAAGGAGGGTATATTGGAGATTTTGGATGAGAGGATGGGAGCCTTCCGTACTGAGATGATGGCTTTGTTGGGAGCGCGTACCTTGACATTTCGGGAGTTCAGGGCTTGCGGGGTACCAGATTATCATGGGGCTAGGGACCCCATCGCTAGCAGCAGATGGTTGGCTGATGTTGCCAATGCATTCCGTACGAGCCGGTGTCCTGAGGAGGAAAAGGTCAGACTCGCTTCCTGTCTTCTGAAGGACAGAGCAAGGGATTGGTGGGAAGAGATTGGTCATGCTTTGGGTAATGATGTCGCGTTGGACGCGATGACTTGGAGTGATTTCTCAGCTAGGTTCAGAGCGGAGTTTTCACCGATTATTGAGGTGCAGCAGTTGGCCCGGGAGTTTCAGGATTTGACGCAGACTACTGAGACTGTGGCAGAGATCACCACCAAGTTCAGGGAGAGAGCCCTTCTTGTTCCGCAGTATGTCGCGGATGAGGAGATGAAGAAGGCACGATATCACGAGATGCTGAGGGATGACATCAGGGAGTTCGTGAGCAGGTCCGGTTGTAAGACGCTGGAAGATATGATTTCTCGGGCCAGGGAGAGGGAAATTGATTTGGAGTAGATCTGGAAGAGGAAGTCGGATGAGGTTCAGATAGCAGCGAGTTCGGGAAAAAGGCCCAAGGGATCGGATTTGAGATCGAGGGATTATCAGGACCGCAGTCGATGCGGAAAGTGTGGCAGGACGCACAGGGGCGCGTGCAGGAGTGGTAGTGGTGGTGAGTCTGGCTGTTTCAGGTGTAGTCGGACTGATCATTTTAGAAGAGATTGTATTGTTACCATCACCTAGGGATCTGAATTGATATGTTTTCACTACAATCAGAGGGGCCACAAGAAGGCCCAGTGCCCTAGTTTGTTTTCAGCAGGACGGGTGATGGCACTTGCCCCTCCAACCTTGAGCATCACAGACGGCCGTCAGGGCCGTGCGGAGGCGCCTGCGGTAGGAGGCAGGGCTTTTCAGATGGCTACTTTGTAGACGCGAGCAGCGCCGGACGTTGCAGGTATGCGACTTCCGTTTTCAGTTCTTTTATTTTGTGTATCATTATATTGTTATGGTTCTGCATCATTATCGGTTGAGCATTTTATTTTCGAGCGGGTTCATTGTGATCGATTTATATGCCATTTGCATACCTTGGATATTTGGTTAGTAGTTAAGGGATGGGTTGTATCAAAGAAGGTTACTTAGGGTGCAGTATCTGTAGCATGCCTTGGAGGGACTCGGTATGTCTCGCTAGTTCGGGGTCGTATAAGTTTTAGAATGGACAGGTTAGATCCTTAGTTATGGTAAACTTGGGATTCCTCAGCGGATTGATTATGGTAGCAAGGATTGGGATTTCTCTTCATTGAGCATCGAGGCGTAAGCAGGATCGAAGTGGGGGAGAATCCTCCGAGTGTATAAGGATAAGAGCACGCAAATCCAGATCGAGTATGTGATTTCTGAGAAGGAAGGTAGGTAGTTCAGCGTTTGACGGATTGAGTAGTTCAGGATTGGGAGTTTGAGAAACTCCCCATCAGTCTGTGCGTGTAAAGGGTAATAGTGAGTATGTGGGTCGGATTCAGGTTGAAGGGTCGCCTGTAGGACTTGTGTGAGTCGGAATGGAAATCTTGAGGTCAAATAGCAGGAGATGTTTTCGTGTTAGCAGTCAGTGGCAGAAGCAGCATGTAGAGCATGGAAGAGTGGCGGGAGAGCCTCGACATTCTTCAGCAGCAGTCAGTGGTGGAAAGTGATGTAAGACTACGGGGCGGCCGTAGCATTCACTAGCAGTCAGTGGTGGGAAGTGTTGTCAGACTACGGGGCAGCCATAGCATTCCGTAGTAGCTTCGTTGGCGGAGCCGGGGCGAGGCCCTTGTCTCCTAGCATTCAGATAGGGATCGGGAATGGGTAATGGATGAGGATGGTAATGAGTTGCCTGTATAGCCCTTGAGAGGTGAGACCTTGGGAGAAGCTGCTCTAGGATATAGTCGGGTGAGACCCGTGGGCGAGGCCCGTATGAGAATAGCAGTATAGGTGAGACCTGAGAGCAGGGTTGCTCAGTAGTATGGTTGGGTGAGACCCGTGGGCAAGGCCCGTAAGTTTTAGCAGCAGGTGGGACCTGGTAAGGACCTTAGTGTCTAGATAGGGGATCGGGGATCCTAGAATATTGTAGTGCCAGCCTGGTAGACTAGATTGAGCGGTATAGGTGGCAGGAGTTTCTTCGAATGTCGCTGGGAGCGACTAATGGTTGTGCTGGGTCAGCAATCGTTGAGAGTCGGTAATCCAGATATTGATAGGTTGGCAGGGACCAAGATGGTCTCAGTTCATCCGGAAGCCAGATAAGGAATAGCAGGATTTCTAGTCGGTAGCAGTGCGGGTATGCAGAGTATGGTGGAATTCAGTTAGTCGATCGTGGGGTGCTCAACACCGAATGATAGTAGAAAGAATGCCAAGTGGATACTGGCAATGATGACCCGCACTGAGTAGCAGGAGTAACAGATTAGGTGAAGATAGGGTCTTCACGGTGGCAGAGGAGATAGATGGTTATGGAGCGTTGCCTTGGGAAGGCAAGGAAATCGCACAAGGAAAGAAGGGGTGAACCCCTATGTTGCAGTACTCAGAGAGTACCTGAAAGATTATCGGTTGAGTAAGTTGTGTTTCCAGGATGTTCAGGGTTAGGATGCACCCGAAATTATTATCTGTAAGGATTGGCGTTGGTCTGAATGACTGAGCGGAAGGCCAGCGAAGTTAGGCAGCTGGTGTTAGAATGAATGGAGGGGTTTTGGAGGCAGATCGCAGACAGTGGATCATAGCAAACTTCGAGGATGAAGTTTTGTTTAAGTGGGGGAGAGTTGTAACACCCAAAGTCTTAAAGGCCATGAAAGGAAAGAAGGCCTTGATTTTTAAGGTTCGACTCGGCGAGTCCAAGGAGGGACTCGACGAGTCCGAGCGGGATCCGGGTCAAGGTGTAAGTGGCCAACTCGGCGAGTCTGGTCTGTGCGAGGAAAACCTTAAGTCTGGGACTTTTGGCGTTATTTAAGCTCCTTATTCTCTCCATTAGGGTTCCTTAGAGCCTCCCTTGTTCAGAAAACGAAGCCTAAGCCTCCATTGTTGTGCATTCAAGCTTCCAAGCCATTTTTGGGTGATTTGAAGGAAGCAGAAGGAGGGGAATCAGTGAAGCATCAAGGATTTGCTTCAGATATGGAGTTTGTGGAACCTTTCTGAAGTATTGAAGGTATTAAGTCATTTCCTTCCCTTAGATCAAATTTTGGTTGTAAGTTTTGGGGCTTTTAAGCCATGATTAGCCACCCTTATGGGTTAGAAGCCGGATCTGGAGTTGCTACTTCAGATCCAAGTGTGTTATGGTCTGGAGAAGCATAAAGTATCAGCCATTGAGTCGATTTTGAAGCCCCTTGGCCTTAAACCCTAGTTTATGGCAAATTTTGCCTAGATCTCCTTCTCTACACGTAAAGTTTGCAACTTTACGTGAGGAATAGGCTTGGGAAGGGTAGATCTGCAATTTGGAGTCCATGCATGACTCAAAAGCCCTCTGCATGTAAGGAGAACTGAAGGGACTCGGTGAGTCCTTTGAGTGGACTCGACGAGTAGCATGAAGTTGTGGAGAAACTCGACGAGTGGGATGAACAACTCGTCGAGTCGTGTGAAGATTGCCTTGTACTCGGCGAGTCTGTTCTTGGACTTGGCGAGTCAGGTCGCAAAACCCCAAACCCTTCGAGTTGAGACTCGAATCAGTGATTCGGGTGGAGACTCAGTGAGTTGGACAGGTCAGGACTCAGAAATCGGTAGACTCGGCGAGTCATGGACTGACTCGGCGAGTCGAGTCGCGAATGGAAGGAATCTGATCATTTTGAACTCGGCGAGTCAGTAGGGTGACTCGGCGAGTAGTGTTGACCTGGAAGGTTGACTTTGACCAGGACTTTGTCCTTGACCAGGGTTGAGTTGGTTGTCTTTCGGGGGTCAGTCAGACTCAGTGTTGCATTGATATTGGTAGTTCGGGGAGCAAGGGGAGCAGGAGTTCCGTGAGTTGTCGGGCAGCAGCTAGTGAGATCATCAGCAAGTTCAGCCAGTACAGGTGAGTTTCCCTTTGTGTGAATGGGTCTAAGGCCACAATGCCGGCCCATGTAGTTATGAGTAGAAGACCCGGGGATTAGCCCTAGGCACAGTATGCTAGTATGATGTTCAGGACGAGGTCCAGTAATAGCGGGCGGGTGCCTAAGGATTTGTTTATATGATAGTTTATACCTGTTGTCTGTGTGATACATGTATGTGCCTGGTAGGGAGGGGAGTGTGGGCGAGGTCCCGTATCTCACCAATAGCAGAGTGTGGATGGGGTTCCACATCTCAATAGTCGCATAACAGGGGCGAGGCCCAAGTTAGGGAAGGAGTGAGGGTGGGCTGGGCCCGTATCTCACTACCACTATGAGCGTGGACGGGGTTCCATGACTCATTAGTAGCAGTGCATGGGCGAGGCCCAGGATAGGCGAGGACTTAGGACAGAACCAGTTGTATGTGTTTAGTTATGTGTTGTGATAGGTTTATGTGATATTAATTGTTGGCGGGTGAGGCCCTGTAACAGGCGGGGCCTAAGTAAAACAGATATGTACGGGCTCGAAGCCAGGTGGGGCCTGGAGCGGCAGGGCCGTTGTAGCGGGCGAGGACCAAGGTAGCGGGCATGGCCCAGTATGTGCAGTATGTGGTTATGCATGGTATGTGGTAGTGTGGGGAACTCACTAAGCTTCGTGCTTACGGTTTTCATTTTTGGTTTCAGGTACTTCCGGTAGCGGAGGGAAGAGCTTGGGGTGATCGCGTGGCACACACCATAGATTAGACAGCCTGGGAATGTTTACTCTGATAATAAACATGTGTTTTGAAAACTGATACTCGTATTATGTTTTGTAATGATGATTTATTAGAAGAAGTTTTTTGTCTTAAATTTTGGGTCGTTACACAAGTCCTTGGATCCATCATTTTATCTTCATTATGTACCACTTGGAGGTATAAAGCTCCAACCTTGATTCATGTTTCTCCAGATCTTCATTAAGCTTAGATTTTTATCCCATTTGTCCTAAAACTTAGATCTTTGTGAGTACAAGGTACCCGAAAGCCTTTAACCTATCCTTTCAAATATTTTAGGGTTTTTTAAGTTATAAAAATGCAAGCTTAAATCTTGGTTTGTCCCCATGCAAGAGTTATAATGTAGCAAATTATTAAATAAGTTAGGTTTTTAGTGTTGGCTCTTTGTAGCCATGTAAAGGCATACAGATTTCAAATTTATGGCCTTAGAGGTTTTAATAAGCTCAGATCTGAAGTTTGGACGTAAGGTCCTAATGAATTAAGATCTTAATGGGAGTTTTGACTTAGGGTGCATACATCAGGCGAAAAGCATGTACATTGTGTGTACTGCACCTCGACCCTGTTGTCCCTCTTGCATCAGTCGTTGTACATGGGTCATACGACACAATTCCAACTTTTGGGCCTTGGACCATTAGGTGTTGGGCTTTTCAAGTTGAGCTGAACGGGAAGGGCAAAATGACCTTTTTTCCCCTAATAATGATATTGGTATTTTTGGACAATTTATTATGTGTTTAAAAACCAGAGTCATTTATTAGTGTTATTATTAGGAATTAATTAGTTTGAGGAGCCATGTTAGCAACAACTCAAGTGTGTGGCTCGATTATCTTCTTTTGGAGGTGAGTCGCCTCACTTGATCCATGGGTCGAAGACACCAACACCGTCTCATTACTTTGTTGTGTAGAATGATAATTGTCTCTATGATATTGCATGAAAGAACAGGATCGAGCCGTTGGAAGTTGTATGAAAGACCAGGATATGGCACCTAGCAATTGATTGAAATACTAGGATCTAGCCCCTGGATTTTTATGAAAGACCGGTATTTTCCCTTAGGCATTGCAAGGAAATACCATGATTTGGTACATGGCAGAAAGTGACTGTAAGACTATGATTTGGTCCATAACATTCGTTATCTCGTGTGTGGTATGTGGTACTTTGGGAAGCTCTCTAAGCTTCGTACTTACAGTTTTTTATGGTTTCAGGTACTTCTGGTTCGAAAGGGAAGGGCTTGTCGTGATGAAACAACATCCTCCCCTCAAGATTTCTGCATTCCGAATAATTGTACTCTAATGTTTTGAATATTATACCTGATTGTTTGATTTTGAACAATTTTTGAATGAGTTGATAAACTTCCAAATGAAAAAAATTTATCATTATTTTTGGGACGTTAAAACGAACGTGTAACATCCTATTTTCAAAACCAAAATTTTTCATTTTTAAAATTAGGTAAAACATTGTTTCCATAAAACCAAGTGAAGAAAAACCATGAGTATAAAATACAGTCATACCAAAAATTAGAGTGTCATGATAATGCGGAATCACAAAAGTTGCTGATGAGAGTGTATAGTTAAGCCTTCGTCTTCCCACGATCATCTGAAGTACCTAAAACACATTTAAATCCATAAATATAAGCAGGAAACTTAAAGTGCTCCCCACAATATCACATACAACACAACATAATAAATAACTATGGGTTATCAACAACCCTAGGACTATCAACAGTTATATCGGTTCACAACAGTCATATGGGTTATTAGCAACCCTATGGGTCATCAGCAACCATGCAGACTATCAGCAGTCCTGGAGTTATCAACAACTCAATAAATACATATAATAGAAATCAACAAATAAGTCTCAACTGGTGTAATGCCCGCAATTTAGGATTAGACATTTAAGGTATAATAATAATAATTATACATTTTATCAAACAATTAAAAAAAATATTAGAGTAATTGTACTTCATATGTGTTTCGAGATGATAAATAATTATCTTATGCACATTAAATGGACAAATATTACGAGTATCGTATATTTGTAGAAAACTTAATATAAAATTTATCGTTAAGCGATAAAATAATATTCAAAAAGAAAAAATTATTTAGGATAAATAGTCTTAATGAAACTTGTAGTAGTTGTGATCATGAATCCGTGTATATCAAGAACGTCCAAATCTAACTTCGTATGAAGAAGTTATGATATATCTAAGTTTTGCGTTTAAATCGATATGTTAAGGTGCATCATAAAAATTGAAATTAAGATAGGTTGCTTTTTATTCAAATTGATGTAAATGAAAGTCGAAGTGCTTATCAATAGGAACATGTCGATATAAAGTACACCAAAAGCTTACTTTGTATGAGGAAGTTACTATTTTTAAAGTTTCGAGTGTGACAAAGTACGACATTATCTGACACGAAAATCAAAATCAAAATCGGTTGATTCTTAGCAGAAACAATAGAAATAAAAGTTGTAGTACTCTTCAATATGAACTCAATGGTATAAAGAACTGTAACACTTTGTTTGAAATTAAATAAAATGAGTAAATAAATAATAAACTATAAAATCCCAAGATGTAATTATTATTATTATTTTATATATATTATTATAGCCAGAAGCAATAATATTTAGCGGGGTGTTGGTTTCGGGGAGTCAAATGATTCATCAGTCAAGTTGATTCTTCCTGATAATCGTGGACTAGGATTTGTGAGAATCAATTGGGATGGGTATGTATAGGTGTAATGTTTTATAGATACCTAAGTTAAGGATATATCAATATTGCAAGGTAATACTTGGTTTTGCAGGTTTGATAACTATAAATTATTATCACATTAATATTGTGGAATTGAAAACCTTATGTGTCTCACCAGGTTTCCCAACCTAACCCACTTAATTTAAATACATCACATGTTACATTGTTAAAGCTACTAGAACTTGATTAGGATGTTGAGTGATTAATAGACAACTTGAAATAGTGATCAGGACCATTAGGTCTTTACGTTGTAACAATATTATGTATTGATTATGACATCCTTAGAGTTTTTGTATTTAGAAACATCATCTTTACTCAAAGATATTTTAATAAAACAAAATATTTTCCGCAAATTTTTTATTATACTAGGATTTTACGCAAACAAAAATGATATGATTTTAAAGCATAAAGAAAGGTTTTTTTTGTTATGAAAAATAGGGAATTTCGCAACTAGTCTATCATGCACACCACCATGATATATGTAATACAGTAAGAAGACTCACCTCACAGATAACAACTCCACACATCAGCTCTCAAAAAGTGAACACTAGTACTGCGACACACCTAAACAACAGTTTAGGAGTACCCTTTCATTCTATACCCAACACCTTTAAGTTGACCAAAAGTCAACAAGGGTCAAAAGTAAATGGTCAAATTCAGCCTCAGATGACCCCCACGTCGTGGCAACATTAGGACAAACAGTCGCAAAGAATGTCCATCACCACATCGAGGTGGCCAACCCACCACGTTGTGAAAACCGCTCAAATCATCTTAATGCATTAAACCCCTAATCCTTCAAGCCCTTCATTTATACTTTCCAGAAGGTTTCCTTACTCTCAATACTTCATAAAATCATTGATTTAAAGATAGGCATATCCAATACATGTCTTGAGCTCCAGTTAGGTTAAAATGGTGAAAATGAGGCTAAGATCTCATGCATGGAACAATAACTTAATAACTCTCCAAATCTTGGACAATATACCACAAATGAACCTTAAGGACCCATAAATTCACCAACTTTATAAAAATCCATACACTAAAAGCACCTTAAAATGGAAGAAAATGGACAAAAACATAGATCTAGCAGGCTTGAACACCAAATGTAGAAGATTGAGGACTTACAATAGTCCAGAAATAGCACAAGATGATGAGAAGGATATGTTATTACTGGAACAAAAACCCAAGACACGTTCTTCATAAAGGGATCAAAAACCACCACAAAAGCTCACAAGTTTAACAATAGAGGCTAGGGTTTTCTTTAGGTTGAAAGAGAAGTGATGGAGGTTGAGGGTTTGCAAACCCTAACCATCATACCCTTTAAATAAGGCACAAAACCCGAAAAAATTAGGGTTTTTCATATTGGCTGCCTACACACCGTAGCCAACCACTTGCTAAATCGTGGTGCGCACCAATTGAAACATCCCAAAAATACAGTGTAAAAATTTCATTTTAAATCATTAATAAAACCATAATTATCATTTGACATATAAAAATCATAAGTTGTGTATCTCAAAACATCATAACATCTGTCAAATATATCAGAGTATAAACATCCCACGATGAACAAATGGTGTGTGCACTGCAATCATCCCAAGCTCTTCTTTTGAAAATCGAAGTACCTGAAACCAAAACTGAAGAACGTAAGCACGAAGCTAAGTGAGTCTCACCAAACTACCACACACCATACACATAATCATGGTACTGAGAGATACGGGCCCCGCCCACACTCCGCTAACTAGGAGATACGGGTCCCACCTACACTCCGCTGACTATGAGATAACCCCCCCCCCCTCAACCAATCATGAGATACGAGCCTTGTCCACACTAGAATAATAATGAGATACGGGCCCCGCCCACACTCACATACATAAACAAACACATACAAGTATCACACAGACAAGAAGTATAGCTATCAAACAATCTAACTGATATCTATACTCCGATAATAATGAGATACAGACCCCGCCCGCACTCAGCTACTAACATATCACATATATGCGATGGCCTTGATGCCTTCGACCCATTATTACTAAAGGAAAACTCACATCACACTGTTAAAGTCCCGCAAATAAATATCTGGCTACTAGCTGACACATCCCTAAACTGTCAACATCAAAATAAAACCCAATTAACCATTTGGGGTTCCATTGCATAACTCTAGACTTTCCCACTTAGGGTAAAAAGACTATTTTACCCCTAACCTAGCTTAGTCCAAGATTAAGGCCCAAACTCATACTCTGAAGGCCCAAAAGTCAAATAATCAACCAAGGCCCAACTATGGCCCAATTTTCCAAGTTAGGCCCAAACCCCTCACATGGTCTCACCTTAAGGCCCAACCATTTATTCTGGTCCAAACACTTGGCAGTCCAACGATCCAGTATCTCATAATCATCAAGGCTCAGTTATGGCCCATTTATGGCCCAATTTTCCTAATTGGGCTCAAGCCTATCCAACGGGCCTTATCCTAAAGCTCAATCCAATTATTCTAATCCATATATTTGTTCTTGAATGGCCTATCAAGAGCCCAATCACTAAAACCCATCAGAAAGGCCCAACAAAAAATTAGGGGTTCTGACATGAAATGATAATTAGGGTTAAGTATTCTCACTTAACCTATTAAGTACATTACTCCACTCGGACAACACACAATGGAATCAGCATAAGCCATAACTTCAGTCCACTAGTCCAAACGCGGGTCCCGACAGTCCAAAACTAACATTTTCTAAAATTAGGGTTTTCTAAACCCTAATTAAGGTTTCTAAACCCTAATTATGGTTTCTAACCCAAGCATATGCCAATTAGTCAAACGGTTAGGCTTTTAGATCAACTAGGGCTTCATTAGGTCGAGCACCACCCACTGCCACCTCGGGCAGCGGTGGTCGGCGGTGGTAGCCACTATTTCTAATGGTGGTGGTGGTGGTGGTAACTGCCCAAAAATTGCATATAAAACTTCCCACCCCTAAAGTACACACATAACACACACACACACACAACCACCCTTCATGGTGGCTGGTGGCGGCAGAAAAACGGTGGCAGTGGCGGCAACCACCACCTTAAGATAGTGGTGGTGAGTTTTATGGCCATATACTAGACCATGATAAACAACATGTATACTTAAACACCCGAACATCTGGCCACCTCCTATACGGTTGGCGTTGCCGGAAACGATGACCACAACAACCCAAAAATCACCAGCGGCCGCAATGATCTACACGATGGCAAACAACGTGAGGGACGAAGAATTGGGGAGGAATAGAGATGAAGGTTGGGCTTACCAGAACTTTTCCTTGTTGCTCATGGCCCGTACATGACGGTCAATGTCTCCTTCGTTCTTTTCCGGTTCTCCAGTCGTCCGCAATGTCTCTAGCAATAGGTGTCACAATGGTGACGTTTGACGATATCGTAACAGCGGCGTCGGAGTTAGCAATGTGGCTGCTGGGGTAGCTCCTTGAGGGTGGTGGCTATAGTATGGTGCTTCTAGGTTTAGGATTAGATGGCGGGAAGGAATGTCGACTATAACCCATGCTTTTCTTTCAAGCATTCAAGCATTTTTACAAGTTTAGTCCCTGCTCGCCATATCTTTTTCAACTTTAATCCAACATTTACCCTTTTTCCCCTGATTCCATAAATTCATTTCATTTTAGGTCTAAAACTTACCAAATATCCCCTACCTCAAAAATCTTTACAAATTGAATCTGGAATTTACCATTTAGCCCTTGTTTCACAAAAATCTATTCAAATTAAGCCCCAATAATTTACCGAGCAGTTCCCGCCTTCACAAATATTTACATAACACTCTGGAACTTACACTTTAAACCCCCAACTTCTATAATTGTAACAATTAACTCCTCGAAACCAACACCTTGCTATATTACTATTTTGAGCTACTATTCATTTATTAATTCATCTATTTATTTATTTAATAAATGGGGTGTTACACCAATGTTATGTGTTTCCTTTGGTCGTGACCACGTCGTGGTGTATCCTTCACCACGTTGTGGCCACCAAAAAACTCATACTTTAATTCTTTACTTCCAAAAAACATAAATGAATTATTTACCTGAAATAGTGTAACACCTATTCCAAGTATTATTTAAATTTTCAAGTTTTGGGGTTTTAGGCTTGGACTCGACGAGTTGGGAAGCTCTAACTCGTCTACTCGAGTCATTTATGAGGACGCGGGATTCAGATCCTTGATGAGTCGAAAGGCCCCGAGTCGACGAGTAGTCACTGTAATGAGAAACCATAATTTTCAGGGGTTTGTACCCTATTTAAAGAACTTATGGCTCATTTGCAGCCCCTTCCATCGTTCCTACATCCAGAGAAACCCTAGTTTAAGCCTTACACCTTCTTGAGAGAGAAAGAAAGAGAGCTTTTGAGAGTGGGTTTCGGTGTCTTTGTGAAGATTTTGGATTTTGAAGAAGAAGGAGCAAAGAGGGAAGCAGTAGGTCCGACATCTACCTTGCATTGGTGACCATATTGAGGTATAAAGTCACTATCTCGACCTTTAGTTGCTTAGATCTCTTTTCTTGGATGAAAATGGTCACTTTTGGTGCCAAAAGGGTGTCACATTCGGATCTAGACTTGTCACAAGGATATGGTTCCAGATCTGTACCCCTCTAGGCCTTGAATGACATAAAGTTGCTCACTTTACTCAGATTAGGCACTTTCCATGCACTAAGACCTTGTAGGAACCTTATCTTTGGTGTTTTAGCCTTGTGAGGCCTCACATGCACGTAAAGTTTGCAACTTTACGTGGTAACTTCACTAGGAGAGCTTGGATCTGAAGTTTGGGACCTTGGATCTCACTGGAAAGGACTGAACACAAAAACGATGGAAAGAACTCGTCGAGTCCCTTAGGAAACTCGATGAGTCAAGTAGGGTTTATCCATCTTCGAAATTCCAAGTGATTTCTGTAAAGGATTGGGGTTTTCGATCTGCATGGGTTTTTGGTCTATTGGACCTTGAGGAACTTGACAAGTTACACAGATAACTCGGCGAGTTAAGGAGTTACTCGAGAACTCTACAAGTTGCTGGATCCACTCGACGAGTTGAGGTCAACATTCATAGTTGACCTTGACTTTCAACAGGGTTGACTTTGGGGGTGATTATGGTAATTCGAGATTGTGACAAGTCAATTACTTGATGATTTTAGGTTGTTGAGTTGGAATAGCACGTTGGATTTATTTGATCTTAGCTTGATAGTTTAGCATTTACTAGAGACTAGTACCCTCACCATACCAATGCATCAAAGGCACCAAGGCCGACCCAATTTATGATATGTGGTTCATTAGCTGAAGTTATATTATGAGACATGGTAGTTGGTTATGTGCTAGAATGTATGCTAGTTGTTTATATCGTATGCTTATATGGAATACCATGGGAGATCCCATGATACCTAGATGTTAAACCATGTGGAGAGCCCATGGATTTCCTACTAAAGACCATGGGAGAGCCCATGGCTCTCCTATTAAAGACAATGGGAGAGCCCATGGTACTTATGTGTAAGACCATGTGGGGAGCCCATGGCATCCTGGACTAAGACCCTGTGGACGAGCCCACAACATCCCTATATGTTTTATGCATGGCTTATATGGTATATGTAGCTTTTATAGCTAATATGACATGTGTTTACATGGATTGTGTGTGGGCTATGCTCTGGGGAACTCACTAAGCATTATCTTACAATTTGTTGATTTGTTTCAGGTACTTCGAAGTCTAAGAGCAAAGGCAAGGCTTGATGGCATGATGTGTACTCTCCGGAATTTGTTTTGATGGGACACTATAATGATACTGTTATGAATTTTGAAAACAGTGGTTAAATTTATTTCACATTTTATGGGAATGTTTGGCTAGTTAAAAATGAAATTTTTATTTGAAAATTTGGGTCGTTACAAGTTGGTATCATAGCCTTGGTTTGAGGGATTTGGGCACACTCTTGGGTGTGTCAGGACTCAAAATAAGGAAATGGTAAAATTGTTTTCAAAAAATAAAAGCTAAAAACGTTTTAGAATGAGAAAAAGGAGAGTGCAATGCGCGCGATTGGCCGAGCCAAGCAAGTAGTTCCCCCAGTATGTTAGCCATGTTATACTGATGTGTGAGTTATAATTATCGTATGAATGTTGCTATGTGTATGCTTTCAAAATTGTATACAGTTAGGGTCTTATAACCTCAGAATGATCTATTTGGCCTTATTTCTTGTTCCTTGTTTGGTTGTGGTCTTAGGGTAGAGTCTATTATTCGAAAGTCTATTTGATCCTTTTCTATGTATAATTTGCATGCATAAGGCAAGTTCTGGTTTGATATGGATGGAGGAAATCTTAGGTTAGCCAAGGATTTGAGTTATGCGTTAGCCTATGAGATATGATTTGTTTTGGGACGAATTAGAGTTATCAGGTAGAGCCTTGGCGAAGGTACACGTAAGTGTGGAATGTATTATTGGGCCTGTACTACTGAAAGCACAGGACCTGTACCCGAACCAATGTTAGATATGGAAGGTTTAAGGAGGACCAGTGTAGGAGGATCCCCTCTATGGATATCCTGATCATTATGTTTTATGGTATTGCAGAGTAGTATGGTGGTGACATGGTTTGGATCTGGAGGATCAGGATCAGGATCAGGATCAGGATCTGGGTCTGGGTCAGTGACGCTAATGAGCCCATTGACGAGAAGCTACATGAGCTTATTTCAACAGAGATTATGAGGGGAATCCTTGACGCTACCCTAGTTATCTTTGGGATGGTCAAGGAGGGTATGATGGAGATCATGGAGGAGAGGCTCAGGGCATTTAGAGCTGAGATTTCTACAGGCCAGGTCGGGGCCCGAACTTCCTCATTTCGGGAGTTGAAGGCGTGTGGGGCGCCAGAGTTTTTCATGGTCAGGGACCCTATTGTTAGCCGACACTGGGTGATGGACATAGAGAATGCCTAGCACACGAGTTCTTGCCTCGATGTGGCAAAGGTGGTGTTTTCTTCATGTATGATGAGGGATTGGGCCCATGATTGGTGGGGAAAGGTGACCAGCCAGGTGGGACCAGGCAATGTGGATGAGTTGACATGGGCCGAGTTTGCTAGGCGATTTGATTTGGAGTTTACACCACCAAATGAGGTGCAACGACTGGTGAAGGATTTTCATGAGCTTCAGCAGACCACCGAGACCGCGGAGATCACCGCCAAGTTTTGGGAGCAGGCATTATTGATTCCACGCTATGCTACTGATGAGGACATGAGGGAGACGAGGTATCATTCCATACTGAGGGATGATAACCGTGAGTTTAAGAGTTTTACAAGGTGAAAAACCTTGAATGAGATGGTGGAGAAGGCCCATGAGCGGGAGATGGAGTTGGACTTCCGCACTAGGTGGAAGCTTGAGCAGGCGCAGATAGCAGTAGGTCAGGCTAAAAAGCCTAAGACCTCGGATTCTTCTAGTAGCGGCCAACAGGGACGGGGCCGGTTTGCCAAGGGCAGTAAACTGCACAATGGAGCTTATTGGACAGGCAGTTCAGGATGCTACAGGTGTGTCCAGTCAGGCCACATGATCAAGGATTTCCCCAAGAAGGGCTTGATTTGTTTTCACTGTAACCACACTGACCATAAGCGGGTCGATTGTCCGAGGTTATAGGGAGGGGTAGGGGCAGTGGTGGCGCCTGCACCCTCCATATGAGGATCACATATGGCAGCCCTGTTAAGGCGGATGCTCCACTGGTGAAGAGTCGCGCATTTCAGTTGACTACCGAGGAGGCTCGGGCAGCGCTAAACGTCGTGGATCATACGTGTTTTATCTTTTCTGCTCTAAATTTATTTGCATTGCTTATGTCTACTTGGTGCTTTTGTATAGGGACCTTTTTGGTCAATGGTATGTCTGCTCACGTATTGTTTAATTCATGAGCTACCCGATCATTTATATCTCTTGCACTCATCAAGAAGATTCGGGATGTGTCGGGGACCTTGGATTCCCCACTTGAGGTTAAGATTGCCGACGACCACACCGTAAGTGTTACGAGGGTGTATCAGGACTGTGTTCTGAATGTGATGGGAGAGAGGTTCCACATTGATCTAATCCCAATACCGTCGCAAGGGTTGAAGGTGATTGTCAAGATGGACGGGTTGGGGGCCATGATAGATTGCAAGTGCTAGTTGGTGAGGGTTCGAACCCCAAATGGGGGAGAACTGGCTATTCATGGGGAGAGGGCCTTGCAGGGACCAACCCTTTGCTCAAATATGAGGGCTAGGAGATTTCTATAGCAGGGATGTACGAGATTTCTAGCATATATCTCGGATATGTAGGTTGAGACCCCGAGGGATTTGGGCAGTATATCAGTTGTACAGGAGTTTCGGGATGTCTTTCCCGAGGAATTACCTGGAGTGCCTCCGGAGAGGCAAGTGGAGTTTTGCATGATTTAGTGCCAGGTTTCACTCTGATAGCCAAGGCACCCTACAGCTACCTCCGCCCGAGATGCAGGAGCTATCTACGCAGCTTCAAGAGCTGCTGGACTGAGTGTTTGTCCGTCTGAGCACTTCCCCATGGGGAGCTTCGATCCCGTTTGTGAAAAAGAAGGATAGGTCACACAGGATGTGTATTGATTATCGATAGTTGAACAAACTAACGGTGAAAAACCGTTATCCGCTACCACGGATTGATGACGTGTTCGATCAGTTTCAGGGTGCTTCTTAGTTTTCCAAGATAGATCTACGGTCGGGATACCATCAGATAAGGATTAGGGATGAGGATATACCAAAGACAAATTTCAGGACTCAACATAGGCACTATGAGTTTGTGGTGATGCCATTCGAGCTCACCGATGCTCCAACTGCGTTCATGGATCTCATGAACAGGGTGTAGCGACTGATGCTAGACCTTCTGTGATCATTTCAATTGACGATATCCTAGTCTGGTCTAAGACCAAGGAGCAACATCTGAAGGAGGTATTGGAGACACTAAGAGTGGAAAAGATTTATGCCAAGTTCTCAAAGTGTGATTTCTGGCTGCGAGAGGTGCAATTTTGGGGGCACATCATCAACCAAGAGGGTATTTCAGTGGATCCAGCCAAGGTTGAGGTTGTGATGAAGTGGGAAGTACCGAGGAATGCATCCAAGATCCATAGCTTCTTGGGTTTAGCGGGCTATTACCGAAAATTTATCCATGAATTCTCCAAGATAGTCGTGACTTTGACCCTCTTGACCAAGAAGAGTGTGACATTTTGATAGGGGCCGGATTAGCAGTTGGCTTTTGAGACCCTAAGACAGAGGTTATGTGAGGCTCTGATTCCCGTGCTACCTGAGGGACTGGATGATTTGGTAATTTACTATGATGCATCGATCTTGGGGTTAGGGGTTGTACTTATGCAGGGGGCAAGTGACTGCATATGCCTCGAGGCAGTTGAGGCCTCCTGAGATGAATTACCCCATTCATGACCTGGAATTGAGAGCAGTGGTGTTTTCCCTCAAGATTTGGGGGCATTACTTGTAAGGGGTACAATGCACTATTTACACTGATCATAAGAGATTAAAGTACTTGATGGATCAGCAGAACCTCAACATGTGACAGAGGAGGTAGTTGGACGTGCTGAAAGATTATAATTGTGATGTCTTATACCAACCGGGGAAGGCCAATATGGTGGCCGATGCTTTAATCTGCAAGATGGCAGGTTCCCCGATTGGGAACGTTTGTTTGAGGATGATAATGATCTCTCCATTATTTTATATGATCAAGGAGGATCAAGTAGAGGGTTTGAACAAAGAAAATTGGAAATTAGAGCGAATACATGGGCAAATTCCTTTATTTGTCCGGAATGGTCAGAGGACTCTTAACTCAGTGTGGTTGGGTATGGGTTCCGGCATCGGGAGGGGTGAGACAACAAATATTGGAGGAGGCACACAAGTCCAAGTTCTCTATACATCCCAGGGCTACAAAAATGTATAGAAACTTAAGGTTGAGGTACTGGTGACCCTGCATGAAGCGGGAGATTACCTGGTTCGTGGAGTGGTGCCTGACCTACTGGAAGGTCAAGGCCAAGCATCAGCGGCCTCATGTCAAGGTTCAGCCGCTACCCATTCCCATATGGAAGTGGGAAGAGATCAATATAGACTTCATCACAAAGTTACCGAGGATAGCGAGAGGTGTGGAGGTCATATGGGTTATTGTGGATAGACTGATGAAGAGTGCCCACTTTTTTTCGATCTCTGATAGCACTTCCACTAAGAAATTGTCAGATATTTATGTGCGAGAGGTGGTGGCGAGACACGGGGTGTCAATGTTGGTAGTCTCTAACAGAGATGTTTGATTTACATCTAGATTCTAGAAGAACTTCCACAAGGAACTGGGCACTCAGTTGCATTTTAGCATGGTGTACCACCCCTAGAGAAATGGCCAAAGTGAAAGGATTATTCAGACGCTCGAGTATATGCCTCGGGAATGCGTGTTGGATTGTGGAGGTAGTTGGGATACATACCTCCCATTGGCAGAGTTTTCATACAACAATAGTTACCATGCCAGTATCGACCGGCAGTCGTTTGAGATGTTGTATGCTCGGAGATGTAGGACCCTATTTTGTTGGGGTGAGGTGGGACACTAAGTTATGGGGGGAACTAAGTTAGTGCTCAAGACTATCAGGCTGATTCAGTAGGTGCACGACCGACTTCAAGTCGCACAGAGCCGTCAGAAAAGTTATGCTGACCGACAACAATCGGACCTTGAGTTCCAAGTGGGGGACATTGTATTACTAAAAGTGTCGCCATGGAAGGGAGTCATTAGGTTTCAGAAGAGAGGCAAGTTGGGGCCCCGAGATATTGGTCCTTTCAGGTGGACGAGAGCCCGAACTACATTGAGAGGCCTATTGTGATACTAGATAGTAAGACCAAGGTTCTTCGGAACAAGGAGGTGAAGCTAGTAAAAGTGCAATGGTAGCACTGAAGGGGCTCATAATGGACATGGGAGCCAGAAAAGGAGATGCGAGAACACTACTCGGACTTGTTCGCACCAGCAGACTTCAAGGATGAAGTCTAGTTCAAGTGGGGGAGATTTGTAACCCCTGTTCCAGGTATTATTTAGAATTTCAAGTTTTAGGATTTTACGCTTGGACTCGATGAGTTGGGAAGCTCCATTCGTCGAGTAGGGTCATTTATGAGGATGCGGGATTCAGATCCTTCTCGACGATTCAAAAGTCCCCGACTCGACGAGTAGGCACTGTAACAAGAAACCCTAATTTTCATGATTTTTTACCCTATTTAAAGAACTTATGGCTCATTTGCAGCCCCTTCCATCATTCCTACAACCAGAGAAACCCTAGTTTGAGCCTTGCACCTTCTTGATATATATATATATATATATATATATATATATATATATATATATATATATATATATATATAGTTAGATAAAGAGAGTGTGGGGGAGAGAGCTTTTGAGAGTGAGTTTTGGTGTGTTTGTGATGATTTTGGAGTTTGAATAAGAAGGAGTAAAGAGGGAAGCAGTAGATCCGACATCCACCTTGCATTGGAGACCATATTGAGGTATAAAGTCACTATCTTGACCTTTAGTTGCTTAGATCTCTTTTCTTGGATGAAAATGGTCACTTTTGGTGCCAAAAGGGTGTCACCTTTGGATCTAGACTTGCCACAAGGATATGGTTCCAGGTCTGTACCCCTCTAGGACTTGAATGACATAAAGTTGCTCACTTTACTCAGATTAGGCCCTTTCCATGCACTAATACCTTGTAGGAACCTTATTTTTGGTGTTTTACCCTTGTGAGGCCTCGCATGCATGTGAAGTTTGCAACTCTACGTGGTAACTACACTAGGAGAGGTTGGATCTGAAGTTTGGGACCTTAGATCTCACTGGAAAGGACTGAACACAAAAACGGCCGAAGGAACTCGTCGAGTCCCTTAGGCAACTCGACGAGTCGAGTGGTGTTTAACCGTTTTCGAGATTCCAATAGATTATTGTGAAGGATTGGGGTTTTCGGTCTATTGGACCTTGAGGAACTCGACGAGTTACATAGGTAACTCGGAAAGTTGTGGAGTTACTCGGGAACTTGACGAGTTGAGGTCAATATTTACTGTTGACCAAGACTTTGACCAGGGTTGACTAGGGTTGACTTTGGGGATAATTATGGTAATTCGGGATTGTGATAATTCAATTACATGATGATTTTAGGCTGTTGAGTTGGAGTAGCATGTGGGATTTATCTGATCTTAGCTTGACAGTTCAAAATTTACGAGAGGTGAGTCTCTTCACCATACCAATGGGTTGAAGGCACCAAGGCTGACCCATTTTATGATATGTGGTTCATTAGTTGAAGTTATATTATGAGACACATGATAGTTGGTTATGTGCTAGGATGTATGCTAGTTGTATATTTGGTATGCTTTTATGGAAGACCATGGGAGAGCCCATGGCACTTGGATGTAAGACCATGTGGAGAGCCCATGGCTTTCCTACTAAAGACCATGGGAGAACCCTTGACAACAGGATGTAAGACCATGTGGAGAGCCTATGGATTTCCTATTAAAGACCATGGGAGAGCCCATGGAACTTAGGTGTATGACCATGTGGAGAGCCCATGGCATCTTGGAGTAAGACCTTGGGGATGAGCCCATGGCATCCCTATATGTTATATGCATCGGTTATGTGGTATATGTAGTTTTTATAGCTAATATGATATGTGTTTAGGTGGATTGTGTGTGGGGTATGCTCTAGGGAACTCACTAAGCATTAGCTTACAGATTGTTGATCTGTTTTGATAGGACACTTCGATGTTTTGAATAAAATGATAGTGTTATGAATTTTGAAAACAGTGGTTGTTATTTCACATTCTATGGGAATGTTTCGCTAATTAAAAATGAAAAAAATATTTGAAAATTTGGATCGTTACAAATAGGTGTTAAAATAACTCTTTACTTAATCTCAACGGGTTCTTCAACATCTTGTTGAGTACTAATGCCAAACATTATGTTCTTTTTTTATTTTTGAACTCTTCCAAGATCAATATGGAACCTACTGGTCTCTTTGAATAGTAGCTCGCTTCACATGATTATTATAAACTGGGTGAATGCCCGCGCGTTGCGCAGAAACACCTATATAGTTGAAGTTTATATATATATATATATATATATATATATATATATATATATATATATATATATATATATATATTAAATATAACAACAATGTTGTTGTGAAATTTCATATAATAATTCGTATACTAAATTGATATAATATATTAATTATTTTGAAGTATCTGATAATATATGCATATATTATAACTGCATAATCTCAATCGTTTGAATGACTTCTACCTGCGAGTTATACGTGAATAAAATTAAATATAATATATGGTTTAATTTTATTTGTAGCTGTTGTTATTGTTAATTAATTTTTTAAAATTTATTTGCTTGATTTTTAATTTCTATCATTATAATTATTTAAAACATCAAACATTATTTTTTGATTTTAAAGGTAACAATATAGTCATTTATATAAAGTTATTTTTAACTATTGTTATGGTAAATTATTTTAAGTTACTTATTTGAAAACTTTTAACGATTACAAAAATATATTTAGGAAATATTTTAGTTAATTTGAGATTACAATTTAGTTTTTGTATTTACCACTACAAGTTATAATTTTTAACTATTTACAAAATATTCTTTGGTTTTTTTAACTGAAATTTATATTTAGGTTAACACTGTGATTTTATATTTGAATTAACAATTTAAGTATTTTGTTGAAACTGTTAAAAAGTTGTAGCTTTAAACCGATAATGGTTTACATACAACAATATTTTAAATATAATAAATTAGTTATAATATGTTAAAAGTTAAAGACATAACTTTATAAGTAGAAGTAAAGATATTATTTTAAAATTGAAATTTAGTTTATTTATGATTACACTTTAGGTTTGATATTTATTTAACTTTATTAACCAACTTATAATCATTGTTAGAAAAACACTACAACTTATCACTTTTAACTATTTATAAAATATTTTTTTGGTTTTAAATTAAACTAAAACTTATATTTAAGTTGACCCTGTAATGTTATATTTAAATTAATAATTTAAATATTTTATACAAATTTGTAGCACCTGGTTCCCGGTACGTATTTCTTGTAATTAATAATTCTAAATTCATGCATTTTTGCGTTGGACTCGGCGAGTTGAAGGACCGACTCGCCGAGTAGGAATGGGATGAGACGCGAAGTCTGAGCCTTGGACTCGGCGAGTCGGTTCCCCAACTCGACGAGTAGGCCCTGTTGGGGCAAAAACCCTAACCCGAGTCTTGGCACCCTATTTAAGCACACTAACTCGACCTCCCTTGTCCCTAACACTTCCAGAGAGCTATAGTGAGAGACCCTAGCCCCATATTGTTCTTGTGAGTGATTTTTACTTGGTGAAGGAAGTTTGGAGCTTAGAAGAAGAAGGAGGAGATTGAAGAGTGCAAGGAAGGGAGTAGATCCGAAATCTACACTGTAAGAAGCTTCCATTCAGCTGGAGGATTACCGATTCAGCAGTCAGGTGCTTAGCAAGCAGGCTTTCAGCAGCTACTTTTCGAGGTGAGTTACCTTCTAGTAGCGGTGGGTCTAAGGCCATAATGTCGACCCACCAGTAGGAGATGTATGAGAGATGATTGTCTTTGTGATATCATCTAGGTTGGTTACTACCTGATATGTTTTATGCTAGCATGATATGTTGTATGTGTTAGTAGTAGAGTTCGGTTGTTATGACCGAAGGGTAGTTCAGGCACCCTAGATATGTCTGATAATATGCTTATGTTATATTATATGTGATATTAGTAGTAGGGGTGAAATAGTCCTTGAGGTTCGGTTGTTAGGACCGAAGGGTAGTCAGCACCCCAGAATGGCTTGACATGGGTAGGTCGGCACCCCAGAATGGTCGTATGGGTAGGTCGTCACCCCAGAATGGCCGTACCGGGTAGGTCGGGCACCCCAGAAATGCCTGGCAGTTTGTATGTGATATGATTGTATGGTATGTGGTACGATGGGGGGACTCACTAAGCTTCGTGCTTACAGTTTTCGGTTTTGGTTTCAGGTACCTCTTCAGTGAAGGGGAAGGAGCCGGCGGGGTAATGGCACATCATACACACACACTTTGGATTTCCGCATTATGGGATGTTCTGGGATTGTACTATGACATTATTATCATTTTCTTGTTTTGGATTTTCAGACACGTAATATGTTTTATGATATGATCGGATGATGTTTTGCTATAAATATTTTACAAACCACTTATTTAAAATGAAATTTTTTTGGGCGTGAAAATTGGGCTGTTACAAGTTGGTATCAGAGCCCTGGTTTGAGGGATTCAGACACACCTTCTGGAGTGTCTGAACTCAAATCAATGGATTAAAGGATTTCGAAAAAAAAAAGAAAAAGTTTTCTAAAAGATTAAGTAAAGAGTTTTAAGAAAGAACGAAGTGTGTGATGTGCGCAACCGACCGAGCTCAAGTAAGTATTCCCCAAAGTACCCATACTATGTTATACTATGTTTATCAGTTTCAGTAGAACAACATGCTAGAATAGGACTAAGGATCTAGGAGGATGCCTTACGTGCCTGCTTTATGTGTTCCAGCCTTATGTGAATTGCATGCTAGAAATTGAGTAGACAGCAGTAGAATAGTCTGTTTAGGTTATGCCTGATAGTATGAGTTCAACATTGTATGCTAGTGCAGTTTCTTGATTAACGAGAGTAGTTTGCATGAGTATGCTTCACTCATCCGAATGCTACTTGCCCTGTGCTTAGTAGGACTCTGAGTGATGGGAGTTACCCATTAGGTGAATACGCTACATCACATGTGATCAGGGTTGAATAATCTCAGAGTGTTGTATTTGGCTCTACTGCGCAGCTCTCGTCTGAGTCCAACTGTTGTAGGGACGAGTCTTTTACTCGAAGGATTATCCGAGCCTCGTCACATGTGATGGTATTCAGGTGATGGCTAACTGGCATTACAAGGAGGCCTTCATCAGCTAAGGATTGGTTTAAGTGGAGTCAGGGATTTTCCTAAGGCAAGCCTACGATAAATATAGCGGTGATCAGCAGTGGTAGAACGGGATCTGGTGGAGTCAAGGCAGTCCATGAAGAAGATACGGATAGATGTGGAAGGTAGTATGTGTTGGGTTTTGAGCATTCTAACACTCCTAAGTGTACATGCAACCCTAAATACCTTGGATCTATGTTTTCTCTATTATACATGCAAATAAGAATATCCAAGGTATTATCCTAATCTAGCATACAAAACAATGAGTGTAACAAGATAGAATACATACCTCTTTGATGTAGAAAGTCTTCATGAAGCTTGAGTGCCTAGCCCCAATAGTGTGGAAGCCTCAAATGGAATCACAATCATCAAAATACTTAGAATAACTTGAGAGAGTTCTACACTTAATGAAATCGGCTAGCCCTCTTCTTCACTTTCTAATGTGATTCTAGTGGTCGATTTTTTTTCAAGAATAAGATCTTTACATAGTGTTACAATTAGGGTAAATCCTTAATTGTCATGGCTTTCCATTTCCTTGGATCCATGGGTTCAAATACACCATGGAGCATCCATGGATCATCCTATGGGTTTTAGCCCAACTTGATTATCCATGGAGCATTAGCCCACTATATAAGTATGGATGATTTACACAATCAACCCATATATTTAATTAATCTTCTTTTGATCACTTAATTAATCCTAGATTAATTCTTGACCAATACTAATTAAATAATCTTATTATTCTTATTATTAATATACTAGAACTTATAATATATTAATAACCATAAGTGTCTTATTTCTCTCATTATAGTCTATCCAAGTGCATGATGGTATGCAACCCAAATGGACCATGCCGGGTCGGGTCAAGTCTTACCAATTATAGTTATGGACTTAGACATTAATCCAATAGTATGGGCCCGTACTACTGAAAGCAGAGGATCCGTACCCGAACCGAGGAAGGCCAAGATAAGACCAGGGAACTTATAGTGGATGTGGTTCCTCAAGAGGTATCAGTATCGCTAACAGTCATTGTTTATATATTGCAGAATGGTGGTACTACGATCGAGGCCAGAAGTTGGCAGTTCAGGAGAGGGATCAGGTTCCGAGTTAGGGGATGAGAGGCTACGCGAGTTCATCGCGTCATAGATCACCAGGGGCATCCTCGAGTCGACTCCCATTATCTTCAGGTCGATCAAGGAAGGGATAGTTAAGTTGATGGAGGATCGCCTCAGGGCATTCGGGAGCGACATGGCATCTGGCCAGTCGGGATCTCCCACACTGTCCTTTAAGGACTTTAGGGGTAGTGGTGCGCCAGATTTTCACGGGGCGAAGGACCCCATAGCTGCCAGGCAGTGGATTGCAGACATCGAGTCTGAAGAGTTGACTAGCTTCTGCCCCAAGGGGTTGAAGGTGAGATACACAGTAGGGTGTTTTAAAGACAAAGCTAGAGACTGGTGGGAGTCTGTTGGTGACTCATTGGGAGCCTCGGTTGTCGAGGCTATGACCTGGTCGGACTTTGTGACCAGGTTCAGGGCAGAGTTTGCACCGGCTGTCGAGCTTCAGCAGCTGGCCAGGAAGTTTTTAGATATGAGACAGACGACGGAGACCGTGGAGGAGATCACCGCTAAGTTCCGGGAGAGGGCATTGTTAGTGCCCCAGTATGCAGGTGATGAGGATATGAGGTGGACCCGTTACCATGACACGCTACGAGCTGACATCCAGGAGCATGTTAGTTTTTCAGCTTGCGTGCCCTACCCTGGATTCCATGATTTCCAGGGCTAAGGAAAGGGAGATTGATCTGGAGCATATCCGGAAGAGGAAGGCAGAGGAGGGACAGGTTACAGGGGCTTCGGGGAAGAAGCCCAAGGGATCAGATGCTGGGCCGAAAGGCCGGTCAGGACCGAGCCACTGCATGAAATGCGGCAGGCCACATGAGGGGGAATGTAGATTAGGATTGTCGGGCTACTACAAGTGCGGCAAAACGGGGCATTTCAGCAGGGATTGTACTGCCCCTGCACTGGTTATTCAGACGTCTGAGTTGCTATGTTTCCACTGCAACCAGAGGGGCCACAAGAAGGCCAATTTCCCCAACTTGACAGCAGCATCAGCACTAGTGAAGGCGCCAGCTCCAGTGACCTTGCGGATCACTGATGGCCAACAGGGCAAGGCAGAAGCTCCAGTGGTGAGGAGTCGGGAATTCTAGTTGACTACCAAGGAGGCACACGCCGCACCCGATGTAGTGACTGGTATGATTCTTTACTTATGATTTTATGTTATGCTGCTGTAATGTTGATATGTTATATGTATGTCTTCTGCTTAGGATTGTTCCATGTGAATGGTATCCCGGTTCAGGTGTTGTTCGATTCGGGGGCTACTCGACCATTTGTTTCTCTTGCGCTTAGCAAGAAGTTTACTGAGTCTTCGGGCAAGTTGGATTGCCCTTTAGAGGTGGAGATTGCCGATGATCGATCGGTGCGAGCATCAGAGGTTTTCCGGGATTGTGTATTGAGATTGTTTGAGGAGCGTTATCTGGTGGATCTGGTTCCCATACCTTTGCGGGGGAACAAGGTTATTATCGGTATGGATTGGTTAAGCCCCAATGGGACAATGATAGACTGCGCGTAGCAACTAGTGCGAGTCAGAGCCCCAAGTGGGGGAGAGTTGGTGATTCAGGGTGAGAGACGACAACGAGGGCCAGCCTTATGTTTGGCGGCGAGGGCAAGGCGCTACCTCCAGCAGGGTTGCACAGGATATGTCGCGTATGTTACGGATGGACGGGAGGTGAGTAGAGCGACGGTGGATGAGGTGCTCGTAGTACGAGAGTTTGCGGATGTATTCCCCGAGGAGCTTCCTGGGATACCTCCGGAGTGTCAGGTGGATTTCAGGATCGACCTAGTCCCTGGTGCGGCTCCCATAGCCAAGGCACCCTATCGGTTGGCTCCTCCCGAGATGCAGGAGTTGTCTACGCAGCTGCAGGAGCTGTTAGACAAGGGATTTATCAGGCCGAGCAGTTCACCCTGGGGAGCCTTGATTTTGTTTGTGAAGAAGAAGGACAGGTCGCATCAGATGTGTATAGACTATCGGGAGCTGAACAAGGTAACAGTGAAGAACCATTACCCACTCCTGAGGATTGATGATCTCTTTGACCAGTTGCACGGAGCATCTTGGTTCTCCAAGATCGATTTGCATTCAGGTTATCATCAGATGAGGGTTAGAGAGGAGGTTGTGCAGAAGACCGCGTTTCGGACGCGCTATGGCCATTATGAGTTTGTGGTGATGCCGTTTGGGCTCACCAATGCTCCTGCCGCGTTCATGGACCTCATGAACCACGTATGCAGACCGATGCTGGATCGGTCTGTGATAGTTTTCATTGATGACATATTGGTTTATTCCAAGACGCAGGAGGAGCACGAGGAGCATCTACGAGAGCTGTTAGTGACCCTGAGGAGAGAGAGCTTATATGCTAAGTTCTCCAAGTGTGAGTTCTGGTTGCGCGAGGTGCAGTTTCTAGGGCACCTTGTCAACCAGGACGGGATTTCAATCGACCTGGCCAAGGTAGAGGCCGTAATGAGATGGCAGGTTCCGAAGTCTCCATCTGAGATTCGAAGTTTCCTGGGTTTAGCGGGCTATTACCAGAGATTCATCCAGGATTTCTCCAAGATAGCCATACCATTGACCAGGCTAACAAGGAAGGCTATGGTCTTTCGTTGGGGGCCTGAGCAGCAGGTAGCGTTCGAGACACTGAGATAGAGATTGTGCGAGGTGCCAATCTTAGCACTGCCGGAGGGTATAGAGGATTTTGTGGTGTACTGTAATGCATCCATCTTAGGTTTGGGCGCGGTATTGATGCAGAGAGGGCATGTCATCGCCTACTCGTTGAGGCAGCTGAAACCTCACGAGGCGAATTACCCGACGCATGACTTGGTGTTGGGGGCTATTGTGTTCACCCTCATGATTTAGCGTCATTACCTCTATGGGGTTCGTTGTACCATTTACACGGACCATAAGAGTTTGAGGTACCTCATGGATCATCCGAATCTAAACATGAGGCAGCGTCGGTGGTTGGACGGGGTAAAGGATTACGATTGCGAGATCCTTTATCACCCAGGGAAGGCCAATGTGGTGGCCGACGCGCTTAGCCATAAGGCAGCGCCGATCCAAGATATCTGCCTACGGATGAAAGTAGTGACTCCGCTGTTGGAGCGGATTCGGGAGGCTCAGCAGGAGGCCATGAAGGAGGAACATCGGAAGAGTGAGCGGATTGTGGGACATGTTTCCTCCTTCGACTATGATAGTTGAGGGTTATTGACTCTTCACCGTAGGGTGTGGGTCCCTTATCATGGTGGCGTGCGTCAGGTTCTGATGGAGGAGGCGCACAAATCCCGGTTCTCTATCCATCCCGGGGCGACGAAGATGTATAGGGATCTTTGTCTAGACTATTGGTGGCCCTGCATGAAGCGGGATGTGGCTTGGTACGTTGAGCAGTGTTTGACCTACAGGAAGGTCAAGGCTGAGCATCAAAGACCACACGACAAAATGCAGCCGTTGGACATCCCGTTGTGGAAATGGGAAGATATTACGATGGATTTTATCACAAAGCTTCCCAAGACCTCGCGAGGAGTAGATTCGATATGGGTCATTGTGGATCGATTGACCAAGAGCGCCCATTTTATTCCAATCCAGGAGAGAATATTGGCCGAAAAGTTGGCTGACATCTATATCAGGGAGATAGTGGCGCGGCACGAGGTGCCAGTATCCGTGATTTCAGATAGGGATGTGCGTTTTACTTCCAGGTTTTGGAAGAAATTTCATGATGAGTTGGGCAGTCATCTGCATTTTAGCACCGCCTTTCACCCGTAGATAAATGGTCAGAGCGAGCGGACCATCCAGACTCTAGAGGATATGTTGCGGGCATGCGTGCGAGACTTCGGTGGTAGCTAGGATACCTATCTTCCTCTAGCTGAGTTCTCGTACAACAACAGCTACCACGCGAGTATTGATCGACCTCCCTTCGAAATGTTGTACGGAAGGAGGTGTCGGACCCCGATATGTTGGGGTGAGGTTGGCCAGGGGGTCATGGGGAGCGCTGATGTAGTGCTCAAGACAACCAAAAAGATTCAGCAAGTTCGGAGCAAGCTTCAGACTGCACAGAGTCGGCAGAAAAGTTACGCCGACAAGCGCCATTCAGACTTGGAATTCCAAGTCGGGGATATGGTTCTTCTGAAGGTGTCACCATGGAAAGGCGTCATCCGATTCAGAAAACGAGGCAAGTTGGGCCCAAGGTACATCGGGTCATTCAGGGTTGTAGCCCGGGTGGGCAAGGTGGCATATAGGTTGGATCTGCCAGCCGGACTCAGCCAGATCCACAACACTTTCCACGTCTCTCAGTTAAGTAAGTGTTTGGTGGACGACTCAGCAGTGGTGCCTTTGGAGGATATTCAGGTCGATGACAGCCTGAATTACATCGAGCGGCCTGTGGCAATCCTCGACAGGAAGTCGAAGGATCTGAGGAACAAGAGGGTGGAACTCGTAAAGGTGCAATGGTAGCACGGAAAAGGATCGGAGTGGACTTGGGAGCCGGTGGAAGAAATGATGGAGCACTACCCCTAGCTATTTCAGGATCGAGCAGCAGACTTCGAGGACGACGTCTAAAATAAGTGGGGGAGATTTGTAGCACCTGGTTCCCGGTACGTATTTCTTGTAATTAATAATTATAAATTCATGCATTTTTGCCTTGGACTCGGCGAGTTGAAGGACCAACTCGCCGAGTAGGAGCGGGATGAGACGCGAAGTTTGAGCCTTGGACTCGGCGAGTCGGTTCCCCGACTCGGCGAGTAGGCTCTGTTGGCGCAAAAACCCTAATCCAAGTGTTAGCACCCTATTTAAGCACACTAACTCAGCCTCCTTTGTCCCTAACACTTCCAGAGAGCTGTAGTGAGAGACCCTAGCCCCCATATTGTTCTTGTGAGTGATTTTTACTTGGTGAAGGAAGTTTGGAGCTTAGAAGAAGAAGGAGGAGATTGAAGAGTGCAAGGAAGGGAGTAGATCCGAAATCTACACTGTAAGAAGCTTCCATTCAGCTGGAGGATTACCGATTAAGCAGTCAGGCGCTTAGCAAGCAGGCTTTCAGCAGCTACTTTTCGAGGTGAGTTACCTTCTAGTATTGGTGGGTCTAAGGCCACAATGCCGACCCACCAGTAGGAGACGTATGATAGATGATTGTCTTTGTGATATCATCTAGGTTGGTTACTACCTGATATGTTATATGCTAGCATGATATGTTGTATGTGCTAGTAGTAGAGTTCGGTTGTTAGGACCGAAGGGTAGTTCAGGCACCCCATATATGTCTGATAATATGCTTATGTTATGTTATATGTGATAGTAGTAGTAAGGGTGAAATATTCCCCGAGGTTCGGTTGTTAGGACCGAAGGGTGGTCAGCACCCCAGAATGGCTTGATATGGTTAGGTCGGCACCCCAGAATGGTCGTATGGGTAGGTCGTCACCTCGAAATGGTCGTACCGGGTAGGTTGGGCACCCCAGAAATGCCTGGCAGTTTGTATGTGATATGATTGTATGGTATGTGGTACGATGGGGGGACTCACTAAGCTTCGTGCTTATAGTTTTCGGTTTTGGTTTCAGGTATCTCTTCAGCGAAGGGGAAGGAGCCGGCGCGGTAGTGGCACATCATACACACACACTTTGGATATCCGCATTATGGGATTTTCTGGGATTGTACTATGACATTATTATCATTTTCTTGTTTTGGATTTTCAGACACGTAATATGTTTTATGATATGATCGGATGATGTTTTGCTATAAATATTTTACAAACCACTTATTTAAAATGAAATTTTTTTGGGCGTTAAAATTGGGCTGTTACAAAATTATTTCTTTAAAATGATAATGTTTTATATCCAACAATATATTAAAACTAATAAATTTAATATAATATGTTAAAAGTTAAAAATCATAACTTTATAAATAGAAATAAAGATATTATTTTAATATTGCAATTTACTTTATATATAATTACACTTTAGGTTTGATATTTATTTAAACTTATTAACCAACTTGTAATTATTATTAGAAAAAATTGAAAAGTCATAGGAGTTTCAAATGAATGTGATGAAAAGAAAAATATATAGGAGTTTCAAATGCATGAGGTTTAAATAAAAATGCATGAGGTTTAAGAAAAATTATTAGCTTTATAAAATATGAATGTGATGAAAAGAATAATACATATAAGTATATATAGATATAGATATAAAATGATATTTAAGAGCATATAGAAAGTGTGTTGAGTATAATTAATAAACTGTATCTTTTGAAAGAACTTTAAAATAAAAAATATATATAAAAAATAAAAAATAAATACAAAAAAAACGTTATAAGCTAGTTGAGAAGTTATTATGGGTGACTTTTGAAAAAAACTAACTTATAAACTACTTGTTTGGTTCGACAAACATTACAACTTAAAAAAACTTGAAAAACAAGTTAGTTGTGAAATGCTACATGCTAAACATGATATACCGTGACGTGTCAAATATAACATATTATGACGCACCAAACAGAGTTTTAACAAGACGATGTATTTATATTTTTCACATTTTGAACGAAGCTTTTGAAGTAATTCATTGTGGGAAATTCTTAAAAAGTGTAAAAGATATATTTTTTTAGTTATAGAGATCTTATGTGCGGAATTATGACAAATTGTATAAGTTAAGTACATCGATGTGTTAGTGGATCGTCTGAGCTACCTACCATTCTTGACGTTTCCAACAAATTTATTAGAGATTATTTAAATTATATATTATTTCATATTTATCATAATCATGTGAAGTTGGATATTTTTCTTACTCGTTTGTCATCACAACTAAAAACAAAGTTATATATATTTTAGCCATTATATTTTGATTTCTCATTTCTGTTTGAAATTTCCAAAAATAACATCCCAAGCAAAAGGCCTATCGCTTACTTAGAATATATTAGTTAGAATATATTTGAAATATAACATTTATCTTTTAAAAGCCATATATAGGTTAACTGAATATATCTAGAACATGGTATCAACTTCCAATATATATATGGTTAGCAACCTAAGTTGCACACATCAGTCTTTGCAAATTTGGACGCTTGTTTTGAAACAAACTAATTAACTCGATAGTTAGGGTTGTTTATGCTTCACCCAGGAAGAGACGGCACATTTTTAATACCCTCATCATGGTCCTATATAAGTAGTAGGCCAGTAGCCTATTTAGTTAAAGTACCAAAATTGAATCCGAAGGCAATGTACTTGTTTATAGAAAATTATTTACTGGTTATCATCAACCCGTCCTCTTTTTCTTCCACCATCTCGAGGGTTATCCCTAATCTACTTCCCTAGATTCTCTCTTTAATTCATCATGCACTAGGATTGGTATGATATAGAATGGACCCGATGTCATCTCCTACCTCACTGGTACGTTATATATATAAATATGCAATTTTGCACTTGATTTTTTTTTTTTTTTTAAAAAAAAAAGAGCATAGCAAAATTTTGATTAGAGAAAAAACACTAAGAATAGAAGGTAACAATGAGTGGAAAATATAGTCAACAGGAAGAAGTAATTGAAGATACAGTGTTATATAATAGGAAGAAGTCTAGCTCATTCTCTAATTAACGTGAAATTGTGTTGGTAAGTTTAGTGTCAGTGACGGGCCCAGGAATTGACAGTAGGTGTTGCCGAATTTTTTTTTTCCGATCAAACATAATATAAAACCAAAAACTAATTCATTACGCCTAATACAAATAAGCGATTCATTACATAAAAGTTAAAAACATAACAACAATTTATTATCTATTACAATTTAAATTTGTTCTCTTCGTGCGGCAATATTTTGAAACCGTTCCATTATCTTTTCATTTTCAACTTTCACAAGTGCTTCGATCTCAACATAGCAAAGCAATGCATCGTTCAAAAACTCATCGCTAATCTTGTTGCGCAAGTCGGTCTTCAAGAGCTTCATCTTCGAAAAACATCTTTCTACACTAGCGGTTACTACGGGTAACATCAAAGCCAACTTTAAAAGCTTATAAACCAAAGGATAAGACCGATGTTTTCCCGTACTAACCATCAAACGAGAAAGCTCAAAAATTCCTTTCAAAGTTGTAAAACGCTCATCTTTGATGGAAGAGTGGTAAAATATCTCAAGTTGTCCTTCAAGATCTATCAAATCCGAATCATTAAAGTCATACTTGTACAACTTAGCCAACTTCAACAACTTTGATTTGTCAAATTGTGAAAATGAATCACAAGGGCTCAAAGCACCTATGTATTCTAGTAACTGAGGGCTTGTTTCACTAAATCGATCCTGATATTCTGTCAGTTGCATATCTGCTATTGTGTTGAAGATTTCAACCTCAAAGTGAAATCTATTGGTCTTTGTGGTCGTACGGTTTCTCGCACCAATATAAAAATCCTACATTTCCATAGTAGCAATATTGTGTGTTTGACAAAAAGAGGATACCTTTGGCAAAATACTAGCAAACCCCGTGTCTCTTAAAGATTGCAATGCGTCCATTATCACTCTAACCATCGAAGCCGCTTCTAAAATATCTAGATCTTTTTTTTGAAGTTGCTTTGATAATGTACCCGTGAGGTGTAAAATGTCATACATCATATATAAGTAAAACATGAACTCATAAGATTTAAAATATGCTAAGATTCCTAACACTTGTTGGCGGTTTGCCAATGACCCTCCACCCACTTTCACAACTTCTAAAACCACAAGAACATCCGCAAAGAACTTCATAAGACTTGTGAGTGTGTTGAAATGTGAACCCCATCTTGTATCCCCCGCCCGAACAAGTGTAGTCTCTTGATTTAACCCTCTTCCCGTTTTAAGTTCACCACTACACAAGCCTTTTTGCACCCTTTGTCTTGCTTGTTCCCGTAGCAAGTCTTTTCTTTTACACAAAGCACAAACAACATTAACCACCAACGAAATTTGCTCAAAAAAGTCACTAACACCATCATGCTTCTTTGCTACAACTACAACCACTAATTGAAGTTGGTATGTAAAGCAATGTACATAAAAAGTTGTGTCATTCTCTTGTAATATCAAAGCTTTCAAACTATTGAATTCCCCTCGCATATTGCTAGCCCCATCATAACCTTGTCCTCTTATCTATTAAAAAAAATTGAAAAATATATAAATAATATAACACAAAGCTAATTAAATTAAATTAAAGTAACAAAAAGTAAAGAATAAATTACCTGACTAAAATTCAACTTATTACTTGTAAGTACTTCATTTAAGGTGTTTTTGAGTCTCAAAGAGGATGTATCCTTCACGTGCACAACTCCAATGAATCTTTCCTTCACAAAGCCAAGATTATCAACATATCGCAAAACAATAGCCATTTGTTCCTTTTTTGAGACATCGCTAGATTCATCAACCAATAAAGCGAATACATCTTGACCAATCTCTTGACGAATACTCAAAAGTACTTCTTGTGCAAAACATTGCACAGGTTCTTTTTGAATTTTAGGGCAAATAAGTTGATTGTTTTTAGGAGCATTTTCTAAAGTATTGTTAAAAATATCTTCACTAGACTCTCAAATGGTTTTTAACACTTCAATGTAAAGTCCTCTATTTTCCAAATTAACCGACTCGTCATTACCACGAAATGGTAAACCGGTTTTCAATAAAAGTCTAACAACAATAATAGAAACACGTAATCAAGCTTTATAGTTATGGTCCTCCGCTTCGGTTTGCCTCCTCAAGACTATATTAATAGCTTGTTTTTCTCTCAATAAAAAGTCACACTTTTCTCTTGCTTTGTTGTGAAAACTATCAACACTACCCACATGAGTTCAAAATGCATTTTTTTTTATTCCATGTATCAAAACCTTGGAAAACAAATGCATCTCTCCCTCCTTTTTGTCCCATGAGGTCTCCACATACATAACAATATAAACAATATGCTTTTTTATTTTTCACACTATATTCCAACCAATCAAAATCGTCAAACCATGAAGGAACGAAGCTTCTTAATCTATCACCTATTTTCTTTTTTGGAAACTTTTGTAGCCTTATTTGACAAGGTCCTTGAAGAAAATATGTGTGACAACCGTCAATGTCAAAGTCAACAAGTCAAAGTCAAAGTCAACAAGTCAAAGTCAAGTCAACAAGTCAAACCGGTCAATTTGTATAATACTTGTATGATTAAAAGTTGTTCTATGAAAACGTACATTTGTATGTCAAGAATTCAAGTTGTCTCGGTAAATCTATGTGTTTATCAATGTGAAACCCTAACAATGGAGTTAAACGCATCAAAACATGACTAAGGACCCTTTCGGGGACTTAAAATAATCATAAACGAAGTATAACGGGGTCCACAGACTTTGCTTTGCAAGATTATTCGATAAAAATGGCTAAAAATGAACCTCTCTCAAATCTCTCCCAATCTTTCCCAAATCTCTCCCAAATCTCTCTCAAAATCTCTCTCAACTTTTTATAGTCATCCGAGTCATCCCGACCCTTAACGTGGCCAAAAATCATGCAAAACAGGGAGTTATATTGAAAAATAGCCATTTAGAGCCGAAACCTTGTCAGAGCCGAAACCTTTTTAGAAACCTCTGGGACCGAATCAGCAGCAAGGACCAAACAGCGGCGAGGACCAAACCTAGCAACGAGGACCGAACCTCGCCCCTCGCCCCCCCATCCGAGACCCTCTCACCCCTTCCGACTTTCGGTTCCCTCTCAGTTCTTCTTCCCTTCTCTCGGTTTCTCTTCCCTTCTCTCGTTTTGTTTTCCTACTTTTGGTTCTCAGCTCTTAGGAGCCGAACCTCGCAGGTTCGGTCCCTAACTTCCGGTTTTCGACAACTTTCGCCTCCTAAGCCCGTTTTGACGTTTTTGATGGGATTTTTTTTCACCAAATATATATTTTTATCATTTTTAACCCCAGAACTATTATTTTATTTATTTCCCAAGAATTTATTAAATTTAAAATCATTATTTTATATTAAGAGGATAATTACCCCACAAGTGGGTCAAGTGTGCCCACTTGTCTTCCATGTGTCACCCTCCCACTTGCCAACTTATCCACATCACACAAACCAATGCACACATCACTTCAAACTCCCAACTTGCTCCAGCAACTCCCCTATATAAAGAAATCCCTGGAGGACTTCTTGATTTACTTGATCTTTCTGATACTCTTACACATTTCATACCACCTAAAGGAGCTTACTTTCTCTCAAACTTCCAGCCACTTTTAGAAGTGTTCTTGAGCTATTACTTCACTTTTTGGTAAGTATTTTCCTTTAAAATCAAGTGTTATGCCATGTTTTCATAACTTCCTTGATTCATCTACACACATTCTAATGCCAAAGAATCGTTCTTAGGATCATCCAAGCTTTTACGCGTTCATCAAGTGATCTTGGCTTGATACTCCTCGTCTTGACCTTCCACTCTTCCAAGAATCACTAAAGATGAGTTCATACCCCTACATTTTCTAGTTTTATTTTGTTTTCAGGGGGGGTGGGGGGGGGGGGGGGGAATACAAGTTAAAACACCAAAATGTATTTGAAACTTAACTTGACAACTTACAACAGAAAAGTTTTGACATGTTCATGAACTGTTTTACCCAACCTAAACTTAATACTTTTCAAAACTGTTAAATATGCAAATATTTCAGGTTTATGCCTTTAAAATGACTACTTTCAGATCTTCATACGATTTTTCTACAATTTTTGATGATTTTTACAAAACTGCCTATCACTGCAGCAACGAAATCGGACCAGGTTGTGAAAATGAACACTTTCAAAATGGTTTGAGACCACCAAAAATTATAAGAAAATTTGTAAACATAATAGAATTTTTTTTCAAACTCTCTGAGTTTACGAATTTATTTTTCGACTTACGATGATTTTTCTATAAATAATCTAAAACAGTGACAGTTAAGAGTTAAATTATTAAAACAAGTTTATGAGTTATTCACACCTTGTAACATGCTGAGCAAGGTGTGTAAGATTTTATACCTAGTATTTTAAATGTTATTTTATTGAAATAAAAGGTCATGCATAACAAGGTTTCATTCATCTAAAAGATTATTATAAAACTATAATAGGTATAGTTTGGGCACCACAAACGGTAATACTATTGATTTATAAAACAAGCGTTTTATTAAAAACTATGTGAACATGTTAATGATTAAATTTGTGAAACATTCATCTTCGGAGTACTCTTTAGTACTACAGAAAAGTCTTGTAGTTATAGCCAGAATCTCTTGTAGGGAGAACATGATAATTGTGTATAGATCAATATTGGGTTTTGACAACCCGCACCTGAGTTGCTTGCAACAGCTAGACCGGCAGGTCTAGCGTGAAAAGTGTCATTACATTCCGACGCGTGAAGAACGTCGAGTACGAGGTCCTCGAGTCATAGTATGGTTATAACAACTCAAATGGGAAAATTAACAAGCACACCATTCACGGGAATTTAATGATTTTACAAAAAGGAGTTTTATTTAAACATAAAACCACATATAAGTATGATGATTTACTTACATATACTAAGTCTTGGTTCAGTTAAAACTACACTAAACCTTTTAGAAAATATTAGATTTTCTGGAAACAAACTTATAATAAACTTCAAGGAACAACATGCATTTTTCATTCATAAATTCCTGATGAACTCACCATCTTTAATGTTGATACTCTTTCAAAAACAACTTGTATTCTCAGGTAATCAGTAATACAAGTAACCACAAGACTTTTGAAGGCAAGACACTAAGGCGTAGATTTCTTTTGAACTATTTTTTACAACATATGTCATTTATTAGGAAACATGTATTTTTGCAACGATGTAACCTTTTAAATTATATTTATGATGTTGTTGTTTACTTTCTTCACTATGGTTATAATACTAAACATGACGTCCTCCGCCCCCGAACGTTTCCGCCGTTCCGGTTTGGGGGTGTGACAATATGCCCTTCTTACATCATCTCTTATATTTGAGGCATAACTTGTAATCATTGGCCTATCCGTCAGGTCCTTTGGAAGATCTTTCAAATCAAGACCATCATTAGTTTCATTAGAGCATGGTGTTTGTGGAATTGCATTAGAGACCGAAGGAATCGATTGGTTGGTGATTGGTGTTTGGGAAGATCCTTCACCACTTTCATTAAGATTAGGTCTTGGTCTTTTGGTAAAAAAAACCACCAAGGGTAACCTACAATTCAACATTAAGCTAAATAACTAATAATTTCACCAAATCATCTAATAGCTTCAATAAAAACATAAAATTACACCAAATCAAAATTGAACTTCAATAAAGACAGTAAGACATAGCAATTTTATTTCACCAAATCAATCAATAAGTCAATAACATCAATGAAAACATAGCAATTTCACCAATTCAAGTTAAAAACATAGAAATTTAAACCTAAACAGTAAACAAATTAGTAAAATTTCAATTTTTAAAGACTTGTTTCATTCTTAGCTAGGGCTTGGAGTCAAATTCAACAATTGGGAATCGATTTTTGCTACTCAATCAACAAGATACTCAAGAAATTAGAAGGAATTAGCAATGGAAGCATCAAGCACCAAGCAAAAGTCGGATTCGTGAGTGTAGGCGTGAGGTGTCGTGCGTGATGTGTTAGTCGAAGTCGAACTCCTGTGTTCGATGGTTTTTTTTTTCATTCTGTTTTGTTAATTGCAGCTATTGTCGATCACTCAATTGATTATTGGCGCAAGTTTTTTTCCATTCTCCAATTGGATCAAAAGTTCCAATCATCCAAATGGGCTTTGGGCTATATTTGTTTTTTTAGGCTAAAATTAATAGGCATTTTGGACTACTAATTGATAAGTCTAAGTTATAAATATATTTTTAGGCTTAGTTGATCCAATTAAGTGGCAATTTGTTTTTACATAGTTGCCAATTTTTTTACGTAGTGGCCGATTATTTTTATGTAGTTGCCAATATATTAAAAAAAATTGAAAATTTTACATTGTATATACAGAAAATAGGTGTTGCCGGTACCACACCGGACACCTAGTCAAAACTGTCACTGTTTAGTATTATTAGTGTTGGTAAGTTTAGTGTTATCAATGCATTATTCTACTAATTTCAAATTTAGGTGAAGCAGTATATAGCTCAAAACATGTTAGGAGATGCACAATGAATACCAAAACATGTTAGGAGATGCACAATGAATACCCCTGTAACTTATCATGGAAGGGACGAATAGTAAGGTCTCGGGGCAACACCAATAGCAAGGTCTCAGGGCAATACCTTTTGCATGTAATGATCCCAGTAGTGATTGTAGCACTTAGCTATTGACGATTAGTATATGCAATTGCAGCTGCTCGTCGTTTATTGATATGGATGAAAGTCGTGATTGGATAACCACTAATTATAACACTACTTTAAACTCACAATAAAAATATAAGCAATAGCAGCGACACCAAGGTGGAGTGTTTGGTGTTGCTACTATTACTTTGTTCTCATGATCTATGTTTTTATTTTAGTATAATCTAAGTCATTGATCTATTAGACAATCTAACAAATTTGCTTAATTCTCATTAGGGTAATACGAGCGAAAAAATGTGGCAGCTAGTGCTTCCTAAAAAAAAAAAAAAAACACTGTGACACTCCCATGTCCCTACTAATATGTGTCGCCACTAATGCTTTTAAAGTGTCACCGCTAATACATGTCGCTGATATTGCCACTTAAGTACTCGTTGCTAATGTGTTGTTGTTGCAAAATATGTCGCCACTATTGCCTCTAAAACATGGTACCTTCTTAATTTCCCCTTCTCTATTCTGCCTTTACGATCCCTAAGCTACGACCATTGATTTGTCTGTCCGGCGACCATTTCGAACACCAGCACGCACCTTTGATCTTCTGCTACCGTCAACGACTAATGATAGAATTAAGAGGAACACAACAAACACAAACCACAAATAACGAAGATGATCATACTAAGAAGATAAACATTCACATAAGAAGATTTTTAAGTGGTTCACTTGATCAATGAGAACAAGCTACATCCACATGTAAAACTAGAGATATTCTTTTATTGATTAATTATATAAGACTTTATATTTTTTTGCACTATTCACTTTCGTAACACTTTATCACTTATCATATTATGATTACAAGAAATGAGATGTATTTATAGTGTCATTGACCTTAAATTTTAGGTTGGGCCAATGGGTCTTTGACATGTTGGCATAAAGGTAAACTGTGTCTCTAAGAGTTTAAAGTTTCGACATCACTCTGGAGTATATTGTTTCGATGTTACTTCTGAAGCTTCTAAGAACACAATAGTAGAGAGTGTGCTTCAAAACCTCTAATCGAGATTATGCTTTTGCCTTATATCACACCCTGCTTTTTCTAATAACTTTAGCTTTTGTTGAGGACAAACTCAAACTGCGCCCTAGACCAAATTGAGGCTACTACTCTAGGCCGGAGCCAAGACTGTGCTCTTTAGAAAGTTTCACCTTAGATGAAGTTACGACAACTTCGCCTTTGTTGTCTACATTATACCCTACATTTTAACAATCTCCCATTTGGAGGAAAAATGAAAAAAAAATATTTCGCTACCATCTAAGATGTAACCCCTGAATTCTCTAGTATGTGTATTCGCTCTAATTTCTCAAAAGGACATTTGAGGCCATATAAAGCCTTAACTTCTCCATTGCGACTGCAACTTAACATTTGTCGTCTATGTTATATCCTACATTTTAACATTCTCTAACTAGGAGTCAAAACAAAAAAAATATTCCGCTGCCATCCAAGATAGAGCCCTTGCATCCTCTTTAGTATGCATATTAGCTCTAATTTCTCAAAAGGACATTCAAGGTCATACAAAGCCTTAACTTATCTATTGGTACTACCTTGATGAACATGTGTGATGGATTCTTTGCACCAAGGATGTTTCAAATTGAGCATACATTCAGATATCAGTTCTCTGGTAAAATGGTTCCTTATATTAATATGTTTCGTCTTGCTGTGAAACACTAGATTCTTTAAAATGTAAACTACGCTTTGATTATCACAATGTAAGATATATTATTTTTTTATTCAAGTCCAAATTTGATAGGATGTTCTTCAATCAATTAAGCTCATTGATACATTCCATTGTAGATACGTATTTTGGTTTGGTGGTTGAATGAGCATCGCTTTTCTATAGCCTTGACATCTAATTAATGGTTGCTCTTCTAATTGTTAACACATACATGTAGTGCTCTTCCATCAATCCCCGATTTCAGTATTGGTAAAGCCTATAATAATGACTTTCTACCTTCAAAAACATAAATTAGCATCTAAAGTTCCCTTCAAGTAACAAACCAGGCATTTGAGCCTTTCCCAATGCCCATTTCCTATATTATACATGAATCTTCTAACGATTTCCACTTCCTGAGCAATATCTAGTCCGGCGTAAACTATTCCATCATACATCAAGCAACGAACTGCAGCATCATAGGGAATGTTCACCATTATTATTTTTCCATCGTTGGTCTTTGGCGATTGATTCTTGGAGAGTTTCAAGTGACTCCCAAGAGGTGTACTTATTTCCTTAATATTTTTCATGCTAAACTTCTTTAACACCTTCCAGATATACTTTTCTGGAGAAAATTTTAGAGTACATGTAACTTTCTCTATACCTATGGTTATCTAACAATTTGCTTAAGTACCCCCAAAGTCCTTCATCTCAAACTCTCTATACAAGTACTTCTTCTTCAACTTGTTATCAAGTATGTTGGACCCAAGAAGAAACATATTATCAACATAAAGAAAGGAGCTAGTGTGAAAGGAATTAAAATTCTTTAGGCACAATCAATGATCACTCTCACATCTCGTGTACATGTCCCTCTTCATGAAGTCATCAAACTTCAAGTACTGCTGCTTAGGAGATTGCTTCAATCCAGACATGCAATTTCTTAAGTTTTCATAAACCGTTTGGTTATGCCATATAGATATCTTCATCAAGGTCTCCGTGCAAGAAAGCAGTCTTCACATTAATTTAATCTATATACATATCTTTTATAGAGAAATATCAAGGACCATTTTGATTTTAGTTCTCTTCATAACTAGAGAAAATATTTCATTTTAATCAACTCCCTCCTTCTGTTAGAACCCCTTCACCATGAATATGGCCATGTATCTCTTGCTTTTATTAATTTGTCTTTTACCCTGAATATCTACTTGTTTTGTAATGCTTATTCTTCTTTGTTGGTAACCTAACCAAGGAACAAGTCTTATTCTTTTCAAGTGAGCATATTCATCCTACATAGCCTTCTTCCATTGTATGGAATCTTTCATCCTTACAACTTCTAGATAAGTCTCCACCTCTCAATTCTCAATTAACAATAAATAACTTATTAAAGGACAGTGTTAGACTAGAGTATGTCTTACTCGAGTGGATATTCATAGTATGCCCGGAATTACATTCTTAAGAGCTTACCTCCATTAACTTTTCCTTCATTTCCTCCAGCTTTGTTTCCTTCGACTTTACTCTTACTCACTCCAGTGTCTATGATGGTATTTTCGCTACCACTAATTCTAGATCCATCACTTGTTTTTTGCGGTATTGGAAGACTTCATCATGTCTTATTTTGACATCCAATCTAGAGTTAATTTGTATCTGTCTTCGAGTTTCTTTCTTTATTCTGAGGCCACACCTAAATCATATTTACACAAAGCATATCAATTAATACCACATCTTAAATATAGATAACTCTTCTATTATACTCATCCTAGAGGTGCAACCTATGTTATCCAACCGGTATCCAACAAATATGAACTTCTTCGACTTTTTCTCTAACTTATCTTTATATTTATCCTTCATTTTGATGTAGAAGACACACCCGAAGACCTTTAGATGAGCGTAGGAAATCTCTTGACCTTATCGATCCACTCTTTGAATCCTAAAACTTATGGGTTTGGGGTGCTATGTGTATTATATAGGTTGTAGTACTAAAATGCATCTACCCATAACATCTTTGACAACCTTACAAGTAGTCTCATGCTTCTTCTCCATTTTTTCGTTGTTCTATTCATCATCTATGCAATGTCATTCCGCTGAGATGTATCTGAAACCATTTTCATAATTCAAATCCCATGCTTAGTGTAGTAATAAAAAAAAGACTTTCGACTATTGTATTCACACATATTTTCTAACTTTGGGAACTTGACTTTGAGATTCATCTCATTCTCACCAACAACCTTCCACTTCTTGAAGGTGGTGAAGAGTTTAGATTTATTCTTAAGAAAATAAATACACACATTCCTCATGGAATCATCTATGAAATTAATGTAGTACTAAGACCCTCTTATTGAAGAGATCGAATATAGTATATGGACGCGTGAATGAACAATTTCTAACCTTCTTAACCCTTGGTCTCTCCCCAGTCTTGGTGAAGGTAACCATATTTTGTATGTGATGTACAAATGGGTTACATACATCAATTATTGTGATTCTCAACTCTAGTATCTTTCCCTTAGAAGTAAAACATTTGCATTTCTTTATAACTCATACGACCGAGCCTTTAGTGTCATATAGTAAAAGTATTTATATCTTCAGTTATTAATGTAACATCCTAAAATTTAAGACTATAGTCTTAAATTAATGAAGTAAATAAATGAAAACTGATTTATATAGTTAATCTATTAAGGGATAATCATATCATTAGTTGATATGAGGTTTAGGAAGTTAGAAGTGAAAATAATAACATTTTAAAGTTATAAAAGGCCAAAAGTTTCAAGTAGGCAAAGTAAGTTGACCAAAGGGTCAACTCAATTTATGGAAGAGATAAAAATAGATATGTAATGGATGTAGAAGGACTTATTATGTCAAAACTAAAGTTAAAATCACAAATATTCAGGTTTGCGGGATTTTGACCAAAAGATGTAAACACGATGGACAAAATGTGAAAAAGCGGGAAATAAGATGCACCCAGTCTTCTCTTATGTATGAAGAACAAGTTAGAGCTCCAAAAAATCCTCTCTAATGGTGATTCTTCATCCGTTATCCATGTAGGCTTGATTTAAGTGAGGAATTAAAACATCCAAGCAAATAAAGGAAGGAAGAAAGGCTTACAAGGGATAACTTCTTCCCCTCTTAGCCTAGAGATCGATTTTGTTAAGTAAGTAAAACCCTAATGTCAAATGTTATGAGATACATTGATCAGGGTTTGTTTTTCTAACCTCCCTTAAGTGGTTTCCATGGTTCTAATCTCAATTCAATCATCCCAATGATGGATTTGATGATTTCGGTAAAAAGCTCCATGAACCTTAAAAATCTAAATTGGGGATAGTGCAATTGATGATGAAATGGGATTGGATTCTATGACCTAGATGATATTTGTTAGCAACAAATCCAATTGGAATGTTCAAATTCATCCATGATGGTAGAATCAAGTGTAAATATGGATTTATGTTGTTTTAGAGGTAATAGTGATGAAAAAGATGAGTTCCCTTATAGTTGAGCATTTAATGAGTATATGGTACTCATAAACATGATTTGATATTAATAATATGTTTTGAATTGAAAAACATGAAGACTTGAATGATCTTTAGTTGCATTTATGGAGTATATGGCCATAAGGGCATTTTAGGAATTTGTTATGGAATTAAACGATCCCTTTGTTGTTGAGTGATTAGTATGGGATTAGATTGGGTTACAACATATATTATGTTGTAAGGTCACACTTTATGATCTGATGAGTCAAACACTCTATACTATCTATCAGCATCAACGTCTACAACACTACCGGTGCCAATGTATCAAGCTTATCAGCATCAATGCTTAGTATATTTATTATATTGTAATATTTTGTATATTAGGTAATGATATAGAAAAGTATAGAATAAATAGCAGATCCGTTATCTTTTTTATGAAGATCGATTCTTAGTATAGATAAGATACAATTCCTTAAATCATGGGATTCACATGTATAGATTAGTATATAATCTATATTAGGGTAAACTCTAATGTAGAGAGTTAGGCTTTCTGTCAATCATCTTTGTGAAAAATTGTCTTCTTGTTAAGACAAAACTCTTTCTTGGTGAAGGAACAATTTGGAGAAATCTATGTGTTATTTACTTTATGTTCTTTATTTTTCTTAGATTAGTTTACTTTCATTCTTTATACTTGAAGTGTCCTGATCGATTCAAACCTTCAATTGGTATCAGAGCAGGTTTGTGATACACTTAAGTAATCATGTTGAATCCTAAATCCTTTGATCTCAAAAAGTTCTTCCCTTTGATGAACACAATTTCATTATGTGAAAGACAAAGGTCATGATTGTTCTTGAAACCATTGACTACGAGATGAGAAATATTGTTGAAAAAGGTCCCCACGTTCCTATGTACCAACCGATGGTCAACAACGATCTAGTTGTCCCCTTGAAGCAAAAGCAAGAAATGAGTTATGATGAGGATGACAAGAAACTGATTAGTCTTGATGTGAAAGTCAAGGATGCTATTGGAAACTTTCTTCCCTACTACGTGTATCATCTAGTACAGAATTGTGAGTCAGCTCAAGAGATGATGGATACACTGACAATGGCTTATGATGGCACCGTGGAAGTTCAGGCCACAACCATCAACAACCTTAATCGGTGATATGAGCATTTCTTTGCTCAACAAGGTGAGTCACTTACATAAACCTTCAATAGGTTTAACTAGTTGGTTAATGATATGCACATGCTAGGAATCATCAAGCATTCATCTTAGTTGGTTTTGAAGTTTCTTCTCTTGGGAAAATCTAGGAACATCACGTTGATGTTCTTAAGAATGGTAAAAAGATCGACACCATGGATCTGAACTCATTGTTCGACAATATGCAAAATTATGAAGAGACCAAAGCTCTTCGTAAAGAAATCATGAACGAATCAAGCAAGGAAAATCTTGTTGCCCTGGTGTATCAAAAGGAAACAATGAAGCACATCAGTGACTCAAACAACTCATATCAGGGTTAAGAGAGTGATGAAGATCTCACTGATGAACTCGTTACCAGTGATGCCTTTATTGTCAAACGATGTGAAGATAGCAGATCAAACGGGGTTCGAAGAGCTCAGTTTGGAGGAAGCAGTTCAACAATGAAATGCACTTTAGGGAAGAGAAGCTTAGGTAATTCCTCTAATTATGGAAACCCTAATCATTTTTCTAGGGATTGCAAGGAGAAGAAAGAAGCTCAAAGTCCAGAGAATTATGAAGTCTTGTACAAGAAGCAAGTGGCTCGTATGAAGAAGGAAAACATCTCTCTACCAAAAGATTTCATTGCAAAACAAGAGGACTGTAAAGAATGGGTGGAAGAAGAGGAGACATCTGAAGATGAGGGGCTGAATGTTAAGGGTCTATGGAACTTATAAATGATTCCCCTGATAGCATATGTGACGTTGATAGTTCTCACACTGTCAAAGGATCAAGTCCAAATCTATGACAAACTTGGTACCTAAATAGTGGAAGTTCTAGACACATCACCGGTTACAAATCCCTATTAATAGATTTTATAGAGAATGATGGTCTAGTGGTGATATTTAGTTACAATAATGGAAGAGATGTTATAGGTGTTGGAACTTTTGAATGCAAGACGATTAAACTAAAGGATGTGTTGTGACATCCCCAAAATCTCGTCCAGAAAAGACCGATTTCATTTATGCTTTTTAAAATAATTTCAGAGTAAATCCTTTTGATTTAAAAGAGTTGCGGAATTTGTTCCCAAAAACAAAATATGATAAAATAATATTTATCAAAGCATTTCATCAAGAGATGCATTTTCATTATATAATCAAAACTCGGGATGTCATGTTCCGATACAGATCATAAAGCATAAACGATAGCATTACAAGTCATTCAAAAAATATATACATATGCATACCTATAAACAAAACAACTTGATGATTCATCCATCTTATGCCCTCACGCCACTACCTGTAATACAAATAAACTGAGTGGGTCAGGCTTGGGAGCCTGGTGAGCATATAGGGTTTTCTACCCACAATAAATAATTATATTTAATTTAACCAAACAACAATAACCCGATTAACCATTCCCGTTATCCTCACTTTACATCCCTAAAACAACATCTATTACAAGGGACCTAATCTAGGAATTTCATCAGGACGGACATTACTGCTAAGGGGTTTCCTCAACAATAGATATCCTAAAGGCAACCATGAGGGGGATAGAGTACACCGGTGAACACATCGTTCACAACACCTACATGTTATGAACCTGCTAGTGTTCCACAAGATTGTCTAGAAAGAGTCTGTGGTCGTTATCCATACTCCGCTGAATAACTAGATCAACAACAACAACATCAAGGCCTCTCATCTGTTTATCACACATCAACTATCTACCCATGTTCTACCTAACATATTAGTAGATAAAAATATATATTTTTATACATAGTTTAAAACCTGTATAGCGTGTTCAATCAATACATATTCCACAAAACAGATGAGGCTCACACACACATAACTGATGGGTTTTGGTCATAAGAACATCCTATCTGCTCATACAAACCCTAATGCTTGGATCTAGGTTTCTCTATTGTACATGCAAGTTATCCAAGACTATAAACCCTAATTCTAACATACAAGCAATCATATTAACATGAGAATAGGCTTAAGATCATACCTTGATTGTTATGTAGCAATAACAATCCCAAATCTCCTTGTATTGATTCTAGAAAGCTTAGAGTCACAAATGTCACTCCTCTAATGGTTCACAAACACCATAAGCAAGAGGATGAAGAGGAGAGAGGATGGAGGCTGCCCAAAACCATCTACCAACCCTAGAGAAGTCTTAGCCACGTTTTTGAGCCTTAAGGTATCTATGTATAGTTAGGCTATTAGAGTTATCTAACAAGGAAACCCTAATTTGGATGCTTAAGCCCTAAGCAACCCATGGAGCCCTTTCCTCAAGGCCATGGACAATTTCATATGAGCTTCCCCCATAGAATTCGTCCACCTTATAATATAAGGCAATCCATGGCCCAAATTGCAATTATCTTATAATTACAATTCCAGTCCCTTAAGTTTAATTTATCTCTTTTAGTCACAAAACTAATTATTAATTAATTCTTGACTAATATTAATTAAACAATATGATTTCTCCTTTAATATATTATTCTCATAATATATTAATAAATCATATTTAATCCTTTCTCTCCATAATTCATCCTATCAAGTTGCTTTGGTGAAGGCAACCCAAAAGGACCATGCACCATCGGGTCAAGTACATACCAAAATAGTTATGGACTTAGACACTAATCCAACAATAACACGTATTTCATAGAGAATAAATCAGATCTATGAGATAGAAGAAAGTGAATATACATTCACACATATAATCAACAAATATACACATAACACATATTTCGTATCAAATACTTCATAATTATGCGTTAGAAGAAGGTAACTACACACTCACTTGATCAGAAGTTGATCGGACAACACTACGACTTGCAGAAGTAGTATTCTTTCGTAGATTTGGAAGATCTTCACAAAAACCTGGCTTCTCGCGGGCAGAGCTTCGGCTGAGGAAATGCATTTCTTGGGATCTTCGGGGCTTTGGGACTTGCTTCGGGTCTCGGGATGATATCGGGGCTTCGAGGGTACTTCTTTGCACGTAAATTGATGCAATACAGGTGAGAGATGAGAGAATGAGCAACCAAACTCGGTTGGCCCTTCAAATCTAATTATAGGGCAAATTTTGCCCTTGCCATGTCGTGGCACCTTTTTCCACGTCGTGGGCTTGGTCGTCACTGCATGCGTCATCGTCCACTTACTCTGTCAGGCACCATAATGCGTCAAAAGTCCTGCCACATCGTGGCCACTGTTGCCACGTCGTGGTCTCTGACATAGCTTTAGGTTCGCGCTCCAAACTTTAGAAATTCATAACTTTCGCATACGAACTCTGTTTTTGACGTTCTTTATATCGACGTGTAGGTGAGATTATGATCTACAACTCTCATTTAGACTCTGTTGGCTAATTTTGAATTTATTTTTAATATATAGAAATATATTACGTATATATTATTTTTAGTAGGCCGGGACAGGAAAACTCCGTTATAAATTCATAACTTCTTCATCCGACGTCCCTTTTTGCCTATCGTTTTATCGTTTCACTACTCTTAACGAGATCTTCGATTCTCGTTTAGATTGTTTTGGCTAAAAACCGCTCGATGTCAAATCGAGTATTCGGGCTGCATACTGCTAAGTTGAAACTTCAGAAAATCATAACTTCTTCATACGAAGTCAGATTTGGGCGTTCTTTTTATGCATGCTCTCGGTTTAACAAACTCTTCAACTTTCATTTGAATTACTAATGTTAGATATCGTTCTATCTTAAATTCGTATTTTACGTCATTCGGCGTCGTGACGGTTCTGTCGCAAAACTTCGACAGATCATAACTTCTTCGTTATAACTCGGATATCGACATTCTTTATATATTCGGAAACCTCGTTTCAACTACTACAACATTATCCAAAGATATCGGCTTTATCTACTATTTTATTTTGACGCGTATTTTTTATTGTTAATTCATTTAAGCCACACAACTAAGCACAAAACATATAATACTCAAACAATACATTCTTATTATTTCAAAATGGGTTACAAAAGTTAACGTAGACTACTACATTGCTATTAATGACAAACCCAGAAACACCGGCGTTACATGTGTTTGATGTCAAGTGTCTAAAAGGCAACTTCATCTCCATCAGTCAACTTTGTGACGTTGGTTATAACGTTCTTTTTAATTGTCATGAGGGAAATGTGTTTGATTTTGAGAACAAAATCATGCTTTCTACACTAAGGGACAACGATATTTATATGGTTTAATTTTATTGGTTTAGACATTGATACTTTATTTTGTTTTTGCTTCATGCTTTGCTACTCTTGAATTTTTTTAACATAAGTTGCTACACTTTTAGTTTATTTTTGTTTTTGTGCATTAAAATTTTATTTAATTACTTTACAAAAGGAGCATACATTGTACATACACATTTTGGTACTAACATTTCCAATGATCATTCTTCTATTTCCTATGTATGTGTCAAGACCTTCTGTCTCCATCTCAACATTGATCTTAACTAATTAAGATCAGCTTGTCATTCCTTGAATGCATCACCCTACTTGAAAGATTTAGTTGATGCTGACTCTACATCTTTTCTTTAGCACCAATTTCCCTCTAAATGACGCTCATGCTCACGCTGATGAGAGTGGATGGGGGATAACTGTGCCACCAAGTGTTCTTCCTGGACACATATCTCTTATGTCTTGAACAACCTATTTCGGTTGCAGTGAGATGAAGTGGAGTTTAGTGACATAGCATGTCTAAATTCCATTGACACTATCACTGCAACTCCATCAACTCAAAGATCCAAAGGCGTATTCAATAAGATAGCGATCCCACCTTCTCTTCCTTTATTAATCATAATGAATGGAACCTTCAAGTATTGTCTTGGTGACTCTCATAACTCGCAGGTTACAAAGATTGGATCCGTCTAACTTGTTGGTTACAAAGACTAGTTCATGTTCTTCTTTTTTCTTGGTGAACATGAAGCTTGAAATCAATTTGCAGAATCACAACGATTAAAGGCATTCGTTCTTTTTGTTTACTGTGAATTGTATTTTTGCTGATATGGTTGATCTTCTTGGTTCTATTTTATAGCCAAATTTCAAGTGGCCGATATCTCGAAAAATGGAAGTGCATTTATGACCATTCAAGTCTAAAGATTTGATGTAACGAGTCTTTATCACCGTTTTGAAAAATTTGTACATATTTCGCCGTTTAGAATACTTTCTAGTTTGACTAAGTCTTTTGTTTGTATTTGTATATTATTTTCTAATGGAATCTGATAGAGACTTTTTTTAAGCCTGGTATGCAACTTTTAACATATCATCATCCCTAGAAGAATGTTGTATGTGTTAAAATCTCTCTAAGTTTCTCATTAGCAAGACCACCTGCTGAGAACATTGAGTCACCCCCTCACGCTAAATGTCTAGCATTATCTAAACTTTCTATCTAAGATTGCCCGGTCTAAATAAAAATTTGATAGAAAGGTTTAGATGCTTATCTTTAGTTAACTACCTTACCTGACCCTGTCCCTAGAAGCATGCTTGTCGTATACATCAAGTCTTATGTTCTGCTAAAACGTTGAGCATAACTGTCAGACCCCCAAACCTGAACGGCGGAAACGTTCGGGGGCGGATGACTTCATGTGGTAGTGTAACAAGTGAATACATAGTAAAGAAAGCAATACAACCATCATATATATATATATATATATATATATATATATATATATATATAATTGAAAGTTTACATTTGTAAAAAGTTACATGTTCAAAACCAATTACAAATATGATGTCAAAATATGAGATTAAACTGGCGCCGCAGCATCTCTTCATCAAAAGCATAATGATACCTGTAGTTACTGAATCCCTAGGACATACAAGTAATTTTGAAAGAGTAGATCAGTATTTAAGCTGGTGAGTTTCATAAGTATTTAATGACAATGTTTGTATGAAACGAAATATCTTGTCCTTGTTTGTTTGTGTTTAGAAAATCCTGTATTTTCTACTAGTATAAAAGTAGTCTTCCTTCCAGACCAAAGTTTGTTTCCAAAATGTATGTAAGTGTAAAAGTAACCAATATGTTTGAAAACCTCGTAAATCAATGTATTTTTAATACCTCCTGTGAGCTTTATAACCATACTATTGACTCGGAATGCCTATACACAACGTTCTTCAGGCGTTGGAATGTTATGACGTTTGTCACCCTAAACGGTGGACTGTAGCTAACAGTCAGGGCGCGGGTTGTCAAGCCCGTATAGATCTATACACAAACACCATGCTCCCCCTCCAAGGGATTCTGGTATATAATACAGGACTTGAAATGTGTACTCGAACGTACGTGAAGAAAATGTCTCATAGAACCGTAGTATAAAAACAGATTTACATGTTGAAATGTTCGTTTGTTATTGTACATGAAAGTGATTTCTTGAAAATCGTGTTTCTAGTATGTAAAAGTTAGCAATATCCTCATAAAACTATACCTATTATAGTTTTCGAAAAGTGTGCCTCATTTGTTTTAGAATATCTAGAAAATGAATCACTTGTTATGAAAGCATAGATTTTTGTAGAGTCTAAGATAGACACATATACATTAAATCTGGGAAAAATGTTTAGTTTATACATGCATTACAACAATTTATAGTTTCAAAGATAGAATGCTATTGTAATATAGTTTGTACACGGGAGTTCCCTATAAAATTTATAAAGCACATATGATTCTACTTAATAAAAGTGTATAATAATCTTTATATATAACACCCGATAGTAGTCGTGTGTTTTACTTGTATTCCCCCCTTAGAAAGCATATAAAAGCGTTTAGAATATTTAAAAGGGTTAATTAAGGGGTATGAACTCACTTGAAAGTTTGAAGATAGCGAGATGGAAAACCGGGCAAAGTTTCGTCTCGGGAAACGGATTTTTCTCGGGATTCTCGCGAATCTCGGGAGTAAAATCGACCTTCGGGACTTGCACAAAACGACCAGGGCTTCGGGGTAGTGCGGGCACGGAAAACGAGGTAAAATGCAAGAAAAGTGAGAGAGAATGAGCAATTTTTCCGGGAACCCTCGCATCCTATTTATAGGAGGCTGGAACAGCCTCGGTACGCGGGGCGTACGCGTACGTCACGTATGACCGAGTCCTCGACTGCCTCGCACTTCGAATGGGACGGGGGGTAGGCTCGCATAGGGGCGACGTGGACGATCCGAGGCCGTGGCCTTGAGTACGTTGGGCGTACGGGGTTACGCGGCGCGTAACTCGGATGAGCACGCTGACTCCCCCTTCGGATAATACCGAATTTTTAATTAAAAAAATATATAATTTATTTAATAAACTTCAAAAATTCATATCTTCTTCATACGAACTCCGTTTTCGACGTTCTTTATATCCCCGCGAAGGTGAGACTAAGATTTATAACTTTCGTTTAGATTCCGTCGGCAAATTCCGAAATTATTTTTATTATTTATTTATTAAAATGACGTGATTAAGGAATTTCTTTAAAAATTCATAACTTCTTTATCTGACGTCAGTTTTTGCCAGACTTTTTACCGCTGAATTACCATTGTCGAGACCTTCGATTCTCGTTTAGGTCATTCCGGCCAAAAGTCGCTCGATCTCCGATTCAAGTTTTTAGTTGTCTGTTGCTAAGCCGGAACTGGAAAAATCTTAATTTCATTATACGAAGCCGGGTTTAATGATATAAAACATAGTAGGTAGTTAAATAGAAACTTTTTGGACATTTTATTATCAACGTAAATTTTTATTAACTCAAAAATGGTTACAATACTTGACCTATTAGGCCATTACAAAGAGTTGAAATATCGGGTTGTCACAATAACCCAATGGATTACACTGATTACATAGTCATCAGCGTAAGATTTACTTGTCTAGTCCTTCAATGACAAAGGGTTGTTCATTTCCCTAACCTCCTAGTCTGAGGTATGACATGGTACCTTTATGAGTTAACGATGAATATTTGATTCTAGACTACAACTTACTCTATGATACGGAAGTTTAAACCACTTCTTGTTGATGAGTTAAATTGTTTATGATTCACGCTGATTTCACCTCAGCGTGACTCAAACAATCCATTATTTCCTTTATCTTCTTAATAAAGCTTGAAGATTCACTATTTTATCCCTCATACTAATAAAAGTTTGAAACATTGTGCCAATGGTTAGTCTATGTATCGTAGGCTATCACACGCACCAACACATTCTTGCCCTTAGATTCTTCTTTAAAGCTTTATGATTCAGCGTAATGTACCATACACTGATGAGAGCTTGAAAAGTATATGTCGATGGTTAAGCTAAAACACCACAATTTATGACATGCATCACACCACTCTTGCCCTTTTCTTCTAATAGAAGTGATTAATGAGTCAGCGTATGAAACCACACACTAATGAGATCTCACAATACTATATCGATAAATGGTAGTTTAAGCCCACACTATCAGGAGACATCACAAAAATAACGTTTCAAGGCACTTGTTGATCGCTTACGCTGATGTTCATTAGCACTGATGATGTGTGAAAGAGCCTAACTTTTGTAAACTTTCGTATTTCTGAAAGACCCAAACTTTCATACTTCACAATATTGTTACTCCAAAACATGCTACATGCATATTCATAGATAATAATTTACATTGATAATTTTGTTTACAAATGACTGGATACAAACCCACTATTACAAAGTATTGTATATTACATAACTACCCAGGAAACTATTATATCTTCTATCAGTATATAACTATACTGATTGCTTATTTCCCGCAATTGTTAAACATTAAGAGGGTAAGCAGCAACGCTTAGTGAGTTCAATAATAGATACAATATAACATTATGCCATATATATATATATATATATATATATATATATATATATATATATATATATATATATATATATATATTGTATATTACATAACTACCCAGGAATCTATTATATCTTCTATCAGTATATAACTATACTGATTGCTTATTTCCCGCAATTGTTAAACATTGAGAGGGTAAGCAGCAACGCTTAGTGAGTTCAATAATATATACAATATAACGCTATGCCATATATATATATATATATATATATATATATATATATATATATATATATATATATATATATATATATATATATATATACTTCAATATGCAGAAGAAAAGAGGAACAAGGAACAACAAAGGTATATGTGAATCATGCGACAAGCTTTCCATATCAATCAATGATTTGATTCAAAGTTATACAATCAATGAGATATAACAATTTTCATACTTGATATACATCAATAACACTTCGGCCCAAATGGCATAGAAGACATACACTTTCTGATTTAAACATTTTTGCGATCATGATCTCCACGGCCAGAGGCTACACACTTTTACCAAGTGATGCTTATGTCATACACTTCGCGGCTAAAGGTACAGCTTTGCTATCAAAATAGCGGAAATAATAACACAAGATGATAACACATAAAAGCACATAGAACATATAACACATAACATACAATTGTTCCTATAATTGAACTCACCTTGAAATAATTGGGGTTAAGATATTAATTTAGGTAGCACTTCGGCTCTAAATATGACTATCTGTGACGAAACCGGGGATTTTAATTGAAACGTGGCCTTTTGTGGGCAGAGTTTCGACTTGAAAATATAATTTTCTCGAGAACTTCGGGACGTCGGGAATTGCTTCAGGTGTCAGGGATGATATTGGTACTTCAAGGGGTGTTAGGATAAATTTAGAGAGAGTATAAGGTATGAAAGAGTAAAAATTGTAACCAAAAACCGAAGACCCTCGGTTATTATTATATGATGCGAAGCTGCTGACTACGTTGGGCGTAAGTCCTCCGTACGTTGAGCGTACGTCGAGGCGGTCCACTACGCTGAGCGTAACCCTTGTACGCGGGGTGTAGAGGCTTGGTGTCTTCGGACGTGTCAAATGTACGAGATACATGGCATCTGAACGAAGACCAGTAACGTGGCTGATCTGGGACCCTGCAATGTGTATGTTGGGCATACAAAACAAAGTATGTTGGGCGTACACCTTCAGATAAGTCTCGAATTTTTTGATTTATTTTTATTTAAAAACTTCAGAAATTCATATCTTTTTCGTACGAGCTCCATTTTTGACGTTTTTATATCCACGTGTAGGTGAGATTATACTCTACAATTTTCATTTACACTTCGTTGGCTAATTTTGACATCATTTTTAATATTATATTTTTAACGGGCCGGAACAGGAAAAATCTGTTAAAATTTCATAACTTCTTCAGTCGATGTCCATTTTTGTTTGTCTTTTTGTCGTTGTATTACTATTGATGAGACCTTTGATTCTCGTTAAAGTTATGTCGGCTAAAAATCACTCGATCTTTATTTCGAGTTTTTAGTTGTCTACTGCTATTCTGAAACTTAGAAAAATCATAACTTCATCAGATGAATTCAGATTTGAACGTTCTTTTTATGAGAGTTCTTGGTTTAATGAATACTACAACTTTCATTTAGATCATATAGGCTAAAAAGTAGTTTATCAAAAACTCACTTTTTACGTCATTCGACGTCGTGCCCGTTCTGTCGCAATACTTCAAATAGTCATAACTTCTTCGTTATAACTCGGATTTTGATGAGGTTTTCGCCTAAATGTTTCTAACGAGATTCTTTATAGTTTTCAATAATAAAATTTTACTTATTTCAAATTTTATATTTTCGTTAAATTTCAATATTTGACTTTTGATTGGAATCTCATAAGACTTCCAATATTTTCCGAGTGATTCTAAACATAGTTTTACTTTATTTCTAGTAAAAACTATCTGTTAGAACTCAACACTTAAATTCATATAATATTTCATAATATTATTTATTTAAACTAACAAAACACGGTAACTGAACGTGTATGTTACAACGTGTCTCACTGATGTAGCTTTCTTATCTCAAAGGTAACTTTTTAGATGACGACGAAAAGATCCATCATTATCTTGGAATACGATATTTTTACGGCGCATATATCCTTATTCATGATTACATAAAATGGAAGAAACTTTTTAGGTATAAATTGGGAATCTCTCAAACATCTTCTCTCTCAAAGCTTTCACTATGTCGAAACCTATGTGCAAGTTTGCCCTAACACTAATGTCGTCAAAGGTCCTCATGATCCTGACCTTCCCATCATCATTCAATCGACCAATGTGGCGTTCTCGAATGAAATACCAAAGCAGTTTGTAAAGTCAGGAATCGAAGATTTCGTTAACTACATCAAGATCTGTCCTCTACGATATGCGTTATGCGACTTCTCGGATTCACTCTACCCTAAACAAGTATGTGAGTTTTGATATTCATCTTTTTTTGATACCGATGCTCAAACTATCATTGGAACCGTTGGAGATGGTTAATATAGGGTTACTATTGATGTGGAATCGTTTTGAACTGCTCTTTGTCTTCCTCGATTTGAAAGGTACTCTGAAACCCCTTCTGCTATTCATGTTTTGTTGATAACGATGCTCAAACTATTACTGGAACCATTGAAGATGGTTAATATACAGTTACTATTAATGTGGAATTCTTTTGAACTGCTCTTTGTCTTCCTCGATTTGAAAGTTACTCTAAAACTCCTTTTGAAGAAAGTTACAAATCTGTTCATGAAAAATTAGGGTATAATTTCAAACTTCAGGCCCTCACTCGTGATCCATACAAGAATACTCTTCGTCGGTGTTTTAATGTGGGATAGAAGTAATTAACATGTGTGATTGGAAAATGTCTTGGACACAAGACTTGGAGTTTGTATCAATTGAATCTCTTTGAGAAAAAGATCTTGTACTCTATTGTTTACAACAAAATACTAGATTTTGCTCAATTTTTTCTTGATCAATGATTGACTGCATTATTGGGAACAATAAGCCATTACAAGTTCCTTATCCTCGTTGGCTTGGTCTGATATTATCTCGAGACGAAGGCTATGTTGAAAGTCATGAGATTATCATTCCAATTCCTTTCCTTTCCTCAAAGATTATTAATGCCTCTCCATCTTAAGGTGACTTGCCTATTACTATGAGGATGCAAAAATGGATTGAAAATCCCTATGTGGTTGAATCCTCAGACTCTAATGATGATGATGAGAATGATAATAAGATGGAGATAAAGAAGTTGGTAACAAAGAAGGGAATGATTAAGAAGTATACATTGATAAAGATGAAGGAGAATCAATCGCTGATAAAGGAGAAGACTTTTCTTAGGGAATGAATTCTCCTCCAAGGAACTCTCCACCAAGTATAACAAGCATATTTGATTCCCATCTACTTATTCACCCACTCCCTCTGCAGTTAATGTTGCACAACATGGATCAACCCTTCCTTTTGTCAAAATTGGCGAACCATCACTACTAAAAAATACCCTTTAACAACATGTAATACATGTTGTAAAACGCTCAGACAACACACAAATGTTTGTCAAGGAAGGCCCTATCATAATGAAAGACGACATGCTTTTTTGTGTCATAAACATACGACGCACAATTACAACACTCATAGATGACATGCAATACGTATCAAGGAAGCCCGGGTCATATAGGAAGATGACATGCATTTGCGTGTCGTAACCTTATGGCGCGCATTTACGACACGCATTGCATGTCATAATTTTAAAATTTTTATAAATTTTTTTATAGATTTACTAATTTTCAAATTAAATGACAATTAATATCTCATAACACAACATAAAATACATTATATAACAGAAATATATATTTCATACAATGAATTTACCAACATTCATTCATCTAATCTACTTTTTGTTTCATACAAAAAAAATCAATTTCAAACAATAAATATACTATTAAAAGAAACCATTTCTTTAATTCATCTTTGCAACCTAGGCATAACATAAGATAGTAAACTGGCCTTGTAAATTTGATCTTTAAATAAGCGAAGCTTTCTTGACATATCAATACATCTTTATACCTAACCATAATGGCACAACAGACACAAAAGAAAACAGAAGAAATATAAATATCACTTGATTAATGTAATAGAATTATACTTGAAAAAATATACTAAGTTGTAGCAATGTCATCCAAAAACAAATACAATTGGATAGATTAGGATAACATGTTAATGCTTTCATCTTTTTGTTTCAGGTATAGAATAGGAAAGCCATCAAAATAATATGCTATATGGTATCAAATAGTTCTCAAGACAGCAATCTAGAGGGTAAATTTGTAATTTGGGATGATAGAGTCAAACGTGATTTACCCTTTGTGATGTATTATGCTACAAAATGCTTTGTAAGGATGGAAGAAGAGAGGTAACTGGTACAGTTGAAGTTGAAGGACTAGGCATGCCACCTGGTGCCTGAAACTCAATGCTTACAAAGTCATTGAATAAAAAAGATACAATCCAATTGTTGATCAGTAAATAGTAAATAATTATATACCTTTGGGGCAAAATCAGCTTCAGTCACTTTAAAACGCCCCTTGAGTTGAAGCACAACTCATGGTATATCTTCTACTGCATTAGGCAGCAAAGAAACTAAGTTAATATTAGGAAAGACAAAGGGGAATTTAGTCATTTGAAGATGTCTTACTCATATCGTTCTTCTGAAGATGTTGTAATGTACCACTACAATTTCGCTCAACTCGAAATCTCAGTTGCAGATGATCCCTTCATTTATTTTCAAAATTGTTAATAAATAAATAAATATATACTAATAAGGAAAGATTTGATTAGTAGTGTATTAATTAATATTAAATTATTAATACCTTTCACCATTTTCTACTGATCATATTTGTAACTAGAGATCAAAGCATGGTCAAAGTTGTGCAAATAAAAATTCATCTTACACATACGCATCCAGGAGTGCTCTTTCCTTATGAGGTTGGAGGATGTTCTCACTGAATATGGGGACACATCTCTTAGATGATGCCAACTTAGACTGGAGCCACTGCATGAAGCCTGGGATAGGGCTTAGGGTTGTAAAATTCGAGAGAGAGAGAGAGAGAGAGAGAGAGAGAGAGAAACATATGAATGGAGTCAGAAATAGTGGTAAGAATCATGAATAATTGATAGAAGGATACTTTTATAAACAAATAAATGGAAGTGCATTGCTATTTCTTTCATTTAGCCCTAGAATATAACTAACAACCAACATTAGTTTTGCAATGAAGTATATTGCTATTTGACTTACATATATATATTTGGCATGCCTTTTTTCACCACATGAATCACTCATTTTATCAAAAATCTCCCTAAGTCGATTCTTGCTAAGCTAGGCTACAAACATAAAAAAGTTATTTGTATTTTTCAAATGAATGACACCCATGATTATGTATTAGTTATAAATAAATGAAATCTTTATCTATATCTATATATACAATGGAAAAACAAAAATGTGAAATAAAAAATGATGTACTTGAGTTGATGAAATAGAGTAAAATAATGTAGTACTTGCTTCGGGCTCAGGTGTAGGAGGATCATGCCACAAGACTTCCAGTAATGCCAACAATTTCTAGTTATTTATTACCCAAAAAAACTTAAATTAAATGGTCGCGTGATGAAGGATATGTTGACTTACTTGTATGGTAGAAGCTATATTCTTCATAAGTGCAACTACAATAAATATAAGCGGTTCACCTAAGGAAACATGTTTTAACTCAAAGACTATAACAACTTGAAGTTTAATAGAAAAAGGAGCTCCACTCTGATCACTCATTAATTTTTTGCCCAGGTTTGCTAATGTGGCATATATTTGACACATCATTTGGAGATGATTTAAAGCGAGGATCACGAATATTTATATGGTTGAAGATGTGCGGTGTCATTAGATTATGTGTCGGATGCAAGCCACATAAACATCTCTCGTGTTAAAAAAACTTACCCATTGAATCAGTCAACAGGTTTAAGAGTGACTTGAAAGGAACAGTGTTATTATAGGACAAATGAAAAAAGTATCTTCACGTTTGTTTGGCCTCTAGAGCCACTGCTCTTTATGGCAATCCAGAAATAATTTTGTAAAGTTTCAAAACATGGAAATAACTAAAGTCCAAATTCCATAAAAAAAACATTGAATTGTATAAAACCCACTATAGTTTGGAATTAACCACTTGAAGAGTCATCTTTTTATGATTTAGCCTCTAAAACTGTTGCATTTTATTAAAAAAAACATCATTAACCAGAAAATGCAAAACAAAGTTGTAATTGTAAGCAAATCTCAACACTAGTCATAATTTGAAACCAATTCCAATCAAACTAAGACAAGTTGCTACACATAAATCAAATTATTTTGTCTATTAATTCATATCATGAGATAAATCACAAACATTAATGTCAAATCTAGGGTTTAGTTAGGTTACGCCCACTGGACAGTAAGTGCTACGTAATCCCAGTATTCCTTAGGGCGAACAACGTTGAGATCCACATGGACACGAGATTTAGACATGTTGTTCACAAGTCTGGAGCGGTTGATGGTATCATAGAGACAGTGATCGACAATCTGTTAAATGGATGAAGCGGAGAGGTCGTCGACAGATGCTTTTAGGCTGGGGAAAAAGAAAGGGAGGGTTGGTCGAAGAAAGCAGCAACAACGACCACCAGTGAGTAATAGAGAAGAAAGCGTACGGAAAAGAATAGGATAGGAAGAGGAGAAAAAGTGTACGTACCTGAGGATTCTTGAGAGCAAAAGTGGTATGAGGGTTCTGTTTTCCCCTAATTGGCTCCCAATTACCATAACGTGTTTGGGTTATGGTATTTAACTGAATCCCCTGGTTTAAGAATGTTTCAGTTTACAACAATCTCAGCAAAATAGGGAGATAGCTCCAAACATTAATCTGATGAGAAGGGGGTTTTCAGTCATGTAAAGGAGACGAGGGTTTTCAACACAAGGTAGGGTTTTTAATTTTTGGGGATTTCATTTTCCCCCTAGCTATTAAAGGATGGAATGCGCATTCTATTAAAATTTATAAAATGACATCATTAGACGACACGCATTTTATTATAGGTTCCCTCCGCATTCTTATTTTTTTTGTTTAGACACTAATTTTAGGGCACGCAAAAATGTCTGTCCTAAATTCTTTAAATTTTGAAAGAGATGACATTATTTTTAGGACACACACATTTGCATATCATAAATCACTGCGTGTCATGGTCCGCGTGTCATTAAAGGCCTATATTCTAGTAGTGCATTGATCCAAGAGAAGTCAGTGTCTCCTCTTCCTCAAGTTAAGACTGTTCCTCCTATGCAACTCTTATCATGATTGCTTCCTTTCATCAGGATAGTCAGGAAGAATCCAACTTTAACTTTCAGACTATTGTGCTTTCCCAACTTTCTCTAATTGTGTAGATTACTCAATCAATGGGTAAAAGGTTGAGTAAAGTTGAAAGAGATGTGGATACAATGAAGCGACTTATGGACTTGGGTGATGATGATGATGATGATGATGATGATGATGATGATATGGTTGTTGATGACACTCCACCAGACTCTCCAGTTGATAATCCTCCTCCACCTCCACCTCCATCAACAAATCCTTATCTACCATCCCACTCTCCTCCTCGTACTCCTCTACCTCCTTCTAACTCTCCTCCCCAATCTGATGCTACCAAAAAGGGGGAGAATAATCAAGGGGGTCCTCAGCCAATGCAAATGTAGGAGATAATTATATAAACTATATCTCAACTTGAGATAACTGGAAGGGTTGAAGCTGAAGCTGGTCCTCAAAAGCAGATTGTTGTTGCTAATATTCCAAACGCCGATGCAACAACTAATGATTAGCTCATTCCTGACACTGGTGACCAATCAAATACCGATGATTATGAAGGGTTTCTTGACCTTGGTTTTGTGCCACAAGTTGCTATATCTTTGAATGTTGTCTACCCTGATTCTTACTTTGAGGGGGAGATTCCTCAAGAAACTAATAGTGACATTGAATCTACCAATGAACAACTCAATCGTCAAAAGATAAAGGCTTCCTTCTCTGAGGGAGCTCATAACGTTGAAGCTGGAAGCTCTTCTGTTGTTGCTATTGGTGATCCTTCAGCACCTCCTCCTATAAAGAAAAGAAAGTTGATATTTGATCTAAATGGATTAGAAGAAACATGGAGGTTACCTATTGAGGAAGTTATAGTATAATGTTGCTATTAGACAAAATAAAGAAGCAAGAAAAGAAGAGCGTCTATGTACCAAACTTTGTCAAGCTCTTGCTTTCGCTGATGAAAGTGCTAATGTTCAAAGCACTGATAGTCAGGTCAAGAATATCTTCAATAATAATGTGGAAAAACAACACATTGTTTCATACTTAAATGACCAGATTGATAGGAAGAAGTTTGGAGACATTCTTACTCGCAGAACAAAGCATGATCCCATCATTAAAGTGAGATGCTCCAAACCAAGGAATGAGTCACTAAAACTTCACTTGGTTAAAAAGAAAACATAATATAAATATACTAATGTTTTGTTTGCTAGTGAGCTAGTCAAATTTGGCTACAATGAGTTGATGCAAATTCAAGAAATTATTGATAAACACAAGGGTATTCATGCTCAGGAAGTGAAATTGGAAAATCAACAGCTACTCAACAAAGTCAAGAAGTTAAACCTTGTATCATCAGCTGGTCCATATAGACCATCATCCTCAGGAAGAACAGACGCTCCCATACTGTCCAAGAATACCAAGTTTCTTCTTCCTTATGGTACTAGGTACATCAGCAATAAACTTCTAGCAGATGTTGAACTAGTTCAATACATGTTCATTCTAGAACTGGAGCATGTGATATTTTATCTTCGCAATCAGAATCAAATGTGCTTTCAACACATTGATTATCTTCATTCTGCTCCCACTTAACATTTGTTTCATCTTCGCTTGGAAGGACTTGGTCATTATGAACTGCAAAGAGGATACCGCATGTTGATATCTCTAAATTTTAGTAGAATATGTAACGTCCCAATTTTCACGTCCGAAAATTTCGTTTTAAAATATTACTTTAGAAAACATTAATAAATAAAAACATTGTTTCATCACACCATAACACATCGTAAACCATGTTTTAAAAGTCAAACCATACATCCCATCAAAATATCAGAGTACAAATCCCAGTGATTCTCGTAAATGCAGAAACCAGAGTGTGTGCATGATGTGCCGCTACCGCGCCGACTCCTTCCCCTTCGGTGAAGAGGTACCTGAAAACAAAACTGTAAAACGTAAGCACAAAGCTTAGTGAGTTCCCCCAACGTACCACATACCATACAAACACACAACATGCATACTGCCAGCCTATTCTGGAGAGCCTGACTACCCGGTACGGCCATTCTGGGGTGCCGACCTACCCATACGGCCATTCTGGGGTGCCATCCTACCCGTGTCAAGCCATTCTGGGGTGCTGACTACCCATCGGTCCTAAAAACCGATCCTCGGGGACTGGTCCCCTCCTGCTACCTCTATCGCATAACATAACAGGCCAACATACAAACATATCATCACATACTGTCAGACGTTTCTGGGGTGTCTGACTACCCTGCGGTCCTAACAACCGAACTCTACTACTATCGCATATAACATATCATGATAGCATATAACATATCATGTAGTAGCAAACCTAGATGATATCACAAAGACAATCATCTATCATACGTCTCCAATTCAGTGACTCGCGACCAGACTCGTCGAGTCACATATACGACTCGCCGAGTCGCAGCCATGCATCCATCAAATACACCGATTTGCTCGATTCCAGTCCATGTCATTCACAGATCTGGGCTTCTAGGACACAAATCACACGTAAAGTTTCCAACTTTACGTGTAGATATTCACCTATATGGATTTTAGGGCTCAAAGTGCACCAAAAGAGGTAGATCTAGGGCTTTCATGCAATATGACCCGATAAAGGCATTAGATCCAAGCTCCAGGGACTAAATCATGCCTAGATCTAAAGGCTAACAACTTATTACAACCCACAAAGCACAAACAAGCTTGGGGAAAAGCTCAAGAAGGACTTCTATGAAGCTAAAAGAGATTACAAGCTTGAAAACAGAGGGGAAACGAGCTATACCTCAAGGAAAACATTGAGATGACACAAAGATGCCTGGTCTCCTTCTCCTCTTCTTGATCTACTCTTCTTTCTTCTCAAAATCTTCAAGAACACACCAAAACACTTCAATCTCTCAAGGAAATAAGGGTATAAACGATGTTGGGAGCTCTGGGGGTGAATGGGGGCGAGTTTGGGGCGGAAATGAGGGTTTAAATAGGGTGCAAACCCTTGAAATTTAGGGTTTCATCCAGCAGCGGTGACTCGCCGAGTCCGGGATATGGACTCGCCGAGTCGCCAACTTAAACGTGTCCTGAGCCTCGTCCCTACTCGGCGAGTCGGACCTATGACTCGCCGAGTCCAAGGCTAAAATAGGGAAATACTTAAACAAAATTCACATACTGCAAACCAGGTGCTACAAATCTCCCCCACTTATTTTAGACTTCGTCCTCGAAGTCTGCTGCTCGATCCTGAAACAGCTCGGGGTAATGCTCCATCATCTCGTCCATCGGCTCCCAAGTCCATTCCGAACCCTTGCGGTGCTGCCATTGCACCTTCACTAGTTCTATCCTCTTGTTCCTCAAAGCCTTTGACGTCCTGTCGAGTATTGCGACTGGGCGCTCAATGTAATTCAAGCTGTCATCAACCTGAATATCCTCCAACGGTACTACCGCTGAATCGTCCACCAGGCACTTCCACAGCTGCAAAACATGGAAAGTGTTGTGGATCTGACTAAGCTCGGCTGGCAGATCCAGCCTATACACCACCTTGCCCACCCGGGCTACAACCCTGAACGGCCCGATGAATCTTGGGCCCAACTTGCCTCGCTTCCTGAATCGAATGACGCCTTTCCAAGGCGACACCTTAAGGAGAACCATATCCCCGACTTGGAACTCCAAGTCGGATCGACGCTTGTCGGAGTAACTTTTCTGCCGACTCTAAGCAGTCTGAAGTCTGCTCCGAACCTGCTGGATCCTCTCGGTCGTCTCTAGCACCACCTCGGTGCTTCCCATGACTCTCTGGCCAACTTCACCCCAACATATCGGGGTTCTGCACCTCCGCCCGTACAACATCTCGAATGGTGGTCGGTCAATACTCGCGTGGTAGCTGTTGTTGTCGGAGAACTCAGCCAAGGGAAGATAGGTATCCCAGCTACCACCGAAATCCAACAAACACGCCCGCAACATGTCCTCCAAAGTCTGGATGGTCCGCTCACTCTGACCATCTATCTACGGGTGAAAGGCGGTGCTAAAATGCAATCGAGTACCCAACTCGTCATGAAACTTCTTCCAAAATCTGGAAGTGAAACGTACATCCCTATCCGAGATCACCGATACCGGCACCCCGTGCCGCGCCATGATTGCCCTGATATAGATATCGGCCAACTTCTCGGCCGATATGCTCCCCTGAATCGGAATAAAGTGAGCACTCTTGGTCAGTCGGTCCACGATGACCCAAATCGAATCCACTCCACGCGCGGTTCTGGGAAGCTTTGTAATAAAATCCATGGTGATATCTTCCCATTTCCACAGTGGAATGTCCAACGGCTGCATCTTACCATGCGGTCTCTGATGTTCGGCCTTGACCTTCCTGCAGGTCAAGCACCGCTCTACGTACCATGCCACATCCCGCTTCATGCAGGGCCACCAATAGTTCAGACGGAGATCCCTATACATCTTCGTCGCCCCGGGGTGAATAGAGAATCGGGACTTGTGCGCCTCATCCATCAAAATCTAGCGGACGCCCCCGTGATACGGCACCCACACCCTATGGTGTAGTGTCAATAGACCCCGACTATCATAATCAAAGGAGGATACCTGACCCACCACGCGCTCGCTCTTCCGATGCTCCTCCTTGATAGCCTCCTGTTGAGCCTCCTGAATTCGCTCCAATAAGGGAGTCACTATGGTCATCCTCATGCATACGTCCCTGATCGGCGCCGCCTTGCAGCTAAGCGCATCGGCTACCACGTTGGCCTTCCCCGGGTGGTAAAGGATCTCGCAATCATAATCCTTCACCACATCCAACCACCGACGCTGCCTCATGTTCAGATTCGGCTGGTCCATGAGATACCTCAGACTCTTGTGGTCCGTGTAGATGGTACAACGAACCCCGTAGAGGTAATGTTGCCAAATCTTGAGGGCGAAGACCACGGCCCCCAACTCCAAATCGTGCGTCGGGTAGTTCGCCTCGTGGGGCTTGAGTTGCCTCGAAGCGTAGGCAATGACATACCCCCTCTGCATCAGAACTGTGCCCAACCCCGAAATGGACGCATCACAATAAACCACAAAATTCTCTACGCCCTCAGGCAGGGCTAGGATCGGCGCCTCACACAATTTCTGTCTCAGCATCTCAAATGCAGCCTGCTGCTCGGGTCCCCACCGAAAGACCACGACTTTCTTCGTCAGTCGCATCAGGGGTACGGCTATCTTGGAGAAATCCTGGATAAATCTCCGATAGTAGCCCGCTAATCCCAAGAAACTCCGAATCTCTGATGGAGACTTCGGAACCTCCCATCTCATCACGGCCTCAACCTTGGCCGGATCGACCAGAATCCCGTTCTGGTTGACGAGGTGCCTGAGAAACTGCACCTCGCGCAGCCAGAACTCGCACTTGGAGAACTTGGCATACAAGCTCTCCCTCCTCAGGGTCTCCAACACCTCCCTCAGATGCTCCTCATGCTCCTCCTGGGTCTTGGAATAAACCAAGATGTCATCGATAAAGACTATCACAGACCAATCCAGCATCGGTCTGCAAACACGGTTCATGAGATCCATGAACGCGGCAGGAGCATTGGTGAGCCCAAACGGCATCACCACAAACTCATAGTGGCCATAACGTGTCCGAAATGCGGTCTTCTATGTATCCTCCTCCCTGACCCTCATCTGATGATAACCCGAACGCAAGTCAATCTTGGAGAACCAAGATGCTCCCTGAAGCTGGTCAAAGAGGTCATCAATCCTCGGGAGTGGGTAACGGTTCTTCACCGTCACCTTATTCAACTCCCGGTAATCTATACACATCCGATGCGACCCATCCTTCTTCTTCAAAAATAGAATCGGGGCTCCCCAAGGCGAACTAATCGGACGAATAAATCCCTTGTCCAGCAACTCCTGCAGCTGCGTAGACAACTCATGCATCTCGGGAGGAGCCAACCAATACGGTGCTTTGGCTATCGAAGCCGCACCAGGAATAAGGTCAATCCTGAACTCCACCTATCGCTCCGGAGGTATCCCAGGTAGTTCCTCCGGGAAAACATCTGCAAAATCTCGAACCACCAGAACCTCGCTCACGGTCTCCTTACCCGCCTCCCGGGTATCCATCACATACGCGACATATCCCGCGCATCCCTGCTGAAAATAGCGCCTAGCCCTCTCTGCTGAACATACAGTGGGTCCACACTGCGGTCGTTCACCATGAATCACTAACTCTCCCCTGCTTGGGGTCCTGACTCGCACTAGCTGCTGCGCGCAGTCTATCACCGCCCCATTAGGGCTCAACCAATCCATGCCAATAATCACCTTGTTCCCACGCAATGGAATGGGAACCAAGTCTACCAGGTAACGCTCCTCAAACAGTCGCAGAACGCAATCTCGAAACACCATCGATGCTTGCACCGATAGATCGTCAGCAATCTCTACCTCTAACGGGCAATCTAACTCGCCTGAAGTCTCATGAAACCTCTTGCTAAGCGCAAGAGAAACGAACGATCGGGATGCACCCAAGTTGAACAATACCTGAACTGGGATGCCGTTCACATGGAACGATCCTAATACATATATATATACACACGGAGCACATATCAATATCATAACATCATAAAACAAAAGATAGAAGGAAAGAATCATACCCGTCACCACATCGGGCGCGGCGCGTGCCTCCTCGGTAGTCAGCTGGAATGCTCGGCTCCTCACCACCGGAGCCTCTGCCTTGCCCTGACGGCCATCCGTGATCCGCAGGGTCGCTGGAGCTGGCGCCTTCACTGGCGCTGAAACTATCAACATGGGGCAATTGGCCTTCTTGTGGCCCCTCTGGTTGCAGTGGAAACACAGCAACTCCGATGTCTGAATAACTGTCGCAGGAGCAGTGCAATCCCTGCTGATGTGCCCAAACTTGCCGCACTTGTAGCAGCCTGACGATCCCATCCTGCACGCCCCCTCGTGCGGCCTGCCGCACTTCCTGCAGCGGCTCGGTCCTGACTGGCCTTTCGGCCTCCCATCTGATCCCTTGGGCTTCTTCCCCGAAGCCCCTCCTGCCTGCCCCTCCTCTAATTTCCGTTTCCGGATGTGCTCCAAATCTATCTCCCTCTCCCTTTCCCTGGCGATCATAGAGTCCAAGGTAGGGCAAGCCGAAAAGCTAACATGCTCCCGGATGTCAGCTCGAAGCATATCTTGATAACGAGTCCTCCTCATATCCTCGTCACTAGCATACTGGGGCACCAACAAAGCCCTCTCCCGGAACTTGGCGGTGATCTCCGCCACAATCTCCGTCGTCTGTCTCATATCCAGAAACTCCCTGGCCAGCTGCTGAAGCTCGACAGCCGGCGCAAACTCTGCCCTGAACCTGGTCACAAAGTCCGACCAGGTCATAGCCTCGATAGCTGAGGCTCCCAACGAGTCGCCCACTGACTCCCACTAATCCCGGGCTCGGTCCCGTAAACACCCCGCTGCGTATCTCACCTTCGACCCCTCGGGGCAGAAGCTAGTCAACTGTGCAGACTCGATGTCTGCAATCCATACAGCAATGGGGTCCTTTACCCCATGGAAATCTGGCGCACCACTGCCCCTGAAGTCCTTGAAGGACAGTTTGCATGACCCCGACTGGCCAGATGCCAAATCGCTCCTGAATGCCCGCAGGTGATCCTCCATCAACTCCATGATCCCTTCCTTGATCGACCCGAAGATAATGGGAGTCGACTCAAGGATGCCCCTGGTGATCTCTGACGCGATGAACTCGCGTAGTCCCTCATCTATCGGCTCGGAACCTGATCCCGAACCTGACCCCTCTCCAGAACCGCCGTCCACCGGCCTCGATCGAAGTACCACCATTCTGCAATACATCACAACAATCATTAGATATACTGGTGCTCCCTGAGGGATCATAGCTACTTACAAGTTCCCTGGTCTTGTCTTGGCCTTCCTTGGTTCGGGTACGGATCCTCTGCTTTCAGTAGTACGGGCCCATACTACCTTCCACATCTATCCGTACCTTCTTCAAGGACTGCCTCGACTCCACCAGATCCCTTACACTAAGGCTAGTTACTACTATACTCATTCCAGGCTCGCCCTAGGGAAACCTCCGGCTCTACTCGATTCAATCCTCAGCTGCTGCAGGCCTCCTTGTAACGTCAATTACCCATCACCCGAACACCATCACATGCGACGAGACTCAGATAATCCTTCGAGTACCCGACTCGTCCCTACAACGGTTGGACTCAAACAACAGTTGCGCAGTAGGATCAAATCCGGTACTCTAAGATTATTCAACTCTGATCACATGTGGTGTCTAATGGCTAATTCCCATTATTCGGAGTCCCACGTAGCACGAAGCAAGCAGCATTCAGACAAGGGAAACGACTTCAAACAATTCCGCTCTAATAGAGAGGAACTGAACTAGCACACCGTGTTAGCTTATACTACCAGGCAAACCCTAACAGGCTACCCTACCGCTGTCTACACTATACAAGCATGCAATTCACATATAGGTGGAACACATAAGGCAGGCACATAAGGCATCATTCCTAGATCCTTAGTCCTATTCTAGCATGCTGTTCTACAAAAGCTGATAAACATAACATAAACCGGTATGGGTACTTTGGGGAGTACTTACTTGAGCTCGGCTGGTCGCGCACATCGCACACACTTTTGTTCTTTCTTAAACTCTTTTCTCATTGTTCGAAATTATTTTCTTAAAAAAATTCTTTAAATCCCTAGATTTGAGTTCAGACACCCCTGAAGGTGAGTCTGAATCCCTCAAACTAGGGCTCTGATACCAACTTGTAACGTCCCAATTTTCACGTCCGAAAATTTCGTTTTAAAATATTACTTTAGAAAACATTAATAAATAAAAACATTGTTTGATCACACCATAACACATCGTAAACCATGTTTTAAAAGTCAAACCATACATCCATCAAAATATCAGAGTACAAATCCCAATGAATCTCGTAAATGCGGAAACCAGAGTGTGTGCATGATGTGCCGCTACCGCGCCGGCTCCTTCCCCTTCGGTGAAGAGGTACTTGAAAACAAAACTGTAAAGCGTAAGCACAAAGCTTAGTGAGTTCCCCCAACGTACCACATACCATACAAACACACAACATGCATACTGCCATGCTATTCTGGGGTGCCTGACTACCCGGTACGGCCATTCTGGGGTGCCGACCTACCCATACGGCCATTCTGGGGTGCCATCCTACCCGTGTCAAGCCATTCTGGGGTGCTGACTACCCATCGGTCCTAAAAACCGATCCTCGGGGACTGGTCCCCTCCTGCTACCTCTATCGCATAACATAACAGGCCAACATACAAACATATCATCACATACTGTCAGACGTTTCGGGGGTGTCTGACTACCATGCGGTCCTAACAACCGAACTCTACTACTATCGCATATAACATATCATGATAGCATATAACATATCATGTAGTAGCAAACCTAGATGATATCACAAAGACAATCATCTATCATACGTCTCCTACTGGTGGGCCGGCATTGTGGCCTTAGACCCACCACTACTGGAAGGTAACTCACCTCAAAATAGCTGCTGAACTGATCGGGAACTAACTGACTGCTGTTGCTCCGGAAATCCTCCGGCTGCAATTTCCACAACATACTCAATCAAACACTGCTAACTGTCCTTTAGGTAAAATGACCATTTTACCCCTGGTCTAGCTCTAAGTCAAAGTCAGAGTCAACTTTCAATTGACCCGACTCGCCGAGTTGGCTCTCCAACTCGTCGAGTCCCTATCAGACGATTGTCCTGAGTCCCTGTTTCTACTCATCGAGTTAGGCTATGACTCGACGAGTTCATCTTCTAAACTAACGCTCAACCCCTTCATCCTACTCGCCGAGTTGTATGAACAACTCGTCGAGTTCATCTTCATCCGAAGATCACTTATGCTAAGACTCGCCGAGTTGTATGAACAACTCGCCGAGTCTGTTCTTGATCTATGAAGATTGCCTTGGACTCGCCGAGTCAGGGCATTGACTCGCCGAGTCCTATCATGGGTGAGTTCAGCTTCCAACTCACCGAGTCACCCCCTTGTGACTCACGGCTCAATTCGATACATCATAAAGGGACCAATTCAGTGACTCGCGACCAGACTCGTCGAGTCACATATACGACTCGCCGAGTCGCAGCCATGCATCCATCAAATACACCGATTTGCTCGATTCCAGTCCATGTCATTCACAGATCTGGGCTTCTAGGACACAAATCACACGTAAAGTTTCCAACTTTACGTGTAGATATTCACCTATATGGATTTTAGGGCTCAAAGTGCACCAAAAGAGGTAGATCTAGGGCTTTCATGCAATATGACCCGATAAAGGCATTAGATCCAAGCTCCAGGGACTAAATCATGCCTAGATCTAAAGGCTAACAACTTATTACAACCCACAAAGCACAAACAAGCTTGGGGAAAAGCTCAAGAAGGACTTCTATGAAGCTAAAAGAGATTACAAGCTTGAAAACAGAGAGGAAACGAGCTATACCTCAAGGAAAACATTGAGATGACACAAAGATGCCTGGTCTCCTTCTCCTCTTCTTGATCTACTCTTCTTTCTTCTCAAAATCTTCAAGAACACACCAAAACACTTCAATCTCTCAAGGAAATAAGGGTATAAACGATGTTGGGAGCTTTGGGGGTGAATGGGGGCGAGTTTGGGGCGGAAATGAGGGTTTAAATAGGGTGCAAACCCTTGAAATTTAGGGTTTCATCCAGCAGCGGTGACTCGCCGAGTCCGGGATATGGACTCGCCGAGTCGCCAACTTAAACGTGTCCTGAGCCTCGTCCCTACTCGGCGATTCGGACCTATGACTCGCCGAGTCCAAGGCTAAAATAGGGAAATACTCAAATAAAATTCACATACCGGAAACCAGGTGCTACAGAATATTGGATGAACTTAAACTTGATCAATTCAGATGGGTCAAGGCTGAGATCTTGAAAAAAGCTGACAAGTTTTACAATGGATCTTCTGATGACTCTAAAGAAGATTAGTTTTGACATCATCAGATAGGGGGAGGTTGTAAGGCTTCTTATGATCTGATGACTCAAACACTCTACATTATCTTTTAGCGTCAGCGTCTACAACAACTACTAGTGCCAACGTATCAAGCTTATCAATGTCAGCACTTAGTATAGTTATTCTATTGTAATCTTTTGTATATTAGGTAATGATATAGATAAGTATAAAATAGATAGCAGATTCGTTATCTTTGTTATGAAGATTGGTTCTTAATATAGATAAGATACAATCCCTTAAATCATGGGATTCACATTTATAGATTACTATATAATCTACATTACGGTAAACCCTAATGTAGAGAGTTCGACTTTGTGTTAATTATCTTTGTGACAACTCGTCTTCTTGGTGAAGACAAAACTCTTTCTTGGTGAAGGAACAATTTGGAGAACTCTTTGTGTTATTTACTTTTTGTTCTTTGTTTTTCTTAGATTAGTTTACTTTCGTTCTTTACACTCAAGTGTACCCGATCGATTCAAACATTCATATGCACTTGACAACACCGAATAATATATTAAATGATTTGGGGGTAAGTCATATAGGTTGAAGAGTATTCTTGAACAATTTGAAATATTAACCCTTTCAATGGAGTGTTTATGAGCATTTTGGAGTGTCATGGTGGAATTAAGGATTCCATAGTTAAATTAAACACTTACAATGGTATTGGTTGTATTTAACAACATACACATTAGTATTCAATAATTTAGGAAAAAAACTAAGTGAATTTTAGAATTTGTAATGGGAAACTAGACTGGTTAAACCTTCATTTAAGCTTAATCATCATCATATCCTTAAAAGTTTCAATGAACACTTCAAGAATTAAGTGGGGTGTGTTTGGATAGTAAAACACTTCCTAATGATGTGTGAGAACCTATATGAATGGTACAAAGTGAATTAGAAAGGTTCTTCAAGAATGTTTTGATAACGTGATTGAAATGTTTTGAAATATAAATGTTTATCATTTGAAATGAGTATATTCATACTAACGTATGAAATGTGTCAAGCATGGAAAAAATGATATTGATGTATGAAATATATAAAGCATCGAAAGAAATGATAATAATGTATAGATTGTGTAAAGTATGGAAAGTAATGAAAATAATATATTCCTCGAGCCATGATATCCAAGTAACGGGATATAGATGGATCTATTGGTTGGCGCTACCCCTTCGCAAGATAAATTTCCTTACGGAAATGATACATTGGTAGAGTGATTTTGTTCTTTCCACCTTAATATGGACTTGTGGTTATTGTTAGGCCCTAAGTATAAAAATGTCAACGACTCACACCGAAATTAGCCGTTAATGAAATAATGAATAAAATGTGAAAAGAAATATCTTTTGAATTATGTTATGACTAATGAAATGTTTTAAATGGAATGAAATGTGGAAAATGTCAATTTGAAATATATTTTGCAAAGGTGAAATGTTTTTTGATGAAAATGTGATAAATATTTTTAGTCAAAAACCTACCTAGCTCACGAGACATTATTATCTTGCGTATCTCTTTTTAATGTCATGTATGTCAAGTTATACGCAAGGATAGAGTGTTGAATAATAGAAGTTAGATGGAGTGTCATGATAGATGGAGTGAAATTTGTTAAGTTCTTTAATATTGATATCGATTTAATTCATATTTGTTTGTTATGGTTGTATGATGTTTAATGGCAACACATGAGTTTACTATGAGATCATAATTCTTTTTATTATTAAGTTTCAAATATTTAATTGCATGTGTTTAATTTTCGTTTATGCAAATTTAATAAAATCCCCCAACTTGTGACTCAAATATCTTATACAAATAGATATAAATTTTTGTTTCGTGTCTCTATAGATAAACCATATTTGTCTTGTACTACTTTTTTAGTGCAAAGGAACACTGTTGTTGGAGTTCATTTTGTATTCCATTTATTTGTTGGTTGACACCCTTTTGGTTGATTCAGGCCGATTGGAGGCCCCGTATAATAAAAAAAAGTGCCTCTTAACAATATATTTTTAAGTAAAAAAATAATTAATTCGTTATATTGCTGAAGAATTAGTTGGAATTTCTACATCTTCTATATAAATTTTGGTTCCAATCTTGTTATCTCTTTTATATCCTTGTGTGTGACAATTTAATTCAAAACATTTTTTTCTTATAAAAATATAAGTAGATACACAAAAAATAGCAATTAAAAATTTAGAGGTTATGGGTCATCGTCTATACTGCCTCACCCACGGATACGACCCTAAATACCCTAACATTTTTCTAATTTCAGTATATTCCTAAACCACATTAGAAATTATAATGAATAAGTGTTGGAATTTCATTTATACTCTATGTTAATCAAATATGTGAGTTTAATTACAGTCCATTCCATCTAAGTGGCGGAGAAAATAATTCTTTAATTTAGAATAAAAAATGCAGTTGTTTGTATGCTATAAAATCTTAAAAGCTTTAGTGACATTATAAATTATTATTACATTGATAAATATGAATATAGTGGCATAAAGTTTTAGTGCCATTAAAACCATTAAATCCATTAATTTTGATAGTTGCATATGAACATGACATCAAAAACATAATATAATTGCACAAAAAATAGGTCATAAAATATCCTTTTGTTTGTAGTGTTAGGAGTGAAGTTGTTGTTTGGCCCAAAATCAATTCCGATTTGTCTTTTATATAATATGACGGTGAAAAATTAGCTTTGGACGTGACACTTAGTTTGGACGTACGAAGGCGAAATCAACAAGGACATATTCATGAAAGGCATCAAAGGTAGTTTCAATTTATGTGTGATAATATTAGATGAATATCATTTAATTCGATAAGTGCTGGATTGCGGACTTGTAAGATTGATTGTTTGGCGTGGCTAATCATCCCGAGCCCGAGCATTGACTAAATGACTATGCTCCCTGTGCATGTGTTTTCTTCTTTTCTGGTCCCTCGCTAGATTGGCTTTAATAAATTTCTCAGTTTTAAAAAAAATAATAATAATATCAAAAGTATTATAAAGCTTGTAAAGAGATTAATTAAGGCGAGGGTGTCGTGGATAGAATGATAGAGAGTAGACACCTCTTGATGTAAGTCTATAATCTGGTGCATGTATCGAATTAATTACACAGCACAATAATATGTCAATATTTATTTGTAAACACTAGCATTAAATATTACACAGAAGCCATGTAAATATGTGGGAGCTACGAATTTTACGTTAGCATGAGAATACTTTATGAACTAATAGTATTATTTTTGGATTTTCATCCTATACAACATGTGGATGATCCCCCTTCCCTCTCTCAAGGTCAAGGACCAGTAGGACCAGGGCCAGGACAATACACAGAGATATGAGCCAGCAGCTACTCCCTCCACATGCATACTATATACTATAAATATCGTATATATACAAATATTTGGGTGTAGCTATTTGTTGATAATAAAGCAGGCAATATGTTACGTTAAAATCAACGCGTTACTTTTTTTATTTTATAAAAGAAGTTGCATGAATTTCGTGCATTCTCCTCCCAGTCATGCTATAATTGTTAAATGTAAACAAAATTGAAAGCAATTATCGTGGGATCACATTTGAAATGAAGACGTGACATCTTGCATCAGAAGCCTCAGTCAAATCCTCACCCAACCCTATAAATAGTCGTTACACTAAAATGTAATCAACATGTTTTCGTTTTGATCATAACCAATATATTTGTTTCTATATATCCTTGCTTTTAAAAAGTAAACAAAGGTTCTGAATACTTCTATTGTCCCATACCCTACTCATTAAATGAGCAAAATACAATGTGATTTAATGGTTTAAAAAATCAACTAATCTCGTAAGTGGTTGTGTTCTTATTTCTTATACGTATAGATCGTTTCTATAATAATGTAACATTGATTGGATTTTGACAAATCTACTTCTATTTTATTCTAATAAATGAAATCTAAAAATCTCAAGTGTTCATTTTTTAGAATTCCTTTTTGAAACGTGATAATTTTTTATGATTTTTATCATATATTTTTATTTTGGTAACAAATCAACTTTAATTAAAACTTTGAAAATACAAAAGCTTATTTATATTAACATTTTCTAAACTTATATTAAAATATTATGTTTATTTTACATAACGAATTTATTCAGAAACGAGAATTCTTTGCAATCAACAATATGTTAAATTTTTTTTACATTAATTATATTTTTATCTATTTATAACTATATAATAATTTTAAAAATATTACAGTGGTTTCTACGGGTTATAACCTAATAATTAATAACAAAAAATCTCTAGAAAAGTCCTAAATTTTAATCTAATTTATTAAAAAGTCTCGAACTAATTTTTGTTTACAGAAAAGCACAGAATACCGGCTAAAACTTCGAAAAAACCCTTTTTGGCCGGTTTCTTAGATTTAGCCAGTATTCTATCCTTTTTCATTAGTTTGCTCAAAATATTATGACTTTTCTGAAAATTACCCGATAACCAAAATATTAAGACTTTTTTGAAAATTACTATGGAATTAATGGATATTGTTATTAACAAATCATTTATAAACATAATTTTTTTTATTATAAACAAAGGAAATACATATGTTGCTAATTTTTAGGAATAGAATGGTTGACTATGTACTTCTCTATTGTTTGTTGACCTCTTCAAAATCTCTATGTTCTTCCTATGTATCGTTGTGGGTGTCATAGTGAGAAGTATTTTGTTAGGCGTGAGTGCATGACCAATACAAGAGTTGATAATATTTACTAATACACAATCAATAATTGTCTACTTGCTATTAGGCATGATGTTATATGATCACGTGTAGTTAGAAAATATCATTCCATGAACATATAGATCTTTCATTATGTTCTTTTACCTAACTACCACCTAACCTCCAAACATTACCCGATAACAACCATAAAATTACACACATCTATCGAGAGTGAAAAGTAAACTTTAAATGACAATTTAAATAGATAATAACCATTCACTTGTTTCTATATAAATTATCATTTACAGTTCACTTTTCACATTTTATAGATGTGTGTTAGCCGATGGTTGTTAACATGTAAGGTATGAATGTTGGTTTGTAGTTAGGTTAAACAACATAAGTTCATCTCACCATCATACCCACAACAATGCATAAGAAGAACATAGAGAGTTTGAATAATCAGGAAGCAATAGAGTACTTAAACCACCAATTTATTTCTAGAAATTAGCAACAAATGTATTTTTTTATAATAAAAATATTTTATATGTTTATAAATAATTTGTTAATAATAATATCCATTAATTTCATGGTAATTTTCACAAAGCCGCAATATTTTGGTTATTATGTAATTTTTGGAAAAGTCCCAAAATTTTGAGCAAACTAACGAAAAAGGACATAATAATGACAAAATTTGCGAAACCGGACGAAAATGTTTTTTTCGAAGTTTTAACCTGTATTCTGTGCTTTTCTGTAAATAAAATTTTATTTGGGACTTTTTCATAAATTAAATTAAAATTTTAGAACTTTTCTGAAGATTTCCATTTAATAAAAGCAAAAGATTATTGATGAATAGTAAAAAATATATAAAAACTCCTAATACAAAAGTATAAAGAACTTATTGAACAAATAGAAAGTTGTGAATCACAAGCAACAATCACGTACTATTAAGTAACAGGAAAAAGTAGACGAAAAATCGAAAATATATCATAAAAGAACTTGGTAATAGGTTTTTAAGTAACATGAAATGAAAAGTTGCCCTAGCAAGTTCATTTTTGAGAGAGAGAGAGAGAGAGAGAGAGAGAGAGAGAGAGAGAGAGAGAGAGAGAGAGAGAGAGAGAGAGAGAGAGAGAGAGAGAGAGAGAGAGAGAGAGAGAGAGAGAGAGAGAGAGAGAGAGAGAGAGAGAGAGAGAGAGAGAGAGAGAGAGAGAGAGAGAGAGAGAGAGAGAGAGAGAGAGAGAGAGAGAGAGAGAGAGAGATTTACATAAGGTGCGATAATTAATTTGGCTGAATGAGTTGGTTCCTATCTTTTTCCAAGTATTCTTATATGGTCCTTTTCCAAATTATCTTTTTGTTGAAGGTTGAAATACATGTGTGAACCCTAGAACATCCACCAGCTGCATCTTTTATTCTGTACCATGAGTGATCAGTAGAAACCCTTCCAGGACAGACAACTTTATTTCTTTAACTTGATTTCAACTTTCTTCAACGCCACTCCGTATATCTGCACTTCCTTTTCTTGATCCATTTCTCTAATTCTTGCTTCCTTGATGTCAAATCAAAGATCAATAGCTTCAACCTAGATCTGATTTATCAACATACAAACACATCTAATTTCTCGAAGAAGAAAACCACATACACAGAAAAAAGTAATGGACTTTTGGAGAAAGACTGGTTGTAGTGGGGAAGACGAAGAAGAAAAGCAACAACCACCCACCGCAGATCGGTTGCTTTCTTCTCTTTCTTCAGCTTCATATCAACACCAGCACCACAGCCGCCACCAACCAGAACATCAACAACAACAACAACAACCTATCTTTTCCCCGCCTCCCTACCACCACCACAGTGGCGGTGGATTGCTGCTGGACATCCATAACGAGGTAGGGCAACCATCAACAAAGTATGAGGAAGAAGGAGAAGTCGGAAGGATATCGATGGTGGAGCGAGAGCACATGTTTGATAAAGTAGTGACTCCTAGTGACGTCGGCAAGCTAAATCGCCTTGTGATACCTAAACAGCATGCCGAGAGGTTTTTCCCGTTGGATTCCTCCAACAATGATAAGGGTCTCCAGCTAAACTTCGAAGACAGAAATGGAAAGCTATGGAGGTTTCGCTACTCATACTGGAACAGTAGCCAGAGCTACGTCATGACAAAGGGTTGGAGCCGTTTTGTTAAAGAAAAGAAGCTTGATGCCGGAGACGTCGTTTCTTTTCAACGGGGTTTTGGGTCTACAGCTAAAGATCGGTTGTTTATAGACTGGAGACGCCGTGTAAACTCCTCCAATCCACCGCATCTGACTAATCTCTCTTTCTCATTCCCTAATCATAATCTCTTCCATCCATGGAATCCACTCGTTTTAAAATCTCATCCAGCTCTTCCAAGAAGGGACTACTCTAATTTGATGCTTCCGCCGCCTAACACCACCTCAGGGAACGTGAACAACGGTGGTTCAAGATCCGTTATATATTTCCGATCAGGTGGCAGTGTATTACCACAACAACATCTTCCGATGATACAAAGAAACGGGTTTGGAGTTGGGGTTGAGATCGATCCACCACCACAACCACCACAAGCATCACAAACTCCACCGCTTCATGGGAAAGGGTCTGGTAAACGACTTCGGCTATTCGGAGTTAACATGGATTGTCCCTTCTCTGAAGATGAAGATGATCGAGACTACGATCCTCCAATCAGCCATGGTCACTCTCCACCGCCGCCTGTAATGCCACCATCATCATCATCATCGCCATCACCACAATCCACCAGCATTCCTTATCTGCAGTTGAGTCCCTATGGAGAAGGAAACGAATATGATCAGAGTACGATAATACAATCATCATCTGCTCATGCTTTCAACATAATCGCCAAATCAACAGCCTCTAGTATGTCCTTGGATTTGGATATCTGACACCAACTATTCATCAAGGGATCTTATATACACAGCTAATTTGCTTATATGGCTTGTCGACAATACATCCATATATATATATCCAAGGAGCAAACATATACCGAAGCTAAAAACCCATTAAAATAAGCAAAGGTATGTTGTTGAAGCCTAAAAACCCATCAAAATCCCAAGGGCTACTACGTCTGTAATAAAAGAAATATATGAAAATCCGGATTCAGCACTCTAAACCACTGAAACATAAAACGGTTTCAAGTTTTTGTGTATCCAATTTAGTTCCTTCAAGTTTTTGCCCGTTATATTTTTGCTTAATCACTCGATTAATATGTTAAGAAAACATTTTGTAGTAATAGAAGCTAGCTTTGCTTATGTATCAAATGGCTTTATGTTAATGGAAAAGTTTCACTTAGGGAGGTTAATTAATTAGTTTCCTCTTGTTAATATACAACACTACTCTCTTAACTATTATATAAACACTAAATCCTATCAAGATTTAATTATCTTAGAGTATTTTAATTTTAATCTAAGAATATATATATATATATATATATATATATATATATATATATATATATATATATATATATATATATATATATATATATATATATATATACGCAATGATGGTTGAACTAAAGTACTAATTGTCTAATTGTTTGGAGTTGATCATCTGCATCTAATTGCGGATGTTAAAATCAAGTTTTATCCATTGGGTCCAGGTCTTGTTTTTTAAGGGAAATATCAGTGTGTTCAGAGCTTTATCCATGAGAGTACAATGTGAAGGAGAATGATCGAAGAAGGATAAAAGATGGTCAGATGAACAGTGAATGGTGCTTCTTTGTTTATCTTTATTTATTACCTTTTGTAGGTTTGTTGCTCTTGTCGCTGCCTCTGCCCTTCTGACACACCTTCGTTGGACGATAGCTCCCTCTTCGCAGGTACTCTTCTACTTCGTCTCTTTCATCTGTCACAATACAGATAAAAGTGTTGCTCTTTCTCTCTTTCTCTCTCTTTGTGGGTGTGTGTTTGTATGTATGTATGTTTGTATGTGTGTAGACATCGTAATCAACAAGGGTTGTGGTTAATGCAATGGTTGGCCAAATTCTCAAACAAAGAAAGGGGTATATTAGATGTTGTCGTGGCCTCATGGGTCATATGTCGATCCGGTTCAAGCGTGTATAACAACAATAAATCCTTCGAACTTGGTTGGTTAAAGTCCAGACACCACAGTTACCCAAAAAAAAATGGTCATTAATTCTTCGAACTTGTACGTATGCGAGCTATTTGACATATATTCAAGTCTTGTAACTTTTTGGAGATAACATAAGTTTTCTATCGACTTCTACAACTCGTTACTAATTGTTTTTAAAAATATTAACTACATATAACAAACATTATATATAGGTATAAGCAATTAGGGGATTAAAAGCGTTTTTTTTTTCATTCATCGTGTGATTGTGGACATTTACATTATGGTGAGCATATGCAAATAGGTTGAATTGTACGTAGTTTTTTTAAAAGAAATATATGATCACTGTGTGTGTAGTTTTCTCCTTTTTAATTCTACCTACACGTGCCTTGAAAGCTATTCTTTTATGACCCAGAAAGCCAGTGACGCCTATGGTTTTCGCAAGTAGCTAGGTAGTTAAACCTAAGTAATTAATGATGTGTTACTAGTCCTCATTACTTGGAGATGAATATAACATCTGATTTATATAACTACATAGACCTAAGTTTATCTGGCTTATATTCTGACTATAGCTAGACCTAAATGTAATTTGGGAAGTAATTACTGTTGATTGGTTTGACTTTTATTGAAAAAAAAAAAATCAGCTTAATCATCTAAGTTATATGGTGTTGTTAGTTTCTTTTCTGTATGCCCTTCCTCCATGTATAAGGTTACAAAGCCACATTTTACTATGCAGCTGATTCCATGGAAAGAGAAACTAGAAAAAGAAATTAAAATTTTCAGAGTTTGGAGAAAGTATAGAGCATGGTCCACTGAGCAGTCTACTATAAAGCTGAACATGCATGTTCTGCTCTTAATCTTGTTCCCTATAAACTATCATTTTAACGAATTTATAATTGAATAATACTTATCTTTTCATTGTTTGCTCTAAATCGAGCTACGTCTCTACAATCGTAGGACAGCTAAAAAAAGCTTGCATTTTTCTGAGACAGAAATAGATGCAGGCTAGGAGAGAGAGAGAGAGAGAGAGAGAGAGAGAGAGAGAGAGAGAGAGAGAGAGAGAGAGAGAGAGAGAGAGAGAGAGAGAGAGAGAGAGAGAGAGAGAGAGAGAGAGAGAGAGAGAGAGAGAGAGAGAGAGAGAGAGAGAGAGAGAGAGAGAGAGAGAGAACAATAGCTGTCCTAAAGAAAGCATCCTTAATAATCTGTCTGCATGTATGAATCACGTTGCATTACTGTATATGATCAAGAAGCATTGTCTTTTAATGCTATAACTCTAAAAAAAGAGTGGCGTCAATGACGATATTAATTAAACTATCAAGCTATAAGGTGCTACGGACATAGAAGGCGATCTCTTTAAAGATATAGATATACCATGTTCCAAATAATGAAACTTAATTAGTCCAAGACTTTGGTTGCGATTTGCGAATCCATGTAAATGTAGATTACAAAACAGAAAAAGGCGCCTCATTTGGAGCTACGTTTTTGTTTTCGAACAACATTTGGAGCTACGTAGAAGAAGTTATGCCTACGAGCTGCATGTGCTTCATTCATCCCCATTTCACAAGTCTTTTGGGTTTCACAAGTATTTGTATTTAATTAAGTTTCTGATATTCCAAATAGCACCGAAAGTGTCTCAAAATCCTATAAACAGTTTTGTTTTGATTAGAACAAAAACAAGTTGGATTAGTGACCTTAAGCTCTATTGCATACTAGGCGAATATATTAGAGCATTGGGTGGACTAAATTATGTACTAAAAATTCGGAATAGTACGTGTGTTGGAAATTATTATATCATTAATATAAACTATGAAATAATAACTATTAATTGTTATTACAATAGTTAATTGTTTTTATGGTTTGCATGTTTGTAAAATTAAATATAAATATTGATTTAATGTTACTTTAACATTTTATTTATTTAATATCTTTTAATTTTGATATGATTGTTTAAAATATCAACAATTATTTCTAAAATAACATAATTTAATTAGTTTATTATTTTATGTGGCTATTAATTATTATTATTATTATGGTCAATTAGTTTAGAAAATATTTTATTATTATTAGAAAGTTCTAGATGACTAAAGTGTAGGTATAAAGTTTTAATGTTTACATTTATTTTATATTATTGATCTTATTTAAATCCTAGGGAATTTGAAAAAAAATATGATGGAGTTTCAAATGAATATTTTGGATTTAACAATCTATTTAAATTAATAAATTAGTATATTATATTGATAACTCAAAAAGATTGTAGCTAATATGATAATATTTTATACATATATAGATTAATAAATTAGAACATATTAGATTGAAAGTTGAAAGGTTTAGAGGGTTTCAAATACATGAGATCAAATGAAACATGATTGTTTTATATTTAAAACATTTAATCCTTTTTTTTTAGATATTTAAAAATACAATCTTTGAATAATTTTTTAATTTTATTTAATATTTCGATTTAGGTTTTTGATTTAACATCCTGTTTAAATTAATAAATTATTATATTGATAATTTAAAAACTTTGTAACTAATATAACAATATTTTACATTTAATAACATATATAGATTAATAAATTGGAATATATTAGATTGAAAGTTGAAAGGTTTTGAGGGTTTTAAATGCATGAGGTGAAAAAAAATGATTCTTTTATAATATAACTAGTCGAATCCCCGCGCGTTGCGCGTGAATATAATTATTTAATTAAAATAGTAACATTTAACAAATTCTGATTTCAAATTTATACATGTAAAATCAATTTCAATATCAAAACAAACTTTATAGTTAACATATTAGTTTTATTAATTTTAATAAATTTATATCATTAATTATCTCTCCTATTAATTCATGATTTTATAGACCGTTTATGTTGTGTAAATTATATATCAAACATATAATGAATCCTATGTATAAAAAAACAAAGTAGTATAAAAAAATAAATACTACAACTTTTGTTGAATTTATAGAATGCTTTAAGTTGTAGAAAGTATATATAAAATGTATGTCGGTGTGCATATAAAACAAATAACAAATAAGATGAAAAAACACTATAGCTTTTAATAAAATAAAAACACTAAAAATATATAACATTTACATCAAACAAAACTTATTATACACTTATAAATCATTTAAACTGAATATTTAGAAATCAACATACATTTGATATATAAAAACATTGTTATAAAAAATTTGTGTCGAAATAATCATTGATACGATAAAACTTATTTTTTTTTCAACTTTTTCATTTTAAATCACGGATTTTTTTCAAAATGTGATGTTTTAATCAAAACTTACTTATATATTACTAATATAGCTACAATATGTATAATAAACAAGTGGAAAATAAAAGAACATCACACATTAATAACGATAAATTTAAAAAACTTTTAAATGTAGTAGAAAATATAAAGGAAAATTACATTAAATTTGAAATCATAATTACATTTAAATAAATAAAAAACCATTGAGTTGTAGTGTAATATAAATATTAATAATTATATGTTATAAAAATAATATATAATTACTTATCATTGAAATAATAAATTTTATACTAAGTTGTAACTAATATTATAATAATTTTAAGTATATGATAAGAAAGATATAGAAAATTGTGTTTGAGTCAAATTGAATTATGTTTTTGATTTAAAATTATTTTAAACTATACTTATTTAACTAATTTATAAATAATATATTTGAATATTTTTTATTTCCTATATTATTATTATTATTATTTCAAATAATAATAATTTATTAATATAATATAGTATATTCTTTAGTTTTACGTATTTTAAACAGTTATTACTTTTTACTAATTAAAAATTAATTATTTGAAACTTTTCATTATTATATTTAAAAAACTATCATATTTTTTATTTCATTTTCCTTTTTTCCTTAAAGTTGAGAAATATTGGAAGAGAATAAACGGTCCAAAGAAAAGGGTAATTCAAATTTCAAACTATAGTAATTGTTACGTACTGCGATCAATCTTAAAAATAATATGTTAAGAGTAGGTTAGGAGAGGAGGAGTGTAACACTTGAGGTATATTTTGATAACTTATATTTTCTTACGAAACCATTAATATTTTATCTATTTTACTTTTCCTTTATGATAAAAAATGAATAGGAAAAAAGAAAATTGGTAAATGTAATAAGATAATTTATTTTCATTACTATAAAAATATTTAAAATCAGGTACATTCATATAACTTTTGGTAGAACATAAAGAATTCATTTTTATAATACACATAATTATTGGTTTTCAACAATAAAGTCATATCATATTAAAAATTATTCGTTCTAATTCATCATTATCACCAACAATTTGGAATAATAATTATAAACTCCTTTCATCAAAATCAATTATAAAAAACTCCATCGATATTATTTACAAAATAAACGATAGAAACTAACATAATATATACATAACATAAAATACATGTTGAATAATGTTCTCTCCTACATAAAATATATTTTATTAACATAAAAAAGAGAGAGACAACATAAAGATAGATATATGTTAACAAAGTTAATTGCTCTAACTTATAAATAGTTTGATGGTTGATTTACCAAAAGCTCATGAGAAGTAATTATCAATCACACCTCATCATCCTATGATTATAGAAAGATTCATAACACATAAACTTAAAAAATGATCTCAAGTATACCTTAACAAACATACTTAAATTTGAACATTTGTTAATATCTAAAACTTTACATGCACCGAATTTGAGTTTACATGAATTTATACTTGCAAAAGCTGCACTTGCTTTCTTACATCCATGGAACCACTCATATAACTCTTCAAATCCTATAAATATAATATATCCTTTTGTATTGACATACATTGTAGCACCTAGTTCCTTGTACGTAAAATTTATCTTAGTATTTTTTTTTTCATTTTTAGCCTTGGACTCGGCGAGTCGTAGGTCCGACTCGCCGAGTAGGGATGAGATCCAGATCACGTTTAAGTTGGCGACTCGGCGAGTCACCACTGTCTGATGAAACCCTAAATTTCAAGGGTTTTCACCCTATTTAAACCCCTTATCCGCCCCTAAGCTCGCCCCCTTCACCCTCATAGTTCCCCATAACATCCAACCCTTGTTCCTTGTGAGATTAAAGTGCTTTGGTGTGTGTTTCTTGAAGATTTTGAGAGAAAAGAAGAGTAGATCAAGAAGAGAAGAAGGAGGCCAAACATCTTGGTGTTATTTCAGTGATTTCCTTAAGGTATAACTCAGTTTCCCTCTATTTTCATGCTCATTATCCCTTGTAGCTCCATGAAAGTTCTTCTTGAACCTTTTTCCCAAGCTTGTTTGTGTCTTAGGGTTCGTAATAAGTTGTTTAGCCTCTAGATCTAGGCATGATTAAGCTCCAGGAGCTTGGATCTATTGCCTTTATGGAGCCATAGTGCATGAAAGCCCTAGATCTACTCTTTTGGTGCATTTTGAGCCCTAAAACCCTCATGGGTGTTTATTTACACGTAAAGTTGGAAACTTTACGTGTAAACCAAGCCCTAGAAACCCAGATCTATGAATGGCATGGGTTAGATTCAAGCGGAATCGCATGTATAGTATTTTCATGTGGCAGACTCGGCGAGTCGTTCATCTGACTCGGCGAGTCGAGTCGTGAGTCCCCAAGGTTTTCCCCCTTTGCGTGTTTGCGGGTTTGAGTAGTGAGTCATAGGGTGTGACTCAGTGGGTTGGAAGACAGACTCACTCATGTAGTAACTCGGCGAGTCAATGACATGACTCGGCGAGTTCAAGGCAATCTTCTTGCCTCAATAACGGACTCGGCGAGTTGTTCATACAACTCGGCGAGTTGTTCATACAACTCGGCGAGTCTCAGCATAGAGTGTAATTTAGATGAAGATGAACTCGACGAGTTGTTCATACAACTCGGCGAATAGGATGAAGAACGTTGGGTCATCAACTTAGAAGGAAAACTCGTCGAGTCAATGCCAAACTCGACGAGTAGAGACGGGATAGGGACTCGGCGAGTTGGCAAGCCAACTCAGCGAGTCGGGTCAACTGGAAGTTAACTTTGACTTTGACTCATGGTTTGGTTAAGGGTAAATGGTCAGTTTACCCTGAGGTCGATTAGCAGTATGTGACTAAGTGTTTGGTGGGAATTGCAGCCGGAGGATTTTCGGAGCAGCAACAGTAGTCAGACAGTTCCCACATAGAGTAGCAACTACGAGGTGAGTTACCTTCTAGTAGCGGTGGGTCTACGGCCACAATACCGGCCCACCAGTAGGAGTTGTATGATAGATGTTTGTCTCCGTGATATTCATCTAGGGTTGCTACTACATGTGTTATGGTTATGTGCTAGTATGATATAATGTTATGTGATATGTGTTATGTGGTAGTAATAGGGGGTGAAATAGTCCCCAGTATTCAGTCGCAAGGACCGAAGGGTAGGTCAGACACCCAGATATGCCAGGCAGTATTCGGTCACAAGGACCGAAGTGTAGGTCGGGCACCCAGATATGCCCAATAGTATTCGGTCGCAAGGACCGAAGGGGTAGGTCGGGCACCCAAATATACCCGGCAGTATATGTATGTTATGTGATTTTATGGTATGCGGTACAGTGGGGGAACTCACTAAGCTTCGTGCTTACAGTTTTCAATTTTGGTTTCAGGTACCTCTTCTTCGAAGGGGAAAGAGTTGGCGCTGTAACGGCCCATCACACACACGCCTTGTATTCCGCACTATGAGATTTCCTGGGGATTGTCCTCTGACGTTGTTATGTTTTTTTTATAAACTGAATTCCAGACACACACACTTTTATGAATGATATGATCGGTGTATGTTTTACTACTAATGTTTTGCTAATTATATGTTTTCAAAAATAAAATTTTTGGCTTGTATTTTTGGGACGTTACATACATGCAATATATAATCTACAAATTTCTTATATATGCTAAATATTTCATTTAACTAATTAATTAAATAGCATGATTTGAAGAGTTTTAAGAGTTAAAAATCATAATATTTCAATTAATCATAAACTAATTTGTGTAAGTTGAATAGTCTTGGGAGTTTCAAATGCATGAGGTTCAAAAAAAAAGTGGTATTGGGAGTTTCAAATGCATGATGTTCAAGGAAAAATGCTAGTTTTATAAGATATATAGATATAGATAGATTGATTGATTGATTGATTGATTGATATAAATGTGTGTGTGTGTGTGTGTATATATATATATATATATATATATATATATATATCTTATAAAACTAGCATTTTTCCTCGAACCTCATGCATTTAAAACTCCCAATACCACTTTTTCTTATATACATATAAATTTGATATTTTGATTTATATTATGTTTAATGAAATTTTGATTTATATTTTGAAATTTACATGATATTTCAATTTTAACTTAAACTATATTATATTGATAATTCAAAAAATATTTTATTAATATTATAATAGTTCTCATTTAATAACATATTTAATTAGTACTTTAGACGTATTACTGAAACTTAAAGAGTTTAGATGTTGAAATACATGTGGTGAAAATAAAATGATATCATTTAAAATATATTAGACGAATATCCGTATGTTGTATCAAATAAAATTATATATTTAAATTTTTTTGTAAATATATGTTACTGAAAACAATTATTTTATTGACATTAACAATAAAAAAATTAATTCATATACAAGGTTTATATATAAAATTGTAATTTATTAGAACTATAAAAGGTCGTTTAGAATATATACAAGGTTGATATTTAAAATTGTAATTTATTTGAACTATAAAGGTCTTTTAGAATCAAATTAATCAATTATCTATACATGTATAAAACTAATTATATTTTTCAATTTAGTGTTATAACTATTGATATAACTAATTAATTTAAGAAAATACTATATAACTAATTAATTTAAGAAAATACTTATTGGTCATTTGTTTTAATATTTCGATCATGATAACTATTTAAAATATTAACCACTAATTATAAGATAATATAATATAATTTGTAATTTTGTGTTATCTTTAGCTATTATCAATGTTAATTTATTTACAAATGTTAATTTATTTACAAATTGTTTATTTGGAAAGTTTTAATTATAAGATAATATAATATAATTTGTAATTTTGTGTTATCTTTAGCTATTATTAATGTAAATTTATTTAAAAATTGTTTATTTGGAAAGTTTTAAAGAATAGTTATCGGATATTTTGTAGTTAATTTGATTTCAATTTAAGTTTTTATATTTACCATATTTTATTTTTATAATTATTTAAAAGAAAATTCTTTCTAAATTGGTATTTCAATAATTTTAAGTTTATTTGATATTTTGATTTATCTATTGTATCCAATATGATATTTAAATTAACAAATTAAGTATATTATGTTGATAGTTCAAAAAAAATCTATTATTTCTGGTTTAGGTTTTACATTTAACATTATACCTAAAAAAAAATTAAACAATTGAAAAAAAAACAAAATTAAATTAAAAAATAAAAATAAAAAACTCGTTGAATATTGTATTTTACTTTTTCTAGTTTATTAAACCTTTGATATATGTTTTGAACTTAAAACTATATTTAATTAACAAATTATTTATATTAGATTAATAATTATTTTGTAAAAACCATAAATTTTCAGAAAACGTTTCAATTTTTACCTATTACCCAGTTACCAACCAGTCATCCTATGTGACATGTTGATATGTTGGTTTTTGCTGACATGGGTTTAATCCTTACTGAGTATTTGCACATGTGGAGTATCGAAGAAGCTTCTAGTAGTCTTTAGAGTATTAAATACATATGAAAAGGGTCTAATAAAGGGGATAGGGGTAACAGAAGATTGAATTAGAGAATGAGAGGTGGACTAAACAACATGATGGACATTACATGTTGGAATTGCAAAGAGAGTTGCCATGTTAAAAATCAGTGTTTAAAGCATATGCCAGATAAAGGCCAAATAGAGATGAATATGGCATCAAATTTTGAAGGCGGCACGTTTATATTTTAAGTTAAAAACATAATTGAATCATGAGTCTTGGATGACTTTGGGTATAAATTAGACTCTAGAGAATGTAAAGTTCATTCCACACCTGAAGAGGATGTTGATATCGGTATGACAACTTGATAATGACATTCATTATGCTACATTTGGTGATAACAAATGGAAAGTTAATTAGGGAAACCTACTTATTCCTAAATGTCATAAATTAGCGGGTTATATTATATATGGTGGAGGTTTCTGAAGATGAAGCATTCATTATCAAAGGAATTACGATATCTACCATATGGCACAATAGCCTTGGGCATATGTGCGAGGTAGGAATGAATATACGAATATAAAATAGAAGAATATCGTATCTGAATATTGTGATAGTTGTTAATGAGCCATGTGTATTGGTAGATAAAAGAGAGACACCTTTGCGAAGATGGGTAATCCGCACGAGACCAAAAAGTTAGATTTAGCTCATTCAGTTGTTTGCAATCCCACTTCATTTTCTTCGGTGGGAGGATCATAGTATAATGTAAGACCTATCATTAGTCAAGGAATAAGTGAAATTTCAAGAACAAATGAGAGCTCTGATAAATCTAGAGATAATGAGAGTTTGAATGATATTAGTTCGGAGAGTGAAGTTGACGATAATGTAGAGACCATACCTACTATTGTTTGAAAAACCGCTAGAGAATAAAGAACATCAGTTGTATATTCTCCATCAACTGAGAATTATATACATGGGTCATATCAAGAAGCTAAGTGATGGTACTTAAAATTTGATAACTTCATGAAGAAGGGCGGGTACTACAGACTTGAGGTAAGTCATTGTTGTTACCTGAAGAGATTTAGTTTCTCCTACATCATCCTTGTGTTGAATGTTGATGTCATGTTGATTATTGGTTCCAATACACGGAAGATTAATAATCTTAAAATGTAGTTGTCAAAGGAGTTCAACATAGTGAACAAAGGGGTTATTAAGGTGATGGAAGTCCTTAGTACGGTGAACTCGACATATGAATGTACCAAGATGGTTACCATTGAGAAGTTGAAGCTTTGCATGGATTTAACTAGCCTTCCTGAAGTTTGAGGAGAATGGTTGGTAGGAGAGAGAGAGAGAGAGAGAGAGAGAGAAAGAGAGAAAGAAAGAAAGAAAGAAAGAAAGAATGAATGAATGAATTAATTAATGATAAGGAGTTTAATGGTAGGAGAAAAACAAGGTGTTCAAGCCTTCAAGTGAGAGATTTTTTAGGGTGTGAATACATAATCAAAGGTACTCTTGGTGAACAAATGTGCTTTTAAAGAGTGAAGTTGCTCTTGGTGAGCAAAGATTCTCTTGGAGAGCAAATGTGATCTTGGTGAGAAAATTTGCTCTTGGTGAGCATAGGTGATTTTGGAGAGTAAAGGTGCTCTTGGAGAGTAAATGCACTCTTGGTAAAATAATTGTGGTCTTGTTCAAAGGAATGTACTATTAGGAATAGAATGTGATATTGGAGAGATAATGCAAAGTCTATAATGTTCCAAGAATTTAAAGGATGAGTTGAAAGCATTCGCGTGTGCTCTAGTCATCCAGATGCACTCCAGGATCATTAGGATCCCCCAACCTGTGACATCTCCATTTTTACCGGTTAGAAAAGACATTTTTATTTTTGCTTATTTTAGTAACAGAGTATTCTTTATATAGCGGAATTTTTCCCATAAAAAGTAGTTCCAAAGAAATGTTTTTCTTTGATTATTAAAACTTAGGATACCATAAATGATACAAGAAACATAAGCATAAAGTTAACCATTATTTGCCTTACAACATCTAATATCCTACATTTCCCCAAATCTCTCATCATTTCCAAACATCAAATACATTTGTATTGATACCTATGATACAAATCTCTCATCATTTCCAAACATCAAATAGATTTGTATCAATACCTATGATACAAAGAAACTGAGTAGGTCAGGTTGGGAAAACTGATGATTACATAGGGTTTTCAAACCACAATAATATAGTTAATATGTTTAATTGTCAAACAGTTAATTTGATTACCCCTCCTCATGATCTTCTATTTTTACTATTAAGGACCTACCCTAAGGATCATCATAATCATCGTTACTGATAGTACTGTTTCAGGCATTTCTCTGCAATACATATTAGTATGTTTTCTTTTATATTCATTCCCAAGGATCATCAAAATCATCCTTGCTGACAGTATTGTTTCAGGGATTTCTCTACAATACATATCAGTAAAAAGTAGAGTACATCAAATGGACACATAGTCCATCGCTTACAGGTTATAAACATGACTGCGTTCCACGGGACTATCATCAATAGTCCAATGGTCGTCATCTATACTTTTTTAGATTACTACATCGCTTAATAGAATAGTTTTAGTAGGTTAAGGCCTATTATTATTGTTTTCATCTCTTATCATCCATCTCCATTATTATTCTATTCATCCCTCAATACATCACCACCTAATATATTAAGAGATATGAAAATACGTATATGGTAATTCATATAAAAATGTCTTATATTATTTCATCTAACACATAATATTTTTTCACATAAGCACATATAGCATTTAATTATCTAAATACTTCATACATATGTATAAAATGAAAGTAACTATGCACTCACCTAACAGATTAGGTGATTCGAAGATAGGGCAGCGCTTCGCCTTATCATTTTATCCTTTCAAAATACCTAGATGTATATAGCACTAAGTGTTAGTCTATTTTCATATTCCTTGTGAATATAATAATGATAGTTTAGATTCCTCAATAATCTTAACGCCTACATCAAAATCTATCAAATAAGGAATAACTAGGTAGAATCATATTGGAGGTAGAGTCAGTTTGGTATATAGAGTATACTATTTGGAAATCTTGCTTTAAACACCTCACTAAATCCAGTCTAGACATCACTCCCATAAGTGGATTAATCAGTATAATGGATTTGAATCATTGATAAATCTTATTTAGAGGTTCATAATAATAACTATGAATATAAATATAAAATACATTGAAAGCAAAAAAATAAGTGTATCTTAACTTATAGATATTTTCTTGACAAAAGTCCAAAAATTGCACTATCAGGACTCCGACCTGGTAACTAATAATTTCGGGTAACCAAGGACCCTAAAGTTTTGCTATAATATTAAAAACTAAAGAGATTTTTGGACAAAACGAGAGAGAAATATGGGAATGTGTGAAGAATCAAATGAACAACAAAAGGTATTTATAGGGTGAAATTTGAAAAGGCGCACCACGCCCTGGCTCTGGCCGACCGCCCTCCTCCTAACACGTGTCCTTTAGCAGGTGGAGCAGCGTGTCACCTTCTAAAGTCGTGTGTATTTGTACCCCGCGGGTGCGAATTTTTCAATTTTTCAAAATTTTTATCTTCTTCATACGAGCTCTATTTTTTATGTTCTTTATATTCACACATATCTATCAACGAGAGCTATAACTTTCCTTTAAACTTCAACACCAAATTCTTAATTCATTTTTAATTTATTATTTTTAGAGAGCTTAGACTGCTAAACTCCGTTTAAAATTCATATCTTTTTCATATGACATCCGTTCTCAATTGTCTTTATATCGACGAACTCCTATTTATGAGATCTTTTATTCTTCTTTAGATTGTTTTGGCTAATAATCTTCCAATCTGAATTTCGATTTTTGTGTCCAACTATTGTGCTAAAATTCAAAAAATCATAATTTTCTCATATGAAGTTAGATTTGAACATTCTCTATATGCACGCTCTCGGTTTTACGATTACTACGACTTTAGTTTAGATTACTTAGGCTAATAAGCAACCTATCGAAGATTCACTTTTTACGACGTTCATAGACATGTCTGTTTAATCGCGAAACTTCGAAGAAACATAACTTCTTCATACGAAGTCAGTTTTCATAGTTTTTTATGTGTACAGAATCCTCGTCATATATACTATCACTATGGTTAAGGTTATTTATCCTAAATAACCTTCTATCAAAATTTCATTTCTATCTCGTAGTATAGTTTAATTGGCTAGCCCAAAGTTGTGGGCATTACAATTATCTCCCCCTTAGGATGATTACGTCCCAGAATCATCAGCAAAACATGGCTTGTATAATGATTATGCATGTCATCTCTCTATCCTAAGTAATAAATGTAACTCTTAACTGTTGGTGGTGCTCAATTTTGCACCCGCTCTTCATTCTTTGTCAGACCTTTAGTCCTAACCTTTAAACTACAAACTTGATCTACATCGAAGATTCCTGCTCTTTCTATAAAAGACTTTATCCAAGATAAGGTCTTTAATTTAGCTATCATAACAGACCGAATGGTCACTTTCTATTGACCTTCTATCGCATGCTGCAATAGCTAGATGTAAGCCTCTTTGAGTCAGATTCTAGCATCCCTTCCTTCATGTTCTAATGTGATATAATTACATCATAACATGTAGCAATTTTAGCTATAGATTGCTTATTCTTTAGTGATAGCTATGATACTTTTATCGATTGCTTTGGTTATCTTTTCCTTCAATCCCTTGACTAAAGTCGAACATGTTTCTTAGAACCGAGTAACTTACTTCACAGATTTATTCTCAAATTGTACTCAATGACCACTATGTTCAGAATAAAAATCGTCTTCTTGGTCATCATCAAAATGAAGGTAATGACAGAAACAAACAAAACAAACTCGATTACTAGTGCCTTAGTAACTTTGTGACTTTCCCTGGTCCAAGTGTGAGTCTTGTGCTTCAGGTAATATAGGCATCTACTACCTTTCACACGTACTCATACTCACCCCAAGAATTTTCCCGTATTTCTCCAAGTCATCATACAAGAAAGTTATATTGTAATTTAACTCCTCGGGTAGTGTAACATAATTAGGGATCATATTACTTCTTGAAAACGATTACATTGTTATTCAGGTTTACCAACACTATGCTTCTTTCATCAAGCTACATCATATAGTACTATCTATATGAGATGACTATTTTATATCTTAGACATCCTGGATAAGCAGCTTCCTTCTATTGGCTTCCTGAAGCTATATCTTCTTCCTCCTTTACTGCCCTAAGAGTCATCTGAGATGGTCGTGCATCTTCTTTCTTCCTTGGGCAGTTCTTCACCACATGCCTTTCTTCCTAACATTGAAAACATACCCTTTCAATGTGTCTACAGTTATCAACATAATGACCAATTATTTCATACTTGTAACAGAGTAGATCTTCTTTGCATTGTCCAAAATGCTTCTTTCTACATCGTTTACACCATTTTGCTTCGTTATTTCCCCGGGCTTATTTTCATTGGGGCTAGGTATTGATAATTTACTCTTTTTGTTGGATTGTGAGGATCTTTCATTAATCCTCTTCTCTCGGACTTCAGCTTGGGTGGTGGTTCTTCCTTTGATCATTTCTTCAAGAGATTTGACAATTTATATGGTTGCTTCCAATGTAGTTGCTAATTTCACCATTGGATCAAAATTCATTGGTAGTCCATTAGCAAATATTTCTACCTTGGAGGGTTAGGAAACAGGTGAGAAATTAACTTCATTTTCTCAGTAAAGGTTGCAGCGTACTAACTAACACCTATGTCTCTTTTCTTCAAATTCTGGAATTCCTTGCTCATTTGTGATAGGTCTATTTTTGAGAAGTATTCCCTTTTTAACTGTACAAGGAAGTCTTCCCATGAAATCTTCCATTCTTTTCTCTTTGGTATAGTGATGACCAATCATTTCCACCAGGTTAAAACACCAGTAGTAATGTAAGAAGACTATTTTCGGGACGAAATTCCATCTAACGGGGGGATGATGTGACAACCTGAAAAATTTTGCTTTGAAAGCTCAATCGGTTAACTCAACTCAGTGACAGACTCACTCCTGGTAACATTTGGCATTGTTTAGAGCTTGTTTGAGTGTTCTGAGCCCAATACACTAAAGGAATAAGTGCTAGGAAGTACCAGCTAGAACCACTGAACAATGATCAAACCTAAATCACCAACACCATGAGTTCACGGCCACCACATTGGAGTTTACGCTGTAAACTCCATTTGGGCCGTAAAATCACCCTATATATTCAAGTGTTGGCCATTTCTTTCATTTCTTTCTTCCCTTGGCCGATTTTCCCTCATTCTCTCTCAACTATCATCCAACTTTGTCACACCCCCGAACCAGACGGCGGAAACATCCAGGGGCTTGTGCGTGACTTCATTTTGAAATATCATTACAGTGAATATAATTGAAACATAACATCATCATCATCACACATGTAATATTACAACATTCATTGTTTACATCGAGTATTGTATTTGAATATTACATGCCAAAATAGTAAGAGTATGATGAAAGAAAATATAACCCAATATCCATTAGTTTGTTTCATTTATCTTGCTTTAACGGTTTCCTGAGAATACAAGTTATTTTGAAAAACGGTCAACATAAAAATGTTGGTGAGTTCATAAGCATGTTTGTGAAAATGATTTGTATAACTTTGAAAACCACCAGAAAATCCGATATTTTCTTAAAATTGTTTAGTGTGTTTGTGTTAGATCTTGTATTAATGCATGTATGTTATTGTTTATTTGACTAAAAAGGTAAAGATAATGTAGAGAGAATGTAATAGCAGGTAAAGAGAATGTTCCCAGACAACCCGATGTTGCCTGTAAAAAAAAGGTCTTCCGTAAACTTCATTACATTAATTCCTCTAAGCGAGCCGTCATATCCATACTAAATAATGACAATTTCGCCTGTCTTGGCATCGTTGGACACCGGTTTTGATTTTGATTATAAGGTTTTCGTCACCCTAGAGTGAGTTAGTCTAACTATAGCGAACAGCTGAGGTGTGGGGTGTCAACCTCGTATAGATCTATACACAAATCCCCATTCTCCCTCCAAGAGACTCTAGTTATAACTACAGGCTACGATCGTACACTTAATAGGTGCCAACCGACAAAAACTGACTAGATCCTTAATCGAATTTACGCGAAGAAAAAGGTATAAACTCATTCCAGAACCAATGATCCATGTACGTGAACCACCAAGGCATCGCTAAACATGTAAATCATTTCAAGACCCAAATGGAATGAGATTATATAACATGGGCCCGAAATATATATGAAAGGACAACTAAGGCCCATTTCACATGTAAAGTATTTACAGGCCCAAATGGCACACAAATAGTATCTAAGGCCCGTCGCACATGTTAATGGGTCAATGAGGCCCAATAAACATATACAGGACCTCTCACACATAAAAATGGGTCACTAAGGCCCAATAACCTAGAAAATGATCAAATTAAATCCATTTGTTGGTTTATCATTGGTTTTAGTTCAAGTATTCACTAAAATAGCATAAAAAGAAGAACACATATAAAACCCATTCCCAGGCCCAATAAACATGTAAGTTGACCACTAAGGCCCACTATACGTGTCTATTATTTCCAAGCTCAAAAGGAATGTGAATGTCTATCCTAAGCCCAATATACATGTAAAAGGACACTAAGACCCACTAAACATGTATATTATTTCCAGGCCCAATAAAGATATGAATACCTATCCCGAGCCCAATATACATGTAAAAGGACACTAAGGCCCACTAAACATGTATATTATTTCCAGACCCAATAAGGATATGAATATCGTTTTTAACCCGTTTGTTATTGTTTTGTTTATTTTAGCTTGATTATTTACATAATTGATATCTAAAGCCCACTTTTTGTGAAAATGACATTCTTGGCCCAATAAGCCAAAAATTTGCGATTAAAGCCCAATTTTGTAAGAATAACACTTTAGTCTGCATTTTTGTTCAAAACTTGTGTTGATGATTAGTTTGTGGTAAAAATAACATTTATAAACTCATTTTTGTCAAAAATATCATTTTGGCTTGGTTTTTGTGAAAATGCACATTTTTCTGGTTTTGGGCTTTTCCGACCTAGTTTTTGGAAAATTTGTATAAAATTCATCGTAAGTCAAAATTTGGATCTGTAAAGTCTGGAAGTTTGGAAATTTTATCTACTTTGTTTACAATTTTTCTTAAAATTTTTTATGGCCTCAAACTAGTGTGAAATTTCTCACCTTCAGAGGTTGGTCCGAAAGTGTTTCAAATTTGATAGGCAGTTTTGTAAAATTCGCCAAAAATTGTAGAAAAGTCGTATGAAAACGAGCGAGTAGTCATTTTAAAGGAATAAATCTGAAATTTATCCATGTAAAACAGTTGTGAAAAATACTTCGATTTGGATGGCCAAAACAGTCTGAGATTGGACCAAAATTTTTCTGTCAATGGCTGTTTTGTGAGTTTAGTTTATAGATCTTTGAACACAACACTTATTTTTGCTATATAAAGTATACAAATCCCAGATCTACATGTTTACATGTAATACTTGTGATAAAACATACTTTTTTCAAGATTCATATGAAGATCCTAGTGATAAACTTCAAGTTTCTTAACATATTTTTAGATCAGTGAAGTAATCAACACATAATCACCAAATGTTTCAAGAAAACACACATAATCATGCGTATACACATAGATATACACAAATAAACTTATATTCTCCACCAAAACAAGTAAAAACTAAAAACTAAAAAAAAAAAAAAAAAAAAAAAACAAGGGGGTATGAACTCACCTTGTTTGAAGATTTCGGTTTTTGATGAAGAATTGATGAGATCTCGGCCCTAGATGTGTTTTTGAGATGATTTTCGGCTCTAAGGTGTTCAAATGTGATTAACTTTGAAGGTGAGTTCTTGATGTGCTCTTGATATTCTCAAAAATTAGTAGGATGAAAGGATAAAATTCTTTATGCTAGAGAGGAAAATAAGAGAGTATTCTTGAGATGGAAAGTGAAATATGATGGTGGTGATGAAGGCCCTAATGGCCGATAGTTAAAGAGAAGAGAGAAGAAGGAGGGAAGTGTGGAGGTGATGTGCTTGGATGTATGTATTCCCTTGATATATGGTGGGTTTAAGCATGGAAGTCCACCATGCAAAGATTAGGTGTCACTTACATGTTTAATCTCTTCTTTTTTGTTAATTGGGCCGAGAATTGGGCCAAAGAAGAGTGGGGATGAATGGTTTGGGCCCTTCCTTAGCTTAGCTTGAATTTATGGTGCCCAATAATAGCTTTCGGCCCATTGGGCCCTTGAGGTGGTTCACCACCCAAGATGGTACAAAGGAATGGGTTTGTGGTCCATTAAGGATAATTAACTCATTTATGGCCCAACAAAGTCTGTTAGAGATAACTAGTCCACCTTAGGTCTACTAAGGGTAAAATGAACCATTTTAGGCCCATATGGCCCACAAGGTTGAGTTTTATGAGTGTGGGTCCATTTAGAACCCAATTAGGGTCTTTAAGCCCAAAATAATTCAAGTTGAAGGTTTATTGGTCAATTAGGCCCAGTAAGAGAATCCTAGTCCATAGTGAACATTAACCAAGATGTCTAGGGTTTCTAACCCTTACTTGAACATATGAGATGTATTTGAACGAGAATAGAGTATAGGCTTTTACAATGGATGATGCTTACAAGGGAACATAATTTCCTAGCAAAATGCCAGTTGTGACAAACTTTCACCTTAGATCTTCAAAGTGTAAGTGTTCAATCCCTTGATATGTTGATACATCTCATTATCTAGTGTCAATACATGATTCCATTCATGAAATCATTCCATTGCTAGATCTTCAAGTTTCACCAAGAACACACACTAGTGTTCTTGGCCAAGATCGACCATTTCAAGCCTCTATATCGTAAGTGCTCTTCCCTACACTTGATATCTAGTTAGGACTCACGCTTAGAGACTTGAAAACATCACCAAATTCATCATCTAGTGAGTTTATGGCCCAATAGTAAACACCCTTTGTCGTAAACTCCAAATATGGTCAATTTGTGGACCTTAAACACATATAGACTCTTGCATAACCTTAGAACACTTGAACCCTTGAGACTCCTTACCTTTAAGATCCTAAATATGACCATTAGAGATTTTACGTTCAAGAGTAAACTCCCTTGGGCCGTAAACTCCTCAACACTCTCCAACGAGTGGGTCTTTCTCATCCTTGTGTAGAGCAAAAGTCCCTCAAGCTTCCCTAGCCTTCAAACTCACACTTATGCATGTTTTACCATGAGTTTACGGCCGTAAACTCCCTTTAGCCGTAAACCCATGGTAGTAAACTCATGTGGTTCATCCATATGGGTCATAAACACTCCTTAGTCCAATCGTATGTGATTCAACACTTCATTCCAAGTGTTTCCTAGTCCCGTGAGATGTTTCCTTGCCATTGATTACCTCTAAACCCTACATTCGCCAATATATGTCATTTAGAACTTATTAAGTCTTAGGACATCATTGGTGGAGCTTCTCATCCTTACACGCATAGCCAGTTGAATCACCCACATCAGGTGAGTTCATACCCCGTAACAAATCTTTTAAACTATTTTAAATGCTTTTAGGCGGGGGGGGGGGGGGGGGGGGGGGAATACAAGTTGAACACAATTTATAATTGTGTAATTGTTTGTTAAAACATCTTTTAAAGGATTACTTATGTCTTTTATAAGTAATCAAAACATTTCAAAAGCTCTTTTAAAGCATAACTTAGTAGTAAAACGAGTCTTTTCAACAACAGTTGAAGTTAAACACTAGTAAGCTATAATGGGTATAGTTTACAGATTCATTTGATACTAGATACAATACACAATAACATAAGAGAACACACAATAAAGAGAAACATGGAGGAAGATACAATACACGATAACAGAAAGAACATACTATACAGAACAAACACAATAAGGTGTCATAGCATGGGATAACTACAAGATCTAATTATACCAATGAATCACTAACGCATTGTTCTAAACAAAAGGTGATAGCTATATTGGGTATAAATGATCACATAACTTTAATGTGGATATTACGGCCTAGCAATTCATTGCGGAAGCCACCCTTGATTCCCAGAATCTCTTGTAGGGAGAACGTTTAGTATGGGAATTACTTATCACATTATGACCTTAATAAAACAAATATGTTTTAAGGTAATTAGTACGACTAGTTTTTCAATTCATAAGACAACTGAGTACTTATATTTTCCCATTACTTTCATAAAGTGACAGTTCCACTTGAAAGTTAATGCAAACTATTTTCGAGTCAAGATAGTTATTAACTAGGAAAAACTTACATTTTTACAAGCGACAAACAAGAACAGTCGGGTCTAGTACATTCAGTAGAAAAGGACCATAATGCTAACCTTATGACTACTTAATGTATACATCAAGAAGTATATATTAATGATATCCGATAGGTAATAGGATGTATGGTTTCTGCTTCATTTCCTGTTCCTTGTTTGGTTGTGGGCTTAGAGCGGATTCACCCATCCTATTATCCATTCAATATTAGTTATATATATGTTTCGTATACATTAAGTCATCATAAGGGGTACCAGGTATGGGTCAGGTCATAGGACACTAATTCAATGCATAATTTTTCTAGTATAAAACATACTTTTCAAACAAAACGTTTGGTATTTAAAACAAGAAACTTACCAGTAAAGGGTTTAATCCATTTTATTAAACCATCATTTTAAAGGACCTTAGGTAGTTAACTCTATAATACCTTAGTTTATACATCGAAGGTTATATATAATTAACATCCAATAGGTAGCTGGATGTGTGCCTTCCGCCTCATTCCTTGTTCCTTGTTTGGTTGTGGGCCTAGGGTAGATTCACACAATTAACTATCTGTTCGATATTAGATTATATATAGCTAGTATAAACTAAGTGATTATACAAGGAATCACCGTGGTTACTATATTATTATAAGAAATAAGGGTTTTCTTAAAGAATCTTTTCATAAATTATAAAGGAACTATTTTCTACAACTTACTTTACATAACTTACAACTTACTACATTTTCCAAACCACAATTTACAACAACTTTCTACAACTTACTTACATCACTAAAATCTTATGAACTCACCATCTTAATTGATGATAAACTCTTTCAAATAACTTGTATTCTTAGGAAACTAGTAGACAGGTACTCGCGCAGGGAATTCAGAAGATGGAGCAGTATAGTTCCAAGTCTTTTTTTGTTATTTGCTTATGTATTCTACGTTTTGTGAACACACACATTGTAAACACTTTATTTCTAATGAAATGGTTGTTCATTACTTTGCTTACTATGATGCATGTCTTGTGATACTAAACATGACATCCTCCACCCCCGAACGTTTTCGCCGTTCCGGTTTTGGGGTGTGACTGATTGGTATCAGAGCATTGTTTATAGTGAACTAAGTATATAAACCGATAAAATATATACAACTATAAATACAATGGGGCTTAGGTGCTCTGGAAAATGATATATTTTAAAAGTATGACAATGAGTTATAAAAATATACCTACTTGCTTACACATGTACTCACTAGAACAAGTATCACAAGAAGAATAGAACAGAAATATTTAAAGGTTGAATACTGCGGTCAAACCTGGGCAGTTATGTAATTGTATCTGGAATCAATATAGCTTGTTCAACTATATTCATTTGAGATGCGACCGACATGTTCTTGGGAGTGATCTGGTGTTGCAACGGTGTAAAAACTTACCCAATTCTATACAAAGGATCTCTAGATCATAACATAAAAGTTAGAATACTATAGGAGTATTTTAGGCACGATATAAATAACTTATGTGATAACTTAAAAGACCTTTATGGATAGGTCTATAATCTTGCAATGTATGCTTCCAAGGTTTTATATAATTAAGATTTTATAGACTTCGAATTTGTGATCTACGCTTCACTACCTATTCCTTGTTTGGTTGTTTTATGGAGTAGGATCACTTATTCGAGGTATATTTAATCTTAAATTATATATAACTTGTATGCATTGTACGCTTATAGGAGGACTCTGTAAGGATCACCCCATAAAGTTACCTTTAATCTCATAGATTCTTTAGACACTTTCATTCTCGCATGACAAACCCAGATAGATGTAACCACTTCCTCATAGTAGTCGGCAAAAGCGTCCATGAGGAACAAGAGCAAGTTCATGAGAAGTTTTCAGAAAAGGATCAGCCGAAGTAACCAGAACTTCATATACGTCACACTAATAACTAATAATCTTTGGTTAACTTAAGGAGTTAATGGAAACACTTCTCACCCTATGTGTTCGGATTATTTGCTTTACATGCAATTGGTAACAGTTATTCAGGTAACAGATATTCATTCGAGGATAGCCTTTCTCATTCATAAATTTTATTCGGTATAAACGCTTTTATGATTCATTTCCAAAACCCTGTGGAAGTCAGGACCCGATACATTCAGAACTAGGATAACCTTGTCTTTCAGCTTTCGGCTTATCTCCACTGCTATAGACTTATCTCATCTCATCTTTGTATTCTTAGAAAAAGATTCATCGTGGTAGACCGGTAAAATGCATAGTCAACAGAACGACATAGAATCCGCCACCATAGTTCTACCTAGCTGCTCTCCAGGCAGCGGTAACAGCAGGAACATTAGCCACCCTAACCCAAATCCACGCAAATGGTACCATTGGATCTGGTAGCAGTACTCAACCAACCAACCACGGAGATACCCACGAGCACCCAAGGGAGTGTTCGTATAAAGACTTCATGAACTGAAAACCCATCTCCTTTAATGGAAATGGTGGAATCATCACTCTGATGCGATGGTTCGAGAAAACAGATTCGGTCTTCGCAATCTGTTCATGCCCAGAAGGGAGAAAAGTAAAGTTTGCTTCCTGGACCTTCTCCAACAGAGCTCTAACATAGTGGAATAGTCATGTTAAGTCACTGACCCAATCAACGGCTAACTCAATAGGTTGGAAAAACCTAAAAGATTTAATGTTGGAAGAATACTGCCCGAGGGGTGAAGTTCAAAAACTGGAACAAGAACTATGGGAGCATACCATGATTGGCTCAGACATAGTGACCTACACTTACAGGTTTTGCGACCTAGCAGCACTATGCCCTAAGATGGTTACTCCGAAGAGCAAGAAGATAGAAAGGTATATCTAGGGTCTAACTGCCCCGACCCAAGGAAATGTACTGTCTTCTAACCAGTCACATTTGATAGTGCCAAACGTTTGGCCCAACGACTCATCGACCATGGAGTCCACCATGGTGTGGAAGTCCTAGTCCCCGAGCCATCAAAGGAAAAGGACTATAAACAGAATCGGGGAACAAGAGGAAGAAGAAACGAACAACACAAGATCCCCCCGCAAGAGCAACGAACAAGTACTATGTACGCCTCTACAACACCTGCTGCTCCAGCACCTACCAGTCGATATGTTGGAACCCTTCCAAAGTGTGGAAAGTGAAACTACCACCACACCGGAGTATGCTGGGAAATGCAGTGTCTGAACTGCCACAGAAAGGGACATACAGTCCGTTTCTGCAGGGCACTGGTTCAACCGATCTCCCAAGTCCCCAGAGTTGAAGAAAATCAAGCCTGTTATGGCTGTGGCGAGACTGGTCACTACAAGAAATACTGGTCGATAGTAAAGAACTCAGTCACAGATGGACGCATTCTGATGATCACCGCAGGAGAATCAACCTCGGAGTCGCCTTCTAGCAGCGGTACGTTTTCAAATTAGTAATTATTTTAAAATAAATTAATTTATATTTCTATATATAAGATTAAAACTTGGGGAAAACACTTAAAAGTAATTATAATGACTCACATATTGAAATAGATGAAGGTATTCATCAGAACTAAAAGATCCATTTAGAGAAGCTATGATGGCTTAGCATATACATCAGAGTTGTGCATGACTAAGATGTCGCAGACTTAGAGTGAGTGATTCCGCCTTAAATCTTGTTCCTTGTTTGGTTGTGGATTTGAGGCAGAATTACCTAGTCGATCGTCCCATTCATCTTAATTATTCATAACTTGTATATGACGAGCGATCGTAGTGGTACCAAGGAGGATCATGATATAAAGTATCATCACCAGTTATCAAATCACTTTCATTGTATATACTCACGCATAGCAGTATGATACATAGGAGTCTTAATATCAAAGAGAAAATAGAAAGCACTAGAACATTTACAAAGAGTACGTTGTCGAACACACTAGGAGTACATTGTCGAACACACTAAGGGTACGTTGTCGAATACACTAGGGATACATCATCGTATAGCAGATATTTCTTTCAGATTGGCAAAAGCTTTGTTTAGTAAAGAGTTCGTTCTATCGTTCGTCATGAGTTGGAGTGGTCCTCAACACACTAAGTTCATATGTTTTTTTCGCCTCGACCGTCAAGTTCTCGAAAGTTCGACCTAAACCTCAATTTTATCTTTCGTATTCTAAACCCCGAAGTACTCGTGCGAAGATTACTTTGTCCTCCGAAACCTTATCTTCAGATGTCCACAGACCGTCACGAAATACCACTTGTCCAGCAGACCAAGTTCGAGCACAGAGGCTATGGATGAATACAACCCACCTATCACTATTCAGTGTATACGTAGGGGTGGTATATGATTATGCTTAGGCAGATCTAGTATGTGTGTTTCCATCCTATCTTCTGTTCCTTGTTTGGTTGTGGACCTAGGGCAGAGTCTCACATCCGACCGTCTTACTAATATTAATAATATACGACTTGTATACACGAAGTAGTGATAGTTGGCCCAAGTATGTATCCTGTCATGAACACTAAGGAAAATTTGCCATGTCTACGAGTGAGTATTCTGCAAATCAAATAAGCACAACCCCAGTAGTACTGTAAGAAGACTAATTTCGGGACGAAATTCCATCTAACGGGGGGATGATGTGACAACCTGAAATTTTTTGCTTTGAAAGCTCAGTCAGTTAACTCAACTCAATGATAGACTCACTCCTGGTAACATTTGGCATTGTTTAGAGCATGTTTGAGTGTTCTGAGCCCAACGCACTAAAGGAATGAGTGCTAGGAAGTACCAGCTAGAACCACTGAACAATGATCAAGCCTAAATCACCAACACCATGATTTCACAACCACCACATTGGATTTTACGGTCGTAAAGTCCATGTGGGCCGTAAACTAACCCTATATATTCAAGTGTTGGCCATTTCTTTCATTTCTTTCTTCCCTTGGCCGATTTTCCCTCATTCTCTCTCAACTATCATCCAACTTTCACCTTACATCTTCAATGTGTAAGTGTTCTATCTCTTGCTATGTTGATACATCTCATTATCTAGTGTCAATACATGATTCCATCCATGAAATGATTCCATTTGCTAGATCTTCAAGTTTCACCAAGAACACTAAGAACACACACTAATGTTCTTGGCCAAGATCGACCATTTCAAGCCTATATATCGTAAGTTCTCTTCCATGCACTTGATATCTAGTTAGGACTCACGCTTAGAGACTTGAAAACATCACCAAACTCATCATCTAGTGACTTTACGGCCCAATAGTAAACACCCTTGGCCGTAAACTCCAAATATGGTTAAATTGTGGACCTTAAACACATCTAGACTCTTGCATAACCTTAGAACACTTGAACCCTTGAGACTCCTTACCTTTAAGACCCTAAATATGACAATTTAGAGATTTTGCGGCCAAGAGTAAGCTCCCTTAGGTCGTAAACTCCTCAACACTCTCCAATGAGTGGGTCTTTCTCATCCTTGAGTAGAGCAAAAGTCCCTCAAGCTTCCCTATCCTTCAAACCCACACCTATGCATGTTTAACCATGAGTTTACCACCATAAACACCCTTTGGCCGTAAATCCATGGTAGTAAACTCATGTGGTTCATCCATATTGGCCATAAACACTCCTTAGTCCAATCGCATGTGATTCAACACTTCATTCCAAGTGTTTCCTAGCCCCGTGAGGTGTTTCCTTGCCTTTGATTACCTCTAAACCCTATATCCATGCCAATATATGTCATTTAGGACTCGTTAAGTCTCGGGACATCATTCGTGGAGCTTCTCATCCTTACACGCATACCCATTTGAATCACCTACATCAGGTGAGTTCATGCCCCGTAATGAATCTTTTAAACTGTTTTAAATGCTTTTAGGGGGGGGGGGAATACAAGTTGAACACAATTTATAATTGTGTAATTGTTTGTTAAAATATCTTTTAAAGGATTACCTATGTATTTTATAAGTAATCAAAACATTTCAAAAGCTCTTTTAAAGTTATGTTACTTTTTAGTTTAACAAAACTCCATTTTAAAGTACAAGCATAACTTAGTAGTAAAACGAGTCTTTTCAACAACAGTTCAAGTTAAATACTAGTAAACTATAATGGGTATAGTTTAAAGAGTCAGTTCACACTAGATACAATACACGATAACATAAGAAAACACACAATAAAGAGAAACAAGGAGGAAGATACAATACATGATAAAAGAAAGAACATACTATACATAACAGTCATAATAAGGTGCCATAGCATGGGACAACTACAAGATCTAATTATACCAATGAATCACTAACGCGTTGTTCTAAATAAAAGGTGATAGTTATATTGGGTATACATGATCACATAACTTTAATGTGGATATTATGGCCTAGCAATTCGTTGGGGAAGCCACCCTTGATTCCCAGAATCTCTTGTAGGGAGAACGTTTAGTATGGGAATTACTTATCACATTATGACCTTAATAAAACAAATATGTTTTAAGGTAATTAGTACGACCAGTTTGTCAATTCATAAGACAACTGAGTACTTATATTTTCCCATTACTTTCATAAAGTGACAGTTCCACTTGAAAGTTAATGCAAACTATTTTCGAGTCAAGATAGTTATTAACTAGGAAAAACTTTCATTTTTACAAGCGACAAACAAGAACAGTCGGGTCTAGTACATTCAGTAGAAAAGGACCATAATGATAACCTTATGACTACTTAATGTATACATCAAGAAGTATATATTAATGATATCTGATACGTAATAGGATGTATGGTTTCTGCTTCATTTCATGTTCCTTGTTTGGTTGTGGGCTTAGAGCGGATTCACCCATCCTATTATCCATTCAATATTAGTTATATATATGTTTCGTATACATTAAGTCATCATAAGGGGTACCAGGTATGGGTCAGGTCATAGGACACTAATTCAATGCACAATTTTTCTAGTATAAAACATACTTTTCAAACAAAACGTTTGGTATTTAAAACAAGAAACTTACCAGTAAAGGGTTTAATCCATTTTATTAAACCATCATTTTAAAGGACCTTAGTTAGTTAACTCTATAATACCTTAGTTTATACATCGAAGGTTATATATAATTAATATCCAATAGGTAGTTGGATGTGTGCCTTCCGCCTCATTCCTTGTTCCTTGTTTGGTTGTGGGCCTAGGGTAGATTCACACAATTAACTATCTGTTCGATATTAGATTATATATAGCTAGTATAAACTAAGTGATTATACAAGGAATCACCGTGGTTACTATATTATTATAAGAAATAAGGGTTTTCTTAAAGAATCTTTTCATAAATTATAAAGGAACTATTACAGTTAACTTCGTGAGTACCAAGGGAATACACCAGGGTTATATACAACAAGGATCTAACAACCAATGAGATGTGTGTCATCCGCCTCATTCTCTGTTCCTTGTTTGGTTGTGGGCTTAGGGCAAATACACACAACTGATTGCTTGTTTACTCTGGGTTTTATATAACTTGTATCCACTTAGTACTCATAGAAAGGATTGTAGAGTCATTTTTACTTATCTTTCACCAAAGTAGGAAATATGGGATTTTCTGGAGGAACGGGCGAACTTTTCTAAACATAACTTACACTTTACATAACTTACAACTTACTACATTTTCCAAACTACAATTTACAACAACTTTCTACAACTTACTTACATCACTAAAATATTATGAACTCACCAGCTTAATTGTTGATAAACTCTTTCAAATAACTTGTATTCTCAGGAAACTAGTAGACATACTCGCGTTGGGAATTCAGAAGATGGAGCAGTATAGTTCCAAATCTTGTTTTGTTATTTGCTTATGTATTCTATGTTTTGTGAACACACACATTGTAAACACTTTCTTTCTAATGAAATGGTTGTTCATTACTTTGCTTACTATGATGCATGTCTTGTGATACTATACATGACGTCCTTCACCCCCGAACGTTTCCGTCGTTCTGGTTTTGGGGTGTGAGACGACCTTATCCATAGGAGCTAAGATCCGTTTCGCCTTGGATCTCTTGTATCGAGCATTAAGGATTGATTTTGTGATATATTGTACTTTTGGCATTTTAGACTATGTCGTAGGAGTAGTTTGTAGCCTGGTTTAGGGCATTGTTGTTCCGCTATTGCAGTTCAACTGTGGATGACTGAGCTAGTGAGTGAGTCAGGGTGCGAGACCCTAAATGATATGATTTCTAGAGCTCGGGAGCAGGATATTTGTTTGGAGCACCTTGGGAAGAGGGTTATTTGGTAGGAGGCCTACAAACAGGGTCCTACAGGATGTTTATTTAGCATTGCTAGGATTCTATGGTTTTAGTAACCGTTATTGATTGGCAGATGAGAGCGCCAAGGGAAGTAGCTCGTTGCTGAGATATTAGTTGGAGCACCAATTTTTAGGTCTTCAAGATTTGAGTGTGGGATCATTCAAGTATTAGGGACTGTCAGTTTCACTGGGATTCAGGAAGTGTTCAGCTAGTTCTTAGAAGTGTTAGATCACTTAGGATTGGCTGGTAATGGAGCATTTATTGGGAAAAGTTGGTTATCATCGGATCGATCGTTGGAAAGTGAGAACGATTGGGAATCTCGAACTTTCATGTATTGTGAAGACTTAGTCATAAATAAGTGAAGGGGAACTATCCCGGGATTCAGAAGTAGGAGCGGTTTTGGAACTGGGATAAGTTTTGCATTTCCTTTAGGGAGGAAGGCAGCCCAAGTAGCTGTTTGGTTTGAGGGTTGTGTGAGTTGGGTGTTCGATAAAACTCCCTAGCACATGTATCGCATCTTCTTGGTTGTTGATAACAGAATTTGGGGAATCAGGTTGGGGTTCTAGTCATGTATTGAGTTCAATTCGGGTGTTCGGTCGAGTGTGTGCTCGACTCTGCAGGTTTTTGGATTGATAGATTAAGGGTAAGGTATCGGATTGCGGTTGTGGTGGGGTGAAAGTGTTGTAAGAATGCGGGGAGTAACCGTAGAATTCACGGATTCTTTCAGACAATTAGGCCAAGGTAGGCCAGTTCGTAATATTGTGGGTAGACCACGGCATGATTGGATTTAGGAAACGGTAGGTCGTTGGAGACCGGGCATGATGTAAGACTACAGTTATTCTGGTAGCATTCAATTTTTGCATTGGATTCGGTGGCGACAGGTTGTCAGGATTTATGATCGGATGGATCAAAAGGATTGACGGAGCCATGAGTGGCGATATAGTTAGGATAGTTATTGCTAGTCAAAGTTTCCTCAGGAGGTCGCATGGAGCGACTGTAACCGGGCGGGAATCCAACATACCGGATGAGTTTTCTATCAAGTATAAGTGTACTGTAAGGAATTCGTTTATCAGAAAGTTTCGGGATCCAACGAGGTTGGGATATGGTTGCCTAGGAAAGGTTGGGGTATGCTTGTAGTTGTGGCCATGTAGTTCAAGTTGTTTGGCGTGTAAGGAAGGATAAGAAGCGATTTCAATGACAAAATCAAATTTAAGTGGGAGCGGTGGTATTCGCTCTCAATATTTGGAGGCATTATATGTACGGGGTCTGTTGCACTATATACACGGATCACAAGAGTTTGAGACACATCATGGATCAGCCGAACCTGAACATGAGACATCGCAGGTTGATGGATGTTGTCAAGGACTATGATTGTGAGATCCTTTACCATCCTAGTAAAGCAAATGTGGTTGCGGTCGCATTGATCCGCAAGTCAGTTGGGTCTTCTACCCTGAAAAGGTGTATGAGGATAGCGGTGGATTCCCCACTTGTGAGCTTGATTAGGGATGCTTAGTTTGAGGGTATGAGACCAGAGAGATGGAAGTTGGAGAGGATTAAGGGTGAGAGCGCCCGGTTTGTTCAAGATAGTCGCGGATTATTAACCCGACATGGTCGGGTTTGGGTTCCAATGTCTGGAGGGGTCCAGCAAACAATGATGGAGGAGGCTCATAAGTCTCACTTTTATATACACCCGGGGGCCACCAAGATGTACCGCGATCTGAGTTTGAGTTACTGGTGGCTCGGTATGAAGCGAGAAATCACTTGGTTTGTTGAGAGGTGTCTGACGTGTAGGATGGTCAAGGCCGCGCATTAGAGGCTGCATGGTAAGCTGCAGCCTCTGGAGATTCCATGTGGAAATGGGAGTAGATCACAATGGACTTCATTACGAAGTTGCCAAGGACGGCGAAGGGGTTCAATGCTATATGGGTCATCGTGGATCAGTTGACCAAGAATGCCTATTTCTTGGCCATACGGGAAGGTTCGTCGGCTGAGAAATTGGCCGACATGTACGTCAGCGAGATTGTCTCTCGCCATGGAGTTTCATGAGGAACTGGGTATGTGGTTGCACTTTAGTACAGCGTTCCATCCGCAGACCGATGGATACATTGAGCGAACCATTCAGACCCTCGAAGATATGTTGAGGGCGTGTGTCATTGACTTCGGTGGGAGTTGGGATTCCCACCCACCGCTTGCAGAGTTCACCTACAACAACAACTATCATTCCAGTATTGGTGCCCCGCCTTTTGAGCTGTTGTTTGGTCGGAGATGTAGAACCCCAGTTTGTTGGGGTGAGGTTGGACATAGAGTGATGGGACAGACGGAGGTAAACTTGCAGACTACCGAAAAGATCTAGCAGATTAGGCAACGACTGCAGACCGCTCAGAGTCGGCAAAAGAGTTAGGCTGATAGACGTCGATCGGATTTGGAGTTTCAGGTTGGTGACATGGTTCTTCTGAAGATCTCGCCCTTGAAGGGTGTGATCCGCTTTAGGAAGAGGGGAAAATTAGGTCCTTATTATATCGGGCCATTCGGGATCATTGTCAGGTTTGGCAAAGTGGCTTATAGGCTAGAGCTACCGGAGGAGCTCAGCCGCATTCATAGCACGTTCCATGTTTCGCAATTACGAAAGTGCATTATGGACCAGGAGGCGGTAGTATCGTTGGATGATACTCAGGTCGATGAGCGCCTGAATTAATGGAGAGGCCTGTAGCCATCTTGGAGAAAAAGAAGAAAATTTTACGGAACAAAGAAATAACTTTGGTGAAGGTGCAGTGGGAACATTGGAGGGGATCCGAGTGGACATGGGAGCCGGAGGCGGAGATGCGCGAGCATTACCCGGAATTGTTTACTCCAGCATACTTCAAGGACGAAGTCTAGTTCAAGTGGGGGAGAACTGTAACGCCCCGATTCTCAGGTATTAATTTAAATGAAAGTTTATTTGGTTTTAAGATCTACTCAACGAGTTGGTTTCCCTACTGGGTGGGATCGCGTATTTAGTGGCCTACTCGCTGAGTCCATGAAGAACTCAACGAGTAGGAGCTGGCAGAAGAAATCCTAAATCCCAGGGTTTTGCACCCTATTTAAGGAAGCATAAGCCTCCTTTGGTCTCTTTATAGTCCTTTGAGAGCTCAGAAAACCCTAATTCGTGTGATGCTTCATCCTTGTGTGTCTTAAGCTTTAGAAAGGAGGTTATTGGAAAGGAAGAACTTGGAGGGCAAGAGACTAGGAGCAAGGAAGGCGTGGGAATCAGAAATCTACATCAGTTAGCATCATTTGGAGGTATCAATTCGTCACCTTTACTTCATTTTCCTTCTAGACCTCATATGGTTAAGAGTTAGGGTTTCTATGGTTTGATTGAGATGGCAGTGTGGGATATGAGCTAGATGTGAATCTGGACCCTCCTTGGGTTCTAGAGTCATAAAGCTCCGACCTTGTTCATGTATGAAGCTTCCTTTTGTATGAAACCCCCCATTGTGAGCTTGGATTTGGCATTAAGAGCCTTTTTAGCCATGCATGCACGTAAAGTTTGCAACTTTACGTGAAATGCATGCCTTATAAGCTTGGATCTGTAATTTGGAGCCACTACATGGCTTAAAAGAGTTTGTATGGATTAAGGATTGAAGGAACTTGACGAGTCGCAAGTTCGACTCGGCGAGTCATATGAAGATAGGCATGGACCTGATGAGTTGGATGAATAATTCGGCGAGTCCGATGAAGATTGCCATAGAACTTCATGAGTTGTATGAACAACTCGGCGAGTCGGTTGAGGTTTCCCCAATTTATGTATGCATGTGTAACCATCGAGTTGCAGAAGGAAACTCGACGAGTGGCCTTAGAGTTCAATCGTAAACCAAAGGAACTCGACGAGTCACTCCATTACTCGGCGAGTGGGCTAGTACTTCAAGGAACTCGGCGAGTAGCCGAGGGTGCTCGGCGAGTTAGGGTCAACATGGAGTGTTGACCTTAACTGATGACTTTGACTTTGACCAGGGTTTGATTAGTTGGCTTTTGGGTACCTTGAAAGGTTGGGAACTTATGGGTATAATTATATTATGGCAACAGGTGGTGGAGTTTTTGACAGTGATCCAAGAGTTAGAGTTCATCTACCGAGTCGACATCTGCAAGGTGAGTTACCCTCACTATATCAATAGGGTCTACGGCACCAAGGCCGTAAGTTGTTATTGCTATGGTGTGCTACATGTGGTTATGATCTGTTAGATCGGAATCAGGATAGACAGTATATTATGCTCTTATGGTCCGTAGGGATTGGTATGTTAGTGACCTGCTAGGTCGGTGCTCTAGTTACGAGAGATTTCTTTGATTGATAATCAATGAGATAGATATGTTTGATGTTTGTATATGCCAGTATATGATAGTTATGTCCACTTGGTTATTTGTTTGTTGCTTGGGTTGAGGCGGTCCTACTTTGTGCTGAAGGCCAACATACTCTATGAGCGGTTCGGGGAGCTGTAGGCCCACGTGGTGGTCAAGTCATGCCGAAGGCTCGGGATAGGATCAGATAGACTATAGGCCCTGCAGGGTGGTCCAGTCAGGCCGATGTCCTGGTATGCATGTTATTGATTGTCTGTTACTGATATGGTGTTATCAAGGTGGTATTGGTATTTTGGGGTGGCTCACTAAACCCTCGGGCTTACAGTTTTCAGTTTATTGTTTCAGGTACTTCAGGAGATCATGGCAAGGTGAAGGCGTGACCATACCGCTCCTCATCCTTTTGATCTAGTTATTGGGACACTCTGATGAATAATGAATTGAGAACATTTTGTAAACAAATACTATTTGGTTTTATTTATGATTGAAAAAGTTTAAATTTTACGTAAAATTTTTGGATGTGACAAATACATAACACCGAATCAAACCGAATTTATAAAAATATATTTTTTCTATACATATTTCGTAAAACTATATCAGAAACTTCTTTTGGCTCGATTGGTTCAATTTGTCGCTTATAGACCTTGTGGTCTCGTGTTCGAGTCTTCTTGTCAATGTATTTTATTCACGCCTTTGAATTTTATTATGTTATACAATGTATCTCACATCAGTGGTGGAATGAAACTCTCCCGTATCTCAACCCTTATATTATACACCACCTTCCTCCTCCTTTTTCATTCTAAGGTTTAAGGTATCCCACATTGATTGTGGTATAAAACCTATGCCTTCCTCAACATTCTACATAAGATTTATCATACTCTTGAGAAAGTTAACTTAGTCCAAACCTAAAATTTTGTTAAATGGCGAATTAGTTGCTAAGTTTACGATTTCTAGGTTTAAAATCGATGAACCCGAAAGTAAATTGGGGACAAAACCGAGAAACCGAAACAATTGATTTTGGGTTCTAATTTTCTGAAAACCGGCAATGTGGTTTGTTGGTTTGGTTTTAGGTCAAAACAACTCATACTCACCCTTAGTTTATATATGATGGTTGCTCTTTTTTTTTACTTAATCTATACCGAATGACTTATTGGGTTAAACAAAAAAAAACACAGCTCACTATACGAAGACATTAACTCTTTCCCTATTTGTTCTGTTCTTTTCTTCTCATCTCCTTTCACATTAAAATTGATGAAAAGTGTTAACACTTGTTTCTGGATTGTTACGGTAAAATCAACATTTATCTTTGTTCATATTGTTTAAGAAAGAAACATGTCTTATCTGTTTTTAACATAATCTAATGAAAATGAACATACGGTAGCTTTAATATAATACGACACTAGTTGTTTCATACATGATTATCGATTCACCCAAAAAATAACACAACATAATATCAGTTTACTCAAACACCCACCATAGGTTGCAAATTTAACAATTCATGTTTTTCCATTTCACCAACAGACATCATAACAAAACACCAAAAAGAAAAAGAATATCAAAACCTGATTGACCATATCTTGTCAAAGTCAAACCACAATAACAAACACAAACACAAACACCCCATCACAATCACAATCACAATCACATGATTGTATATATGTATATACTTATCAAAAACAAACTCCAACATCCTCATCATCATCATCATCATCATCATCATCATCATCATGAAGGCCATACTTGCTAAAATGTTTAACCCTAAACTTCCACTCCCCTTTAACCGGATCATACTCCACAAACTCCGCCCCTTGATCCTCCGCTTTCTTCTTCAACATCTCCTTATACTTCTCAATCCTCGGGCCTTCAGTAAAATGCTTCCCCGTTTTCTTATCAAAACATTTTATATTCAAAAGCGTGACTTCAGCCGGCTTATTCAGCCCTTGTCCAATCGGAGGCTTTTTCGTTTCGTCCATGTAGACAATCACTTCGCGATGATTGAATTGAATCAGTGATTCCAATTCCAGCCTCCGGACGTCGGTTTCCCCGAGGAATTTAATGGAGCCGTAGTTGTGGCGGCCGACTGTGAAGTTGTGGACGCGGCGGCAGAAGCCGGGTTCGGCGCGTTCTTTGGCGGCGAGTTCTTGGATTCGCGGTTCGGTGTAGTAATCGGAGTGGCGGAGTTTCGGCATCAGAGCTTCGATGTCGGCGCCGTGTTCGTATACGATTGCGGCTTCTCCCGCTCGGTGGCCGGTTAGGGAGATGTAGGAGTCGGATTTTGGTGGGGAGTGGTCGTCGTGGTGGTGGTAGATTCCGTTTGTTTTTTGGGGGGTTTTGATTGGTGTTTGTTCCTTTAGGGTTCCGTTTTCGGAATGGTTTCCTGTAATCAAAGATTTTGATATTAGTATGGAATTGAGTTCCATATATTCCAATTGCACTAAAAGAAATGATCTTACTGTTCCCGTTATCTGTAGAGCGACCATTTAAAGGAGGGGAAGAAGCAAATCCGGTGTATTCACCTGAGTTCAAATAACAAAAAATGAGATAAAAATGATTATTTTTATTTTTAAGATAGCATCAGAGAAATAGTTTACCATTTGTTTGTGCTGGAGAAGATGCATTTTTTAATTTTTCAGCAGATGATTTTCCAGGCCATTGTTCAAGAGGGCGAATAACCAAAGCTCTTGGATTCTCCCTTGGAATAAAAAGAGCATCTGCTTTTGGTGTACTGGTAGTCTCTTCATCATCACTAAAAAACGAAACCTGTGAAAAAAATCGATCGGATCAGTAAAAAACAATAAGGGCAAAATAGTCAATAAAATATTACCTTTGGCCCGTCGTTTTTCGGGTGATACTTTCTAGCAGGCAACCTAACTCGCCTTTGAGAAAGATGGCGAGAAGTCAACACGGATGAAATCCTAATGGGAGCAGGTTTATCAACAACCTGTAGAAAGAAACAAACAAAAAAACTTTTAAGTTAATTATTTAAATAAATAAAAACACGATGTAAATTGTAATTAATTGTTTTATATATATACTTACTGGCAAGCTGGAAATTCCATATTGAATTGAAGGTGCATTTCCCACACGCCCAATTGACATTTGAGGCATTGCTGGTAGAGTTCCAAAGGGATTTGTAATAGACTGTGGTTGTGCAACTGCAGGAGTTTGACTTGCTGACCTGTCATCTCAAAGATATGAACATATTATATTCTGGAAATGTATATATTTTAAATAATATATATATATATATATATATAATGCAGGGGAAGCATACATTTGTCCAAAATTATTCTGACCAAAAATGCTTGATGTCCCACCAATGCCACCTGTCAAGAAGAAAAAAAACAAAAAAGCATTAAGAAAATTAAAGGAAGAGTAAAGTACAGAAATGGTCCCTGTGGTACAGTGGAAATTACAGGTTCAGTCCAAGTTCCAGTTTGCTTGTAACAAAACTGAAACAGGGACTAAACCTGCATATTCACAATATAACAGGGACCATTTTTGTAATATACGCATAAATCAAAAAGTTTTCCATTCAATCACAATCACCTGCTGGTGCCCCGAAGCCAAAACCACCTGTATTCTGAGTTGGTTGAGCCGATTGAAATGGCATTGAAAGGGAAGGCTACATTGATATAAGCAACAAAAGTAAGATAGTGACTAGATACAGAATCCTTAAATTTTAAAAAATAATTACATTCTTTAATGATAGGAACTCACAGTTGTCTGATTAAACCCCATGCTGCTTGATGCCGGGGTGCTTGAGAACAAGTTCCCACCAAATGCATTTGACTGACCGAAAGCCGGAGCACTCTGCCCAAACGATGAGGCAGACTGCCCGAAAGCCGAGGTGGTCTGCCCAAAGGGAGAGCTTGTTTGACCAAGAGACGGTGTGGTTGACTGGAACAAGGGAGAGGATTGCGTGTTGCCAAAGTTTAATCCACCGCCAAATGACGGAGTTGCCCCTTGTGCTTGAGTTGCACCAAAAATAGAAGTTGATGTGCCAAAAGTTGATGTGCTTGGAGCACCGAAAGGGGAAGCGGAAGTAGTGGATCCGAACCCGGGAGTTGACCCGAATACTGATGGAGTTGGTGATGGTGTTGACCCGAATGGGTTTGATGATGTGGCACCGAAGGGTGAAGAGCCGAGTGTAGGAGTGGAATTACCGAATCCAGGGGTTGAGAAGGTTGAAGTTTTTGGAGCGAATGGGTTTGAAGGTGTAGTGGAAGAAAATGGATTTGTGTTTAATTGGGTAAATGCTGGAGAAGAAGAGAAAGGGTTTGATTGTGTGGTGTTGTTGGTGGTGTTGAATCCCATTCCACCAGAGGTTTGACCGGCAGGATTTGGACCCCCTGAAATAAAATAAATATAAATTAATAAGAAAATGTATTGGAGAGGATGAAAATATGGAATGAATCATTATTAATTACCTTTATCTCCTTGTTGATAATCTTCCCATCTAAGTTCTTCATGACTTTTGTCTTTGTATGCAGGCATTGCTGAAATGGACTCAAGCTTCCCAGCAGGTTGGGTCCCACTACCACTGTCTGCTTCAGGTGTCTGAGCATAAGGAGTTACTCTACTTCCACCACGTTGACCACCAAATGATGTTTGACCAAAACCCGGACTCCCAAATGCTGGTGTTGTCGTCTGACCACCTGCATTTTTTTTGTGTGTTTTTTTCATTTCCCATGTTGATTAAATTTCAATTGAAAAAAAGTAATAGAAGAAATGAAAGTATAATGTTGTAAATGGAAAGAATGTTGAAATACAATGTTGTAATCAAACAGAAGAAAATGTACCGAAGGGAGAACTCTGAGCCCCAAAAGCTGACGTGGCAGTGCCAAACGGGCTGCTGCCAAATGCTGACGTGGACTGACCAAATGCGGGACTTGACCCGAAACTAAAAGGGGAGCTAGTGGCACCAAAAGCAGGTGTACTCGATTGACCAAAAGCTGGGGTACTTGATTGACCAAAAGCCGGTGTGCTCGATTGACCAAAAGCTGGTGTGCTGGATTGACCAAAAGCCGGGGTGCTGGATTGACCAAAAGTGGGTGTGCTAGATGCACCAAAAGGGGAGCTACCAAATGCAGACCCTGTGGACCCAAATGCAGGGGTAGATGTGGACCCGAAGGCGGGTGCTGATGTGGCACCGAAGGCGGGGGTAGATGTGGCACCGAAGGCGGGGGTGGTTGAGGTCCCGAATGTTGGGTTGCTTGGAGTGCCAAAAGCAGGTTGACTTGGAGCTCCGAATGCTGTTGACCCGAATAGATTGGTTCCAAATGCGGGTTGACTTGGAGCTCCAAATGAGCTTCCGAATGCGGGTTGTGTTGGTGTTGTGGATCCGAAGCCACCGAATGCGGGTTTTTGTCCGAATACGGAAGAACCTGTAATTTGAAGTAGAAAAAAGAAATAAAAGTTACAGATGTTTTTCCACTTGACATAATTATCACTTTATCAGGTTTCACTAATTCTGTTACATTACTTTTTCAAATTAACCATTTTAACTGGTTATATCCGGTCAAAATGGTTAATTTATAGAAACTGACTGAATACTTCCATGGTTTGATTGAGAGATATCAAAGTAGAAGTGCTGAAACTGCTAAAAACATAATGGTTTTTCTGTAATTTTCATGAAAAGAAAACTAAAATAGTACTATAGAAACTGAAAATCGAACTGCTTCAGTAAATCTCTAAATGTACTTACCACCAAAAGCTGAAGATGAAGCACCAAAGGCTGGGGTTGAAGAAGCTCCAAAAGAAGGCATTGAACTACCGAAAGCAGGTGAAGAAGAAGCACCAAAAACTGGTGAAGAAGCTTGGGTACCAAAAACACCAGTAGAAGTGCCACCAAAAATAGAACCACCTGTTTGTGCACCAAAGGGAGATGTGCTACCAAATGGTTTTGGAGCAAATGGGTTGTTATTTGCATTATTGTTCTGCCCAAAAACTGATGGGGACCCAAAGGGACTATTGGATGACTGCCCGAATGCTGTTTAAAGAAAACAGAAGCAATTAGATTCATGATGTTGTTGAATATTGCATGATATTCACTTCAAACAATATGAAGTAGCTTGACAAAAAGAAAGAATGTGACATATGTAATAAATAGTCTTCTGCTAACTTTTTCCAATAATCAACAAGAAGAATTAAAGCAGCCATAAGGTATTCCATTATAACATATGAAATCTACACACAAAACCAGCCATTGAAAGGAGAAGTACATATATATGAAAAACTGGCGAATGACACTTGCCAGAATCCCCATCAATATTTTTTTAAAGAAAAAGCTAAAAGACAGATGCATTAAAGGGGAAACAAAAGGAATATGCATATCAACATCAAGTGGAATAGGTTCAAAAAGGTGAAGAAATGAAACTTACGGTTGCTAGCACCAAACATCGTTCTTTCCTATAAGTTCACAGTACACGTCCCGATCCAAATTCTGTAAAAATTCCAAAACATCTTAAATAAACGAAACAAATAACTTCATACAGATGAAACAAATCGATCCATAACCAAAAACATTCAAAATACGCTCTAAACATAAACAGATACACACCTTCAAATTCGTATCCACTATGCAGTTATCGAAACGAGTGCACCGGAGCCCAAACTTCTGCAATTGTAATCAACTATCCGCGCTTGTTCAAATTAAAACTAGCAATCCATTCCACAAATAAAACGACAAAACTGTCAACAGATTGATACACAACCATTAATGCTAGGGTTAATTGAAAGCGAAGTTAATATGAAATTGACCAGATGAAAATAACATGTCGATAGCTAATAATCGAAATACATAACCGATGAAATCATGTGTAGATGTAAGCTAGGGTTACGATCATACCTAGAGAGAGAGGGTTGGACGATGAGGATCGTGGATCTATAAGCAAATAGGGAATTGCGTCGCCTTCGACTCGCAAGAGAGGGATAGAAAGAGAGACGATAGGTCACACTGGGAAGGGTAAACAAGACCAAACACCCAATATACTGGTAATTATTATTTCTTAACCGTATACATGGGTTAACTTCGTATATTGAGTCCGGCTACATTTAAAATTAGCTTACATCACACGCTATTTTTATTACGAAATATCATGTATATATTATATAATGTAACAACTAGTATTTTGTCTCTTGGTCATGCGTTTTGTAAATTAAATTTTGATGATTGTCTTGGTAAAAATTAGGTACCGTTGTATTTATTGGTAGATAAATGTACAAAGCCGATACCACTATTGGTGGATGAGGTTAACACGAAAGTTTAAAAAATCGATGAGATTAAAATGATATCAAAACGTAGATAAACTCAAATTTGTACCGACACATATATAAAAAAAACAAGCAATGATGAAACGTCCGAAAAATACTAATAAAAAATTTCACTTTCAAAACATCAAAATCATACAATCATTTGTTCGAAACCAATCATAGTAAAATGTATCTCTTAAACATCAAAGTTAAATGATAATAATCAATGCGCAAAAAACCAGCAGGGGGTGTTGTGCAGTTAAGTCGGGCTCTTCCTTTTGGAACTGAAAGTTTGAAAATATTTAAACCACAAATTTGTAAGTACAAAGCTTAATGAATTCCCTAAAATATCACATACCATACATAACATGGGGCCCCGCTCACATAACGGACATTGTCCAGCACACAAACGGGTTCCGTCCAGCATACAAACAGACCCTGTCCTGCACACAAACGGACCCCTCCCATCACACAATGTAAGAGTCACAAAGACAGTTAACCACAAATCAATGCCATAAAACAGGTGCTACAACTCACCTGTCAGATCAAACAAGGTCCCTCCTTAGTCTATACTCTAGAATTAGCATTTTGACCGAAATTCAACCCAGGTCAACAAAGTCAATGGTTAGAGTCAAAGTCAACAGTCAGCATCACCATCAGCTGACCCTCACGTTGTGACCAGCCCATGGTTACATTGTAGGAAAACAAACTCGGCCCGATCACAAACTCAGTCACAATCCAACTCAGTCTTGTTCAAATTTATTGCCACATTGTGACAGCGTCCGTCCAAAACAATTAATGAACCCGCATCGTCACGTCATGACACCCATATGGTCACGTCGTGGGAACTACACGGAGGCAGCTAAATGCATTAAGCCCCTAATCCATTAAGCCAATCATCCTAACTTCTTATAGGGCTTTCCTTACTCCAAAAACATTCTAAAGATCGGTGTTTTAGACACATGTATGTCCAATACATGTCTTAAACTCGTGATCAATCAAGATGGTGAAAATGGAACCAAATTCCTATACATGGATTCCAACTACACCAAACTCCAAATCCAAAGCATATAACCTTCAAGGGACCTCAAGGATCCATAAAGTTGCCAACTTTATGGAATCCTTCCACCCAAACTTTCCCAAATGTGGCTAAAAGGGACAAAAAGCATAGATCTAGAAACCTAACGTATAAATATTGGAACTTGATTACTCACAAAGGTCCAGAAAATGCTCAATGAAGTCTCAAAACCGGCCAAGATGCTCCTTTGACCACAAAAGCCTTCTTCTTCCTTCAAAATCCGCCAACAACACCAATATAAACTCAAAAATGGATGAGAGATATTAGGCTTTCTTCAAGGGGTTTAGGAGGTGATGGAGGTTGAGGGTAGAGAAAACGCTAGCCCTCACGTCCTTTAAATAGGGCCTAAGCGCGGAAATTAAAGGGTTTTGCCCATTAACAGATGTCACGTCGTAACCAACATAAAGTTACGCCATGACACCAAAATGAGACTCACGTCTATTGCGGTCATGTCACATCGTAGTGATGCTTCCCACCATGTCATAACCCACTAAAAACTCATAATTTACTTCAATTTTCATACCTTGAGGATCCATATGTTACAAACGAAAGTTCTAAATTTATACCAAAATATTGACCACCTTGAATTTATATCGACACATACATAAAAATAACCAATTAAAAAAAGTTTTTTTATAAGTTAACAAATGAAAGTTATTAAGAAAAATCAGATTATATATATATATATATATATATATATATATATATATATATATATATATATATATATATATATATATATATATATATATATATACACATGAGATAAACAAGAAAGTTTAGAAAATATGGATGAAAGCGACATATTAAAAAGTTAAAAAGTGGAGGACATAAAAGAAAGAAAAAAAGAGCAGGGACTAAAATTATCAAATAAAAATGAAGTAAAGAACTGTGAAAAAAAAAATGTCCGTGGTTGAAATTATTAAAAGTGGGATCAAACAAAAAAAATATTGAATATACCAAGTAATATCATCAGCTTTTTGGTGTTATGTACGTTTGTTTAATTAAAACAAAACTGTAAAAATAGTCCTTCTTTGTAACGATCTAATTTTCACGCCCAACAATTTTATTTAAAATAAGTGGTTTGTAAAATATTTATAGTAAAACATCATCCGATCATATCATCTCATAAAACATATTTCGTGTCCAAAACCAAAACATAAAAAAAACAACCATAATGTCAGAGTACAAATCCCATAATATCTCGTAGTGCGGAAAACAAAGAGCGTGTGTGTGATATGCCGCTACCGCGCCAGCTCCTTCCCTTTCGCCAAAGAGGTACCTGAAACAACAACTGAAAACCGTAAGCACGAAGCTTAGTGAGTTCCCCCACCGTACCACATACCAAATAACCACATAACATACATATATTGTCAGGCATATCTGGGTGCCCGACCTACCCCTTCGGTCCTCTCGACCGGATACTGACTAGCATATCTGGGTGTTGGTCTCCCTTTCGGTCCTCTTGACCGGATACTGACTAGCATACCTGGGTGTTGGTCTCCCCTTCAGTCCACTCGACCGGATACTGGGGACTATTTCACCCCTACCACTACCACATAACATGTATCACATAATCTATCTAGCATCTCTTGGCATATCTACCCCTTCGGTCCTATCGACCGGTAATCTGGGGACTATCTCCCTACTGTAACTAGCACATAACATCATATCATACTGGCACATAAACATAACACAGGTAGTAGTAGCCCTAGATGAATATCACAGAGACAATCATCTAATCATACAACTCCTACTAGTGGGCCGGCATTGTGGCCTTAGACCCGCTGCTACTGGAAGGTAACTCACCTCGAAAAGTAGATGTTGAAAGTCTGCTTGCTAAGCGCATGACTGCTGAATCAGAAATCCTACGACTGTAAATCATAAACATCGATTAGCCACTCATACACACCCTTAGGTCAGATGACTGACCCACCCCTGGTCCAAGGTCAACTCCTTGGTCAAATTCAACTTCCAGTTGACTGGACTCGCCGAGTCATGGCACCGACTCGCCGAGTCCTTCTCCCACTAACCCATTCCCACTCTACAAGTCCCTTTTCCCACTCACTGAGTCACCCTTAACTCACTACTTGGGACGATAGAACCGGCTCCTGATCCGACTCGCCGAGTCCAAGAACAACTCGTCGAGTCCATACGAGTAGACTCCCGCTCGCTTCCAAATCCTCACCAGAGCATCCTTTATGAGGATTTGGGTTTCTGAGACTATTGCAACACGTTAGATTGCTAATTTTGCGTGCAAATACAAAGGGTTGGACCTTCAACATCTAAACCCCTCTTACTCAGTAATTGTTCATTTGACTCGCCGAGTTTGAAGAACAACTCGCCGAGTACCAGGCAATCTTCATAGGACTCACCGAGTTGTTCATCCAACTCGCCGAGTTCCACTTTGGGACTTGCCGAATCCCTTAACCCATTTCCCATATAGACCAAATCTGAGACATGCAACGCTTCAAAACCATAAATCTATGTTCCTAGGGCATGCTTATCACGTAAAGTTGCAAACTTTACATGCATGCATGGCCCTACAAGCTCCAAAAGGCAAATCCAAGCTATTTATGAGGTCATACACCCAATGGGGACCTCAACCACTTCAACCACATAAACTTTAGGCTTCTAATACATTCACAAGGTCTAGGTCTAAAGTCCTTTCGGATCATTAAGCACAAACACATGGAGTTTGGTGTTTTAGGGCTTGAAAACCACCAATTTGGGACAAAAATGGTATCTAATGACCTAGTGATCAAGGTAGGAACTTTTCTACCTGAATGGAAGCTTCTCACAGTGTAGATTTTAGATCTACTCCCTTCCTTGCACTCTTCAACCTCCTCCTCCTTCTTCTAAGCTCTAAACTTCCTTCACCAAGCAAAAATCACTCACAAGAACAATATGGGGCTAGGGTCTCTCACTACAGCTCTCTGGAAGTGTTAGGGACAAGGAAGGCCGAGTTAGTGTGCTTAAATAGGGTGCCAACACTTGGGTTAGGGTTTTTGCCTAAACAGGGCCTACTCGCCGAGTCGGGGAACCGACTCACAGAGTCCGAGGCTAAGACCCCGCATCTCATCCCGCTCCTACTCGGCAAGTTGGTCCTCAACTCGCCAAGTCCAAGGCAAAATGCTAGAATTTAGAATTATTAAATACAAGAAATACGTACCGGGAACCAAGTGCTACATTGTTGTTTATAGTTATTCATGAAAAATGTCCAAACTACTAAATATTTAGATTGTTGGTTATTTTGAGCTAGTTTTGTTGCTTGTTTGATCCCTCTGGAAAAATTAAAAATTTTGTTTCCATTTTTCTTTTATTTTTTAAAATTTAATACTTATTCATCTATTTTAATAATTGAAAAAAGAGGGTCACACCCCTAACTTTCTCTTTTTATCTTTAAAAAATTAATAATTTCTTAAATGTGAATTTTTGGGATGTTAAATTGACATTTGGGAAAAAAAAGAGAATAGATTGTTTTTCGATGTATCAGTGGTTAGCGAGTTTCCAGACGTTTTTCCAGAGGATTTGTATGGTGTGCTTCCGGAAAGGCAGGTTGAGTTCAGGATCGATATGATCCCCGATGCGGGCCCGATTGCCAAGGTATTATATCGCCTTACACCACCTGAGATGCAAGAGTTGCCCATACAACTTCATCATGTATTTGGCAAAGAGTTTATTTGATCAGGTAGTTCATCATGGGAAGTAATGATATTGTTCATCAAGAAAAATAATGGTTCGCATCAAATGTATATAAACTATAAGGAGTTGAACAAGCTAACTGTGAAGAATCATTATCCACTTCTGATGATCGATGACTTATTTGATCAGCTTCAGGGTGCATCTTGGTTCTCCAAGATTGATTTGAGGTTAGGATACCATCAAACAAGGGTTAGAGAAGAGGATATCCAGAATATGGCCTTTCAAACTCGTTATGGTTATTATGAGTTCGTGGTGATGCCATTTGAGTTCACCAATGCATTGACATCGTTCATGGACCTGATCAACTGGGTGTGTAGGTCGATGTTTGACCAATTTATGATTGTATTCGTTGATGATATCTTGGTTTAATCCAAGACCAAGGAGCAGCAGAAAGAGCACATTTGTGAGATTCTTGGGGTATTAGAGAATGAGGGGTTGTATGCCAAGTTCTCCAAGCTCAAGTTTTGGTTACGCGAGGTTCAGTTTTTAGGACACCTCTTCAATCAGGACGATATCATGGTCTATTTGGCGAAGATCAAGGTGGTGGTGCAATGGGAGGTTCTAATTTCTCCAACCAAGATCTGCAATTTTCTTGGGTTAGCATGTTATTATAGAAGATTTATTCAGGATTTCTCCAAAATTGTCATCCCTCTCACCCGCCTGATGAAGTAGAATGTTGTTTTTGTTGGGTTATGAGCATTCTAACACTCCTAAGTGTACATGCAACCCTAAATACCTTGGATCTATGTTTTCTCTATTATACATACAAATATGAACATCCAAGGTATTATCCTTAGGGGTGTGCAAAAAAACCGCAAAACCGAAAAACCGAGCCGAATCGGCCAACCCGAAACCGAATAAACCGAAACCGAAAAAAACCGAAACCGAAAAAGCCGGATATCAACGGGTCGGTTTTTGGTTTTCATATTTAGGTACCCGCGGATACCCGAACCGAACCGTTTGATTATATATATATATATATATATATATATATATATATATATATATATATATATATATATATATATATATATATATAAGTAAAAAAAGTATTATTTCATTAGTATTGTTTTGATTGATCTATGAGTCCAATAACCTAAACAAAAATCCATATCGACAACTCTAATTTTGTTATTCTATGTTCATTTGATTTTCTTGTTATTTTTACTATTGTATTTATTATACAAATTATAATACATGCTATTTGAACTTCATTACGTTTTTTAAACTTCATTATGTGTTTTGTAACTCTTTGACTTACTAATTTTAAGGAAGAGATAACTAAATTGAAGTTTGTAGTTACAATTGAATTTAATTTTTTATATTTTAGCGGGTATCCGTGAACCGAACCGTGGTTACCCGCTTTCATACGGTTCGGTTCGGTTCGGTTTTTTTGTCAATACGGTTCGGTTTCGGTTAGTGCGCATGAGGTACCCACCCCGTGGTCACGGTTCACAATTTTATTACTATCCGAACCGCCCCGCCCCGTGAACACCCCTAATTATCCTAATCTAACATACAAAACAATGGATATAATAAGATAGAATACATACCTTTAAGTTAGTGCTTGTCTTCATGAAGCTTGAGTGCCTAGTGCCCCAAGTGTGACACCTCAAATGGTTCACAATCATCAAAACACTTAGAATAACTTAGAGAGAATTCTACACTTCATGAAATCGGCTAGCCCTTTCTTACTCTCACTCTTGGCCGATTTTCCTCAAGAATAAGATACTTATATAGTTATACAATTAGGGTAAACCCTAATTGTCATGACTTTCCATTTCCTTGGATCCATGGGTTCAAATACACCATGGAGCATCCATGGAGCATCATATGGGTTTTGGCCCAACTAGATAATCCATGGAGCATTAGCCCACTATACAAGTATGGATGATTTACACAATCAACCCATATATTTAATTAGTCTTCTTTTGATCACTCAATTAATGCTAGATTAATTCTTGATCAATACTAATTAAATAATCTCATTATTCTTATTATTAATATACTAGAACTTATAATATATTAATAACCATAAGTGTCTTATTTCTCTCATTTAGTCTATCCAAGTGCATGATGGTATGCAACCCAAATGGACCATGTCGGGTCGGGTCAAGTCTTACCAATTATAGTTATGGACTTAGACATTAATCCAACAGTTTCCCACTTGGATAAGTCTAAAACTATTATTGTGTATGACTTCAGGAACCAACTGGCAATCGTAGCTCTCAAAAGCTTCTGTCGAACTCTGACCTTGTAGATGAACTCTGATCTTGTCAATAACTTGTCCATTAGATAAGGGATCATATATTCCTCCATTCTAGATACCATATGGACTGAGACATGGATTATAATCATTCTCTCTGTCCATTTGTTGTTTCCCGATTTCCGATTTATGACGACTGACTAATTGAACAAATCAAATCAGTCCTGGCCCGGCCGAGCACTTCCATTTGTCATCATCAAATCATCGAGGGGCCCACAGATATCGCTTTTATCCCGAAGGTAAAAGGAATGGATAAACTTCGACTCATATGGCTTGTTCTACTACTTGTTGAATCATACACAAAGGCACGTTTTTATAGCACCGAGTTACCAAATGCAGTTTCATGCAATCAACGTACAACCAACTCATAGTAACAACTCATATCTCTAGGTTTGAAGAATATAAGATATTATCGTCTCATGATCACTCGTGATAAAATCCATGAAGTGATTCCAATGAGCGCGGGTTGAATCCAATACTCAGAACTTATGAGCACTCATGAGTGTTGTAGCCCTTTGTCCAACATCTTAGACCTCTACAAGCCAACCCATGACAGTCTTGATTCATATCTACTTCCAACATATGATCGACTGTGGATGGTTTGAATAACTTAGTCATTCCGGAAGAATAACCTAGTTTATTCGGGAAGTCAAAACATGCAAAGTGAAACACAATAATAATTGAATCCAATATGGTCTCAGAACTTATGAATATAAATAAAACACTTTTTATTTATCACCATATGATTACACATTATTCATTGTATACTGTTTCAGCTATCAACATTATTCTTGAATTTAAAACAATAGTTGTCCCATGCTCCAAGCATGTACACTATGTTTTCTAAACACTAGTCATGCCATACACCAAGTATGTATACTATGTTTGTCTATGATCTTAACTTTGTGAACTAGATCAATTGAACATAACTTTAATGATTCTCTTTTCACACTCCCAAATCCTTACTGCAAATGCAAGAATTCCAAATTCATGCCATTTACTGAAATCTGTTAGATTCTAAACTTATATGCATTGATCCTCTTGTAATGATTATGCACAAAGTCAGAAAGACTTGGCAACAATCATTACAGAGTATTCCAAAGGAGATCAGCTCCTTAGAAACATCCTTCTTGCATTAAGTTTCCTAATCTTAAACAGATTGGAAAAATTCTAACTTTGAAACATTTCCAGATTCCATTTTGACTATCACTTCTGAACAAGAGTTGCCTCCTTACAGATTATGTCAATATGGTCCTTCCAGAATTATCACTATACTTCCAACTGTCCTTGAGCAACCAATCTTTGGTAAACCTTAGATTGTCCTCGACAATTGTTTAATCCTTTTAGTCATATCCAGTTCTAAACCTTTTCCCTTCTTAATGCCCCAGGCATTTGGAAACTTTTAAAAGGATAAATATAGCACATGTAATCGATCCTATATCCGAAGCATATGGGACACAATTCATGATGTCTCACATAAAGACTAAACCAGTCTTTTGCTATAACATTTCCATTTCTATTTGCCAAGTTCTCATAATTCAGATTATGAAAAGGGATGCCGTAATCATAATCGAATTTTAGAACGCAAATAATGGACCCATATACAGAATTTCCTTATGTTGAGCCATTCCAACATGAAATTCATATATATTCTTGACTAAATGATTAAAACCTCACGATCTAAGATTATAGATTTGAGATGAAGTATAATTTCCTCTCCTTTAATTATAGCAAAACAACTCTTTCCCAGTTGAAACTTTTGTTTTCTATAATTAACATTGCTAACTTGCAATACTTATCATAATTATCATGCTCCCACTAACATGATGATTATTAGCATAACACTTATGCTCCCACTAGCTTTGACATGTACTCAGAAATCAGCTGGACTTCTAGAAATCAATATTTTATTGACTTTCTTACCAAAGTTCAGATTTTTGATACTGGATTGTTTTGATAGAACTTTATCAAAATCATACACCTTCCCTTAGATAGCTTATGGGTGTGTCAAAACAATTTTAAGAACTATGAAAAGGGATGTCGTAATCATAGTCTTGATTGTTTTGACCTTTGCCATTTCTCACAAGTCCAAGTTAGTGTGCCGGTAAACCACACACGCTCCACTAACGAATTTGAGAATGCAAACATCACAATTGCTATCTAGCTGAAATCTACTTAATGAAAGTGTTTCCTCACCATCATTTTCATGAATCGGAGAGAAACCTTATGACACTTAGATTTAATGGTGTATGTGTTCTTATCCATGTGAATTGTCAAAATCATAGTCACAAGACAAGGATAATGACAAATCCAAACTCATATGGACTGAACTCAATCTTAATTTCTTGCCACCTGGCAGCTCAAGGGCCTGCCATTGCTTCCAAGTTGTTGTGCAACAAATTGAGAACTCTAAGAACTCATATGCAAAGCCAACTTTTACTGGAATGGGCACAGAATATGTCAACACGATAGGTTGTAAACCCCAAGTTGTGTGCTGGTCAAGAACTTCAGGTTCTATTCTTGATTAGTTCTTGAGACTTTCAAGACCTTTAAGACTCCCACTGTCCTCTTGACCTATAAGACTCCCTTGTCAAACATCCAAGAGATAGTGTGGATTCTAACCAAGACAAACACTTCACACAATTGGCCTAAGTTGGTCTTTGTTTTATCCAAAACATCACAACTTACCAATTTCAAATGTACAAGAGTAGAAAACTTTTACTCTTACATTTGCTAAGTGTTCTTAAACCTTCTTTAAAACATGTCACTCATATTACAATCTTGGAGTATGACTCTAAGACTTGTATTGGAACGAAGTATGACTCATCTTCTTGATTTAACCATTTCAACAATTTCAAGATCCCTTCTTCTTAGTCATAAGAATGCACTAAGACTTTCTTAGAGAACAAATTTTGATATGGTTTCTTAATCATTAAGATGATCACAAAGCTGATACTAAAGTACTCTCCCATCTTTTCAGATTTGAGAAACTTTTATCCTTCTGCCTAATTTGATTCTTCTTATCCGCTCTGCTATGCATTGAAACCTTTTCCAATGTCTCAGAGTTACACTTACGCTTGTAAGTATAATCATATTTACTAAGCTTTAGTAAACTATGACGAATAGCCTTATATCTTTTGTGGTGGACTTAATCAGTGCACAAGACTATGTACTCGATCCCTTAGTCCATTACTTGACTCACACATTCACATGAACAAGTAATCAGTCTTAATTTTCCAATACTTGAAAGTTCTCATTCATCATGCTATAGAACTTGCATGATTCCAAGTCCTGGTCCAATTGAGACTTTGGATGATGAGAGTCTTTCCTTATTTGGTAAATTTAGACATTACCACAAATGAAGGAATCAATTTCATATTTCCACTCTTGCTATTAATGGAATCATATAAGCAACAATTTTTCCTCAAATGCCATTGTAAGGATATTTTAAAATAAATAAAATCAAAAATTTTCTTTTATTTTAAAACTATGCGGAAAAACTTATCCTTACAACCCATATGAAAAACTTGTTGTTATCTATTCCTTAGCAATATCTCATAACTCCTAAGAATTAGCTCAAGAATCCGATTTTTCAAACTACGCGATAGAAATCCATCTATGCGATCAGATTCAACATATTCTTTCTTTAAGTTCCTTTACTTTTCTTTGATTCTTAAAACATTACCATGTGACCCAGTCACATCATGTATCAGGAATCTCAAAATAGAAACTTAACAGAGTTAGATTAGTGGACTTTTACCTGAAGTAGAGTCAATCTTATTAACTTTAACATCCTTAGGTAAATTAGGCAGCTTCGCAACTAATGACCCTTACTTTGGCAATATAAACATATGGACCCTTTAATAATGGTACACAGGATTATTACAGACTTAGCCTTTTTCTCTTTACCATTTGGTCAACCTAGTTGACTATGGTCAATCCCTTTCCTTGGGAAGAGAATGTTTTTTTTTTTCTGTATTTCCAGTGTCACCATTGTCAATGTCCATAAAGTTTCAGGAAGTTGATCTTAGCAAATAGATAAGATCATTAAGGGTCTTGTCATAGTCTGTTTCATAGGTGTTCCAAAAGAACTCACTATGTGACTTAGAAAGTGATTGAACCACCAACTTTCTCAAGACTTTGACACCCAACTCTCCTGGCTTGTCAATATGTGACTACATCTCCAAGATGTGATCACACCAAGACCTTTACTTGCCAATAGGGCTCGAGTGACCTTAAACTTTTTAAGAACTTGTGGGGTAGGGAGAATAATTGGAGGAGGTGAAAGAAGTATGATTTCCATGGGACATCATCTTCATTTAGGAAAGCTTGTTTCAAGAGATTTGGGAGGATCATAAATGTCTAAACCAGACATCTTTTTGGGAGATATTCAAGATAGTTGATTTTAAAGTCCTTAATATGACACCCAATATGAAATATTAAGGCTAGGACCCAACAAACTATTTTACAACTTAGAAGAGGTATGCCGTAATCCAAGCTATAAAACAATTTGAAGGTAGGTGAATGACGATTCACCAATTTCCACCAAGATAAACGAAATGTATTATTAGGTTTTAATTGGTTTTTGAAACTCCTAGATCTTTGAGATTCATTGAACTGTTCAATGGCATGTTTCAATCTCGAGTGTGCCCTTCAGGTTTTGTGACTGGGATGCCGAGGATCACAAAACAAGGTGTGAAGTAACCATACAAATTACTTGGTACCCTTAATAAATTACCCCTCAATCAATGTGTTGGTTAACCACACACGCTCCATCGATACTATGATAAACATTAAGTTACCCTTTGCCTACCTTGTTAAATACGAGTTAGTGTGCCGGTTAACCACACACGCTCCACTAACCGACTTAAACAAAGTGCAAAGTGTAATTTCATGGATTAGCACCTTATTCACATTTTCCTAAGTAACTAAGATTGGGTATTATTAAGAGTTTAGTTACTTAGTATTTATCATTAATACTTTTAATGAAGGGAGAATTATAGTCATGTCAAACCCGTTCGGCTAACGACCCTCCACCAGTCAAGCAAGCGGTGGGTGAGAGTGGACACCCATTAAGTTGCCATTTTATAGGCAACAACCTTATACCCACCTTATAGACCGGCTTCGTGAATGAGGCGTACTAGCGGTAAGACTGACTTTACTCTTATACATATATATATTATTAACTTATAACATTATAAAGTATAAGGGTTGAATTTTAACTTTTAAAATTCTAAGGGCTAACTTGGAATTAAAGTATTCATAAGAGAAAACTTTACAAATTCCAAAACTTGAGGGCAAGTTTTGAAACTATTCAAAACTAATTAATTCCATAACTTATGTATTTAAAGTAGTTTTAATCCAAAAACTCTACAAGTTCCATAACTTGAGGACAAATTATGGAAGACTTTAAACTTTAACTTTTTCTTTATTTTATAACTTATGGAATTAATTAAGGTTACATTATTTTTTTTTTATTTTTTTTATATTTATTTAATGAAGAGACTCTTGGTCCTCCATAACTTGAGGACAAATTATGGAGTCATAACTCCAATTAATTAGAACTAGACTCTTCATTTTTTTGTAACCTTTGCCAATTTTATGAGTTTTATGAGTCTTTAATGTGACTCTTCATGTAACTTGAGGACAAGTTACACAAACACATTTTATACTCAACTCTTAGATTAAAATAGATTGAAAACAACTATTTCATTCAACTTTCCTATTAATCTAAGAAACTCATAAGAACAAGATAATTCAAATCAAACTTTTTCATGTAATTAGTCTAACCTTTAAACTAATACAAAACATGAATCTATTGACAAGTATCTTTGAAATTGGATTAGCATGAACATTACCACAACAAAAACAAGTTTATAAGTTCAAAAACAACTTAGGGTAATGTTCCTAGTCCATTTCTAGCCAAAAACCTCGAAAATATGCTGTCTGGGGTCCAACTCGTCGAGTGCATGAACATAACTCGGCGAGTTGGATGCATTTTGCCTTGGACTCGTCGAGTCCCTTCATGGACTCGGCGAGTCTGCTGGGCTGACAGCATCAAAACTCGATTTTTCAGCTTCTATTGCAGGTATAACAAGAAAACAAGCCTAGGCTTTGATACCACTGTTGGGTTATGAGCATTCTAACACTCGTAAGTGTACATGCAACCCTAAATACCTTGGATCTATGTTTTCTCTATTATACATACAAATATGAACATCCAAGGTATTATCCTAATCTAACATACAAAACAATGGATATAACAAGATAGAATACATACCTTTAAGTTAGTGCTTGTCTTCATGAAGCTTGAGTGCCTAGTGCCCCAAGTGTGACACCTCAAATGGTTCACAATCATCAAAACACTTAGAATAACTTAGAGAGAATTCTACACTTCATGAAATCGGCTAGCCCTTTCTTACTCTCACTCTTGGCCAATTTTCCTCAAGAATAAGATACTTATATAGTTATACAATTAGGGTAAACCCTAATTGTCATGACTTTCCATTTCCTTGGATCCATGGGTTCAAATACACCATGGAGCATCATATGGGTTTTGGCCCAACTAGATAATCCATGGAGCATTAGCCTACTATACAAGTATGGATGATTTACACAATCAACCCATATATTTAATTAGTCTTCTTTTGATCACTCAATTAATGCTAGATTAATTCTTGATCAATACTAATTAAATAATCTCATTATTCTTATTATTAATATACTAGAACTTATAATATATTAATAACCATAAGTGTCTTATTTCTCTCATTTAGTCTATCCAAGTGCATGATGGTATGCAACCCAAATGGACCATGCCGGGTCGGGTCAAGTCTTATCAATTATAGTTATGGACTTAGACATTAATCCAACAGTTTTTTCAGTGGGGGCTTGAGTGGCATACAACATTTGAGACCTTGCAACAGAAGCTATGTGAGGCACCAATGTTGACCCTTCCCGAGGGTGTTGATGGCTTTGTGGTTTATTATGATGCTTCAATCACATGATTGGGTGTCGTACTCATGTAGAGAGGTCGGTGATTGCTTATGCTTCAAGACAGCTAAAGTTGCATGAGACTAATTAGCTGAATCATGACTTGGAGTTGGGAGGCTATGATTTTTTCTCTCCATATTTGAAGTCACTACCTATATTGGGTCTGTTGTATTATTTACACGGATCACAAGAGTTTGAGAGACATGATGGATCAGCCGGATCTGAACATGTGATAACCCGAAATTTTCATTAGTACAAACCCTAAAGTCGAGCACTTCAAGTAAAATTCAATTGCCTTTCTGATAATTGTTAGCCATTTTAAAGTCCGTTTGAATGTTTTTAGTATTTATTCATCAAACGAACGAATGAAAGGAAGTACCTTCTCGAGTCTTGGAGTAGTAAATCCACCATTATCACCCTAATAAGGAGTTCACGGCCAAACTTTTAGAGTTTGGCCCGTAAACTCCCATGTAGCTATTAACTCATGCCTTAGGCATGAATTTACTCCCCAAACTCTTCATTTCTCACTTCCACCCTCAAGTTTACTCCCTATTCTCTCTCAACTAGCATCCTGTTCTTCACCCGATCTCCCGAAAACGTAAGTGTTTATCGACTTGATTTGTTGCTATAACCTAACATCTAGTTGTTATACATCATTTTATCCATTCATTTTTTTTTATTAAACTTAGATCTTCAAGTGTTCTTCAAAACACCAAGAACACACACTAGTGTTCTTGGACCTTAAACACCCAATCAAGCTTCTATCTTGTAAGTACACTTGCCCTAGCTTCTTGTGTGCTTAATATAAACTTGATAACACTTGAAAATCATCAAGAATCATAAGAACAAAGGAGTTTACGGCCAAGGATGTTCTTGGGTCGTAAACCCTTCTTAAGGGGGAGATAAATGGACCCTAGTCCCTTCCTAAGCCTTGGGTACTAACCTTGATCCTTCCTAGAAGTGTTTAAGACACTAAACAACAATCAAAACAAGTCCCCATAAGATTTTATGGCCGTAAAAACATAAGGATATGGTCCTTAGGTCGTAAACTCTACAAAGTAGTTTTATTGTGCCCCTAATGCTTTCCTAAGGCTTGGATTTGATCATCGGATGCTTAATCATGACTAATAAGACCTCAAAACACCAAATGACACTTAGTACCATGAGTTTATGGCCATAAACTCATGGGGAAATGACCATGGGCTGTAAACTCCATAAGGAGTAGTCCTTGGGCCCTAAACTCCAATGTCATGCCATATAACCCTTAGATGCACCCCTTTGGTACCTATATCACTTGAATCAAAGTGTTTCTATGTACTAGGATGTCTTAACTTGGTTAATTACTTGTAAAATGACTAATTAGATACATATGTGTTTCATTATATGTTAACTAGGACCATTGTGTGTGTTCAAGTCTCCACTTGACACCTAACACCTTATCCAACACTTTTGTTCAATCCACTCACAACAGGTGAGTTCATACCCCTTAATTAACCTTTTAAATGTTTTAAAATGTTTATAAATTCTTTATAGGGGGAATACAAGTTGAATCATTCTAGTCATTATATCAATCACATGTGATTAATATCTAGCATACAAATGGATTTACTACACTTTTAGTTGTTTTATCAAACAAGCTATTTTCAAATCGTTTTATAAACTGACATCAAGTCATGAACTATTATTTATTAAACTTTTCAAAGGTTTTGCAAAAACTTCTTATATACTTTTATATTGTCAAATGCATGCCTATATATGTATAGTTATATAAGGAATGTTTAAAGGACTTAGGACGGTTAGCTCGCTTTAATTCCTTTTCCTCGTTGGGATGTGGCCTTAGGGTATCGGTTATTTGTCCGAATGTCATCTAAATATTAGTTATATATCATGTATACATATATAGACATAAAAGTTCCATTATTCAGTTCAGTACCTTTGGGTAACAAAGGCATACTTTCGGTTATACACGTACATTACTAGTAACTATAATAGGTATATTTAGGAGATACTAGTTACTATTCCAAGTACAAGGAATCACACAAGAGTTAGTTCATTCATGAGTCTATACTAATACATTACTAGTAACTATAATAGGTATAGTTAGGAGATACTATTTACTATTCCTAGTACAACTATTAAAAGCATGTCTATATATGTATAGTTATATAAATAATGTTTGAAGGACTTAGAACTGCTAACTCGCCTTGTTTCCTTTTCCTCGTTTGGATGTGTACTTAAGGTATCGGTTAGTTATCCGAAGGTCATCTAAATCTTACTTATATATTATGTATACATATATAGATATAAAGGTTCTAATCAATCAGTTTAGTACCTTTGGGTAGCAAATGTATACGTTCATATATTTCTAGTAAACTATTATAGGTATAGTTTTGAGTGTGTGTGTGTGTATATATATATATATATATATATATATATATATATATATATATGATTACGTAACATAAATGTGGATTTCGACCAAGCGATTCGTTGCAGAAGTCACCTTTAGTTTCCCAGAATCTCCTCTAAGGAGAACTTTTAGTATGGGGACTATCAATCACATTATTACTTACTTTCAGCGGGTCTCGTAAGAAGACTACTTACTTACAACGGGTCTCGTGAGAAGACTACTTACTTACTTTCAGCGAGTCTCGTTAGAAGACTAATTACTTACTTTCATAATGGTCTTGGTAGAAGACTACTTTTTATACTAGTAGGAAATATGGGATTTTATAGGGTTTTCATACTTATACAAACTTTTCCTCAAAACAATTACAAGTCTTTTATTACAAGTTTTATTTACAAATAATGACATTAAATACTTATGAATTCACCAACTTTATGTTGATCTATGCTTTCAAAATAACTTGTATTCTCAGGTCACCAATAGACATGTACGATGACCAGGCTCTATGAAGACGGAGCAGTCAAGACTTGTCTTTTATTTTGAATATTCATTATATTGTTTTATTCTATGAAAGAACACACTTGTATTTAAAATTATACTATTAATGCAATGGATGATGTTGTTGCTTGTTTACTACTTTGCATTGTTGTGATAATTTACATGACGTCCTCCGCCCTAGAATGTTTCCATCATTCTTGGTTTTGGGGTGTGACAGAACAAGAGGCAACTTAGATGTCTTGATGTAATGAAGGACTACAACTACGAGATTTTGTATCACCCGAATAATGTCAATGTGGTGGCCTACATGTTGATTCTCAAGCCGACTAGCACACTTATTCAAGATCTCTGTTTGAGGATGTTGTGACACCACTTTTGGATATGATTACGAAAGTGTTGGTTGAGCATTCAAGGAAAAGAACCGGAATAGTGAAAGGCTGGTTGGTAAGGTTTTTGCCTTCAACATCGACATTTGGGGTTTAATGACACTGCATGATAAAGTGTGGGTTTCTTATTTAGGCGGGGGGGGGGGGAGGGGGGTGTCAGATATTAATGAAAGAGACACATAAGTTGAAGTTTTCGATTCATCTCGGTGCCATGAAGATGTACCAAGATTTTAGGCACGATTATGTATGGCCCTGCATGAAGTGAGATGTGGTCTGGTATGTCGAGAGTGATGTTATCGTCTCACCAATCACTCACACATCTCGGTTTCAAGAATATAAGATGTTATCGTCTCACCAATCACTCGTTATACAATCCATGGAGTGATCTAAGTGAGCGTGGGTTTGATCCAATGCTCAAATTCATATTCATAAGCACTCATGAACGTTGCAGCAAACATTTGCTTATGTCTAACACTCTTTAGACAATTCACACACCAATTCATGACAGTCTTCATTCATACCTACTTCCAACATATGAACGACTTTGGCCAGTTCGAATAATTTGACTGTTCTTAATCAATTAAATTATTCAGGAAGTCAAAACATGCAAAGTGAAACACAAGAATAATACTAATCCCATATGGCCTCAAACCTTTGAGTATAAATAAAACTCCTTTTATTTATCACCATATCGATTACTCATTATTTGTCGTTTCGGGTAATCAACTTCTTACTTAAATTATTACACTTGTCCCATGCTCTTCCGCATGCACACATTGTTTACCTATGGTTCTTACTTTGTGAAATAGATCAAATTGGACACATTTCCAATCATTCTCATTTCACAACTCCTAATCCATTTTATAAATGTAAGAATATCAATTCTTGCCACTTATAGAATATGCTAGATTCTAACATTTTATGCAACGATCCTTTTGTAATATCACTGCACCAAAGACTATTGTCAATGAAATTACAAAGTCCTCTATTGGAGACTGTTACAAGACAATTCCATAGATGTGATGTCTCTCACTCAAAGTACATTCCTTTGAACATCCTTTTGCATAAAAGTTTCTAATCTAAACATAGATTTTCAATATTCAACTCCTAATATGGACACGCTTCCATATTGTCCATATGACAACTCATTCTTAATAGAATCTTATCTATTCATAATAATGTCGATATGGTCCATCCAATATGGAAACATTTCCATATTTTCCAATACTATACTTCCAACTACTCACAAGCGATCAATCCTCGGCGAACTTTGGATTGTCCTTTTGATAGTTGTTTAGTTATTTTGGTCAAAAACGGATTCTAGTCCTTTTTCCCTCTAAATGCGCTAAACATTTGGAAATTTTAGAATGGTCAAATATTACAGCATTTGCAATAGATCCTGTACCCGAAGCGTATAGGACACGATGCAAAATGTCTTACATAAAGATTTGATACTTTATCGATCTTTTGCGATAATGTTTTATTTGCTATGTTCTCAAAATTCGAATTGTGAAAAGGAATGCCATAATCATAATCGAAATTTTAAGAACACACTATGTACTTTTGACTAAATGTATTAACATTCCACAACCTAAGCCTTTAGATTTGAAATGAAGCATAATATTCTCTCCCTTAATTATAGCAAAACAACTATTTCATCCTTACAACTTTGCAAAGAATGATTCTTGTTTTCTATAATTAATATTGCCAACTTGCAATACCTTTCTTAATAATCATACAATCATAACATTTATGCTCCCACTATCATGATGATTATTATAAAACATAACACTTATGCTCCCACTAGCTTCGACATGTATTTATAAACATCTTAACTTTCAGAAAACAATACCTATTGAATTTCTTAAGTCCATGTTTCTAATGCTTAGTACTTTGATAATCTTTTATCAAAGCTTCTTGAACTTATACACCTTTGCCTTAGATAGTTCATATGTGTGTCTAAACAATTAAGACTAATTGCCAAACCTCACAACTCAAATCATGGAAAGGGATATCGTAACCATAATCGAATTTGAGAATGCAATTTTACAATCACTATCTTTTTAAAATCTTTCTTAGTGAAAGCATTTCCTCGCAATCATTTTCATGAAGGAGGAAATCTTATGACACTTAGATTTAAATGGTGTATGTGTTCCTATCCATGTGAATTTGTTAAAACCAAAGTTTACGACAAATTCATACTCATATGGACCGAACTTTCTTAATCTTGATTTCTTGCCTTATGGTAGCACAGCTGCCCACCATGTCTTCCAAGTAGTTAAGCAGTTCACCTTTGCCTATCAAAATACTTTCCATTGATCAAGGTCCTTTCCTTTTATGCATTCAAACGAGAACTCATAGGACTCATATGCACAATTAACTCAATTGGAATGACATAGAAAACAAAATAGTATCAACATGATAGGTTGTAAACCTCAACTCGTGTGCTAGTGATGATCGATAAGGTTTATTTGATTTGTTCTTGAAACCGTTCAAGACCATTAAGACTCCCACTGACTCCTTGACATATAAGATTCTCTTGTCAATAAACATTTCTTAACAACCAAATATTCAAGAGTTAGTGTAGTTTTTATCATAACACTTCATAAAATGGTCCTAGTTGGTCTTTGTCTTATCCAAGACATCACAACTTTCCACATTTGATGAATGTTAAAAACCTTCTTAATACTTGTCACTTATTGCCACAATCTTAACTTTAAGACTTGTTATTGGAACGAAGTATGATTGACTTTTTGATTTAACCATTTCTTCAATTCTTGATTCCTCTTCTTAGACATACAATTATACTAAGACTCGCTTAGAGGATCAATTGAGATATGGTTCTTAATCATTAAGACCTATCATAAAGCATAAAAGGTACTCTCCCTTCTTCTTAGAATGGAGAAACTTTTATCTTTCTGCCTACTTGATTCTTCTTATTCGTTTTGCTATTGATTTAAAAATTTCAATCAATTCAGAATTACACTTAATCTTATGAGTATAATCATATTTACTAAACTTTTAGTAAACCATGACGAATATCTTGTTACTCTTATGGTGGACTTTGACCAACACACAACTTTGTGTACTCGATCTCCTAGTCCCTCACTTAACACTTTGTCAATGAATTAGTCTAATTTCCAAATATGAAATTTCTCATTCGTCGTGCAACCAAGTTGCATGATTCCAAATTTTTGTCCAATTGAAACTTGGGCGATGAGAAACTCTCCCTATTTGGTAAATTCTCGACTTTTCCATAAACACCATAAATAAGAATCATATCCAGTTGTTGTAGAAATATGCAAACACCAATTTTCATAACGATTTCATTGCAAGGAAATAAACAAATAAATAAATAAGTCAAACGAAAATTCATTTTATTTATAAAAGCAGCGGAAAACATTTGTCCTTACAATGCAAAATCCATTGAAAACTATGTATTTCAAAAGGAAAATTTCTAACAACTCTATCATAACTATCTAAGCTCAAAATCTAATCTTCAAGTCCATACGATCAAGATCCATTCCTGGTGATTAGATTTATCTTGCTCTTTCACCAAGCTTCCTTTCTTTTCACCGATCCTGTAAAACATTCAAATGCAATCTTATCACATCATGTATTAAGAATCAATGAATAGGAACTTAACGGAGTTAGATAGTGGATTTTACCTGAAGCGTAGCCATACACTTTGACTCTCCCATCTTCTGGACTCTTCAGGCTCTTTGGGCAGACTTGTATCCAACGCCCTTTCTTTTGGCAGCAAACGCAGGTCGGTTCTCCTAGAACGTCCTCAGAAGTATGGTCGGTTGACTTTCCCAACAAATATGCTCCATTGCTTCGCCAAATCATTTCTGAATCAGCAGCAACGAGCATGTAAGTTAGGTCAATGAGGTTGTCATCATGATCCATCATATAATACTTTCTTTTGAACTCATTATATGATTCAGGAAGTGACTGCAAAACCCAATTCACAGCCAACTCATCTGGGAATGACACACCCAACATTATCAACCTCTCAATGTGTGATTTCATTCCTAGAACGTGGGCACACACGAGTTTACCATCTTCATGTTTCATTTCCAATAGGGCTTTAGTGATATTGAACCTTTCAATTCTTCGATCTTGTGGTTTAGGGAGAACAATTGGAGGAGGTGGAGGAAGTGAAGCATGATTTCTTGTTCCTCGATCGAATCGTGGAATACCATCTTCATGTGGAATGCTTGTTCCACGAGATTTGGGAAGACTATAGTTGTCGAACTTAGACATCTACAAACCGGGAGAAACAAATTCAAGTTAGTTGATTGATTGAGTCCTTGGTAAATCACTCAAATGAGATACTAAGGTTAGGACCCAACACAATATTCCACAACTCGGGAGAGGGATGTCGTAACCCTAATTGCAGAATATTTGAAGGTAAGTGAATGACGATTCACTAATTTCCACCATGAAAACGAAAAAGAAATTTAAGTTTTAAACCTATGAAAACTCCTAGATCCTTTGAGATTCATTGAACATTTCAATGGCATGTTTAAATCTTGATATGCACCTCTTGTTTGTGACTGGGATGCCGAGGATCACAAAGCGGGTGTGAATAACCATGCAAACTTACATGGTGCCCTCACATGTTACAATCACCTATTCGATGTGCCGGTAAACCACACACGCTCCACCGAACTATGACAAACATTGAGTCACCCTTTGCTACCTTTGCTTAGAACCATTTAGTGTGCCAGTAAACCACACACGCTCCACTAACGTCTTCGCAAGGGCACAAAGTGTAATTTCATGGAATTGCATCAATTCACTTTGCCAAAGTAATTAAGATTGGAAATTTGTAAAAACATTTAGTTACTTTTGTATTTCATTATACTTATAATGGAAGGTTTCGTCCTATCCTACCCGTTCAGCTAACGACCCTCCACTAGTCAAGAGTGCGGTGGGTAAGAGTGGATACCCATTCAATCGCCATTTTATATGCAATTTCCTTAAACACCCCTTATAGACCAGCTTTGTGAATGAGGCCTACTAAGGTAAGACTGACTTTTACTCATACATATATATAATGTTAGACTTTTAATGTTATATATAGTATAGGGTGTATTTTACACTTTGAAAATACTAGGTGGTCAAATTTAATAATTATACCTTTAATTCAATTAAATTGTATACCTAAACTTTTATGGATTTATTAAACCTCTTTTAATTACACCTTAATTAATTAATAAAATCATAAGGGTGTGATTTAAACTTTTCAAAACATTACTAGGGTTTTAGAATTTAACATTCCTAATTAATCCTTTTAATCAACTTTTAAATTCCAAAACTTGAGGGCAAGTTTTGAAACATTTCAAAACATTAGGGTTTAGAATTTAAATATACATCAAAATTAAATTATTAATCAAAATTTAAATTCCAAAACTTGAGGGCAAGTTTTGAAACCTTTTTCAAAACATTAGGGTTTCAACTATTTAAATTTCAAAACAACAAAACTTTTGGGTTCAAATTTAAACTATAAAACCTAAAGGGGAAAGTATGAAACTTTTCATAACAACAAGGGTCAAATAACAAATAATCTAAATTAACATTTAATCACATAATTATCCATATTTGATTTATTTAATGATTTCTTGCAAAAAAAATTACCAATTTAATCAAAATAATTAATCAATTATCACATAAGGAAACAAATATTTTATTAATTGATAAATATCTTCAATTAGATCAAAAATATACTCAAATATATAAAAAAACGGATTTATATTGATCTAATATGATAAGGCAAGTATCCTCAAGCAAAAACAACAAGAAATCCCGTTTTTCCCTCTTTCTGACCGACTGACTCGTCGAGTCGGGCATGGACTCGTCGAGTCAGCATGGACTCGGCGAGTCAGCATGGACTCGGCGAGTTCATCCCCCAGAATCCCAAAATTTCGATTTTTAAGCTTGAACAAACAAACAAAGCATCAATACAATAGAAACTAATCATGGCTCTGATACCATTGATGGGTTTTATTCATAAGAACATCCTATGTGCTCATACAAACCCTAATGCTTGGATCTAGGTTTCTCTATTGTACATGCAAGTTATCCAAGACTATAAACCCTAATTCTAGCATACAAGTAATCATATTAACATATTTAAGACATTACCTTGATTGTTATGTAGCAATAACAATCCAATTCCTCCTTGTACTGACTTTAGAAAGCTTAGAGTCACAAATGTCACTCCTCTAATGGTTGACAAACACCAAGAGCAAGAGGATGAAGAGGAGAGAGGATGGAGGCTACCCTAAAACGTGTGAAACCCTAGAAGGATGCTTAGCCACTTTTTTAGGTCATAAGGGATGTATATATAGTTAGGCTATTAGGGTTATTCAACAAGGAAACCCTAATTTAGATGCTTAAGCCCTAAGCAACCCATGGATTCCTTTCCTTAAGGCCTTGGACGATTTCTTATGGGTTTCCCCATAGAATTCGTCCACTCCTTAATATAAGGCAATCCATGGCCCAAATTGCAATTATCTTATAATTACAATTCCAGTCCCTTTAGTTTAATTAATTTCTTTTAGTCACAAAACTAATTACCAATTAATTCTTGACTAATATTAATTAAACAATATGATTTCTCCTTTAATATATTATTCTCATAATATATTAATAAATCATATTTAATCCTTTCTCTCCATAATTCATCATATCAAGTTGCTTTGGTGAAGGCAACCCAAAAGGACCATGCACCATCAGGTCAAGTACATACCAAAATAGTTATGGACTTAGATACTAATCCAACAATGTACACTATCACAACAATGCATAATAGTAAACAAGCAACAACATCATCCATTGCATTAATAATATAATTTTAATACAAGTGTGTTATGTGTATGATTTATAAGACACCAAAAATGAATAATCAAAATAGAGGTGAGTCTTGAAAGCTCCATCTTCTCAAAAACCTGGTCATCGGTACCTGTCTACTGGTGACCTGAGAATACAAGTTATTTTGAAAGAGTAGATCAACACTAAAGCCGGTGAGTTCATAAGTATTTTAGTGTCATGGTTTGTATGAAAGTGTTTGAAAATGTTTGATGTAAATGTCTGTAAGTGTTTGTAGTAAATGTTTGTATTGCCTAGAAAATCTTATATTTTCTACTAAAAAGGTAGCCTTCTACCAAGGCCCGTATGTTCTGTGTGATGTGTTGATTGTAAAAGTGTGAATCTTTCCCAAGTATGACTATCATTACCAAAATATAGATTACATTACCGTTTATGTGAGAAGATCACATTGTGAATGCAATGGGGAAATAACAACGTATTGTAGTATTGTATATAAGTCATTACCAATGTACTAACTACCTTAAACCAGTTTGTTAATTAAGGTAAAATGTGATACGATTGTAACCATATTTGATCAACTAGTGTAGAGAGGTCCCACTGTAGCTAGCAGCAAGGTGTAGGACGGTCTGTCCCATATAGACCTATACACAAATTAACGCTCTCCCTCCAGGAGACTGTAGTGACAAAACGTGACACAGCAGTAGATTGCCATGCCATGAAGTAGTGGCTCACATTAATGTTATAGTATTCTAGTGTTTGTATAGTATACTCTAGTGTATTATATGTTCTCTCTGTTCTAGTGTATAGCATGTTCTCTCTGTATAGTGTAGTGTATGTTCTCTTAGTTTCTCATCATAGTATGTTCTTTTAGTTTCTCATAATAGTAAGTTTGTATTGACTCATGAATGAATTGACTCTTATATGTTTCATTGTACTAGAAGTAGTGAGTAGTAAATCCCTAAATTATACCTATTATAGTTTACTAGAAATGTTGTTTGAATGACTGAGTATGTTTGTACACCTTTGCTACCCAAAGGTGCAGAACTGATGTAAGAACTTTTATATCTATACATATATACATAATATATAACTAAGATTCAAACGATACTCGGACAAATAACCGGATACCCTAAGTCCACAACCAAACAAGGAACAGGAAATAAAGAGAGTTATGTCACACCCCAAAACCGGAACGGCGTAAACGTTCTGGGGTGAATGACGTCATGTCAAGTATCACAACATATGTAGTATAGCAAATCAAAGTACAACAATCATTGCACTAATAGTAATAGTTTTACATGGTTTTCATTACAATACATCAAAGTAATACAGATAATGATATAAAAGCAGCTTGGTACTAAATTGTCTTCATCAAAAGCTCCGAGGAGGTACTTGTTTAATGCTGACCTGAGAATACAAGGTATTTGAAAAGCGAGTATCAGCATTTTTACAAATGCGGGTGAGTTCATAAGTATTTAGTGTCATTTTATTCAAATAACTTTAATAAAAGTGGTAGTTTTAGAGTATCCATTAAATTAGTGTCTTTTCCAGAAAATCCTATATTTTCTTTAATGAAAGCAGTCTTCTACCAAGACTGGACGGAGTTATGTAGTAAAAAGTAGTTTTCCCTTAATCGCTATCATTATCAAAGTACATGATTTAATTATTAAAGAAAGCAAGAGAAATCAGGGAAATAACATATGCCTCAGCAGTGAAGACTGCTGACTAAGGCAAAAGGAATCATAGACTCCAGGAGGGTATTGAATGAACGGTATGCCTGGATCAATCTAACAAAGGGAGACACAGGCCCTAGACGGTACCAAATGAAAGGTACAGCTGGCAAGGACTATACAGAGAATACGGACCCCAGACAGTATCAAATGAAAGATACAGCTAGTAAAGTCTAAAACAGTGTGACTCTGAGAATGGGTTTCCAGCATACAATGTAAATACAGTGTGAAATACCGTTACCTTAAGGCCATGAATTATAAGGTAACCTGGGATACTCGTAACCATACTAACTGACACTAGAGTACTTGACGCCCTACAAGCGTCTATATAAAATATGACATTGGTCACCCCTTTGCTTGGTAGGCTGTGGACTGTAGCTAGCAGTCAGGGTGCGGGGGTGTCAATCCCGTATAGATCTATACACACAATGTCCGCTCTCCCTACAGGAGACTCTGGTTACCAACTAGACGACGGAGAAGGGCGTGTCCCGAAGATGCATCCCAAATAGTGGGTAGTGGGTTTCTAATATAAGTGCTGAACTAGCGGTAGAGACTCATAACCGAACTGACTAATGTAAACCTGTATGTCTATGCGTGTATACATAATATATGACTAATGAATCAAACGAACTTCGGACAGACATCCGATCCCACCAGACCACATCTCAACGAAGAAAAGGAAATAGGGCGAACAAGCCTTCCTAAGTCCTTCAATCATTATTTATATACATTTATCCAAGCATAGGCATACATCCAACTACGTTTGAGTGTGTAACAAGTGGAGACGTATCGTGAAGTATAACTAATTCGTGATGTATAACTGAATCTTGATGTATAAGCGAATCGTGCGGAATAACCAAATCGTGAAGTGTAAACGAATAGTGTGGAATAACCAAATCGTGAAGTGTAAATGAATTGTGTGGGATAATCGACTCGTGATGTATAAGCGAATCGTGAAGCAAAAGTGTCATCAAGTATAAGTGTACCCTGAAGTGGAATCGTTAATAGGTATAAGTGAAACGGAAACAAAATCAAGTATAAGTGAAGAAGAAGCGCATCACTAGGTAAAAGCGTATCAAATAGGAGTTTAAACTAAGTAGAAGTAAAGTGGCGGTACCAAACAAGTGAGGGTATATAACATGAAAGAAAGCCTTGATGAAAACTTGGGAAAAACCTTTATACTTAAGAAAATCGCAACTTAGTATTCTTTGGTAAAATAAGTTTGAAAACCTTTAGAAATCCTTTGGGAAACCTTTATAAACAATTTTTAATGAAACTTTGATAAAACAATATAAGTAAGAGATTTGAACAAGTGAAAATATTTTAGAAAACCATTTATAGTTTCATACTTGGTAAAACAGTTTACAGTGTAGTAAATCCTTGTGCATGCGGGTTATCAATCACACGTGATTGATATGATAACTGGCATGTTTAACTTGTATTCCCCCCTATAAAACATGTAAAAATGTTTAAAAGGTTCATTCAGGGGTATGAACTCACCTGATGTAAGTGGATCCGACGGAGGTGCCGGTTGAGTGTTTGGTGTCAAGTAAAGACTTGGACACACTTAGTGACCTATTAACATATGATAACATATGTTTACATACAATTAGTATATATAATACCAATTAAACAAGTATACGCATCCTAAAGTGCGGAAAACACTTTGATTAAGTGTTTGGGGTGTCCCGTGTAACATTTAAGGGCTTAAATGGCTTAGGAATGGAGTTTACTCTTCACGAGTAAACTCTATATATAGAGTTCACGGCCCTGGGACAACTCCCCATGAGTTTACGGCCGTAAAATCATGGTGAGGGTGTTCTAGGATGCTTAAAGGTCTCATATCAATGGTGGAATTTTGCTAAGCCCAAATGGAAAGTGTATGCATGGATTTGAGGCACCTTTATGGACCAAATGGGAGTTTACGGCCGTTACCAAGGGATTTTACAGCCGTAAGCACCCAAGGACATCTTTCTTGGGTGTTTTAATGGCTTAAGTGATTGAGAATAATTCCTATGTATTTTTCCAAGTCAAATGGGGAGTTTGGGGCACCATTTGGGCACTTAATGGGAGTTTACGGCCCATGAACCACCTCTATGGGAGTTCACGGCCGTAAACTCCTATCCCTTTGGTTTTATTGAAGTTTAAGGCCCTTATAACAATGGTATTGCTTTCAAGCTATTTTTCCAAGACCATAGGGGGTGTTTAGGGCATTTCTAACACATGGAATGGAGTTTACTCCCCATGAAGGGGAGTTTATGGCACAAGCAAGTTCTTGGGAAGTAAACTCAAGTTTACTCTCCAAAAACTCGTTCCAAGGTGTTCTAAGTCCGAATATGTAAGCCTAAAAGTCATATCTAAGCCTTAGGGGCAATTTGGAGGGGTTTTGGGGCTTAAAAACCCCCATTAAATGGTGTTTACGGTCCAAGAGTGTTCTTGGGCCATAAACACATCAATTTTGTCCTTATTTTATGTTTTAAACTCGAATTTGCAGGCTAGATAAGCTATTTAACAAGTTAGTATAGGTGGCTTACTCGTTTGGGGCTTGAAACGGACGATTTTTGGCTCGGAATTAAGTTGTAGAGAGCAAGAGTGGGGAGAGTGTAAAAAGTCTCTAATGGACTCCAATCACCCTTATATAGGGGTTGGAGTTGGGGCTCAGTGGAAAACTACCCGATACTGCTGTTAAACGGGGCTTTTTTGTCGCACCCGATTAAACGGTCAAATTTTGACTTGGTTGAAACTAAACATTTTTAAGGGCATCTAATGGGTGCTTCTAATTTGTTTCAACCCTTACCAAGTCATTATAATAGTCCCAATATAATTAACCTCTTCCAAAAGGTTAACGGATAGTTAAATAAAACGAAGCTTTTTAACGGAAAAGGTTAAAACTGATGGAATAGATTTCGGGTTGTCACATCATTCCCCCGTTAGAGGGAATTTCGTCCCGAAATTCAGGTTTAGGCAAGGAAGTAGGTATGAATGGCTGAGTAGAGGCAGGAGGTGCTTCCTATTCTGTTTGTCCTCGCATTCCCAAGTGACTCTGGTCTGTGTTTGTTATTCCAACGAACCTTCACCTACGGGATGTGGATTTCATCTCGTATAGTTAGCGAGTTCCGACTGGTGCATCTACGAGGTTGGGGTTCTGAATGGTTTCTATCAAGATGAGTGGGATACTTAGAGTGACGTCGGGTAAACACATATCAAGTCTAATAAGTGGATCGATCTCGTGTGAAACTTGTGGACCAAATCTCCATGAGGATTCTCAGATGGTCCTAAGCTCTCGGAAGGGTAGAGCTTTTCAGTACTTAGAACATAGTGTACTTCTATGGCAAGATCAACACTGGCGTGATCGCCATTCCGAAGTTCTAAACGTTCTCTCTCATACTGAAATGTAGTCCTTCAGGTTGGTTCTTAGGAAGCTCGGGTTGTCCTTGGTTTCGCGTTTCCTGTCAATTGGCTTTTAGAGGCTTTCTAGATCATCGAATGGGTTGCGTGTCTACGGTTATCTGTTTGCTATAGAGTGTCTATCTCAAGCTCGTGCAAAATGAATCTGCACTTCTGATGCTTGAGGTATCCCTAGCAGAAACCCTCAGGATCAGGGAGATAGGGTTTCCACCAAACGAATGTGGGACTATCTCGGGAGGTGGTTCTACTATTTTTGCGTGAGATAGTATTCGTATAACACTTAATAGTCCAATGAATCTTGTGAGACATGCCCAAATTTCCAAGGCGTTGGTTTATTTGAGTGCGGAAAGTGTGCTCTTGTATAACCCATCGACTAACACCTAGACTGGTGTCGAGTCTGTAATCTCTTCGGGATCTGGGTTATAAGACTTAACGCAACTACTTTCGTACTTTGATCAGGTATTCTTGGCTACAAAGGTTATCATGTGGTTCTGGGTATTCTAGTGTTTTCTTCGGAGGATGCAGTCTATTGCCTACAAGGCGGCGGTGACTTCCTCCATGCGAGGGGGCGGAGGATTCTAGGCACTACTTGTCGGTAACGGGATGGACGAAGTGCCTGAGTAGTGCGAGTATCTACTGCAACTACTCTTCTGAAGGTTCTGAGTTTTCTCGGTCTAGGTCAAATCTAGTGGGTATAGGGTTCCATCACTCGGAATTTTTAATCTCCTCATCCACTCTTCTCAGAGTTTAACTCATCGTAGCATTCGGATTTCTGGGATATCCGCTGCGATGCTTAATTCGGGGAATTAATCGTGAATGGATGATCGTAGTCAATGTCCTTGACTCTTACGACTCAGATTTCTTTGCCAACCGAGGGTGTTTAGATACTATGTTGGCTTAACCTGGATGACGACAAACTTCGGATATGTGGTCATTATAGTAGCTCAAATCACAGTGGTTCTCTTGACTTCAGCTTCTATTTTATGGAATAGGATGAAGGGCTTTACTATGAGGTTCGCGGTAGAGCTCATACTCGGCTTAACCACTAATACTTGGTGTATGCAAGTGGTATATATTTGAGGTCACCAGGATGTTCAGTTGTGCAACTCCACCCCAGACCCACAACTGAAACGACCCAAAAATACGACCCAAAAATTTTTGTTTTTAATATAATCAAAACTGTAATCAGAGTATCATATGATAAAACCATGCGTAATGTATTCCAAAACATAATAAAATACTGAGCGGAAAACTGTATCATGCTACATCAAATCAAACAACTAAATCAATCCCAGGCTAAAGCTAAGGCGGTGGTGTGTGCGATGCCGTCATCCCGAGCTCTTCCCTTTGCTTGCGGAAGTACCTGAAACCAAAACTGAAACTGTAAGCACGAAGCTTAGTGAGCTCCCCCAAAATACCACATACCATACATAACAATATCATATAAACACATATCAGGCCTTGCCCACTGCATCGGGACGAAGCCCGGAAACTGCATCGGACCGAAGTCCGGAACTGACTGGGACCTTGTCCCCTGCATCGGACCAAGGTCCGGAACTAACTGCATCGGACCGAAGTCCGAAACTGACTGCATCGGACCGAAGTCCGGAACTGACTGCATCGGACCGAAGTCCGGAACTGACTGCATCGGACCGAAGTCCGGAACTGAGCATAGAATAGCATATCATAACAACTAGCATGAACACATATACTGCATACTACATCGGGCCGTAGCCCGGAACACATAATACATAACACATAAAACATAGCTCACAATTCCTGTCTGAGCCACGAAGGCATCAAACATACTAACTACTGCATCGGATCAAGTCCGGAAACTACTGCTAACTGGACGAGCCGGCATTGTGGCCTTAGACCCATCCCTACTGGAAGGAAACTCACCTCGTAAACTGGCGGCTGAGTGTGTGTCTCTGAAAGCTAACGGCTGCTGCTCCTGAATCTCCTCGGCTACAAGTCCATGAACACACTCAATCAAATACTAAACACTGCACTTGGGGTAAAATGACTCTTTTACCCTTGGTCAAAGTCAACTTACTTTTGGGGCTGACTCGCCGAGTTGGGCCGCCCAACTCGCCGAGTCTCACTCTCACTTCCAACTCATACTCACTGCGACTCGTCGAGTGTGGCATCGACTCGACGAGTACCCTCTCGATCCAAGAACTCAGACAATCTTCATCCGACTCGCCGAGTGGTATGAACAGACTCGACGAGTTGTTCTTGATCCTAAGGAGATTGCATTGGACTCGCCGAGTTGTATGAACAACTCGTCGAGTCCCTCCATCACTGAGTCTACCCTCAACTCGCTGAGTCCACTCTCTAACTCACTGGGTGCACTCGGCACTGCTAAAAACGAAGGAATCGGGGACTCGCGACCCGACTCGCCGAGTCGCTGCCATGCAGCTAGTTTTTACTCGATTTCTCTTGAATCCAACACATGCAAATGATAGATCTGGGTCCAATAAGCTGTTTTACCACGTGAAGTTTCCAACTTTACGTGCACAACCTCATGAATAAGGGAAATAGGGCTAAAAGATGCACAAAATGAGTAGATCCATGGCTAATATGCAATGTAACTCCAAAAAGACAGTAGATCTGGGCTCTACAACACCCCAACATTCAGATCCAAAGGTATTTCGACTTATTAAGACATTCATGCAAACATAAGGCTTGGAACAAACATCAAATAGCTCTTAGAAGAGCTCTAATGGAAGTTTAAAGCATATAACAAGAAGGGAACTCCGAAAATACCTCAATAAACTCAGATTTGCCCTTGGATCTTTGCACTACAACTCGTTTCCTTGCTTCTTTCTTCTTCTCCTTCTTCACACCTTCACAATAATGGCACCAAATCACTTATAAGCTCTCAAAAGAGGATTAGGGTTCTCTCACTGTGTTCTCAGGGTGAAAGTGGAGAGAATGAGGCTATAATGTGGTTTAAATAGTGGGCAAACCCGGTGATTTAGGGTTTCACCCAGACGGACGGACTCGCCGAGTCCGGGATATGGACTCGTCGAGTCCCCGGCTCCCGCGTGCACAAAATACGCGACCCAACTCGGCGAGTCAGGCTAGAACTCGCCGAGTCCCTCTTGAAAACTTAGACAATTAACAATTAATTAACATACCGGGAACGGGTCGTTACAATTCTCCCCCACTTGTCTCAGACTTCGTCCTCGAAGTCTGCTACGGCTGGATCTGCGAATAACTCCGGGTAGTGCGTTCTCATCTCTTCCTCAGCCTCCCACGTCCATTCAGATCCCTTCCGGTGCTGCCACTGCACCTTCACTAGCTGAATGACCTTGTTCCTCAAGGTCTTGATCTTCCGATCCAGAATCGCGACCAGCCTCTCAATATAGTTCAGGCTGCTATCAACCTGAATATCCTCTAGGGGAACGACTGCTGACTCATCCACCAAACACTTTCTCAACTGCGACACGTGGAAAGTGTTGTGGATCTGACTAAGCTCTTCAGGAAGATCTAACCGATAAGCAACCCGACCCACCCGGGCCATAACCCTGAAAGGACCAATAAATCTGGGGCCCAGCTTGCCCCTCTTCCGGAACCTGATGACACCTTTCCAAGGTGAGACTTTCAGAAGAACCATATCTCCCACCTGGAACTCCAAGTCCGAACGCCTCCTGTCAGCGTAGCTCTTCTGCCGACTCTGCGCAGTCTGCAGCCTACTACGGACCTGCTGGATCAACTCAGTCGTCTTGAGCACCACTTCGGTGCTCCCGATGACTCGCTGACCGACCTCGCCCCAACAAATCGGGGTCCTACACTTCCTACCATACAGCATCTCAAAAGGAGGTCGATCAATACTCGCATGGTAACTGTTGTTATACGAGAATTCCGCTAACGGAAGATACATATCCCAACTGCCCCCAAAATCTAGAACACATGCCCTAAGCATGTCCTCAAGAGTCTGAATCGTCCTCTCGCTCTGCCCGTCAGTCTGAGGGTGGAAAGCGGTGCTAAAATGAAGACGAGTACCCATCTCGTCGTGGAACCACTTCCAGAATCTGGAGGTGAAACGAACATCTCGGTCTGACACCACCGATACTGGCACTCCATGACGTGCCACTATCTCTCGCATATAGATATCGGCTAACTTTTCCGCCGATATACTCTCCTGGATCGGGATAAAATGGGCACTCTTCGTTAACCGATCCACCACTACCCATATCGAATCCACTCCATGTGCGGTCCTGGGAAGTTTGGTGATAAAATCCATGGTGATATCCTCCCATTTCCACACGGGAATGTCCAACGGCTGCATCTTGCCGTGAGGTCTCTGGTGCTCCGCCTTGACCTTCCGGCAGGTCAAGCATCTCTCAACGTACCAAGCGACGTCCCGCTTCATGCAGGGCCACCAATAATCAGGTCGAAGATCTCGATACATCTTCGTCGCCCCTGGGTGGATAGAAAATCGAGACTTATGAGCCTCGTCCATCAATACCTGCCGTACTCCACCCCAGTACGGTACCCACACCCTACCATGAAGCGTCAACAAACCCCGACTATCGTAATCAAACGATGCTACTCGACCCACTATCCTCTCACATTTCTGCCTCTCCTCCTTGAGGCCCTCCACCTGAGCCTCCTTGATCCGCTCCAACAGCGGAGTGATCACTGTCATCCTCATGCACATATCCCTGATAGGGGCCGCCGACACTTTGCGGCTTAGGGCATCGGCCACCACGTTGGCCTTCCCTGGATGATAAAGGATCTCACAATCATAATCCTTTAGTACGTCCAACCACCTCCTCTGCCTGATGTTCAGACTCGGCTGATCCATAAGATACCGCAAACTCTTGTGATCCGTGTATATAGTACAACGGACCCCATACAGGTAATGTCTCCAAATCTTGAGGGCAAACACAACTGCCCCCAGCTCCAAATCATGGGTAGGATAGTTAGCCTCGTGAGGCTTCAACTGTCTCGAGGCATAAGCTACCACATGGCCTCGCTGCATCAATACTGCTCCCATACCTGTGATTGAAGCATCACAGTAGACTACGAAGTCCTCTACTCCTTCCGGCAAGATAAGGATCGGTGCCTCGCACAATTTCTGTCTGAGAGTCTCGAACGCCGCCTGCTGCTCAGGCCCCCAGCGGAATACCACCGACTTCTTGGTTAGTCGGGTGAGTGGCACTGCTATCTTGGAGAAGTCCTGAATAAATCTCCGATAATACCCTGCCAACCCTAGGAAGCTCCGAATCTCAGATGGAGACCTCGGGACCTCCCACTGCATCACGGCCTCAATCTTGGCCGGATCTACCAAAATACCCTTCTGGTTGACGAGATGGCCAAGAAACTGCACCTCGCGCAACCAGAACTCACACTTGGAGAACTTTGCGAAAAGTCTCTCCCTCCTCAAAGTCTCCAACACCTCCCGCAGGTGCTCCTCGTGCTGCCCCTGAGTCTTGGAATATACCAAGATGTCATCTATGAATACTATCACCGACCGATCCAACATCGGTCTGCACACGCGGTTCATGAGATCCATGAACGCGGCTGGGGCATTGGTGAGCCCAAACGGCATCACCACGAACTCATAATGACCATACCGGGTCCTGAAAGCAGTCTTCTGTACATCCTCATCTCTAACCCTCATCTGATGATATCCAGAGCGTAGATCGATCTTGGAGAACCAAGACGCTCCCTGAAGCTGATCAAACAAATCATCTATCCTCGGAAGTGGGTAACGGTTCTTCACCGTTACTTTGTTCAACTCCCGATAGTCAATGCACATCCGATGCGACCCATCCTTCTTCCTCACAAATAAGATCGGCGCTCCCCAAGGCGAACTGCTCGGCCGAATGAAACCCTTGTCTAACAGCTCCTGAAGCTATGTAGACAACTCCTGCATCTCAGGGGGAGCTAGCCGATATGGTGCTTTGGCTATCGGAGCCGCACCAGGAACTAGATCGATCCTGAACTCAACCTGTCTCTTTGGAGGTATCCCCGGCAAATCCTCGGGAAACACATCCGGGTAATCTCGAACAATAGGAACATCATCAATTGTCGTCTTGCCCTTCTCCCGGGCATCCAAGACGTATGCGATAAAACCGGCGCAACCCTGCTGAACATAGCGCCTCGCCCTTGCGGCGGAACAAAAGATCGGACCACGCTGTGGCCTCTCGCCCTGAATCACTAACTCTCCCCCACTGGGAGTGCGAACCCTCACTAGCTGAAGCTCACAATCAATCACCGCCCCATTGGGGCTTAGCCAATCCATGCCCACGATAACTTTATTCCCTCGCAGGGGAATAGGAACCAGGTCTACTGAAAACTGCTCATCGAATATCTGAAGAGAACACCCTCTATGCACTCTGCCGACCCTCACGGTCCTATCATCTGCTATCTCAACCTCTAACAGACAATCCAGCTCCCCTGGAGCTCTGCTAAATTTCTTGCTAAGCGCAAGCGATACAAATGATCGGGTAGCTCCCGAATCGAACAATACCAAAGCAGAAATGCCGTTCACCAAGAACGACCCTAAATAAAGCATATCATCAAGAAATATACAAACGGTAACAATAATAATCAAAAGGTGAAGGAAAGATACCTACCCGTCACCACATCAGGAGTCGCTCGTGCCTCCTCTGTTGTCATCTGAAACGCCCGGCTCTTCGCTGCTGGTGCATCAGATCGGCCCTGCCGGCCATCTGTAATCCTCAAGGTGGCAGGGGCAGGTGCAACCACCTTCCCTGCTGCAGCTAGACTGGGACACTGGGACTTTTTATGTCCCCTCTGATTGCACTGAAAGCAAATCAGGTCTGATGCTGAAACCGCAGTAGCAGGGGCCGTACAATCCCTGCTCATATGCCCAATCCGACCGCACTTGTAGCAGCCGGAACTCCCTGCCTTGCACGCCCCCTCGTGCATCCTCCCACACTTGCCACACCGACCGTGGCTCTGCTGACTCCTGGACCTGTGATCTGAAACCTTGGGCTTTTTGCCCGCACTACCTGAACCCGAAACCGCCTCCGGTTTCCTCTTCCTCTCCATCTCGAGATCAATCTCCCTCTCCCTGGCTCTAGCAATCATGTCGTCCAGCGTTTTACAACTGGACCGGCTCACAAACATGCGGATATCACTCCGCAACATCTCATGATAAAGGGCCTTCTTCATCTCCTCATCGGCTGCATACTGAGGAACAAGAAGAGCCCTCTCCCTGAACTTGGCGGTGATCTCCGCCACTGACTCGGTAGTCTGAGTAAGATCCTGGAACTCCCTGGCTAGCTGCTGCACCTCAATGACCGGTGCAAACTCCGCCCTGAACCTGGTAGAGAAATCAGTCCAGGTCATAGCATCCAATGCCGCATCATCCCCGATGGCGTGTCCGACCTCCTCCCACCAATCTCGTGCCCTGTCCTTCAGTAGACAGGATGCCAATCTGACCTTGTCCCCCTCGGGACACCTGCTAGTGCGGAAGGCGTTGGCCACATCCGCCAACCATCTAGTACTCGCTATGGGGTCCCGCGCCCCATGATAGTCTGGAGCTCCGCACGCCCTGAACTCCCTGAATGTAAGAGTGCGCGACCCCATCACGGCCGCCATCTCAGCCCGGAAAGTACTCAGTCTCTCATCCATCATCTCCAAAATACCCTCCTTGATCAAACCGAAGATCACAGGAGTCTGCTCCAATATGATGCGGGTAACCTCAGAAGAAAGGAACTCTCTGGTCTGCTCATCCATCTGCCCGACCTCCGGGCCTGATCCCGATCCTGATCCCCCTCCGGCATCTGAGCTGCCGCCTGCTGGTCTCGGGCGCAAAACTACCATTCTGAAACATATCATAACAACATCAGAACATTGAAATATCTCAAGGGATCATGACACTGCTACTAGCTTCCTGGTCTTGTCTTGGCCTTCCTTGATTCGAGTACGGATCCTCTGCTTTCAGTAGTACGGGCCCATACTACCTTCCACATCTATCCGTACTTTCCTCAAGAACTACCTTGACTCCACCAAGTCACTTCTACTACTGCTATTCTCTGCTACTCTCATCCTAGGCTTGCCCTAGGAAAATCTCAGGCTCAACACAACTGGTCCTCAGCTGCTGAAGGTTTCCTCATAACGCCAATTAGCCATTACCTAAACACCATCACATGTGATGAGGATCAGATAATCCTTCGAGTAAAAGACCCGTCCCTATAATGGTTGGACTCAAACAAGAGCTGCGCAATAGGGCCAGTTCCAGTACTCTGAGATTATTCAATCCTAGTCACATGTGGTGTGACGTGTTCACCTAATGGCTAACTCCCATCACTCGGAACCCCACTAAGCATAAAGCAAGCAGCATTCGGACACGGAAAACAGACTCAAGCAAACTATTCTCATAATAAGAAACTGCACCAGCATACTAAGCTCCTGCTATCAGGCATAACCTAATCAGGCTATCCTACTGCTGTTTACTCAGTACTAGCATGCAATACTCATAAAGCTGTAACACATAAGCAGGCACATAAGGCATTCTCCTAAATCCTTAGTCCTATACTAGCATGCTGTTCTACTAAAACTGAAATTGAACAAATAACTTGTATGGGTAATTTGGGAGTACTTACTTGAGCTCGGCTGACCGCATGCACACACCTCTATCTTGTTTAAAAAAGATTCTTCCTTTCTAAGTACTTTCAAAATTCTTTTTATAAAACGTTTTTATTTTAATAAAATCTTTCATTTCCCTTAGTTTGAGTTCAGATACACCCGGAAGTGTATCCGAATCCCTCAAACCAGGGCTCTGATACCAACTTGAAACGACCCAAAAATACGACCCAAAAATTTTTGTTTTTAATATAATCAAAACTGTAATCAGAGTATCATATGATAAAACCATGCGTGATGTATTCCAAAACATAATAAAATACTGAGCGGAAAACTGTATCATGCTACATCAAATCAAACAACTAAATCAATCCCAGGCTAAAGCTGAGGCGGTGGTGTGTGCGATGCCGTCATCCCGAGCTCTTCCCTTTGCTTGCGGAAGTACCTGAAACCAAAACTGAAACTGTAAGCACGAAGCTTAGTGAGCTCCCCCAAAATACCACATACCATACATAACAATATCATATAAACACATATCGGGCCTTGCCCACTGCATTGGGACGAAGCCCGGAAACTGCATCGGACCGAAGTCCGGAACTGACTGGGACCTTGTCCCCTGCATCGGACCAAGGTCCGGAACTAACTGCATCGGACCGAAGTCCGGAACTGACTGCATCGGACCGAAGTCTGGAACTGACTGCATCGGACCGAAGTCCGGAACTGACTGCATCGGACCGAAGTCCGGAACTGACTGCATCGGACCGAAGTCCGGAACTGACTGCATCGGACCGAAGTCCGGAACTGAGCATAGTATAGCATATCATAACAACTAGCATGAACACATATACTGCATACTACATCGGGCCGTAGCCCGGAACACATAATACATAACACATAAAACATAGCTCACAATTCCTGTCTGAGCCACGAAGGCATCAAACATACTAACTACTGCATCGGATCAAGTCCGGAAACTACTGCTAACTGGACGGGCCGGCATTGTGGCCTTAGACCCGTCCCTACTGGAAGGAAACTCACCTCGTAAACTGGCGGCTGAGTGTGTGTCTCTGAAAGCTAACGGCTGCTGCTCCTGAATCTCCTCGGCTACAAGTCCATGAACACACTCAATCAAATACTAAACACTGCACTTGGGGTAAAATGACTCTTTTACCCTTGGTCAAAGTCAACTTACTTTTGGGGCTGACTCGCCGAGTTGGGCCGCCCAACTCGCCGAGTCTCACTCTCACTTCCAACTCATACTCACTGCGACTCGTCGAGTGTGGCATCGACTCGACGAGTACCCTCTCGATCCAAGAACTCAGACAATCTTCATCCGACTCGCCGAGTGGTATGAACAGACTCGACGAGTTGTTCTTGATCCTAAGGAGATTGCCTTGGACTCGCCGAGTTGTATGAACAACTCGTCGAGTCCCTCCATCACTGAGTCTACCCTCAACTCGCTGAGTCCACTCTCTAACTCACTGGGTGCACTCGGCACTGCTAAAAACGAAGGAATCGGGGACTCGCGACCCGACTCGCCGAGTCGCTCATCCCGACTCGCCGAGTCGCTGCCATGCAGCTAGTTTTTACTCGATTTCTCTTGAATCGAACACATGCAAATGATAGATCTGGGTCCAATAAGCTGTTTTACCACGTAAAGTTTCCAACTTTACGTGCACAACCTCATGAATAAGGGAAATAGGGCTAAAAGATGCACAAAATGAGTAGATCCATGGCTAATATGCAATGTAACTCCGAAAAGACAGTAGATCTGGGCTCTACAACACCCCAACATTCAGATCCAAAGGTATTTCGACTTATTAAGACATTCATGCAAACATAAGGCTTGGAACAAACATCAAATAGCTCTTAGAAGAGCTCTAATGGAAGTTTAAAGCATATAACAAGAAGGGAACTCCGAAAATACCTCAATAAACTCAGATTTGCCCTTGGATCTTTGCACTACAACTCGTTTCCTTGCTTCTTTCTTCTTCTCCTTCTTCACACCTTCACAATAATGGCACCAAATCACTTATAAGCTCTCAAGGGAGGATTAGGGTTCTCTCACTGTGTTCTCAGGGTGAAAGTGGCGAGAATGAGGCTATAATGTGGTTTAAATAGTGGGCAAACCCGGGGATTTAGGGTTTCACCCAGACGGACGGACTCGCCGAGTCCGGGATATGGACTCGTCGAGTCCCCGGCTCCCGCGTGCACAAAATACGCGACCCAACTCGGCGAGTCAGGCTAGAACTCGCCGAGTCCCTCTTGAAAACTTAAACAATTAACAATTAATTAACATACCGGGAACGGGTCGTTACAACAACCCAACGAGGAACAGGGAGTAGGGAGGAAGCACACATCTTAAATCTTTTTGATCTCAACTATATACCACCTTTATGCATATACCTGGTTATAGTGGTCAGTCTCATGAGTTCTGTCCTCTGGGTTCACGAACCTGACGTGCGAGGTGCGAAGGGTCTTTCTAGGGAATCTACGGAGTATGCTTCAGATGGTTATCGTCTTCTGGAGTATCTTGCAGTGTCTTTCGCTTCGGTTTCCATATGACTAAGAGGGGTTAGTCAACAGCGCGCGGTACCCTTCTCTTGGGTACTTCGGAAGGTTTGAGATAAGAGGGATGACTGACGGATCGTATTAGTTTTTATTATTCTTATTTTGTTTAGGTTCAGAAGATCCTTTATTTTCCGAAAGGGCTATGGAGAAAGTTCCGTTTACACAACACTAAGGATGTACACATGGTTGCACCAAGTCAAACCATGATTGATAGAGTCGTCAAAGTTGGCATACCTCGACATGATATAGAATGAGGATCGATAGAGTCATGCGCCGAACATGCACTCAAGTTCTAGGCGTTTTAGGTTTCGTCCTGTGTATCGTTGTCGCGGATACTTGGACCGATAGAGTCGACGCGGAACTATAGAGGGTCCCGAGTGTTTTCTGAATAGAGTACCTTTTTATGAATGGATTCTCACGAGGCATTTCTATAATTGCCTCACATATACTAGTCATGCATAATTAAGATGGGGACGATTGTTGACTGAGCGACTCCACCTTAAATCCACAACCAAACGAGGAACAGGAAATGAGGCGGCATTCACTCACTCTAGGTCTATCCACCTCAATTATACATGGCCGTGACGTATATGTTTAGCCATTATAGTTTTACCTGATGAAAATTTAAATTTCATAACAGTGTTGCGACTTTCACTTTAATGGGAAATAATTACACTTAGAGTTAGTCTTTTAATGTTTTCGGTTAGTTATCTGAGATCGAGAGATGTACCCAAATATACCGGTTTCCTTAATGCTTCTCCCTAAGCATTATAGTTAGACTCCACCTGTGTCCTTGTCCTTTCCTTCAGTTGGGCAGTCCTTCTTGAAGTGTCCAATCTCACCACATAGACGACAAACTGGATTGGCTGTCAAATTGGTGGTTGATGTAATGAACTCAACCGGGGTTCTGCAGACGCGAGCAGTATGCCCCAACATGTGGCACCTAACATAATAAAGTTCCCGACATATACCATGATGATGGTAGCTGCACTTGCTGCAGTGGGGAAAGTTTCTTAGGTATGGTATTTTTGAAGTAGGGATGGAAGGGTTGGCAGGGGTATTGACTGCCTCAGCTCGTTGCCCTTCGGAAAGTCCTTGAGCCGAGGTACTTCCCTCCTCGATTTTGATCTTTCTCTTCAGTGGATTTGAGTGAAGTTCTTGAGTGGATGGGTATACAGAGTTTTGTTGCTACTATCCATTCGTGGGATCGGAATTCCCGATAGGGCTCTTGCTAACATTGGCGTTGTTAGCACTCAGCTGAGCCATGACAGCTGCTACGGCTGTCGAGACTGCAGCTTGAAACGTAGCTTCATCGAATATGAGAGTAGGTTTCTTGCTTGTGGATTGGTTACGCTTCTTTGGAGGCATGGTTTTTCCTACATGGAAAGGAACACAAGATAATGAGAGACGATTGCTAACCCCGGACCTATCTGTCCTGACTGTATTAAGCATAAATTTTTCCCGTGCCTCAGATGTTGGCTGTCTGAGTGTCGACCTACATCCCTATGATGTAGTCCTGGTGTACAAGGTAGGAGTGTGAGTATCGGAAAAAGCTATAAGATGGGAATCATTCCTACTAAGTTACCTTTATACTGGGAAAGGTTTCACTCTCCGACCTGGAAAGATTTGAGAACAGTTCGGAACGAAGTCCACGGGAAGAAAAGCTCATGAATACTTATAGCTAAATGTCCTCAATAGAGGTGTTGGGATCCGCTTTAATCGTGTTACTGGCATCGGGAAATGGCGATTTACCTAACACATAGTGTGAGTAGTGTAACCACTAACTCACTAAATTGTATTATTTTATGGGTGTATTAGCGCGACGAACACGAGGAAAAGACACTTCTCGGGTTCCATGTACTAGCTCCCTCTGTCTGCCTCGTATCTTTGACTGGTATCGACGTTGGTTTCGTTCGGGTAGTTACCTAGGGTTCTTTTCTCATGAAGACACATTGAGTTTCTACTCCACCTTACTTCCGAATCCGACTCTGGGTGTCATCACTTCATGATGGATGAATGGAAATTTCGGAGGTTTTAGGCGAATTTCTCACCGATGTCCCTAAAAGATATGGGCACTTGGTGAATTCAATAGTCTCGACCTAGTTCATTCGTTTCCGAGCTGGAAATCTTCTCAATAAACTTCTTCGGGGTCGGAATCAACTCTTCTGCCGAGCACTGAAAAGGATAGGGTTTTCTACAGGGTTCGTGCGAGAATGGAAATGTCTAAAGAATCCTAAGAGATTATTAACATTTCACTGGATAATCCTTATAGAGTCCTGCTACGATTACACAGGGTATACAAATCATATATAGCTTAGATCCGATAGGCCTTCGAATATGTGATGCTACTCTATATCCACATCCAAATAAGGAAAAGGAAGTAGGGCGAAACTACACATTCTTAGCCTATGGGATCCTTATTATATATAACCTTGGGAGTATACTCTCTGTAATTGTAGGTATATCAATAAGGATCGTTTTAGTTCTTCACGCAAGGTTAGTTATGGATCCTAAAATACCCCTATGGTATTTTAATTCTTGTTTGTTTCTTATCTTCTGATTATGATTCTGGGATTAATGTGAGTCTTTTAGTATTCCAAAATACTCCTATAGTATTTTAAACTTTATCTTTGGCTCTAGCATTCCTAGTTGGTAAGTTTTAGACCTGTTGCGACACCACTATCACTCCCAAGCACACGTTCATCGCATCTCGAATAAATGTACTTGATCAGGTTACATTTATTCCAGCTTACGATTACATAACTGCCCAGGTTTGACGGCGATGCTCAACATCCGAAGACTTTTATTATTGTTCTTCTTGTGATACTTGTGTTCGAGTGTTTAGATTCTGGATGTTCTTATACTTTGGTAAAATATGGTTATATTTTAAAGTATAATTCTTGGTCAGAGTGTTTTATCCCTTTGTATTTATAGGCTGTATATCTTTTATGAATTGATATACTTAGCTCACTATAAAGAATGCGCTGATACCAATCTATCACACCCCAAAACCGGAATGGCGGAAACGTTATGGGGTGGATGACGTCATGTCAAGTATCACAACATATGTAGTATAGTAAATCAAAGTACAACAATCATTGCATTAACAGTAATAGTTTTACATGGTTTTCATTACAATACATCAAAGTAATACAGATAATGATATAAAAGCAGCTTGGTACTAAATTGTCTTCATCAAAAGCTCCGGGGAGGTAATTGTCTAATGCTGACCTGAGAATACAAGTTATTTGAAAAGCGAGTATCAGCATTTTTACAAATGCTGGTGAGTTCATAAGTATTTAGTGTCATTTTATTCAAATAACTTTAATAAAAGTGGTAGTTTTAGAGTATCCATTAAATTACTGTGTTTTCCAGAAAATCCTATATTTTCTTTAATAAAAGCAGTCTTCTACCAAGACTGGACGGGGTTATGTGGTAAAAAGTAGTTTTCCCTTAATCGATATCATTATCAAAGTACATAATTTGATTATTAAAGAAAGCAAGAGAAATCAGGGAAATAACATACGCCTCAGCAGTGAAGACTGCTGACTAAGGCAAAAGGAATCATAGACTCAAGGAGGGTATCAAATGAACGGTATGCCTGGCTCAGTCTAACAAAGGGAGATATAGGCCCCAGACGGTACCAAATGAAAGGTACAACTGGCAAGGACTATACAGAGAATACGGAACCCAGACAGTATCAAATGAAAGATACAGCTAGTAAGGTCTAAAACAGTGTGACTCTGAGAATGGGTTTCCAGCATACAGTGTAAGTGTGAAATACCGTTACCTTAAGGCCATGAATTATAAGGTAACCTGGGATACTCGTAACCATACTAACCGACACTAGAGTACTTGACGCCCTACAAGCGTCTATATAAAATATGACATTGGTCACCCCTTGGCTTGGTAGGTCGTGGACTGTAGCTAGCAGTCAGGGTGCGGGGGTGTTAATCCTGTATAGATCTATACACACAATGTCCGCTCTCCCAACAGGAGACTCTGGTTACCAACTAGACGACGGAGAAGGGTGTGTCCCGAAGATGCATCCCAAATAGTGGGTAGCGGGTTTCCAATATAAGTGTTGAACTAGCGGTAGAGACTCATAACCGAACTGACTAATGTAAACCTGTATATCTATGTGTGTATACATAATATATGACTAATGAATCAAACGAACTTCGGACGGACATCCGATCCCACCAGACCACATCTCAACGAAGAAAAGGAAATAGGGCGAACAAGCCTTCCTAAGTCCTTCAATCATTATTTATATACATCTATCCAAGCATATGCATACATCCAACTACGTTTGAGTGTGTAACAAGTGGAGACGTATCGTGAAGTATAACTAAATCATGATGTATAAGCGACTCGTGTGGAATAACCAAACCGTGAAGTGTAAACGAATAGTGAAACATCCCAAAATAAGACCAAAAAAAAATTTGTTTAACAATTACTAAAATACTAAGATAATATCATAAAATAAAACTCATACGTCAATATCTCAAATCAATAGCAAAGTGTTATGTAGACTGTGTTAGAACTGCATCAAATCACATTTATGAAAAACTAAAACATCTCCTAGGACAACTGAAACTGTGGTGTATGCGATGCCATCAACCCGAGCTCTTCCCTTTGCTTGCAGAAGTACCTGAAACCAAAACTGAAACTGTAAGCACGAAGCTTAGTGAGCTCCCCAAACTACCACATACCATACGATACATATAAACACATACTGGGCCTTGCCCACTGCATCGGACCGAAGTCCGGAACTAACCAGGGCCTTGCCCTCTGCATCGGATCGAAAGTCCGGAACTTCTGAGGCCTTACCTCCTGTATCAGACTGAAATCCGGAACTAACTGCATCGGACCGAAGTCCAGAACTAACCGCATCTAACCGAAGTCTGGAATTAACTGCATCGGACAGAAGTCCGGAACTACTGAACATAGCATAACATAAACATATCAACTAGCATGAACACATAAACTGCATACTACATCGGGCTGTAACCCGGAACACATAACACATAAATCCTGTCTGAGCCACGAAGGCATCAAACATACTAAAATCTGCATCGGACCGAATTCTGGAAACTACTACTAGCTATACGGGCCGGCATTGTGGCCTTAGACCCGTTCCTACTGAAAGGAAACTCACCTCGTGATCTGGCTGCTGAGTGTATGGCTCTGGAAGCTATTTGCTGCTGCTCCAGTATCTCCCCGGCTACAATTCCACAAATACACTCAATCAAATACTAATAACTGCATTGGGGTAAAATGACTCTTTTACCCCTGGCTAAAGTCAACTCTCCTGGTCAAAGTCAACTTACAGTTGACCTGACTCGCCGATTTGGGCCGCCAACTCACCGAGTCCCTACTCTCATTTCTCAACCCTGCTCGCTGCTACTTGTTGAGTATGGCATGAACTCGACGAGTTCCCATTCGATTCTAAAACTCAGGCTATCTGCATCCGACTCGCCGAGTTGTTCTTGAATCTAAGAAGATTGTCTTAGACTCGCCGAGTTGTATGAACAACTCGTCGAGTCCCTCCATTACTGAGTCTAACCTCCGACTCACTAAGTCCATGCTACTACTCACTGGTCCCCACTCGGAATCACTCAAAGGGGAAAGATCAGGGACTCGCGACTCGACTCGCCGAGTCACATGCATGCAGTTACTAAAAACTCGATTCTGCTCAAAACCACTGCATACAATTTATAGATTTGAGTTCCTAAGGCTGGTTTACCACGTAAAGTTTCCAACTTTACGTGTACAAATGCATGAAAAAAGATATAAAGGCTAAAAAGGCACTTGGAAGAATAGATCTAGGGCTATCATGCAAAATGGCTCCATAAAGGTGATAGATCTACATTTTTGGAACTGAAACATGGCTATATCTGAAGGCTAAGCAATCTAATATGATTTCTCTACTATGAACAAGCTAAGGAATGGATAAAATGGGCTAAATATGCATATAAAGGAGAATCAATCATAGAAACAGAAGGAATCCGATTATTACCTCAATAAACTCTGAAATGGGTGCAAGACCTTGGATCTTCTTCTTCTCCTTTGGATCTAGCCTCCTTCTTCTCTTCAAACTTCAAGATTTACACAAGAAATGCTCAAATACTCAATGGAATGGTTAGGGTTTGATAAATAATGATTTGAGGGTGAAGGAGACGAGTTTGGGGGCTCATAAGATGGTTTAAATAGGGTGCAAACCCGGGGAGTTAGGGTTTCTACCTGGCAGGCTGACTCGCCGAGTCCCGAATATGGACTCGCCGAGTCGCCGATCTATACGCTGCTCAAGATCACGACTCTACTCGACGAGTCGGGCCATAGACTCATCGAGCCCCTCTGCAAACTTCAAAAATAAATAATATAAAAACAACGTACCATAGACGGGTCGTTACAAATAGTGTGGAATAACCAAATCGTGAAGTGTAAACGAATAGTGTGGGATAACCGACTCGTGATGTATAAGCGAATCGTGAAGCAAAAGTGTCATCAAGTATAAGTGTACCCTGAAGTGGAATCGTTAATAGGTATAAGTGAAACAGAAACGAAATCAAGTATAAGTGAAGAAGAAGCGCATCACTAGGTAAAAGCGTATCAAATAGGAGTTTAAACTAAGTAGAAGTAAAGCGGCAGTATCAAACAAGTGAGGGTATATAACATGAAAGAAAGCCTTGATGAAAACCTGGGAAAAACCTTTATAAAATCGCAACTTAGTATTCTTTGGTAAAATAAGTTTGAAAACCTTTAGAAATCCTTTGGGAAACCTATATAAACAAGTTCTAATGAAACTTTGATAAAACAATATAAGAGATTTGAACAAGTGAAAATATTTTAGAAAATCATTTATAGTTTCATACTTGGTAAAACAGTTTACAGTGTAGTAAATCCTTGTGCATGCGGGTTATCAATCACACGTGATTGATATGATAATTGGCATGTTTAACTTGTATTCCCCCCTATAAAACATGTAAAAACGTTTAAAAGGTTCATTCAGGGGTATGAACTCACCTGATGTAAGTGGATCCGACGGAGGTGCCGGTTGAGTGTTTAGTGTCAAGTAAAGACTTGGACACACTTAGTGACCTATTAACATATGATAACATATGTTTACATATAATTAGTATATATAATACCAATTAAACAAGTATACGCATCCTAAAGTGCGGAAAACACTTTGATTAAGTGTTTGGGGTGTCCCGGGTAACATTTAAGGGCTTAAATGGCTTAGGAATGGAGTTTACTCTTCAAGAGTAAACTCTATATATAGAGTTCACGGCCCTGGGACAACTCCCCATGAGTTTACGGCCGTAAACTCATGGTGAGGGTGTTTTAGGATGCTTAAAGGTCTCATATCAATGGTAGAATTTTGCTAAGCCCAAATGTAAAGTGTATGGATGGATTTGAGGCACCTTTATGGACCAAATGGGAGTTTACGGTCCCAACCAAGGGAGTTTATGGCTGTAAGCTCCCAAGGACATCTTTCTTGGGTGTGTTAATGGCTTAAGTGATTGAGAATAATTCCTATGTATTTTTCCAAGTCAAATGGGGAGTTTAGGGCACCATTTGGGCACTTAATGGGAGTTTACGGCCGTGAACTCCTATCCCTTTGGTTTTATTGAGGTTTAAGGCCCTTATAACAATGGTATTGCATTCAAGCTATTTTTCCAAGACCATAGGGGGTGTTTAGGGCATTTCTAACACATGGAATGGAGTTTACTCCCCATGAAGGGGATTTTACGGCCCAAGCAAGTTCTTGGGTAGTAAACTCAAGTTTACTCTCCAAAAACTCATTCCAAGGTGTTCTAAGTCCGAATATGTAAGCGTAAAAGTCATATCTAAGCCTTAGGGGCAATTTGGAGGGGTTTTGGGGCTTAAAAACCCCATTAAATGGTGTTTACGGTCCAAGAGTGTTCTTGGGACATAAACACATCAATTTTGTCCCTATTTTATGTTTTAAACTTGAATTTGCAGGCTAGATAAGCTATTTAACAAGTTAGGATAGGTGGCTTACTCGTTTGGGGCTCTAAACGGACGATTTTTGGCTCGGAATTAAGTTGTAGAGAGAGAGAGAGAGAGAGAGAGAGATAGTGGGGAGAGTGTAGAAAGTCTCTAATGGACTCCACTTACCCTTATATAGGGGTTGGAGTTGGGGCTCAGTGGAAATCTACCCGATACTGCTGTTAAACGGGGCTTTTTGGTTGCACCCGATTAAACGGTCAAATTTTGACTTGGTTGAAACTTAACATTTTTAAGGGCATCTAATGGGTGCTTCTAATTTGTTTCAACCCTTACCAAGTCATTATAATAGTCCCAATATAATTAACCTCTTCCAAAAGGTTAACGGACAGTTAAATAAAACGAAGCTTTTTAACGGAAAAGGTTAAAATTGACGGAATAGATTTCGGGTTGTCACAGTTAACAGTCCTAAGTCCTTTCAATCTTACTTAGATAACTATATCTATATAGACATGATTTTAACAATATAGAAGTTTAAAAGAGTTTAATAAAAGTTTAACATATAAAAGAGTTTTAACCATTTGTATGGCAACAAATGACTTGATGTCAGTTTATAAAATGTTTTGAAGAGTTGTTTGATAAAACAGTTGAAGTATAAGAAAAATTCACTTGTCTGATAGTTATTAATCACATGTGATTGATATAACAACTATAATGTTTCTACTCGTATTCTCCCCCATAAAAGCATTTTAATACATTTAAAATATAAGTTAACGGGGTATGAACTCACCTGTAGTGAGTGATACGAATGACAGATCGGTTGTAGGATGCCAAGTGCTAAGTGAAATCTCGGGCACAAGCGAATCCTAATAAGAATATAATGACACATATATTGATATAATTAGTGTATATAACAACTAATCATGATAGGGAACCACCATAGGGACTAGGGAACACTTGGATTGAAGTGTTACAATCACAAAGGATTGCATTTAAGCGGTTTACGACCACACAATGGAGTTTACGACCATTGTGTTTACGTCCCAGGTGTTCACGGTCAACGGAGTTTACGGAAAACACATGAAAAGGCTTGTGTTCACGGCCAAAGATGATCTTGATGAGGGTTTACGACCAAGGGAGATGCTCATGGCCGTAAACTCTCATTGTTCTTGGGAAAGGTTGTTTTCAAGGGTGTAAGTTAAGAGCTTCTATAGGATAACTAGTATATGGAAGATTACTTACCTTTTGAAGCTTGAAGGAGGTGTTTAAGGCCCAAAAACTAATGTGTGTGTTCTTGAAGATCTAACCCAAAAGATGAATTTCATGGATGAAATCAAAGGGTGATACTAGATTAAGAAGATTAACACCTAATAAAATGGAAGAAATGCTTACTCTTTTGAAGATCAAGTAAAACTCGTGATGATAGTTGAGAGAGAGTTGACTTTTCTTGACTTGGAAGTGTAAGGAATGACCAGAACGAGGGCATAACTCATATATGGGTATGAGTTAACGACCAAGAGGTGTTTACCGCCGTAAAATCTAGTTTACGGTTGTAATCTCCTTACGAATGGAGTTTCCAGCTTGCATGATGCACACTACACTCTAGAAAACACTTCCTAGCATTCCTTCTTGAAGGTAATGGGCTTAATACACTCAAACAGACCCTAAACAGTGCTAAAAGATAGCAGAAACGAGTCTGACTTTGATGGAATTGAATGTTTGTACAAGAGTTAATGAGTTAATGAGAGAATGAATAGCCTTCGGTCATTAGAGTTATGATTAGAGTATCACTTAGAGATATTTATTCCTTGTGTTAGGCGGAGGCTAGTTCGAGATTTGGGAGCGAGGTCTTTACTTGGTGCTTTCCAGGTGAGTTTTCTTACTACACGTTACCTTGAGTGGTAGTTATGTGTGACCGAAAGGTCTTATGTGCTTACATTGAGTATTATGTTATCATGTCTTATGTTTTATGGTGTGCATTACTTCTTTGTGATTTATGCCATGCGGAGCTTTATAGATCGGACCAGAGGGTCCAACGATTTATGAGGCCAGAGGGTCCTTAACCAGACCGGATCGGAGGGTCCAACGAGTTAGATCGGACCAGAGGGTCCAATGAGCTATTGGACCGGAGGGTTCCGCTGAGATACATTGACCGGAGGGTCTTACAAAGTATAGCCTTGAGTGGCGAATTGTTGTATGTGGTATTTTGGAGAACTCGCTAAGCTTTGTGCTTACCGTGTATGTGTTATGTGTTTCAGGTTTCTCAAGATCGCGGGACGGCACCAGCTTGATTGTACACACTAGAGAAAGAGTTAGGAGGATCCTGGATTATTAATGGAGTTGTGCTTTGTAAATTGAATAAACGAGATTCTTATACAATATGTGTAACATCCCAAATATCACGACTAAAATTTTCTTTTTACAACATTACTAAAACCATATTCCAAAAAACCGTATTATAAATCACAACATAATTTCGTAGCATTAATTTGAAATACAAACATATTATCAGAGTAAAACATCCCAGGCTAGCTGACTATGGTGTGTGCACTGCAATCTTTCTGAGCTCCTCTTTTGAAAACTGAGCACCTGAAACCAAAAACTGAAACTGTAAGCACGAAGCTTAGTGAGCTCCCCCAAACTACCACATGCCATACAACACATATAAACACATACTGGGCCTTGCCCACTGCATCGGACCGAAGTCAGGAAACTGCATCAGACCGAAGTCCGGAACTAACCAGGGCCTTGCCCTCTGCATCGGACCGAAGTCCGGAACTAACCAGGGCCTTTCCCTCTGCATCGGACCGAAGTCCGGAACTACTGAGGCCTTGCCTCCTGCATCGGACCGAAATCTGGAACTAACTGCATCGGACCAAAGTCCGGAACTAACTGCATCGGATCGAAGTCTGGAACTGACTGCATCGGACCGAAGTCCGGAACTAACTGCTTTGGACCGAAGTCTGGAACTGACTGCATCGGACAGAAGTCCAAAACTACTGAACATAGCATAGCATAAACATATCAACTAGCATGAACACATAAACTGCATACTGCATCGGGCTGTAACCCGGAACACATAACACATAAATCCTGTCTGAGCCACAAAGGCATCAAACATACTAAAATCTGCATCGGAACGAAATCCGAAAACTACTACTAGCTAAACGGGCCGGCATTGTGGCCTTTGACCCATTCCTACTGGAAGGAAACTCACCTGAACTGCTGAATTCTGCTGGTAACCCTCGAACTGCTAGCCCACCACCGTCTGAAACACTGCTCCTCTAACTATCCGAGCTACCAATAACAAAGCGACACTTAGCCTGACAGTCCTCTAAAAGTCAACTAACTCAACTCCGATCAAAGTCAAGGTCCTGGCCAAAGTCAACCTTCCATGTTGACCCTACTCGCCGAGTCAGTCTACTGACTCGCCGAGTTCGCTGATTTCCGAGTTCTGTCCTATCCAACTCACTGAGTCCCCACTCAACTCTCTAATCTGAGCCTTGACTTGAAGGGTTTGGGGTTTCGCAACCTGACTCGCCGAGTCCAAGAACAGACTCACCGAGTACAAGGCAATCTTCATCTAACTCGACGAGCTGTTCATCCCACTCGTCGAGTTGCACCACTACTTCATGCTACTCGCCGAGTCCACTCAAAGGACTCGCCATGTCCATTCGAATCTCTCTACATGCAGAGGGCTATTAAGTCATGCATGGACTCCAAACTGTAGATCTACCCTTCCCAAGCCTATTCTTCACGTAAAGTTGCAAACTTTACGCGTAGAGAAGGAGATCTAAGCAAAATACACCATGAACTAGGGTTTAAGGCAAAGAGGCTTCATGATCCACTTAAGGGCTGATACTTTGTGCTTCTCAAGACCATCACATGCTCAGATCTGAAGTAGCAACTTCAGATCTAGCTTCTAACTTGAAAGAATAACATCATGGCTAAAAACTCCAACAACAACACATAGATCTAGGTGCAAAGAGGGGTCCAAGAACTAGTTTATTACCTTCAAAATGCTCAGAATGAACTCACAATCCTAGATCTATAGTCCTTTATTGCTCCTCCAAGCTCCTTCTTCCTTCTTCAAGCTTCAATGCACCTTCCAAGTCAATAAATGGCTCAATCAATGGATGTGACGGCTAGGGTTTGATGTCCTGGGTGAAAGAGGCACTAAATGAACCTTAGGGAAGAGAATGAGGCATTTAAATAGGCTCAAAGTCCCGATTTTAGGGTTTTCCTTGTTCAGACCAGACTCGCCGAGTCACCTTGGCCGACTCGCCGAGTCGGTTGCTTACTCCTCGACCCGGACCCCACTCGGATTCGCCGAGTCCCTCCTTGGACTCGCCGAGTCTCCCCTTAAAATTGGGGTTTTCTTTCTTTTCTTGGCTTTCCAACTTTGGGTGTTACAATATGTTATGATAAGTATGCGATTTTTAAATAAAAAATTTGTTGAAAATTTACGGTGTTATAGGGTCCTTATTTTAGTTGGTAAATATCCAGGATAACCCCTGATTTGAATAATAAAATATTCCAAAATTATCTTATTCAAATTGGTTATCATTATCATATAAGGAAGGCTTCCAGAACCCTTCTAGAACCTCACCAAAACCTTTTACACCAGGAAGGTTCTGGAATTGCCTCATTTGCTCAACCATTGAGCAATTACAATTAAAGCCTTACACATTTAATTAATTCTAATTAATCCAAAGTTAAATGCAAATTAATTCTAAATTAATTCATAACCATTTATAATTAATTTATTAATCAAATAATAAATCAACAAATCATTTAGTCACTCTTCTAAAGTTGTTCCTAGTTATTTCTAGTTAATAAGGGCAACCCAAAATGTAACACCCCAAAAATACGAGCCAAAAATTTTATTTTTGAAAACATATATTTAGCAAAACATTCGAATTAAAACGTTTGCTGATCATAACATTTTAATAAGATATCGCATGTCTGGAAAACATTTCATAAAACATAATAATGTCAGAGTACAAATCCCCAGGAAGATCTCATGATGCGGAATACGGAGCATGTGTGTGATGGGCCGCTACCGCGCCAGCTCTTTCCCCTTCGAAGAAGAGGTACCTGAAACCAAAACTGAAAAATTGTAAGCATGAAGCTTAGTGAGTTCCCCCATCATACCGCATACCATACAATCACATATCATACATATTGCCAGGCATTTCTGGGGTGCCCGACCTACTCGGTACGACCATTCTGGGGTGCTGACCTACCCGTGTCAAGCCATTCTGGGGTGCTGACTACCCTTCGGTCCTGATGACCGAACCTCGGGGACTATTTCACCCCTACTGCTACTATCATATATATCGTAACATAACATATTATCAGACATATCTGGGGTGCCTGAACTACCCTTCGGTCCTAGCAACCAAACTCGGGGACTAGTCCCCTCCTACTACCTCTATCGCATATAACGTAAAAAGCTAGCATGCAAACATATCATCATATACTGTCAGACGTATCTGGGGTGTCTGACTACCCTTCGGTCCTAACAACCGAACTCTACTACTATCACATACAACATATCATGCTAGCATATAACATATCAGGTAGTAGCAAACCTAGATGATATCACAAAGACAATCATCTATCATACATCTCCTACTGGTGGGCCGACATTGTGGCCTTAGACCCACCGCTACTGGAAGGGAACTCACCTCGTAGTAGCTGCTGATCTGTGTGGGAATGGTCTGTCTGCTGCTGTTGCTCCGGAAATCCTTCGGATGTAATTCCCACCAAACACTTAGTCAAATACTGCTAACCGCCCTCAGGGTAAATTATCCATTTACCCTTAACAAGTCATGAGTCAAGTCACAGTCAACTGCCAGTTGACCAGACTCGCCGAGTTGGCTTGCCAACTTGCCAAGTCCCTTTCTCTATACCCAAGTCCATGAGTCAAGCAGTGTTTATCGCCTCAGCCCAGAAGAAGACTGGCAGCTTTGAATCACACAACATCGTTCTTGCAGCGTCTTTTAGCGTTCTGTTCCGTCTTTCAGCAACACCATTTTGTTGAGGTCTATGAGCCGAACTAAATTGATGCATGATTCCTTTTTCTGCGCAGAAATGATTGAGAACAGAGTTTTTAAACTATGTTCCATTATCGGTACGAAGTGCCTTCACCCGATTGTTGGTCTGGTTCTCAACTAATACAATAAACTTCTTGATCAATTCAGTAATGCCAGCTTTGTTGGATAGAAAGAAAACCCACGTAAATCGAGAGAAATCATCAATCACAACCAGACAATAAGAACTTTTGTTGATGCTAAGAACATTTACTGGACCAAACAAGTCCATATGAAATAATTGAAGAACCTGGCTAATTGAATTGACCTGTTTTGGCAAATGTGGCTTTCTATCATGCTTTCCTTGAGCACATGACACACACTTTTCAAACGTAATGAAGTCCTTGACTGGAAACCCACGGACCATTTCATTCTTCGCAAGACGATTTAGATTCTTGGCGTTAGCATGGCCTAATCTTTTGTGCCACAACATTGCAGTTTGCTCGGAGATCTTGGAGAAAAGACACGTAACTTGTTCTGGAAGATTGCTATTCATATCAATGATATAGGCGTTTCCATCCCTTTTTGATTTTACAAGAATCCACTCGTCTGGGATGACAAAACCTAGCTTGAGAATCATGCATTCCTTGTCAGTGAAATGCGTAGAATAGCCCTTGTCACAAATTTGAGAAATGCTTAACAAACTATGTTTCAACTCGGGAGCAAAATTAACATTTTCGAAACTTAAAACTCCATTTGAGACAATTCCTCTTTGAGTGATTTTACCACCATCTCAACCCGCAAAAGAGATATATCCCCCATTAAATGATTGAATGTTGTGCAGTTGGGCGATATCTCCCGTCATATGCCGGGAACAGCCGCTGTCGATGAACCAGGGTCTGACAACATTTCCCCGCAAATGTCCCTGCAAAATGTGCGGGTTTAATTAGATTTGGGTACCCAGGTCATGACCTTCCTGGGTGATCCCGATGCCTTTTCAGATTTATCACATTTAGATTTTTCCGAGGACACAAATGATATATTGGAAGTAGGTTTGGGCAACCATTTATAATTAGGTTTTCTAAATGTCCCGGTTGATTTAGAAATAGAGTGTTTATCAGTCTGCTTAAAGCCTGTGTGACTTCTACCAGAGTTGGTTGAAGACCCATTGTGGCTTCGTGACGAGTTTACCCTTGGCTTGGCCGTGCTCAGTTTTGGCAAACTGTCTGGGACTTGGTGATGAAAAACCTTTTTATGTCTTTGAAAAACAACCCGTTTTCTATTCCGTTCATCTGCCCAATCATCATTTCGAGAACGACTTCTAGAGGACTTTCTATTTAAAGACCTTCCTCTGAACTCGTTCTCTCATCTTGGGAGTTTGAAATGTACAAACATACGATTTTAGCAGTTTCTTGCTATATGACCACCAACACCACAATTAAAACAAATTTGTTTGTTACTATTAAAACTTGTGCTACATTGATCAGATTTGTTTTCCATACTATCACCCCTGCTTCTCTCACAAGAACATGAACATGAATTTGGTTGTGAGGCTGGCGAGGGTACATTAGATGGAAAAGCTTGTGATGTTGATGGTTTATCAAAAGTATTATCAGATGCATTCAAATTATCAACCAAAATGTTCAAACCAGACTTTTTCAAAACATTCAAACTAGTATCAGAAATCATAAAAACACCATCACAAAAAACATTGTCTTTAGAAATATCAGAAAACATATTGTCTTTATTAAAAACTAAAGCTTCAGGTTTAAACTCGATTTTATTTTCAGAAACACATCCTTCAACTTCATGCTTTGACTGATTCAAGGATTGATCTGCAGGAGAAGTAGAAATGTTAGTACTTTCAGTATTAATAAATCCTCCCGAAATAAAACCGGAGGGCTTGCCATAAACCATAAATGATTAATTGGTAATCTCATCTTTGGACAAAGGCTTAGGCACATATGAATGATTGAAGGGAGGGGGTACATGATTATACCCTAGACCTTTTGATTGATTCCTTTTAAAGTGCATGCTTTGGTCTATCATATTTGCAACCACCTCACTTGAGAAGTCATATTTTCTAACATCAAGTTTGGCGGTTTCAAACTTTCCTTTCAAAGATTCAACTTCAGCCATTAGCTCAACATTTTGTTTGACTACATAATCATAGTTTTCACATTTGTTACTGTAGTCTTCCTAGAGTCTCCTAAAGTCCTTAATTTTCGATTCTAATTGAGCTTTGAGTGGTTTTTGTCCTTTTCTAAGTTGGTACCCTTCATATCTAAGGTCTTCTACGTCTCTTATCAATTTTTCATTAAGTTCACGAAGAATCCAAAGATTTTCTACTTCACTGCCTAATGTCTCAATTTTGTCATGTAAAGTTTTAACATGGTCAATACAGGCTTGAGAGCATGATGGAAGACTTACCTTGGCTGAATTAGGTTCTTGAGAAGAGGATACCATCAATGCAAACTGCAGCTCTTTCATCTCACTTTCGGCTGCCACAATCTCTGCTAGTGCATCATCACAAACTTGTGCCAGGTGGGCAGCTTCACGTCCAGACAGGTTTAGTGCTTGCATCTGATCCTCCCAATCAAACGACTGAGTGACCATAGCCTTCTCGTTGTTTATTTGACTGCCACTACGATTGTTGCCAACTGTAACCACTGTCCTATCATTATTGAGTCTTTTGTCTGGATGCAGACAATCACGAGCAAAATACCCTGGCTCGTGGCAGTTGAAGCATCGCAGGTTGCCTTTGCTGAACCCAACCTTCTTGTCAGCATTCATTCCCCAGTTATTCTTCCCAATTTTCTTGGCAAATTGCTTTGCCCTAAAGACTGCCATGGCAATTTGCCAAGTGATGTCCATCTCCTCAACATCTTCAGGGTGAATTTGATCAAGATCAGAAAATGATAGTTGAGGTGGAAGGTCCCCGACTACAAGCGCATTGTAGCAATTGACTAATCCTAAAGCGAGAGCAAAATTCTCATCACCCTCCTTTCCTTTTGAAGAGGAGACTCCAGTTGAGGATGAAGCAGATTGAGCTGCCACAAATGATTGATTCTGCGAGAGGGGAATGGCCGTGGTAGAGGAAGCCGATGGAGTTTGAGTCTGAGCTTGCGAAGGAGGTAGATTATAAGATGAACCTGCAAAGGGATGAGAGACAGAAAAGGATGAAAGAGCATTGTTAGAGGAAATGCCAAGATTCGCAGTTGAATACGAGTTCACGTGGTTCATTTCCCGCTGCTTGTCATCAATATCACATGACTTGATGACAGCCATCACTTCAGCGAGCGAGAGGGGGTTGAGATCCTTAGTTTTCTTAATGACAACTACATTCATGTCCCAAGATTTTGGGAGAGCATTCAGTAGCTTCTTGTTCACTTCAGACTTTGTGTAGAAGATTCCAGCCATAGTCATTTCTGTATTAAGAGTTGTGAACCGCTGCAACTGTGATTCAAGTGTCTCTCCAGGGATATAGTTAAACATATTAAAACGTTGTCGCAACATATCTTGGCGACTCTCTCGCATATCTTCATTTCCTTCATACATCTCGATCAGGGCTTCCCACAAAGCTTTAGCCGAGGTATACTCTCTGAACCCTTGAGCGGTGACAAGGCCATGGTCAAGATGTCCAAGGCCTTTTCCTGGTCCTCCACACTTTCAAAATCCTCATCTGTATAATTTTCAATTTTCTTATCAACCACTTGCTCCGTAACTGTAGTGGTTATTCTGACTGGAGTTTTGATGACACATTTCCACAACTTGAAGTCTTTCATTTTTATGTACTTTTCTATTCTATATTTCCACTCGGGAAACCCATCAGCAGACATAAGCCTAGGAATTCGCGTGGTGGTGCCCATGACAACATCGAGCTCTTGAAAATGGTTTTGATTTTGTGATTCAATTTTTTATTTAAGTTAAAATTAATATTTAAAGGTGAATTAAAATTAACTGTTAAAAGAAATTTAATTTACTGCTGAAACGAAGTTCACTGCCGGAAATTGTTTGCGGCCGTAAACTATCAGTTTGTGGCCGTAAACCTGATGATTTTTCGGTTCAAAAAACTTTAACAGTAATTGAAGAAATTAATTTATTTCACTTTAAATAATTCAATATGGTTAAAATATGGTCTTCAAGTTTAACCGACTTGCACCAAAATAGGGTTTACGGCCCAAGAATCTAGACTTCACGGTAGATGAATTTGACTGGTTTGCGACCGTGAACTCGGTGTTTACGGCCGTAAGCTTGGACCGAGAACACAGAATCTTCGATTTTTGGATGAAACAATAAATCCCCTTTTCTGAAACACGCGAACTAGCACCAAATAAACGACTGTAGAATGCCTTTGACGCCGGTCTCGCTCTGATACCAATTGTAAGGTCCAAAATCGGATCTTACCAGAGATCAAAAGCAAACAACAATCACACAAAACGAAATAATAAGCAAAGATGTAAGATACCAAACTTGCATACGTTTTATAGCTTTAAACGTCTGATACAACTTGGTGGAAACCGTGAACACAAAAGGCATCAACAACCAATACGTCTGACACAACCCTATATATATAGACACCTGAGACCGTGAGGAGTTTACAGCCGTAAGGTGTTTACGGCCGTAAACTCAGTTACAACCGTAAACTAACAATTAAAGCTAATTACAAACATACCCCTATTACTAACTGCAAAACCTAGACCAAACCATTATTCCAAGTCCTTCAAAAAGTCAAAAATGGACTATCAATTTGGGACGACAATATTATTAAGTTTCAACTTGTTATTTTAAATTCTATCTTTTTTTTGAACAATAAACTTATATTAAAAAGGAGACTAGCGAGCAGCCAACTAGAAACTCAACACAACAGATTACACCTTGCTGTACTATTTGAGGTTATCAAGATTGACTCAAAATTAAAGATTTGGAAGTGTAACCTAAGAAGTAGAAAAATTACATACGCAAACAGCATAAGAGCAGGTGTATGAGTTATAAATACATGCCAAAAAAACCTTTTAGTATATAGAAAAAAGATGTATACGTTATAATTACGCCAAAATACCTTTTAGTATATAGAAAAATAAAAGAAAAATGTTTAAAATTGTGTATATCAGAAAATTTAAAATTATGTATATAAGAAAAGGGAGATGATATATCTATTTATATTTTTGATCCATTAATTTGAGAAAAAACGTTTTGATCTTTATACTCTTATTTGACTAAAAAAAAGGAAAATACAAATCTAACCATAATTGTTAATCATCATCCCTAATAAATAAAGATCTTTTTGTCACATGTCATATTTTTATTTATTTTGCGATATATAATTTTGTGGTTATTTTAAATTAATTTTTATTCCACATGTTATTTTATGATTTTTTCATTTTATTAAAATTTAGATAGTGTTTAAATGCAATAATAAATACATTTCAATTTCATTAATAAGCTTTCATTCTAATTTCAAAATTTCAAAATTAAATATTCATTAATTTCTTTATTTATTTATTTTAATTATTTGTTTAAATTTAAAAGAGAAAAAAATATTTTAATTTTTATAATTCAATATTTTCTCACTTTTCTTATAAATTCATACTTCTCAAATATTTAGAATTTTATATTTAGTTTTTCTTTTTAATAAAATCATATAATACATGAGTCTCACACCTAGTTATATCAAATAAGAGCAAAAAATAAACCTCTTAGCCAAAAATAGCCCACAAAAGAGTAGTCAACCTATAGTTGACTACGATCAACAACAGTTGATTACTCTTTTATGGTAATTCATCTACTGTTTCGTCAATTTGTCTACTGGTTTGTGTTTTGTATATATATATTTTTTTCATTTCTAAGATATAAAATCGTAGGTTTTTTAAAACCTATGGTTTCTCTCGTTTTAGCCACAGTTTCCCAAACTGTAGCCTACGGTTTTGGGAAAAACATACGGGTTTTTTTATATTATTATTATTATTATTATTATTATTATTATTATTTTTTATTTTAAAAGTCTACTGTTTTGAATTCTCAACAAAGTTTAATAAAATTATTGTTTAAATAATTCTACATCTTATAAGCACTCTTTTTAATACTATATATCACAAAATCAAAAGATAAAACCGTAGCTTTTTTGACAAAACAGTAGATTAAACCTCAAAACAGTAGACTTAAAAAAAAAGGAAAAAAAATGGATTTTTTACCCAAAACCGGAGGCTACGGTTTGGTAAACCGTAGCTAAAACGACAGGAAACCGTAGGTTTTAAAAAACCTACGGTTTTGTATCTTAGAAATGAAAAAAAAAAAATACAAAATACGAAACATTAGACGAATTGGCGAAACGGTTGGCGAACATAGAAACCTACGGTTTCGTGGGTTATATTTGGATATTTACTAATTTTTGGTTAAAAATTGCTAATCACTTTCTTAATTTGGTTAGATTAGTAATTACCCCTTAAAAAATAATCATAATGAATTACACTATTAGAAAATATGGGGTTTATCTACATAAAATAGCTACGGAAAATTTTCGTAGCTAATTACGGAAGACATTAAAGTCAAAAAATATATTCTCTTTTAAAATGGATGGATAAAAACATAACTCTAAATTAATATCACCTCCATAAGAAAACTTTAGAGTAAATTACACAAATGGTTCCTATGGTTTAGGGTAATTTGTGTTTGATCCCTAACTTATGTTTTTTAACTTGGAAGATCATTACTGTTTGTTTTTGTTACACGCTTGGTTCATGTCTTACCTAAAAAAACTATTTTGCCTTTGATTTTTTTAAATATTTAAATAAACACACCCCAACCCCAACCCCCCTTACCTTACCTTACCTATCCCACAATTTTTTCCTATTTAATTAATAATCTTTTTAGGTAAGACAAAGACCAATCGCGTAACAAAAACAAACAGTAGGGACCAAACACGTAACAAAAATAAACAGTAGAAACTTTCCGAGTTAAAAAAGTAAGTTAGGGACCAAACGTACAAATTACCCCAAACCAAATTCGTTGTAATTTACTCAAAACTTTACGAAAAATATTTGTGATATATATGCTTGTATCTAGATACGTCATCAGGGATACATATAAATTGTAAAACTATTTGTAATATCTATTCTTGACGTTTTGTCTGTTACTACCGACCAAATTTAACTTTCAACAGTGTGGTCAACCTTGATTTAAGGGCTTAAAGCATGCCATTTTTGTATGCTCAAAATCCTCAACAATTGCCATAATCTCAGCGATAATGTTACCGCAAGAAAGACCTACCGATAATATTCATGATTGCTAAGATTATATTATTTTGTCACGATTTAACTTATCGTTAAGTTGACCTTAGTTGATATTACAACAAATTGGTTGCCTTTTTTTTTAAACATATTTATAGACTTAAAAGATGCAGAATTACAGATTAATTACATGGTTCACAATTCGCAAAAACAATTTCTATGGTAATTAATTACTTCTGAATTTTAAGATTTTAACTAGCTATAAATTACCTTAATCTTCATACTTAAAACTATGATGCAATGATTATCAAGCATTTCTTATAATAATTTTCACACAGTTAATTATACCTTCTTAATTAATTATACACTTGTAGATATGAGAAAAAAATATTTAATTTATAAATTTAGAAGTGTTGCAGCTTTTTTATATCTATAACCCTGACATCAAATTAGGGTTGTTAAATAAATAAAGCGGTTTACCGGCATTTACCAAACTTATAGGATTTGGTTATGGTTGTATAATAATGGAAGTAATGTTTTTTTACAACAATGTCGATAAAAAGCTACGTGTCCTTATATCTTCTGTTGTATAGTCTTTAATTCCATACACTATGAATAGTTGCCATGGTTAAAAAACACGACAGATCGATTTATACCAAGGCGGAATTAAGAGCTCAAGCAGTGAATTGAAGGACATTGTTCAGTAAAACTACATCGATCTCATAAATATATCCCTTTACTTATAAGGAAGCTAAGTAGCATCCTCCTCTACTTTGAGAACTTTAAAACCTCGGTTTCATAACCATGGTAATGGAAAGGAAAAACATGAGATGTCGCACTCACATCAGGATGATGAAAGGGTTGGGAAGATGAAGGATCGTTACATGTACCTTGATGATGGTGATTATCAAAGGTAATCCCCGAGTGATGATGTGGGTTTGAAGCTAAAAGCTTGTCAAGAAACGACCAATCCGCAGTCAGATTGCTAGTAGCTAATAGCGGTTTGTCTTGTGTTCGCTGATTATGTCCGCTACTACAAGTCCCACATCCAGCTCGACTCGCTGACATTAAACTCAACAAGTTCCTCGAACAATCCATGTCATTAATCATTATCGTACTGGCTTCATTACTTTGTCGTGGTGCTAGAAAATACGGGGTGTGGTCGGGAGGAGAAGTCAACAATGGAGGAAGATGCATGGAACCCTCAAATAATGTTGTATTACTAGCCATGTTGCACTCGTAGCCATGTAGAGCTTGAAGATGTAGAGAATGGCCACCACCGCTGCCATTCTTATTCGTGTCTTGATCAATTAACTGTTGATGGTCATCCTCTTGTTGAAGATCGTCGGCTTGAAATGGGCTTCTCATGTTATGGTTCTTTTTCTTGAATACTCGACACACAACCCAACCATCTTCCTGTTTCACATTAATTAACTAGTAAGCTTTAAAAACGAACAATAACAAGATCAAATGCGTAGACATATATAATCAAGTAATTAATTATAATCTAATCATATATATATATATATATATATATATATATATATATATATATATATATATATATATATATATATATATATATATATATATATATATATATATATATATATATATATATATATACCTGGACTTCTGATGGTGTGGCAGCGTTGGAGTATTGATCATCTAGGCGATACTCATGCATGATCCAATCGGTCTTCTGGCCATGAGGGGCTCTTCCGGTGTAAAATACGAGGGTCTTTCGCATGCCGATTCTTTTGGAATTACTAAGGAGATGAATGGCTTTGTCTCTCCCTGTTGCTTTCCAAAATCCAGCAGTTGTAGCCCGGTTTGTTCGCGTTCCAGTTGGATACTTTTTATCCTTGTGGCTAAAGAAATACCACTCGTTCTGGGGACCCGATCCAATTCTACACTTATCTACATGCAAATTCATCACAAGATGTATAACTTAAGTGAATTATCTCACAAAAAAATCATTTATATATATTGTACATGTAGGATTGTATGCACACCATCAACATGGTCAAAGCCCGGATCCCATATAAACGATGTTAAGATGTAAACAACTCAACCTTAACCAAAGGATAGAGTAGATATATACTGTTTCCAAAGATGACTTTATGTAGAAAGAACATATGCAAATAAAAAGAAACTTAGCTCATTCGAATCCATCATATTCTGTATACTAATAGATGATTTTTAATCAAATAAAAAACAAATGGAACTCATATAACAAATACAATACCCAACATGCATCAACGGATCGGAGCTATAAATATTAAAGAGGTAGACTACGTACCTTTTAGATCCCATGGCTCTAGTTTGTTGAGATCCACTTCTCTAATAACATCAAGATCAATGGCCTCATAAGAAACCTTCTTCCTAAGATAATAGTAGAGCAATTCTTCATCTGTTGGGTGGAATCGAAACCCTGGAGGAACTGAGAGTTGTCCGTTTCCTGTATCCATCATCTCGAGCTAGCTGAAGCCTTGAGAATCTTACAGCTTACTGAAGTTGGTTTTATTTTGCATGCAGAGATAAAATGTATGCAAGGAAGAAGGAAATGTTTAGTTATAAGCTGAAATAAAATGTACGAGTCATGCATATCTAGCTGGCATGTATAGACATTGGGTAAAAGAAGATGACAACTTCTCTGATCCAAATATATATATTCTGAGGATACTGGTCTAGTGATGTTAAATGCTACAGCAATATTTAATGAGAAATGTAAGTCATATTACAGATTACACATACACGGTACGTAGTTTGTTTTTCGAGGAAAAAAATACTTCTTTTTTGGAGTCGAGTTACAAATGAATATGAAATAGGGCAACCTGAAATCAATTTACTTTATGGCGGGTGAATAGGTACTACTTAATCAAGTCTTTGTTTGTTTAAAGCATTTCATTTTTATGGGTCATGGTGTTCGTCAATCCCCACAACAGTAAATTAATATATATATATATATATATATATATATATTTGTGAAATATATAATCAATATTTTAATAAGATCGATTTGTCAAATTATTTTAATTTCAACATGAGTAATAAAACTCTTGGTATAAAGCAAATAGGATGTACGCTATCAACTTAATTGATGTGGAACCATGATCATCAGAAACTTTTTGTTTTTGGCAATGGTTAGTTTTTTGATTGACTGTTTATTCCGTTGAGAATATATTTCGTTGGCATTCTTGGTAAGACTAGTTTTTCCTATTCTTTTTTATTTTTTTCCCCATAATCCTTGTTGGCGATGTTAAATATTATGTACTTATGTATGTATTATGTCCATATTGTAGGTAGGGGTGGTAAATTGTACTATCATTTCGTGTTTCTGTCTCACACGACACGACACGATAAAGTTTTTTTGTAACACGAACACGACACGACACGATGTCGTGTTTTTTTAACTAACACGAAAACGAACGAATTAAAAAACGAAAAACACGACACGATACGACAAATATAACATATACTAAAAACTAGTTTATTTAATGAATATTTTATGAAATATAACACGATAAACACGACAAACAAGAAAAACACGATAAAGAACTGTTAAATTGTGTCAATTTCGTGTCGAATTTTAAACACGGCACGACATCGTGTTTTTACAGTTAACACGAACACGACACGAGCACAAATTCAAATTTTAGTTTCGTCCAAATTTCGTTTCGTATTGTGTATTTTTGTCGTGTCGTGTCATAAATTGCCACCCCTAATTGTAAGGTCTTCATTTTTCACGGAATGGTAAACACGAATGTCAAAAATGTTGTGTGGAATGGCTTTATAAATACTATTTTTTTTTATAAAGAAATTAAAAATGTTGTGTGGAGTTGCGATAAAGACAAATACCTGGGACTTGATGGTTTCTATTTTTTTCTTTTTTTTTATAAAAAGGTACTGAAATATTATTGGTTCAGATGTGGTCAATGTTGTCAAATATTTTGAAGAGCACAAGTTCCTAACCCAGGTAGCAATGCCTCATTTATATCTTTTATCCCCAAAAAGAATGATATGCTCAACCTGACAGAGTACATGTCGATCAACCTAATTTGTTGCATCACTAAAATCATATCTAAAATTCTTACGTGTCGGACATCTCAAAAAAGTTATTGATTTGGTGGCCAGTAGCGAACAATCGACGTTCATCATTAGGAGAAACATTTTGGATGGTCCTTTGGTTGTCAATGAGTTGATCACATGGCCAAAAAGTATAAGTAAAACTTGCTCATGTTCAAGGTGGACTTTGATAAAGCTTTTGATTCTTTAAATTGGATTTTTTTAAAGGACATTATGTGCTAAATGGGATTCGGAGCCACATGGAGAACATGGATTCAAGCTATTCTTTCCTATTCAAAGGTTTTTATTCTTGTGAAAGGGGTTCTTACCGAGGAATTCTTCATGGAAAAAGGGGTAAGACAAGGAGACCCTCTCTCCCATTTTCTTTTTATTTTAGCCATCAAAGGTCTTAAAGTGATGATGGATGAAGCTTTGCAAAAAGGTATATTTCAAGATATAGAGTTGCCTAACTTCGGTCCCAATATATCGCTTTTCCGATATGTAAATGATGCCAACTTTGTGGGGGAATGGTCTAAGGAAAATGCAAGAAACCTTAGGAGAATTCTAACTTGTTTCTACATTGCTTCCAGTCTCAAGGTTAATTTTAAGATGTGTAGAGTAATGGGCATTGGAGTGTCAAGACTCAAGGTTTCTTTTACGACTTGTTTGATGAAGTGCAAAGAAGGTGACATCATGTTCTTATATCTTGGAATGCGTGTGGGTGGGATGAGTTATAGAGTTTCCACATAGGTGCATGCGTCTTATTGAAAATTTTCAAAAGAAACTAAGGTGACATCCTGTTCTTATATCTTGGAATGCGTGTGGGTGGGATGAGTTATAGAGTTTCCATATAGGTGCATGCCTCTTATTGAAAATTTTCAAAAGAAACTTTCTTAATGGAAAGCTAAAACTTTATATAATTGAGGTAGGTTGACCCTTGTAACTTCGGTACTTGGAATCCTTGGGACATACATTTTGTCACTTTATATGGTCCCTAATAAAGTCATTCACAAACCTGAAAGTATGCATACCGACTTCTTATCGGGTAGCATTGCAGATCACAAGAACATCACTTGGAGTACTTGGCACAAGACTATGAACTCAAAGGGAATGAGTGGTTTGGACATTGGCAGCTTAAGGGCTTTTAATCTTGCTCTTATTGCTAAATGTTGGTGGCATTTCAAAGACGGGACATATATGATGTGGAAGAAAGTTATCATGTCTACTTATGGGGATCATGGGGGTGTAGGGGTGGTTAGACCCTTGGTTCATATGCGATTTGTATGGGCATAAATTTCCATGTTTGCCTTGATCTCAAACCTTATAATATTTCTCAACATCTTATTCTATAGAAGCATTGATAATAAGGGTAACTCTATAACTAGTCATTGGTTTTAGGGTTTAGATGTGAATGGTGTTTTCACTATTTCATCACTAGGAAAGAAGTTGACATAACTTACCTAAACTCTAATAATTTTCCCATGTTGTGGATTAAGGTTGTACCAAGGAGAGTAAATATTTTCATTTGTCATGCGAGGCTTCAAAGATTTTTTCCTAGAATAAAACCTAGTTCGTAGAGGGGTAAATATTCCTTCTGTTCTTTGCCCTTTATGTAATTCATTTAATGAGAATGAAGATCATTTGTTCGATGATTGTTCATTCATCAAGGAAGTGGGCGCTCTTTTGATCATCTAGTGGAAGGACTTGCCTCTCTTAAACAATCCTCACTTCTTGGATGGTATGTTAGGTTCTACTATTAATCTCACAAAGGGAAGCAAGAGAGCAGATGCTTTGGAGGCGATCGTAAGAGTGTTCCTTTGGGTTATATGGAACCACATGAATGATTTTGTATTTAACTGTAAGGTAAAAACAATAACTTATTTAGCTTTTGAGGTTAAGTTCTTAGGTTTTTTTATGGATTAAGAATAGAACTAAATAAGGAAGGGGGGTGATCTGGGATTTATGGGTTTATAACCCATTGTACTTCACATTGTAAATGCTTTTCATTTAATAAAGTCTTGTTAAAAAATACTATACTATATGTAATAATTGTACGGGGCTAATGCTATATAACCTAAACATGGTTTCTACATTATCAATCATGATATCAAGCCTATGGACTAATCCATCTCTCTACTGCCCTAACTTGGTCGTCCAAGTGTTGCCCTACTTACACCTTACCGATCAGGGTTGGTCTGTTGATTTTGATGGCCATGCGTGAAGAGTAAAAATAGGCCCCTAAATACAACTTATATATATATATATATATATATATATATATATATATATATATATATATATATATATATATATATATATATATATATATATAAGTAAAATAATTCTGAAGGGGTGAACTGTCATAAAGAAAAACTAAACGGTAAATTAATTAGTTAAGAAGGGAATTATGAAATTTTATAAAAATTATGGTGTCAAATATGTAAATTCTGAAAACTAACTTACTAAAAGAAATTAAATATTAAATATGAGGGGCCAAAATGTAACTTCAAAAACGAATTACTTAAAAAAAGCACGACGTATAGGAAACAAGAATTGATCTTCCATCCTTTGATAAAGAGATCATGTGCATTCGCCAACTGAGGTACAAGAATTTTAGAAAATATCTTGCATAATATCATATATATTAATATCTTAACCAAATAATTTGGCAAAACTCGGATCCTAATTTTTTGGGGTCCTGTGCGGCCGCACACCCCGCATTTCTTCAGGCCTATTACATATGCTCTCTCATTTTAGTCGTCTCTACCTCAACCACATTCGTTGTTGACATTTTCTTCTTGGCTGCTTCCTTCAACCATTTGTTTCCTTCAAAAAATCGTCAGTGTCCCTTAATGTATATTGATTTATGTCGACTTTGTCTCCCTGTACTTCACTCACTAATCAAGGTGATCTTTTTGTGTTTCTTTATGTTTTTCGTTTGTCTTGCATTTTCGACCTTTCCCCATGCCATCCAGTAGCATCCTAGTAGCACCATAACATCAGTAAGTCAACTAGTGTGTAAAACGCATTATCCATAATATATCCCTTAAAGAATTAATGGAGTCAAAGACATGGTTTTTGAGGAAAACCATATGCCACGACATGACATGGCATCTGAGGATCGTGTGTTTTAATAATTGCCACAACATGGCTAGAGGATGGCCACGACGTGGCAACTGTTGCGGTCCAAGCCCATGATTTTTAGGGTTTTCCCCATACTTAAAGGCTCTAAATCTTGGTTTAAGGCATCTCCTTTATGTTGGATTAGTGTTTATGCTAGTTAGGATGAAACCTTGGAATATTGAATATTTGCATGTATAATAAAGAAAACATAGATCCAAGGTTTATAGGGTTGCATGTACACCATAGGAGTGTTAGAATGCTCAAAATCCATCAGTGGTATCAGAGCCTAGACTTGTTTTCAATTATACTTGATGCAATTTGCTGAAAAAAGCTGAAAAAATCGAAATTTTTGCTGTCTGGACAGGGGACTCGACGAGTCCATTGAGGGACTTGACGAGTCCATGTGCAAATTCATCCAACTCGTCGAGTTGGACCCCCTGACAACATATATTTGAGTTTTTTTTGGTTGGAATTGGACTAGGAACATTACCCTAAGCTGTTTTTGAACTTGTAAACTTGTTTTTGATGTGGTAATGTTCATGCTAATCCAATTTCCAAGATAATTGTCAATAAATTCATGTTTTGTATTAGTTTAATGGTTAGGCTAATTTCATGAATTTTTTTTTATTTGAATTATCTTGTTCTTATGAGTTAGTTTAGATTAATAGAAAATTATGTGATAATCTGTTTTCGATCCAAATTGATCTAAATGTTGTTCATAATATGTGTTTTTGTAACTTGTCCTCAAGTTATATGAAAAGTCACATTTATGATTTTTAAAACTCATAAGATTTCCATAAGTTATAAATATGAAGAGTCTCATTTTTTTAATGCTTTAAAGTCTTCCATAACTTGTCCTTAAGTTATGGAACTTGAAGAGTTTTTCATTAAAACTACTTTAAACTCATAAGTTATGGAATTGAAAAGTTTGTGAATTGTTCAAAACTTGCCCTCAAGTTTTGGAATTTCTAAAGTTTCCCCTCATGAATACTTTAATTCCAAGTTAAACCCTTAGAATTTTAAAAGTTAAAATTCAACCCTTATACTATTATAATATTAATAGTTAATAGTTATATATGTATACGAACAAAGTTAGTCTTACCGTTAGTAGGCCTCATTCACGAAGCCGGTCTATAAGGGGATATAAGGTTACTGCCTATAAAATGGCAGTTTAATGGGTGTGCACTCTCACCCACCACTTCCTTGACCGATGGAGGGTCGTTAGCCGAACGGGTAGGACATGACTATAATTATCCCTTCATTAAAAGTATAATGATAAATACTAAGTAACTAAACACTTATAAATTCCCAATCTTAGTTACTTAGAAAAATGTGAATTTGGTGTTAACCCATGAAATTACACTTTGCACCTTGCTTAAGTCGTTAGTGGAGTGCGTGCGGTTAACCGATACGCTAACTTGGATTTAACAAGGTAGGAAAAGGGTGGCTTAAGGTTTATCATAGATCGGTGGAGCGCGTGTGGTTAACCGGCACATCGATTAGGTGATAAAAATTAAGAGTACCAAGTATATTTGCATGGTTATTCACACCTTGTTTGTGATCCTCGACATTCCAGCCACAAACTTGAGAGGGCACAATTGAGATTTAAACATGCCATTGAAAAGTTTAATGAATCTCAAAAGATCTAGGAGTTTCAAAGTCAATTAAAACCTAATAATTTATTTCGTTTTTCATGGTGGAAATTGGTGAATCGTCATTCACCTACCTTCAAATATTTTGTAGCTTGGATTACGGAATCCCTCTTCCAAGTTATAAAATATTGTGTTGGGTCCTAGCCTTAATATTTCATATTGGGTGTTATATTAAGGACTTAAATCATCTAACTTGAATTTCTCCCATTGTAGATGTCTGGTTCAAACAACTATGATCTTCCCAAATATCTTGGAACAAGCTTCCCTAATGAAGATGATGCCCCGCGATTGGATCATGGAAATCATACTTCTCTTCCTCCACCTCCTCCAATTATTCTCCCTGACCCACAAGATCGAAGACTTGAAAAGTTCAAGATCACTCAAGCCCTGCTTGCAATGAAACATGAAGATGGAAGGCCTGTGTGTTCTCACGTCTTAGAGATGAAGTCACATATCGACAAGCTGAGAGTGTTGGGTGTCGATGTTGCAAGGAAGTTGGCTATTGACTAGGTTCTTCAGTCACTTCCTGAGTCATATAGTGAGTTCATTAAAGACTACTATGTGACAGATCACGACATGACCCTAATAGATCTTTCTTATGTGCTTGTTGCTGCTGAATCAACAATGATTTGGCGCAATGGTCAAGAAAATTTGATTGGAAGGTCTACCTCTCGAGGTAACATTGGAAGTCCGGAAAAGGTTTATCTTCCAATGGAAATGGATTGGCCATGGTCAACCCGGTTGACCAAATGGTAAAGAGAAAGGCTAAGTCTGTGACAGTCCCATGTACCATTCCCAAAGAGTCTGTATGTCTTTACTGTCAAGAGAAGGGACATTGGAAGCGAAGCTACCCTAACTACCTGAAAGATCTGAGAGAAGGAAGAATAAAAAAGTTTGACTCTGCTTCAGCTAGTCCACTATCTAACTCTGCTGAGTTTATAATTTTTGATTCTTAATACATGATGTGACTAGGATACATTTTGATGTATGGCAAGATCAAGCAAATGGAAGGAAACTTAAAAAAAGAGTATGTTGAATCTGATCGCGAAGATGGATTTCAATCGCATGCTTTGAAGATCAGGTTTTTGAGTTGCTGCTTAGGAGTTATGATAGATTTCTAGGAAATATGTAATAGCATAGTTTCATTTAAAGTTGCATTGTAAGGAATTATCTTCCTGCATTTTATAAATAAATAAAATTTAGTTTTATTTTATTATATCTCCTTGCAATGACATTTATGAAAAATTGATGTTTGTATGTTCCTAGAAATATTGGAAATATGAATTTGATTCTTTCTTTTGTGGTAGTGTCTAAATTTACCAAATAAGGAAAGACTCTCATCACCCAAGTTTCAATTGGACAAAAATTTGGAATCAAGCAAGTTGTATTGTATGATGAATGAGAATTTTCATATTTGGAAAATTAAGACTAATTCCTTGTTTAGATGTATATGTGATGCAAGTGAAGGACTAAGGGATCTAGTACACATTCTTGTGTACTGGTCAAGTCCACCACAAAAGATCGATAAGAATATTCGTCATGATTTACTAAAGTTTAGTATCTACACTATTCTCAACTGCTTCCGCTTGTTTATTCAACCCTAATGACTCAAATTCCGAAACAAGATGTAACTCATCTAGCAGCCCAATCGCTGCTGCGGCTGTACACGTCCTTGGAGAGTTAGAGTGTCCGTTGCGGGTTTCTATCTCCAACGAACACGAGATATCTGCATCGATCGTTTACTAGGGTGGTTATACTTACAAGTTTAAGTATAATTCTAAAACATTGGAAAAGTTTTGATGTTTGGCAGAACGGATGAGAAGAATCAAATTAGGCAAAAAGATAAAAGTTTCTCAAATCTGACAAGATGGGAGAGTACTTTAGTATCATGTTTTGTGATCATCTTAATGATTCAGAAAAAATATCACAATTCATCCTCTAAGGACATCTTAGCACATTCTTATGGCTAAGAAGAGGAGTCATGAATTGTTGAAATGGTTAAATCAAGAAGATGAGTCATACTTTGTTCCAAAACAATTCTTAGAGTCATACTCCAAGATTGTAACTTGAGTGATACATCTTAAAGAAGTTTTATAACACTTGTCAAATGTAAGAGTAAAATGTTTTCTACTCTTGTACATTTGAAATTGGTAAGTTGTGATGTTTTAGATAAAACAAAGACCAACTAAGGCCAATTGTGTGAAGTGTTTGTCTTGATAAGAATCCGCACTAACTCTTGAATATTTGCTTTGTCAAGGAATAGTTCTTGATAAGAGAATCTTATATGTCAATAGGTCAGTGGGAGTCTTAAAGATCTTGAAAAAGTTTCAAGAACTAATCAAGAATAAAACCTGTTGGTTATCACTAGCACACGACTTGAGGTTTGTAACCTATCGTGTTGACATATTCTTATTTCTGTGCTCATTCCAGTTATAGTTGGCTATGCATCTGAGTTCTACAAGTTCATAGTTGTTTGCATAACTACTAGGAGGCAATGACAGGCCCTTGTGATGCCAGGTGGCAAGAAGTTAAGATTGCACAAGTTTAGTCCATATGATTTTGGATTTGTCACTAACCTTGTCTTGTGATTATGGTTTTGACAAATTCACATGGATAGGAACACATACTCCATAAAATCTAAGTTTCATAAGGTTTCTCTCCGATTCATGAAAATGATGGTGAGGAAACGCTTTCACTAAGTAGATGTTAAGTAGATATCAATTGTGATATTTGCATTCTCAAAGTCGTTAGTAGAGCTTGTGTGGTTAACCGGCACACTAACATGGACTTGTGAGAAATGAAAAAGGTCTAAACAATTTGGACTATGATTATGGCATCACTTTTCATAGTTCTAAGATTGTTTAGACACACATGTGAGCTATCTAAGGAAAGGTGTATAATTTTGATAAAGTTCTGTCAAAGCATCTCGTATCAGAAATCTGAACTTTGGTAAGGAAGTCAATAAAGTAGTGATTTCTAGAAGTCCAGCTGATTTCTGGATAAGTGTTATGCCAATAATTATCATGTTAGTGGGAGCATGATTATTATGTTTAATGTTGCAAGTTAGCAATGTTAATTATAGAAAACAAAAGTTTCAATTAGAAAAAGTTGTTTTGCTATAATTAAGGGAGAGGAAATTATACTTCATTTCAAATCTAAAAGCTTAGATCGTGAGATTTTAATCAAATTTAGTCAAGTATATATATATATTTGAACGTTATGTTGGAATGGTTCAACATAAGGAAATTCTATATATAGGAACATTATTTGCGTTCTAAAATTCGATTATGATTACGATATCCCTTTTCATAATCTGAATTATGAGAACATAGCAAATAGAAATATAAATATTATAGCAAAAGACTGGTCTAGTATCATGTCTTTATGTGATACATCATGAATCGTGTCCCATATGCTTCAGATATAGGATCGATTGAATGTGCTATAATATTCATCTGTTCTAAATTTTTCCAAATGCTTAGGGCATTAAGAGGGAAAAAGTAAGAGAACTGGATATGACTAAAGTGATTAAGCAATTTTTGAGGACAATATGAGGTGTTACAAAAGATTGGTTGCTCATGGACAGTTGGAAGTATGGTGTAAATTCTTGGAAATGACCATATTGACATATTCTGAAAAGAGGCAACTCTTGTTCAGAAGTGATAGTCAAAATGGGAATATGGAAATGTCTCCATAAGTGGAAGCTATTCAATCTCTGTAAGATTAGAAAAACTTAATGCTAGAAGGATGTTCAAAGGAATGTACTTTGAATTTGAGACTTCGTTTCCATGGAATTGATCTCCATTGGAGTACTTTGTAATGTCTGTTGCCAAGTCTCTGTGACTTTGTGCATAGTCATTACAAGAGGATAAATGCATATAAGTTTAGAATCTAACAGATTTCGGTAAATGGCAGGAATTTGGAATTCTTACATTTACGATAAGGATTTGGGATTATGAAATGAGAATCATTGAAATTATGTTTAATTGATCTATTCCACAAAGTAAGGATCATAGACAAACATAGTGTGCATACTTGATGTATGACATAACTATTATTTGGATAAACATAGTGTGCATGCTTGGAGCATGACATGACTATTGTTTTAATTCAAGTATTAAGTTGATTATTTGAAACTTATACACTGAATAATGTGTAATCAATATGGTGATAAATAAAATGTGTTTTATTTATATTCATAAGTGCTGAGACCCTATTGGATTCGATGATTCTTGTGTTTCACTTTGCATGTTTTTACTTCCCGAATAACTAGGTTATTCAAACCATCCACAGTCGATAATACGTTGGAAGTAGGTATTAAGGCAAGACTGTCATGAATTGGGTTTGTAGATGTCTAAGGTGTTGGACATAACAAGAGTTGCTACAACATTCATGAATGCTTCTGGAATGAGATTTGAGTATTTGATTAAACCCACGCTCATTTGACTCACTTCATGGATTTTATCATGAGTGATCATGAGAAGATAATATCTTATATTCTTCAAACCTAGAGATATGAGTTGTTGACTATGAGTTGGTTATACATTGATTGTACGAAAACGCATTGGTAACTCGATGTTATAAAACGTGCCTTTGTGTATGATTCAACAAGTAGTAGAACAAGCATATGAGTCGAAGTTTATCCATTCCTTTTATCCTTGGATGGATAAAAGCGATATCTGTGCGCCCCTCAATGATTTAGTGATGACACCCTTAAGTGCTTGGCCAAGCGTGGACTGATTTGATTTGTTCAATTAGTCATTCGTCATAAATCAGAAATCAGGAAACAACAAATGGACAGAGAGAATGATTATAATCCATGTCTCAGTCCATATGATATCTAGAATGGAGGAATATATGATCCCTTATCTAATGGACAAGTCATTGACTAAGTCAGAGTTCGACAACGACTTTAAGAGCTATGATTGCTAGTCGGGTTTTGGAGTCATATGCAATAATAGTTTTAGACTTATCCAAGTGGGAGACTATTGGATTAGTGTCTAAGTCCATAACTATAATTGGTATGTACTTGACCTGATTTGGCATGGTATATTTGGGTTGCATGGCATCGGAACAACTGGATAGACAAAATGAGAAAAAGGATACTTATGATTTATATTAATATATTATAAGTTCTAATATATTAATACGTAATCATATTAATTAATTACTATTGATCAAGAACTAATTTAGTGATAAAAAAGGAACTAATTAAATATGGACTCTTATATATATATATATATATATATATATATATATATATATATATATATATATATATATATATATAGGATGGGCCAAGTTCATTTAGGTTGGGCTAGGATTTCATGGATAGTCCATGGAGTGTGTAACCCATGGATCCTATGGAAATGAAAGGTCATGTGTATTAGGGTTTACATGAGTGTAACCCTAATCCTCCACACTATATAAAGATGTCTCTAGTTCATGAAATGGGCACCAGTGTATAGTACACAAGAGGGCAAATATGATTTTATAAGAGTGAACTTAAGTATTCTTCTTCTCAAGTTATTCCAAGGGTTTTTGGTGTTGTGTGAACCATTTGAGGTGTAAAAGTTGGAGCACTAATCTCTTAAAGGTTCAAGACTTCAAGCTCCATCAAAAGGTATGTCATTCTACTAGATTCTTGTATTGTATATACTTCTTCTTATGCTAGTTAGGATGAAACCTTGGAATATTGAATATTTGCATGTATAATAGAGAAAACATAGATCCAAGGTTTATAGGGTTTCATGTACACCATAGGAGTGTTAGAATGCTCAAAACCCATCACTTTAGCCTTCACCTCTCCATTTAGAAACCCTAGCCTTCATAGATGATTAAGAGTTTGTTTACTTGGTTTTGAGGTTTTTCTTCTTAATTTGGTGAAGCTTGTGAAGAAAGGAACTCCTTCTTGGTGTAAGGAAGCTTAGAGCAATACTAGATCCACCATATTCTTCAAGTTTGTGGACCTTTGGAGGTAAAAACCATGCACCTTAACCTTGTTCTTTTAAGATTCACATTGTTGGAAATTATTGAGTGGTTTTAGTGTTATTCTTGAATGCTCTTGGGGTTTGAGGAACTCCGAAGCTTAATATGACATTCTTATGGTCATGAAATTTTGTCAAGTAAGAAAAAGGTCTTAGTTTAAGAGTTCTTGGTCCCATGTGCAAGTTTTGGTCATATTAAGGACTTAATGGACTTAAGTTTGGAGATCTTTCCTTGGAGTGAAGTCCTAATGGGTAAAGTTGGAAATTTTATCTACTAAGTCATTAATAAGGATTAGATTTGAAGTTTTGAGCCTTGATTTGTAAGGATTAAATTCTTAATGAAGATTTGAGGAAAACTGCCAGTGACAACAATGTGGCCAATGAATAACCATGACGTAGTGAAGTTCATAATCATGTTTGTTTATCTGGACATGCCCACGACATGGCCAAAGAAGGGTCCACAAATGGTGATGTCCTACATGCCGTCTATTTTGAGCTTTTGTCCCCATAGTGGCCAAGGGGTCTACACGTCGTGGTGGCTGTTGATTTGGTTGACCATTAACCGTTGAATTTTAACCAGTTTGACTTGGGGTCAAACATGGAGGATTTGGGTTATTGATGGAGTATTTATCTCTTCTGAGTTAGTTGGTTTGAAGGATTAAGTAGTGCAAGGTGTGAGAGTGTTGTGCTTCTCCAGTTCTTCAGTTCAGGTGAATTTCTCACTATGCTAGATATCCTATTGTATATCCTTTGCAAGGTAGGATAACGGTACTAACTGGGTATGAGTATGATAGTTGACTAGGAGGAATCCTTGTTATGCTTGAGAAGTATAGGGCAATTGGTGTCATGACATGCTAGACTGTTAGAGTCTTGTCTAAGGTTTATATTATACTGCTAGTTGTCATGATTGGTTAGGGTAATGATAATACTGACTGTTTGTTGAATGTTTACCCTAAAGGATTGTATGAAGTTAAGTTGGATAGTTTGAGAACTCTTGTTCTAATGCCCCACTACATGGTTCTTGTTTGATTTATTGCTTTTGGGTGGATCATTTGTTCGAATGTCTATCTGATTCCGACTATGTATAACTTTGGCATTGTATGGAAGACCATGATGTAGCTCCTGAAAATGGAGTTTGGGCTGGGCCTGTTTAGTCCTTGGGCGGGTCCCGTTATGTATGGTTGGGCATGGCCCATTATGTATGGTGAGCGAGGATTGTTATGTATGTTTGGGCGGCGCCCGTTATATGAGTCGGGCTGGGCCCGTTATGTGAGTCGGGCTGGGCATGTGAACTCTTGGATTGGGCCCGTTTCATATGATATATATATATATATATATGGTTAGGAGTTTAGGTTGCTCGGAGCTAGAGTCAAGGATTGTATTTGGATGTATTATATGTGTGGTGGAAAATATGTATACTAGAAAACTCACTAAGCTTTATGCTTATAGTTGTAGATTAAATATTTTGTAGGTAATTCGTGAGAAGAGCTTGGCGAGATTGTACATAAGAAGACAAGATATTTGCTTATGCTATTTTTTCAAACAAACAAATGTTACTCATTTGTTTTGAAACAAAGGTTTTTAATTGGTTAACCTAATTTATGAACGAAAAATCTCTTGTAATTTTTGGGACATTACATAGTGTATGCTCTCACTAATGTGCATTTTCAATTCAAGTTTAAGTTTTTTATTGATGAGTAAAAATATAAATTATGGATACGTATATTATTGGATATGTGTAAGCTGATAGGTTTTATAGGTTATAAATCAGATTGTGAGGCGACATAACTTAACCCTTAAGTTCACATGCAACCTATTTGGATCTAGGTTTTCTCTATTGATAGCTATAATCTATGAACATCAAGAACCCTTAGGAAACCCTACTATTCTAACGCCCTGTTCCGAATCGCTTTCCTAATTCGGGATAGTGTCCTGAAGATGGGTTATCATAAGGCTTAGGGCCTTTGGAAAAGAGAGATCTAGACCCATTTAGGTACAAATAATATAAGTGAGGTGATTTGGGAGTTTGGGTTGTGCCTTGGCGCCAAGGGGTATATCGGCAAAGTGGTAGTTCGAGATCTTTATGAATTTTGGATTTTCATTCGGGAGGTTTTGAGGTAAGGATGAGTTGATAGATGTGTAAAGTTTCTCGCCACCTTTCCGTGGATATAAAGAACTTCAAAACCGGAGTTGAAACGAAGAAGTTATGGCCGTTTGAAGTTGGAGTAGTTCGGGTGAGTGATGGTTGACTTGTTGACCAAGCTCATTTAAGGCTCACGACGTGAGCATGAAGCGCTCATGACGCGAGGAGCGCCTAATGCACCAAAACCCTAATTCGGGTATTTAAAGGTATGAGATGATTAGGGTTACTTCTCCTCGGCCTCTTTCACCCTCAAGACCTCTCGAAACCCTAATCTTAGCCCCCATTGAAGTCCTTGGTCATTCTTGGTGTTATTCAAGAGATTTTGAAGCTTTGAAGCCCTTTGAGGAAGAAGACGATCATTGGTGGTGTGTTTCTTATCATCTTGGCTTCATCATCAGCTAGTTGAGGAGCTTTTGGACCTTTGTAAGTCCTCAAGCTCATGCCTTTCCTTTTCTTGCTTGCTAGATCTAAGTTTCCATGCATTTTATGGCTTGTAATGTTGGTTAGCATGCATAGAATCCATAAAGTTGGCAACTTTATGGATTATGTGGGTACTTTAAGTCCTATAAGTTTTAGATCTGGACTTTGGTCATGGTTTTGGACTCCAAGTTTGAGTCTTGGCCCCTTTTCCTTCATTTTGACCTAAGTTGGTGTAAGTCATGTATTGGACATATGTGACTGAAAAGCTTCGATTTTTATGGTCCTTAGGGTCAAGGAAGACCCTCTAGACCGTCCCATGTTAAGGCTTAATGGATTAGGAGCTTAATGCTTATTTTTGGCCAGATATGGACTCACGACGCGAGGAATGAAGCCTCATGATGTGAGAGCGTGTTCAAGGAAGTTTCTGGGCCAAAGTCACAACCTCACGACGTGAGCAACACCTGTGCAAATTTTGGGCTCTTTGGTTGTTGGCTAGCTTCGTATTGGACTTATCCTTTGGTTTGGGCTCATAATGGACCAAGGATTTTAGAGTAATGGAATTCTGCTTGGGCTTTCCTTGCTGGGCTTACCCTATGGGCCTTGGATGATGAATTGGGCCTTAGTGGGCCCAATGTAGTTAGGCCTTGATTGGGCCTGGGCTTGGACCTTTGGGTCATCGGAAAATCATTGGTTCAGAAAAGTAAATGTGCTTTAGGGAAAGGCCCATGTAAGGGTTTGGGCCCAATTTGGAAAATTAGGCCATTGATGGGTTTTTATGGATTTGATAGTTTTGGGCCTTGGTTGTGAATCTTGTTGGGCCAGGGGTGAAACGATCATTTAACCCAATGTAAGGACTATGGAACATGGTTTGGAACCTAATTGCTAATTGGGTGACATTTTGGTATTGATAACACAGGGAGTCAGTAGGGCTGCAACCAAGGATTTCTTACAGTGAGCTTCAACATTTGAGGTGAGTTTCCTCTTGTTTGAATTGGTCGAAGGCACCAATGCCGGCCCGTATTTATGTTTATGTCTTTCCGGATTACGATCCGATGCCGGGCGGTGCCCGAAGAATGTTGGTATGCTTGATGTCTTCGTGATTCTTGCATGTGACTGTATTTGTATGCCTCCTGGATTACGGTCCGATGCCAGGAGGGGCCCGAGGAATGTTTATACGTATGTTTCCGGACTAAGGTTCGATGCCGGGTGGTACTCAACGAAGGAATGCATGTTTAGTTATACTTGTTGTCTTTGTGATAGTTGTATGTGCCTGGTAGGGAGGTGAGTGTGGGCGGGGTCCCGTATCTCATCACTAGCTGAGTGTGGATGGGGTTCCATATCTCATCATTAGCAGAGTATGGGAAAGGGCCCATGATAGGCGATGCCTTAGGACTGGAACATGTAATACTCTGTATGATTCTTTATGTGCTAGCATGATTATATGATATTGTTTGTATGTGTATAGCGGGCAGGGCCTAGTGACAGGCACACCCTGGGAGAAACATATATGTATACCGAGCGGGGCTTGACGCCAGGTGGGGCCTGATGCCGGACACTGTCCGATGCCGGGTGGGGCCAAGTATATGTGATTATGTGTATGGTATGTGGTGGTATGGGGAACTCACTAAGGTTCGTGCTTACGATTTTTAGTTTTGGTTTCAGGTACTTCCAGTTGCAAAGAGAAGAGCTCGGGATGACTGCATTGCACACACCATGATGTTTAGGCTGGGATGTTTACTCTGATGTTTTGATTTGGAAACTCTGATGATAATGTTTTGAAATACTTTGAATCATATTTTGATGGAATGGTTTGATAACTATGGTTTTATTGAATGGTTTAAAATGAAATTTTTGGTCATGAATTTTTGGGATGTTACATCTATAATCGAAAATTACAAGGGATTAGGGTTTACATACCTTTTGATAATTGAAGTAAATAATCAAGTTAATTCCTTTCTTCAAATATCTTGGAAAGCAAGCACCATAAATCGAATGCCTTTAATGGTTTGTACGCAAACTATAGTAATTAGAACACTTAAGGAGAGAGGAGATAGGAGTATGAATTTCGGATATTCCTTTGGTAGAGGTGACGGATGAAAATGAGGAGCCAAGGGGATCTTTTTATAGCCGATACAAGGAGCCTTGGAAACCCTAATTTAAATATTATATTAATATTTCAAACTAGGTAATTATCCAACTCCCTAATTATCCTTACGGAATTTTCCAGAAGCCTTAGTGTCACAACTAGAATTTTCCTAGAACAATTCAATTCTAAAACTCCAACCATGTACCAATTGATTTACAATGTAATTGGATACAATGGAAATATGACTTTCATGAACCATACTTATGGGTTTGATTTAAGTATGTGTGGTAATAACCCATGTTAGTTTAAGTTATAAGCTAATACAAGTTACCAAGACATTAAGGACTCAAAGAAGTCAACACTAATTCAAGTAATATGTATATTTTCATGCTATGGTATAATATTTAACTTACAATCATAATATATATATATATATATATATATATATATAGAGAGAGAGAGAGAGAGAAAATTCAGTTTGGGGAATCTTTTCCCAAACTCAAAACCGAATTATCTCCATGGAATAAAGAAAAAACCGAAATCACCTTCTTCTAGAAGGCCTTGATCGAATTTCCTTTTATGTTTGACTTTAAGGCCAAATTCCTTTCTCTCTTTTCTCCTAGGACCGAATCCCCTTCCTTATGGAATGAATTCAAGAGAATTCGGTCATGTATGGCGAATTCTACTCCTTGAAACCGAATTTACCCCTAATTATGACCATGTGCTGCCACTTGATTGAGTAGGTTAGCTTTCCAAGAAGATAATTGTGTTTACCAACGTAAGTATCGCATCACCTCCTCATTTTACTTCATATATAAGTCACACATAAGATAAATTCTTCACTTTCACACATCTAGTATACAAAATCATCTCATTCTCTCTCAAATAGAAAACATTATTCCTTCCATTTACTCTCAAGCATAAGACCCTTTTCTTTTCATTTCAAGATCAAACCACTCCAGGAGATCATTCCTCTTAAGAACAAGTTATTAGCTAGACTTGGTAAGTATCTCTCAAATTTAGTGTTTATACACTCTATGAATTCTTGATTCATTAAATATTCACACATAAATATGTGTTTAAACATTAGGATACGGTTATCGTTTCGTCTCCTAAATCGAAGTTCACCGTTTCTATTCCGTTATCACACTCGAGGTGAGTTCATACCCCTACATTTTCATAACTTTTTCTATGTTTTAAGGGGGAGAATACAAGCAAAACACAAGAGACTTGTGTTAATAGACAAATTATGGTTTATATTTTATTACGTTTAAATACCTTTTACGTAAGAATATCAAACATGCGACATAACGTTATTACCAAATTACAAACAGTTATATGCAAAACACGTTAAAATGAAACAGTTATCATTTTCAACGAAACAATACCTTCTAAACTATAATAGGTATAGTTTGAGAAATATTCACATTATTTTGCCTTTCAAGGCAAAGAAACGATTATATAAAAATACGGTTATTTTTATATACATATTAAATATGATGAAATGGGTAACAATTTCACGCATGAATATTTTCATTAACAAAAAACATATCTCATTGGAAGTTTGTGAGTCATTCGTCTTCATTGTACCTACCAAAGGTATCCATGGAAGTCCTATTTTATAACCAGAGTCTCCTCCCAGAGAGCGTAATACTTGTGTATAGATCTATATGAGACTGATGATCCCGCACCCTGGCTGTTAGCTACAACACGACCGACATGTTATGGGTGACAAACGTCATATCTTTTCGACGCCTGAAGAACGTTGAGGCAGACAATTCATTAATAGCACGATTATGAAAACTCACATGATAAACGTCAATACGTTATTTTTACATGAAATCGTTAGTACACTTATTTTACGTAAATACCCAACTCTTCAAACAGTTATTAAACTAAGTATGGCATATACACTTGTACTTTTCAGTCTTGGAATGTATAAAACTACAGTTCAGTTTTATGGAAAATATAGGATTTTCCTGGATAAACACTCTCATTTTTATACACAAACGAATTACAACTCATCTTATAAAAGATATCGGATTTTATGGAAACAAACGTGATTTCATCTCATTAAATGACATATATTTATTTATACAAATGCTTATGAGCTCATCAACTTAAATATTGACACTTTTTCTCAAATAACTTGTATTCTCAGGAAATCAGTAAAACAAGTTATCATAAGCTTTTGAAGATTTGACGCTAAGACGTTAAATAAACCTTTTGAAATCATATTGTAATTGGCATTTGGAAACACGTAACGCATACAATGATGTAACTTTTTTTAATTACGTACATGATGGTTGTGTATAAAACCGTAAATTTTCAAACAAAATTTTCATTTAAAATCACATTAATTTCATAAACAAAATCACAAAAATCCCCAAAAATATCAAGTTATCAAAAACACATGTTCATAAATTATTTAAAACACAATCCAGGATCCTCCAAAACATATCTCCAACTCATGTGTGTACAATCAATCCGGTGCCTTCTCGTGATCCTAAGAAGTACCTGAAACACATAACACATAACACGGTAAGCACGAAGCTTAGTGAGTTCCTTAAAATACCACACATAACTCATTAGCCTCTCACGGCTATATCTCAATAAGACCCTCTGGTCGATGTGTCTCAGTGGAACCCTCCGGTCCCATAACTCGGGTGCACCCTCCGGTCCTAACTCTGTAAAGCTCAACATAATACACAACATAAATCACAAAGACATAATGCAGAATATCATAATACTCAATATAAGCACACAAGACCCTCCGATCACAAAAAATTGCCACTCAAGGTAAGTATAGTGATAAGACTCACCTCGTAAGCAAGCAAGCAAATAACCTCGTACACGAATCTCGAACTAGCCTCTGCCTAACACATAGGATAGTTATCTCTAATTAACACTTAAATAACAACTCTAAATAAACTAAGTTATTTTCTCTCTCAAACTATTGGAATGGGTAAAAGACCATTTTAACCCTACATCGTCCCCATAATCCTTGCCTTGACCAAACCATAAAGTCAACAGAAGTTAACAATCCATGTTGACCCGACTCGCCGAGTGCATCTATGTGAATCGTCGAGTCCCCTCGTTTCCTCTGAAATGTCGCAAAATCCAACTTAACTCGTCGAGTTGTCTCATCAACTATCCGAGTTACCCATGTCTAGACTCATCGGGGAAAACCCTATCCGACTCGTCGAGTCAGCTCATTGACTCGGCGAGTCCATTCAGTCTATTTCCTCATTCATAAGTTTTAAGGCAGATCTACAACCCCAAACTCTAGATCTAGCCTCTCAAGGCTCGAATGTCACGTAAAGCTGCAAGCTTTACGTTCATGCATGGCATATTAGACTCATAATGCTAATACAAACTCCAACAAGGGTTAGATGCACACAAGCTAGACTCTAGCTCAATAAAGCTTGGATCTTTGGGCTCTCAAGTCCTCCTACAGTCCAGATCTGAGGTTTCAACCTCATGATATGCTCAAATAACTCATTGTCAAAGGATGGATGGGAGAAAACCCTAGAAACCTCCCTAAACTAAGATCTCACAAAGGAAAGGTCAAGATAGAAGCTTTTTTACCTTTGAACTGAAGCTAATCACTAAAGAACTCTGGATCTACAACCCCTCCTTGATCAACCACACCAAGCTCTCCAAATCTCCTTCCAAGGATGCACAAAACCACTTAACTTAATCTCTCACTCACTCTCTCTCTCTCTCTCTCTCTCTCTCTCTCTTTCTTGCTCACAAATCAATCTGATCGATTAGGGTTTCACACAGGGGAGTTGGGTGGCTGGTGAGGTGGAAATGAGGTCTTAAGGCCTTTTAAATAGGACTCAAACCCGAAATATTAGGGTTTCCACTAACAGTGCCAACTCACCGAGTTGGTCTCTCCGACTCGCCGAGTTGGTTGTAAAACCCACGTGGTCAATTCGTCTCTACTCGATGAGTTTGGGTACCCACTCGTCGAGTTGCTCACTTAACTCATAAATAGATATTATAAATATTATACATGGGAGTCGGGATGTTACATTGTGTTTGCTTTCTTTACTATTCAATTGTTATGATACTGCACATGATGTCCTCTGCTCCCGAATGTTTCCGCTGTTTAGGTTTGGGGGTGCAACATATTGGTATTAGAGCAATGTTTATAGTGAACTAAGTATATCGAACCATATGATATACAACTATAAATACAATGGGACTAAAATACTTTGACCAAGAGTTATACTTTTTAAAATATAATAATATTTTTATAAAAAGTATACATGCATACATACGTACTAGTATAGTGTCGTAATAAAAACAAAACAAAAGTATTAAAGATGCGTTGAGAACTACGAGTAATTCTGAGAGTATGTAATCAGGTCTGGAATGAATATAGCCTGATCAACTATATTTATTCAAGAGGTGACTAGCATATGCTTGGTAATAGTTGTAGTGGGCAACAAATCCAAGAACTTACCAACCCCATAAACTCGAGAGCCAAACATAAAATTTAAAATACTATGGGAGTAATTTATGCTACCATAATAACTGTGACTACTATATTTAAACTTCGATATTTATTTTCATACACTTAAGTTTTTCATATATTCCTCATACCCCTATTCTCACACAGACACACTGGTAGGATTTCACCCACATGGAGACCCCTATTTCCCAAATCAAGGAAACGAAGGTTGGATCGTGGAAGATCCAGAAAAGGATTCCAAAGAAGAACTAATGGAAGACGAAGGTGAAGAGGATTCGGAAGACACCGACTCAGAGCCAAAGGTCTACAATCCACTGCAAGCTGTCTGGTACCCTGCAGCCAGATAGAACTTCCATGGCCCGATGACAAGATGGGCCACATACTTACAAAGATGGAGCCAAGAACAAGGACAACGCCTTCCTTACAGGATGGAAAGAGGCTTCTATAACCTCTCCAAAGGATGTTCAGCAGATAGGGCTCTCCCAGTCATAGTTCGCCGCATCGTTAACCAGGAGGGACAAGCAAGGGCATCCGCCAACCAAATCATGGATTTTGGTGCTACCGCCAACCAAATTATTGGACCTAAAACAGGGGAACCTCTTTATTCCTCAAAACTTTCACTTTCCGCTCCAATATCACTATCGGCCTCTCAATGTAATTCATGATCGCATCTACCTGAATGTCCTCTAATGGTACCACCGCCGTCTCATCGGCTACACACATCCTCAAATGAGACATGTGGAAGGTGTTATGAATCTGGCTCAACTCTGTAAGTAGCTCCAACTGATACGCTACCTTACCCACTCTAGCGGTCACTTTGAAAGGACCAATGTATCTAGGGCCCAACTTGCCCCGTTTCCTGAATCGGATTACCCCTTTCCATGGGGATACCTTCAGGAGGACAAAATCTTCGGCCTGGAACTCTAGCTCGGATCGTCGCCGGTCTGCGTAACTCTTCTGGCGACTCTGGGCTGTTAGTAGCCCCTGTCTGACCTGTTGAATCTGCTCGGTCGTCTTTAGCACTATCTTTGTGCCACCCATCACTTGTTGCCCCATCTATCCCCAACAAATGGTAGTCCGAAACCTCCTCCCATATAAGAGCTCGAAGAGAGGCATACCAATACTAGAATGGTGGTTGTTGTTGTTGTAAGAAAACTCAGCCAAGGGCAAATAGGTGTCCCAACTTCCTCCGAAGTCCATAACATATGGTCGAAACATGTCCTCATGCGTCTGAATTGTCTGCTCACTCTGCCCGTCAGTTTGTGGGTGGTATGCAGTACCGAAGTGAAATTGGGTACCCAACTCCTCATGAAACCTCTTCCAGAATCTGGAAGTAAAACGCACATCCCGATCTGACACCATCGATGTCGGCACCCTATGCCGTGCCACCACATCTCTCACATAAATATCGGCCAATCTCTCTACAGAAGAGCTCTCAATGATAGCAAGAAAGTGAGCACTCTTCGTCAACCGGTCCACAATCACCCATATCGCGTCGACACTTCGCTCAGTCCTCGGTAATTTGGTGATAAAATGCAAGGAAATCTACTCCCACTTCCACTGTTAGAGGCTGTAACAAGCCATGTGGATGTTGGTACTCCGCCTTAACCCGACGACATGTCAGGAACCTCTCAACCACCTATGCCACATCCATCTTCATACAGGGCCACCAGTAATCTCTCTTCAGATCAAACAACATCTTAGTGTCTCCTGGAAGGATCGACAATCTCGATCTATGTGCCTCCTCCATCAGTATGAGCGACCGCGTGGGTCAGCGGGTGGTAGTTCGAACTGCAAGTGGGGGAGAACTGGTTATCTTCAGTGAGGGCACCAGGCTGGGTTTAGGGTTCTGCTAAGCCGCTAGGGATCGACAGTATATTCAGTACGCGTGTGCGGGTTATCTAGCGTATATGGTGGATATGTGGGTTAACGATCAGACCTCGGTTTCAGAGGTTTCGGTAGTCAGGGAGTTCGCTGATGTGTTCCCAGAGGAGTTACCCGGAGTGCCTCCGGAGAGACAAGTTGAGTTTAGGATCGACCTAGTACCAGGTGCGGCCCCTATCGCCAAGGCGCCATACTGATTGGCACCACCAGCGATGCATGAGCTATCATCTTAGCTGCAAGAACTGATGGGCAAACAGTTAATTTGTCTGAGCAGTTCTCCGTGGGGAGTGTCGATTCTCTTCGGCAGGAAAAAGGATGGTTCATACTGGATGTGAATCGACTACCGGGAGTTGAACAAGTTGACGATGAGGAACGGTTATCCACTCCCGAGGATAAATGATCTTTTTGATCAGTTGCAGGGAGCATCTCGGTTCTCCAAGATAGACCTGAGGTCCAGGTACCATCATGTCAGGGTTAGGGAGGATGACGTGTAGAAGACCACGTTCCAGACTCGTTACGGGCATTACGAGTTTGTGGTGATGCCGTTTAGGCTCACCAACTCGTCTGCAATGTTTATGGACCTGATGAATCGAGTCTACAGACCGATGCTCAAATTCTCGGTCATCGTGTTCATAGATGATATCTTGGTGTACTCCAAGACCAGGGAGCAGCACGAGGAGCATCCTTAGAAGCTATTGGGAGTTTTGAGGCGAGAATGGCTTCATGCTAAGTTCTCGAAGTGCGAGTTTTGGTTATGAGAGGTTTAGTTCCTTGGACATCTCGTTAACCAGGAGGGGAGTTTGGTCGATCTGGCCAAGATTGAGGCGGTTATGCAATGGGAGGTTCCAAAATCTCCCTCGCATATCAGGAGCTTCTTGGGATTGACAAGGTACTACCAAAGATTCATACATGATTTCTCCAAGATTGCAGTACCACTCACTCGTCTGACAAGGAAGGGGGTGGATTTCCGATGGGCCCCTAAGCAACAGAGGGCATTTGAGACCCTCAGACGACAACTTTGCGAGGCTCCAGTCTTGAACCTCCCAGAGGGAGTTGAGGCTTTTGTAGTTTTCTGTGATGCATCCATCACGGGACTGGGAGCAGTCCTCATGTAGAGAGGACGGGTGATAGCCTACGCTTCGCGGCAGTTGAAGCCGCACAAGACAAGATACCCTACTCATGATCTGGATCTGGGAGCGGTGGTATTAGCTCTCAAGATTTGGAGACATTACCTCTATGGGGTCGAATATACCATATATACAGAACACAAGAGTCTGAGACACATCATGGATAAGCTAAACCTGAACATCAGGCAGCGCAGTTGGCTGGACGTAGTCAAGGATTATGACTGTGAGATCCTTTACCATCCGGGTAAAGTGAACGTGGTTGCAGACGCTCTAAGCCGCAAGTCAGTTGGATTTTCTACTCCAACGACATGTATGAGGATATCAACGGATTTTGCACTTGTGAGCTTGATAAGGGAAGCTCAGGTTGAGGGTATGCGACAGGAGAATTGGAAGCTTGAGAGGATTAGGGTTGGGAACACCCAGTTTTTGCAGGATAGGCGGGGATTGTTGACTCATTGCGGTCGGGTCTGGGTTCTGATGTCTGGTGGAGTCAGACAGATTGTTCTTGAGGAGGCTCATTTGTCTCGCTTCTCTATTCACCCGGGGGCCACCAAGATGTACCGGGATTTGCGATTGAGTTACTGGTGGCCATGCATGAAGAGGGAGATGACATGGTATGTTGAGAGGTGCTTGACCTGCTGGATGGTCAAGGCCGAGCATCAGAGGCCGCATGGCTAGCTGCAGCCCCTGGATTTTCCCATGTGGAAAAGGAGTAGATCACGATGGATTTCATCACCAAGCTACCAAGGACGGCTAGGGGTTTTGACGCTATCTAGGTCGTCGTGGATCTATTGACCAAGAGCGCACACTTTTTAGCGATACAAGAGAGTTCATCGGCCGAGAAGCTGGCCGGCTTGTATATCCGTGAGATCGTTGCTCGCCATGGAGTGCCAGTCTCTATTGTCTCAGACCGTGATGCTCGGTTCACCTCCCATTTATGGAAAAAGTTACGCGAGGAACTGGGCACGCGACTACACTTCAGTATAGCCTATCATCCGCAGACAGACGGACAGAGTGAGCGTACTATGCAGACTCTCGAGGATATGCTGCGAGCCTGCGTTATTGACTTTGGTGGGAGTTGGGACTCTTACCTACCCCTTGTAGAGTTCTCCTACAACAACAAATTTCATTCCAGTATTGGTGCTCCACCATATGAGCTGTTGTATGGACGGAGATGTTGCACCCCAGTCTGCTGGGGTGAGATTGGTCACAGGGTGATGGGACGGACAGAGGTAGTTCTGTAGACTACTGATAGGATTCAACAGATCAGACAGCGGATGCAGACCGCTTAGAGTCGACAGAAGAGTTACGTCGACAGACGCCGATCTGAGCTGGACTTCCAGGTGGGTGACATGGTATTACTGAAGGTCTCACCCTGGAAGGGTGTGATTCTCTTCAGGAAGAGGGTGAAATTTGGTCTCCGATATATTGGCCCATTTAGGATCATTGCTAGGGTTGTCAAAGTGGCGTATAGACTAGATCTCCCAGAGGAGCTTAGTCAGATCCACAACACTTTCCATGTTTCACAGTTACGGAAGTGCATATTAGATGAGGAGGCAGTGGTATCATTGGATGATATACAGGTCGACGAGCGCCTGGATTATATGGAGAGGCCAGTGGCCGTTCTGAAGAGGAAAATGAAGGTTCTAAGGAATAAGGAAATACCTTTGATAAAGGTACAATAGGAGCATCGTAGGGGATCCGAGTGGACTTGGGAGCCGGGTGGCAGAGATACGAGAGCATTATCCAGAGTTGTTTGCCATAGCAGACTTCAAGGATGAAGTCTAGTTTAAGTGGGGGAGAATTGTAACATCCCGACTCCCAGATATATTTTTAAAAGCTTTATATTCATTTTCATGAGGGAACTCGACGAGTTGGAGGCCCCAACTCGTCGTGTCGAACCTAGTCAGCCCGCGTGGTTTATGACTTCTACTTGACGAGTCGGAGGACCCCGACTCAACGAGTAGAGGTTGTGCATGGAAACCCTAATTTTTAGGGTTTTCACCCTATTTAAAGGACCTTAAGTCCTTTCCTCCAGCCCCTTACCACCTTTTGACGGCCAGAAGAAACCCTAATCAATCTAAACCCTATTCTTGAGTGTGTGAGAGGCTAAAGTGTATTTTTGGTGCATTTGTTGAAGAATCTTGGAGATTTAGAAGCTTGGAACAAGAAGAAGCTTGTAGATCCAGTATCTACATTGTCTTGGCTTGCATTTGAAGGTAAAAACCCTTTACATTGACCTTCAATTTGTTAGATCTCTTCTTATGTGAGAATATGGGCATTTTGGTGCAAAAATGGAGTCACTTTTGGATTCGAGCTTGTCACAAGGGCATAGTATCATATCTGGACTCCTCTAGGCCATTATGGACATAAAGCCTCAAGCTTTATGAAGCTTTGGCCCTCCTTCATGTCCAAAACTTTCTTCTAATGCTAGTTATGGGTGTTTTATCTTTACAGAGCCTTGCATGCACGTAAAGTTAGCAACTTTATGTGATAACAACAACTTAGGAGCCTAGATCTATAGTTTGGAGCTTTGGTTTCACGTAAAAGCATCTAAATGAGAAATGAACCGAAGGAACTTGATGAGTTGCATTATCAACTCGACGAGTCGGATGAAGATTGGGCGTTTTTGGTTTCTCCATGGATGCGGTGAGTCAGTGAGATGAATCGAAGAGTTAGTTAGGGTTTTCCCGACATTTGGACACTACATGGACCCGACGAGTTGTCTTGAAACTCGACGATTCAACTAGGGTTTTCACGGTTTCTCGAGTTCTGAAAGAACTCGACGAGTCAGTGGGCTGCACTCGACGAGTTGGGTCAACATGGACTGTTGAACTTGACAGTTGACTTTGACTTTGACCAATGATTGGAAGTGGATCATCGGTGGATGTAGGTGTTTGAGTTTGGAGCTGTATTTGGGGAGTTTGACATTATCATCCTGAGCTACTTGTGAGGTGAGTTGTCCTCACTATACTAACAGGGTCGAAAGCACCAATGCTAACCCTTCTTTTGGATTGGTATCCTGGTTATTGCATGATGATATGCTTAGTGACTTGTTAGGTCGGTATCCTGGTATATAGGATGATGCTATGTTAGTGACCGGTTAGGTCGGTATCCTGGTTATAGGATGATATTATGTTAGTGATCTGTTAGATCTGTATGACTATCTATAAATGCTAGCTAGCGTATGATATTTATGTGCACATGATTGTTTGTTTGGGGGTGGGTTGAGGCGTACCTGCGTTGTGTTGTAGGCCAACATACCCAGGGCGGTGCGGATAAACTGCAGGCTGGCAGGGCACATCAGTCAGGCCGAAGCCCCGAAGAACGGTTCAGACAGGCTGAAGGCCTGGGTGGGTAGACCAGACATGCTGAAGGTTCTGAGAGTGGACCAGATAGACTGCAGGCCCGGTGAGGGCAATCCAATCATTTTGTAGAATATATATGCATACTGTTTATTTGCTATGATATGATTATGATTGTATGACGTTGGTATTTTGGGGGAACTCACTAAGCTTCAGACTTAAAGTTGTTGATTATGTTTCAGGTACTTCAGATGACCGCGGGAAGGCAAAGACGTGATCGTGCACCTCCTTATATTTTTATGATTTAATTCTAGGATACTCTAACATGAAACCATTTTGAAAACAAATTTGTAATAATTATTGGTTTTCGAATGATTTGAAAAGTTTTAAGTTGGCATGATTTTTATGGGTGTTACATTCTAAGCCCCAAATAAGAAGTAAGAACACTGAGTAAATCATCATAGCAACTAATTGCAGACAGAAAAGCAAGTGGAACAATAACCTAATGATTATGCCTCTCGATCCTTCGGCTGCCTTTTAGACTTTCAAAACTGTAGTCCTAAGGTTTCTTTTCGCTTAAGATGTGATATGTGGTTGCTAGATACATAAGGCCGAAAATATCTTTCCTTTTATAGAGAATTATGGCAAACCAGTTTATGAGATGTGTAAATCTAATTTACGCGTTGCGAAATTTAAATTTACAAAACGCTTAATTCTAAATTATGAAACACGTAATGACAATTTCACTTTCAGTTTCTTTTCTTCTAGCAACGATTTTTGCTTGCTTTTCTTTCAGCAACTCCATAAATATGTAAAATAGGAATTTAAACGTTTATAACACATTGTGTCCTAAATTACATAAAAAACATAGCTGTACTTTATATCACACAAAATAGGCATATCATGTATCATAATTGTGGCTAATTAAACCTTATGTATAGAAATCAAAAGAGTTGGTATGGCTCGGCTCAACAGGGCCATAAATTTCCCATGCTTACTTTGGAATGTGTTGATCGGCTCAACAGGGCCATAAACTTCCCATGCTTACTTTGGAATGTGTTGATGCATTGCAAACATCACATTTAGGCATGTCATATGATTAAAAGATTTTTTTTCCAAATGTATTGAAAAAATCTTATTCATGTCAAAAAAAAAAAAAAAAAAAACCTCATGTATCTCACGTGACAATTTCTCTTATTTTTGTTATTTTATTTGCTAAATATTAGAAGGTACTGGTGTTAACTCTATGGACTATTGTTGATATTTGGAAGATAGATGGAGTGAAACACAAATAGTAGGACATGCAATTGCAAATAATGTCCTTGTGCTATTTATTTCCGTTTGTATAAATATGGGGTGTTATATAAATAGAAATGTAGTCTCCGTTCGTCCGTAGCCAAAAACCACTACCAAATATGCTCTACGTAGAAAAGCATACGATGTGTTCACAGGGGACGATCCAAACATATATATAGGGCCTGAGGCGAAAAGAAAAAAAAGGGTTCTTCAAAGACAAATATAATAAAGATTTAAAAAAAATATCATTTATTCTTCATTATAGACGTGTTCAATTAGCAATAACAAGTAAGCCAAATTGTTTATCTTTTGAGCTAACTTGAGTTTGAACCAACTTTAGGGTCTAAAAATCATTTAAGTAATAATTTTTTTTAATATATATACAGTACATAGCCTAAAAATTTTGGGTCCCCTAGAGACGTGGGCCTTGAGCGGTCGTCCGGGTTGCCCACTGTCTGGATCAGTCCTGTGTGTTCGATTATGTAATATGTCATCAATATTTGTTATCTATAAGATCATCTATTAAACTAAAAAATGTTATGTATGATTTCAATATGCAAGACAACTACGGCTGCAAACGAGTCGAGTCGAGCTCGAGCTTGACTTGGCTCGGACTTGGCTTGTTTAAATATTTATAGGCTTGAGCACGAGCTCGACTCGTTTCGAGCCTTGTGGTACAAAGCTTGAGATCGACTCGTTAAGAATTATACGGGCTCGGGCTTGGTTTGGGCTTGGCTTGTATATGGTATACTCTAATTTCCATATATATATATATATATATATATATATATATATATATATATATATATATATATATATATATATATATATATATATATATATATATATATATATATAGGCTGGTTTATGCTCGCGAGCCTAATCGAGCCAAGTAGCTGAGGCTCGAGCTCGAGCTTGGTTAATAAACAAGCCTAATATTAAGCTCGAACTCGACTCAGACTCATTTAAAATCGATTTCGAGTCGAGTTTTTAACGATTCGATCTCGAGTAGCTCACGAGTAGCTTGACTCGTTTGCACCCCTAAAGACAGCAGATTAAAATTTCAGAAACTTTAATAAAATAAAAATAATATCATGACAATGAAAATGTGATAATAAACCAAACTCTTCCTTGATTATGGTTCCCATGTTTAAAGAAAAGGAATGAAAGGAATGAGTTGGAGTCACATAGGCACGTGAATAGGGATGACCGGAGAAAGCAAAATCCTCAAAGTCCGTCGGATCTACGCCGTAGTCTAAATTATTTGTTTATGGCATAAAGAGTTATAATATTCAGCAATACTAACAAATTAAAGATGTTGATAATTAGTAATATATAATATATATTAGCACATTTCATGGGTCTCGTGTTCTACAATCATATAACATGGCAATTATAAATATAGTGCAATCTCAAAATGAGTACTGGAACTCCGTGTTGGATGAGTAATTTATATATAATTATAAATATTCAATAAAATAATAACCATCAAAAGGTTGAATGAAGTTGTACATGTTGTCTGCATATGTAATAAAACTCGCTGCATAAGAGTCAGGAAATTCTTATATCCTATCAATATTTTAAAAACTGTCACTGTTATCATAACTCATTATTTTTACAATCGGTGATTGTAATTTTTTTTCCTAAGCCGGAAAGATATACAAGAAAAAGCTAAAAGTACCTTAGAGAAACGACGATTGATAATTATTAGATTTTACATCCAATCAATCAATTTGATAGCAGGCTCACTATTTCTATACACAAATCACTCAAACGAATAATCAACTCTACTATCATATTTTTCTTAATATTTTTGTTCCCCAATACGATATAATTACTGTATATCCCAATCATCCATCCACTAAAAAGAAAAAACAATTGCCTACATTGCCATCATTTTATGCTTTGAAATCCAAAAAGTCTCTATCCAAATGAAAACATCAACAACATTTCTGAGAACCAGCATATTCATATTCAATAATCTACCAACCGCCCGCAAAAGATTATTAGCCATTTCATGTTTGATAAACAGAAGCTTAAACTCTTCATTTCCATCACACAAATCAGGCATAGAATAAAAGAAACATACATTCCTCTTCTATCAATATTATCGATAATTGGTAACCGATTCAAAAGTAAGCGCCACACAAAAATATTAACCTTCCAGGATCCAAACTTGTTTCATTTAGTTGCCCACATTTCATGCGGTAACATCGAATCATCAATGCAACCACCTTTAACCAAAAATAAACCAGAATCATTAATCTCCCAAACGTATTTGTCTTGATCTTCTGACATAATGACATTCACAAGTAAACCACACATCTCCATCATTTGCACCATATTGGCCCTACCTCTTACCTGTTGCCTCCATGTCCACCTCCATGCATCACTCACCCATAAATCACTAACCATGCAATATCTATTTGTTTCCGGTCGGAAAAGTCTATGGAATGAGATATTTCCACACCACATCTTCTTCCAAAACATCATGTTGCGACCATTACCAATTTGTTTTTTGAGACCACCATAAGGTACAATAACACTTAACATGCAGTTTGAATTTCGAAATTGATCCTTGGCTACACCTCTTTACGTTCAAGACCAAACATTGATCATGTCTAAGCCTATACGAAGACCGTTTATAATTATTAAAACACTGTCGTGGACGTCTTAAACATATAATAAATTCACTGCTTGATTGCACTAATGGGTAGCATACGGAAGCGAGGTCGAATCCTTACGGACATAACCTAATGGTCAATGGTTCTTTGTATATAAGGCATACATTAGTCATAAAATAGAAAATGTAAAATGGGGGAGTTTGTTGTAAAATTAATAACTAAAATATTAATGAAATAAATTTAAGAAAATTCATTAATAAAAAGCAAATTCAGTTCTGTTATGACTTTCCTAATCATGCAGTCAACAAAAACCTGGTTATTTAAAATGTGTTCTATCTAAGTTGGTATTGAAAAGTACTAACAATCTCTATAAAATTCTCTTTTACCTTGTTAATTAACCAGAATAAGCTCTTCAATTAATCCTAAATATTTACTAACCTAATTAAACAAACTCTTAATCAAGTCAGAAAGCAACATTAAAATCTGTGTAGAATTCCGAGCAATATTCAATACTCTCATAAACTCAGAAGCCTAAAAATATGAAATTTCAGTTTATAGCAGAGTCAAATCCCAACAAGGAACCCATATGTTATTTGTTACTTGTTACCAGTTGATTAAAACAATTTCATATTTCAACAAGTGATTAATCAGATTGATTTAATCCTGAACTAGTTGATCAGACTAAAAAGAAATAAAATCGAACATTCATTAAGTGTTAAATAGAATAACAAAATAAAAACCTAGTCTAATGATTGATCAAATAAAAAAAAAAATACTAATCTTGCATAATTGAAATCTTGGGTTTAGTAAGACATGGCTAAAATCTGATCTAGAACAATAAAAAGAAAAATTAAGCGACTAATCTTACTAAACTAATTGAATGAGATGATTCACAAACTTCATATCTTTAGGAATTGATGAAAAACTGTAGAAATTTCCTCCAAACGTCGTCTCTAGTCGCTTGGGAAAGTCTAGGGTTATCTCTGGAACAAATATGAGTTATTTATATGGGAGAGACAACAACATATAAGGATTCAGATATTTACATGATCATGTTTTTGCGAAACACGATTGTATTTTTTAGTAAACGTGCATCCAAAGTAGTTAAATGAAGTACGATGCTATTTTTGGCCATTTTTACATGATAGTGCTTTCTTGAGAAGCATGATCATGTAAGGTCTTCTAAGATTTCGAAGTCAAAAAATGTCGCGGGCCAAAAAACATGATTGTGTTTTTGAGAAACACAATTGTGCTTTTGAGAAAAAGCTCCAAAATGCATAGAAATCTCCATAATAAAACATCAAAGCCTTTACACGATCGTGTATACGGAAAACGTGATCGTTTTTTCATATTTCGTGTAGATAGCACATAATTCCCCGATTAAGGTAGCTTCTGATCTGTAACATCCGATTTTAAGGTATTTTCATTAGCCCTTGGCCTATTTAACGTTTACATATTTAGCCCTTTGTGGAAAAGGTCTTACATTTCAGCCCATATGCTAGGCGTACATGAGGTACGCACAACGTACTTAAGTGAGCCATGGAATGCGGGATGCAAGCTAGTATGCGGGACATACTAACACAACTCTTAAACCCTAAATTTAGGGGTTTGCTCCATATTTAATCCGCCTTATGCCTCCATTGAAAATTTCTTAACAACCTCCACTCCTTACAAACCCTAATCTCAATCCTAAGCCTTGTGTGATAAGATTTTAAAGCTTGTTAGTGATTTTGGTGCTCTCTTGTTGAAGAAGAAGACTATTGAAGAAGGTGGTGTTGCTTGCCAGCTTGTGGATCCAGAAACTACCTCACCTTTTGCATCTTTTGAAGGTATAAAGTTTATACATGTATGTGTTTCTTTCTAGATCTCTGTAGATAAGTTTTTATGAGTTTTTCGTCCCAAATCTTGGACCTTTGTGAGTATGGATTACTACAGAGCATATTAGTTGTCCTTTCATATCTTTTAGGCCTTGTAGATTCATAAAAATGGTTGTTTGATGGTCCATTTCCAGCCATGCAAGAGTTTAGTGGTGTTGAGTATGGATTAAATTAGGGTTTTAAGGTTTAATCTCTTTTCACCAATACAAAGCTAGGCATGACCCTGACTCACTTGATCCTTCGGGTACACCGCACATAGGGGGACTGTACGCCTAGCGTACGCGTTGGGCAGGTGACTTTTGAAATTTGGTCAAGATTTAGGGTTTTGGACCATAGAAGGGGCAAAATTGTCTTTTTTGCCTTTAAGGGGTATAGTTGTGGTATTTGGACTTGTGAGTTGATTTATGGACCTTAATTATTAATTAGGGTTAATTATTATGTTATTAGGCGGAGTCTAGTTCTGACAGTTCGGGTGTGAGATTTATCTGTCATTCAGTATCAGGTGAGTCTCCTCACTTATTCTTAAGTCTATGGTAGAATAGTTGTATTTGTGATGACCTCATATAGTCTCCAGGGCTGTTGATAACCCACATGGCGTGCTGTTTGCCCACTGGGACCGCTGATAGTCCCCAGGGTTGTTGATAACCCATAACTGTTTATTTATGTTGTGTTGTATGTGGTATCTTAGGGAAGCCACTAAGCTTCATGCTTACAATTGTTGATTATATGTGTTTTAGGTACTTCTGAGGATCGCAAGAAGGCGAAGGTTTGATTGTACACACTTTCTGGGAGATTTGTTACTGGGCATTTTGTGGCACTCTGATATTTTATGATGATGATTTGTATTTGAAACTTATATTTTTCCGATGACTTGGTTTATTAATAATATTTAGGTAATTTAAAAATGAAAAAAATGGTTTGAAAATTGAGGTGTTATAATTTGGTATCAAAGCCCTGGTTTGAGGGATTTTGATGAACTCTAGGGTAATTCCAAACTCAAACTAAGGATTTGAAGATTTTCATAAAAACGTTTCAAAGAAATGAAGATTTTATAGGAGAAAAACCCACTGAAGCAGTGTGTATAATAAACCAGAGTTCAAGCGGTAGTTTCCCAAAATATCTCAATTTATATAATGAGTAATGTAGAGCTGATATCTTATGAGATGGTGGAACTGCATCTTAGTTAGTGGTAGTCTAAGGATCCTGCAGGAATGGTGTGCTAGTGTTGCCTAATTTGTGAGGCCTTTAGCCTAGGAGTTTGTCCTTATGAGATTGAATATGTCATTTCTATTTGCTTGGTACTCTTTTAATTTTTATTTTTGCAATTTTCATAAAAGGCCTTCCTAAAATAATTGATTTTTTATCAGATACTTCCAAATTGCTCATGTCTAGAATGTAGAAATAAGTGTGAAAAATTAACATATTTACTTGGACAAGAACATCCTCCAATACACATTTTGGGTTTACTGTCGAGTGGTCAGCCAACTGAATGATAGTACCGGTTTTTTTTAAAGGTCCCAACTTTAATTTTTCAAAAACATATAAAGTGAAGACATTGACTAAAGCACCTAAATCAAACATGGCTTTTGGAAAAGTGAGGTTTCCTAATTTACAAGGAATTGAGAAAATTCTCCGATCATTGCACTTTGGAGGTAAACCTTTTTGTAAAATAGCATAAATATTTTTGCCAGATTTTATGGTTTGATTATTTTTTAATTTTTTTTCAAACATATAATTATTTTAAAAGCTTAGCGTAATGAGGAATTTGTTTAATAACATCTAAAAGGAGAATATTTACCTCCACCTTATGAAAGGTGTCCATGATTTCTTCATCCTATCGTTCGCGTTTCGTGCTCTTCACTGATGATGGGAATGGAGCAACTGACTTGTGCTCCTTCAAAATTGGCTTTTCTAGTCTTGGAGTTTCTTTCTCTTCCACCTCTCTAGTTTCTTTTTCAATCACAACTTCTTCCTTTTCTTCTTCAGCCTCTTATTTTTATGTATCTGGTTTGCTTGGACCTTCATAATTCTTTCCACTTCTCAAGGTAATTTCGCTCATGTTATGTTTCAGGTTATTTTTAGTTTGCCCATGTAATTTACCTTGAAATTCTAGTCAACTCACAAAAGTGGTAAGTTGCGACATTTGATACTCCTTATTTTTTGTACTTGCTCTAGTTTTGTTTTGGAACGTGTGAGTGCAGGTGGCTCAACTTTGTAGCATATCTTCCAAGGCCACAATGGAGCTTCCATATTGCTGATTCAATTTATGACTCAGAAAGTACTACTATTAATAATTCTACTGGTGCAGATTCTGAAAATTTACCGCTGAAGCTAAGTTTGTTGAAAACTCTACTGTTGAAAACCAGGCGGGTGCTAGAATTGTTGTCTTTGCTGGAAATTACTATTCCAGACCTGATTATTCTGCCGATTAAAATTTTTCTGCTGGTATCCTCTGACAGTTTTTACTGCAACGACATTATCTTGTAGTAATGGTAACATGTTAGTGGGATGTTCAGTTCTTAAGAAGATATCACACTGTTTTTTCACCGACACAAATCTTTTCTCTTTCGGCAGCAAAACTGCTTTCGTCAGTTTAGAAATTTGAGCTTCTAAATAAGGATAATTTATTTCTTTAACTCCCTATGGCTGGTTAGCATACCACTTTTCTTCGTTCCTGGAATGATTCAACTCAATTGCGATTTTTTCTATCAGCTCTCGGATTTCGGTTGGTGTCATATTGCCTAAGGATATTCCACTTGAAGCATTTATCAACCTTTGTTCCATGGGCATCAGACCTTCACAAAAATACTAATAAAGCTAGTAATCATTGATTCCATGTTGTGGGCACTGAAGGAGTAGCTTTTTAAATTGCTCCGAGTATGTACGTAAAGCCTCTTTTTTTTCATTGTTTGATACTAAGGATCTCTCTGTGAAGGTTTGATACTTGTGCTTCTAGAAACTATTTATCTAAAAATAACTTTGCAAGTGTGTTCCACGTGTTTATGGATCCGGATGGAAGATCATAGAGACATTCTTTAGCTGGATCTTGTATTGAAAAAAAGGGATGCCCTCAGTTTATCTGGTCCTCCGTGATGGTATGTGGCTTCATTATAGAACAAACCACATGAAATTCCTTTGGGAATTTTCATGGGTCTTCGTTTTCTAGGCCTCTAAAATTTGGGAGAAGATGTGTCAACCCATATTTGAGTTTGAAATTTTGGGTTTCAGGAAAGGTAATGTAGAGAGGTTGGTAAGTAACCTCTTCGGTGGTCCGTTCATCAGAGTCTTCTCTTCACCTTCTCCGTCACTCATGGCTGATTTATCAGAATTAGATTGAGAGGAGTATGTGGTTTCATATTTTCCAAAAAGTGGTGGCGAGTATGTTTTAAATAGGATTTAAGAAGGTGAAGACAGAGGTGCTCTTGGAAAAGATGAGACTGTAATTTATGGTTCGTTCCACAAGGGACTGCCTTGTGGTTCAGTTTTCTCCGAGACTAGAGAATATGATGAAGCAGAGAAACCCATTGAGTGGTTTTGTTGAGCTGCTTCTTTCTTCAGTTTTCTTGTAGTCTTCCCTCTATCTCTGGATCAAACTCTATTGGTGTACCTGTACGAAAAGGTCTGGGTATAAAACTATTAGATGTACCGTTTCCTAGCAGCGTCAATAATTTGTTAAAACACTGTTGTGGGTGTCTTAAAAAAATAATAAAGTCACTACTTGGTTGCACTAATGGGTAGCACATGGAAGTAGGGTTGAATCCTCAGGGACACAACCTAATGGTCAATGCCTCTTTGCATAAGTCGCACGCTAGTCAGAAAATAGAAAATGTAAAAAAAAAGGTAATTTTGTTGTAAAAAATTAATTACTGAAATGGCTGTGAAATAAACTTAAGAACATTCAAGAATAAAAAGCGAATTCAGTTATGCTACTACTTTCCAAATTATGTAGTCAACATAAACCTAGTTATTTCAAATGCATTATGTCTAAGCTGGTTTTGAAAACGACTAATAATCTGTGTAAAATTATGAGCAATATTCGATAATTTCATAATCTCGGAAGCATAAATAATATGAAATTTCAGTTTATGACAGAGTTAAATCCCAATAGGGAACCGATATGTTATTTGTTACTTGTTACAAGTTGATTAAAACAATTATGAATTTCAACAAATGATCAAATTAAAAAGAACTAAAATCAAACATTCATTGTGTGCAAAACTAAAATAACTTAATAGAATCACATAATAAAAACCAAGTCTAATGATAGATCACATAAAAAGTACTAATCTTGTAGAACTGATATCTAGAGTTTAGCCAGATATGGCTAAACTCTGATATATAACAATGAAAAGAGAAATTAAATGACTAATCTTACTAAACTAATTGAATGCAATGATCCATGACATTCAATTCTTCAGGAATTGACAAAAAAGTCGTCTCTGATTTTCTTGGATCGTCTAGGGTTATATCTGGAACAAGCACGAGCTATTTATATGGTAGAAACAACAATAAATAAAGATTCAGAGATTTACGCGATCATGTTTTGGAGAAATACAATCGTGTTTTTCAGTAAATGCACATCCAACACTGTTAAATGAAGTATGATGCTATTTCTGGCCATTTTTACCGAAAACACAATCGTGCTTTCTTGAGAAACAAGATCATGTAAGTCCTTTAAGGATTTCCATGTCAAAAAATATCATGGGCCAGAAAACATGATCTTGTTTTCTTGAGAAACACAATCCCGTTTTTCATATTTCGTGTAGATTAGACATAATAGTTCGATTAAGGTAGCTTTCGATCATTCCTCATCATTAATTATCAATTTATATCTCCATTAAGCTCATATAATGCATCCATGTTGGTTCTGAAAGCTTCCAGAATACAACTCCATTTGAAATACTTGAAATTGACATAAAATACGAGCAGTACGAGAATTCTAGAGAGAAATATGAGCTAAACATTATTTAAACTAATGTCTGCACAAATGCATAAAATATGAACCAAAATGCTAATAAAATCAACTATAAAAGATGCGTAAAATGGCGTCTGACAATAATTCTTAAGACCTTATCCCAAATCGCATTGCTTTCATTTATCACTCCCTACGTTGGTTTTAGAAGTAAGACATTATTAAACCCTTCCAAACTATGAATCCCAATATTACCTTTCTCTTTTGATGCTATCACCAAATCCCATTTAACCTAGTGTATCTTTCTTTCATCAATCTCATCACCAATTTATTTGGACCTTAAGGACTCAATTTTTTTTTATTAAAATCGACATTAGAAACACTAACATATAATAAATCCCTAGATATTCAAGCACCCAGCTCAACAACGTTGATTGAACCCATTTTCGCCTACCATCTAGGCAAACATATCTCGAAATGTATGTGTAATAGACTTCCACCTAGAAGCTGCATCCATCTTCACACCCACAAGGATCTCAAAATATTGGAATGAGAACTTATTTGCCTTGCACCCTGTGAGTGACAAGCATTGCTGAACCATACTATAATCCATACCAACTCCATATAGATTAGAGTTTTTCAAGTTTAACTTTAAATGTGAATCCATTAAAACATCTCAAAACTATGAACATATTGCATATATTCTAATACCCACTCACCTAATAACAATACATCATCTTCATAAAAAAGGTGAGAGGCTATGAGGTTGTTATTACCAAAACTCTAAAATTAGATTTCCATTAACATACACAAAAGTTGTCTAAGACAAACAAGCATGAATCTAACTTAACCACTTTTCACCAAACCCTAAAAAAACCCATGACCGACTCCAGTATTACCATGAGATAGAGAGAGAGAGAGTCATACGCTTTTTCAAAATCATTCTTGAAAATCATACACTTTATCTTCTTCTTCTTACACCAATCCACTAACTCATTTATAATTACGAGACTATCTAAAATTTCCATCACCTTTGCAAACATTGAATCTATAGAACTAACCACACTCGTAACAAGAAAAACTAATCTATTTGCTAAAAACTTAACAATAATATTGAACCAAGTACCAATCAAACTGACTAGTCTAAATTTTTTCACTAACATCGGACTAGAAACTATAAAGATCAATGTAATAAACAATGTATAACAACCACGTGAGGCCAAGTTGTAAAAATCAAGGAAATACTGCATAACATCTACTTGCATGAACTCCTAACACTTCTTCATAAGTAAAAAAATGTGAGCCCAATTGGACCGGGTGATATATTACCACCAGAATCCTAAATGGCTTGCTTAACTTCTTCGACCATGATTTTTTTTCCAAGTCCTACACGTTGATGATTGGAGAGGGATGAACGTTGAGGGCTATGGTAAGTAGAATTTCTTAAGAATGAATTACATAACTAAGTTGTATTATTTCTTGAGACAATTACATTGATATTCAAGTTCACCCTACGATATGCCTCTTATGTTAGGCTACACCACATGATACTATTTATATGGCTACTTTATAGATCCTTACTCCTAATCCCTTTCATTGTCATCTGCTTCATTAAGGATCATTTGGAATGTTCTTGCCTTTATCTTCGGTGGCGCATTCGGTCTTGCTGCTTCGTTTTTCTTCGGACAGTCCCTATAAATATACCCTTATTCATTACATCAGTAACACACCCTCTTGTTGAATGTACAATAATCGGCGTAATGCCAAGTCTTCCCACATTTGAAACAAGTCATCTCCTCGCCACATTTTCCAAAGTTTTTCTTTTTGCACTTTTCAAACCATTTTGCTTCACCTCCTCCTCCTCCTCCAAACTTCTTAGAACTAGACTTCGAGAACATTCTTTTCTTGCTGGACCTTGAAGACCCCTCAAATTTCCTCTTCTCTCCAACTTCAACCTTGTTGGTAGTTCTACCTTTGGTCATTTCTTCAATAGACTTAGCAGCCCATATGACCACCTCAAGAGTAGGTGCCTGGCGTATTGACACAATGTAATCCCATGGCAGTCCCTTTCTATTGTTATCGATTTTTGTTAGCTATCAGGGACAATACGCAAAGCAAACTCCATCTTGTCCGTGAAGGCATTGGTATACTCATAAATGCACATGTTACCCTTTTTCAATGTTAGAATCTGGTTCTCTAGCTCAAGCAAATTTTAGGCTGAGCAGAACTTGATTTTAAAGTGTACCAAGAATTCTTCCCATGTCAGTTGTAGTGTCTTATTGGGGCTTATGATCTTTCCCAAAGTGTTCCACCAACGAACAACCTAACCCCTAAACAGACGCACATCATAAGTGGTTTGTAGCTTTCCCTTGAAACCACATGTTATGAAAGCTAGATCCATTTCAGAGATCCGGTCCATAACTCTGATCAAATCTTCATTCCTAGTAAAATTTGGCAGTTTGCAAGTCATAAAATCTTTATACTTGCATTTGTTCCTTCCAATTCCTTCATCCTGATTATTTCTCCTAACCACTTGTTCGGCTTGACTAACGGTTCTACTATAGTTTCCTTCTTCTGACTGTTCTATGTTTAGTTCAGGTTGTACAATAGGTACAATAGGTTCATCCCTATTATTAAGCAATATTTGTCTCATCTCCTCCCTTTGTCCGACCATCATAGCCTGAATCATTGCTTTCCTACCATCATGATTGGCTCGAGTGCAGGTGCTAAATCTGGTGCATGCTCAATCCCTCATGTCTCAGGCTGCTGATTTCCGTCTCCCAATCCGCTTTGATTCCTCACCATGTTGATCTATACGCCAAAGCAGACGTCCAAAGTATAGTGAAGAACATTAAGATAAGAAAACTTTATTTGCGATAGACGTATAAATCTTCTTATAATTTCGAAAAGTTACATGCCAGTTCTAATATCGTAATTAAATGTTAAGAAATCTAAACACATAAAATTTCCAAATCCGGTCAGCAATAGACCATAGATCTGATCAAATGATAGTATCATATAGCATATAAGGCATCTTATAGCATAAATCATTTAACACATAAAAGCAATTTAGGTATCTTAAAATAAGCAAGTGCTTGTATCTATTCAAGTATATATCCAAAATATAGAAGACACTCATTTCACCATAATCGCTTAGAATTCTAAGTTTATGTCTAGAAATTTCCTAAAATTCCTAGTTCACTTAAATTAATACCCTGATAGCAACTGTGACATCCCCATTTTCACGGCCAGAGACCGATTTGTTTATGCTTATTTAAAAATCAGAGTATCCTTTTTGAAGAATAATATTGCAAAATTTGATTCTAGTAAAACATGATAATGATATTATCAAAGCATTTCCGAAGAAATGTAGCTTTATTTATATTAAAACATTAAGATGTAATCATCAAGACAAAAACATATGCATAATGAAATATTACAACCCTTACAGTAATTAAACTAGTGACCTAATACTCCTTGAATCTCCCAATAGAACGTATCCTTTATATAGCCACCTGTGATACAATAAGCAGAATAGGTCAGGTTCAGAAACCTTGTGACTACATAGGGTTTTCAACACACAATAATATAATTAATATGTTTAATCATCAAAAAATTAACCCAATTCCCATCCCCATTATCTTCCTTATTCTTAAGAATATTCCCTAAGAATCGTCTATTCTTCATTCATTCATTCCTAGGGATTGTCCTAAGGAATAGGCATGAAGTCCATCGCTGCTACGGTTTACCAAACAGGCACTAAGTACATAGATGCCGATGTTATCTATTAGGCACAACTGCAATTGTTATCTATTAGGCACAACTACCATTGTTATCGATTAGGCACAGCTGCCAATATCATCCATTAGGCGCAGCTGCCAGGATTTTTAGAGTAAATCTGGTGAACACGTAGTTCAAAAACACCTACAGGTTGCGAGCCGGCTAGTGTTCCACTGGACTGTCTAGAATAGTCCGTGGTTGTCATCTATACTCTGCTAGATGATTGGATCAACGTCAACGTCAAGGCTTATCACCAACTTTTACCTGTTAACATATATATCATCTTTCATCTCTCATCGTCCATATTATCTTTGATCTACCCATATTTACCCAATATATTTATAGGCATAAAAATACATATACAGTTTAAATCAAGTAAAACATGTATAAATCATTCATCTAGCATATATATATCAGGAACATAGATAATAAGCACATATAGCATGTATTAATATTAAATACTTAATATCTATGTTTAAGATGAAAGTGACTATGCACTCACTTGTTAAAGTGACGACTTGAAATTCGGGCAGCGCTTCACTTCTAGCAACTGTCTTTTCTTTTGACGTAACCTAGTGTCATTATCACTAAGTTTTAGTCTATTATTTATTGCGACTAATTAGATTCATTATTAATTCAAAGTCCACTTCAAGATCTATCAAGTAAGGATCAGACAGGAAAGACAGTTGGGAGGCAGAACCATTTCGGCGTATAGCCTTTATGAAATCCAACAACCAAGCCAAAATGACCACTCTAGATACCTCTCCCATAAGCATATCAATCAGTATAACGACTTTTAATCACTGATAAATCTTGTTTATAGCTTCATAATAACGATAATAAGCTTAAACATAAGTTATACTTAAAGTATGGTAAGCATAACTCAACTTACAGGAGGTTTAGTGAGAAACCGGGCTCTGTGCAAGCAGAACTTCTAAGCCAAAAGCTCTTCTTCTCGGGGCTTTCCGGTACTTCGGGATTCGCTAATAACACCTAGGAGGTGCTAGATAAAAGCTTAGAGGCTTTGGTGGTGTTTTGGAGAGAGTTGGATAGACAGGTGTGAAGAAAAAGAGTGATTTTCGAGCTCTATTTATAGGCTGTCCGGGGGCTCTTCGGGTCGTGACACTTGACCTTCATGTCGTGAGCTTGCGTAGGCACCAAGGCTTCGCCTGGTGCAGACATGTGGCATAGGACGCAGGTAAAACAACCCATCTTAAAAATTAACAACTTTCACACACAAGCTCCATCTTTGAATTTCTTTATATCCACATGTAGGTATTGACAAGATCTATAACTTTACTCTTGACCACATCGGCTAATTCTTGACCGATCTTAAATTGAATAGTTGGAGAAGGTTACAATGTTAACGACCGTGTAAAATTCATAACTTCTACATACAGACTCTGTTTTCGACTGTCTTTTTATCGTTGAACTCATATTAACGAGATCTTCAATTCTCATTTATATCATTTTGGCTAAAAGTGGACTGATGTAAAATTCAATTTCTGTGGTGCAACGTCCCAAATTCAAGTCCAAAAATTTCTTTTAAAAATATTACCAAATCATAGTGTAAAGTAATTCAAACATACAAAAAGGGTTTATATGACAAATCATAGTTTCATTTCCAAATTGCTTGTTTAATTATCAGAGTAAAACATCCCAGGTTAGCTTGACATGGTGTGTGCACTGCAACCCTCCCGAGCTCCTTTTCTGAAAACCGGGTACCTGAAACAAAAAACTGAAACCGTAAGCACGAAGCTTAGTGAGTTCCCCAGATGCCACATACCATACAATTCAACTGATCCATACATGCCATACCAAGCCAACATATCCATAGTCAACTAAGGTGCTATGCGCCAAGCATAGTCTTGCTAAGGTGCTACGTGCCACGCATAGTCTTGCCATTATGCCACGGGCCGCACGTGGTCTTCCTGGTCAAGCCTGGGGCCACTCCTTGGGTCTTACAGACAAGTGCCAAGGGCCACCCCCTGGCCTTTTATGCATGTGTCACAAAGACAACCGTACGTACTACTCTACTTAGCTAAACAGCATACAGTGTGCCAGAAGCCACCTCCTGGTCTTTCATATATATAATAGCATACAATGCGCCAGGAGCCACCTCCTGGTCTTTCATACATATTGCCTAGGAGCCGCCTCCTGGTCTTTCGTGCATTTTGCCTAGGGCTAAACCCCGGGTCTTCCTATCATACATAATAACATACTATGTGCCAGAAGCCGCCTCCTGTTCTTTCATGCATTTTGCCTAGGGCTAACCCCGGGTCTTCCTATCATACATAATAACATACTGTGTTCCAGGAGCCGCCTCCTGGTCTTTCATGCATTTTGCCTAGGGCTAACCCCCGGGTCTTCCTATCGTACATAAACTACATGGGCCAGCATTGGTGCCTTAGGCCCATACAAACAGTGAGGAGACTCACCTCGCACTGCTGAACTTTGCTGATAATCCTCTGGCTGCTGACCGACAACCCTCTGAACCGCTGCTCCACTAGCTCCACTAGCTACTAGTATCAACATAACACTTAGTTCCAACTGAACTCCAGAAATCAAACTAAGTCAACTCTGGTCAAAGTCAAAGTCTTGGTCAAAGTCAACCTTCCAGGTCAACCCTACTCGACAAGTCTGCCTACTAACTCGCCGAGTTCATACGCTCAGATTCCTTTCATTCGTGACTCGACTCGCCGAGTCAGTCCATGACTCGCTGAGTCCACCGATTTCCGAGTCCTGTCCTTTCTAACTTACTGAGTTTCCACTCGACTCACTGATTCGAGTCTCAACTCGAAGGGTTCGGGGTTTCTCGATTTGACTCGCCGAGTCCAAGGTAATCTTCAACTGACTCGCCGAGTTGTTCTTCCAACTCGCCGAGTTCTTGCCCAACTTCAACCAACTCGCCGAGTCGCTCCAGTTCTTAATCCATACAATGGCTTTTCGAGCCATGCAGGGGCTCCAAATCATAGATCCATACTTCCAAGGCTCAATCCTCACGTAAAGTTGCAAAAGAGCTTCACCAACTACTCAATATCTGATGCTTTATGATATATTGGACCATCCCAACCCTAGATCTGAAGTGGCAACAACATATCTAAGCCCCCAGCCCGAATTGGGTCTCACACAACCATAAAACCCCCAAATCTCATAACAAAAATAGATCTAGATGCAAAGGAGGGAAGATAGCAGCTTATTACCTCCAAGATGAACACTAACTGAAGTAGATCTCGGATCTACACCTCTCCTTTGAAGCAACCTTCTTGGTCTTTAAGTTCCTTTCCAAAGTTTCCTTCCTCCAAAGCTATTTCTCTCAAATGATGGAAGCTCACACGAAATCTAGGGTTTACAGGTTCTCTAGGATGATATGGAGGCTGAGGGAGGGACATAACACCCTTTATATAGGATACAACTCCCGGGGTTAGGGTTTTCCTTGTTCAGACCAGACTCACCGATTCTCCTTAGCCGACTCGCCAAGTCGGTCACTTACTCCTTGACCCCGATCCCGCTCGGACTCGCCGAGTTCCTCCTTGGACTCGACGAGTCAGGCCTTTAACTTAGGGTTTCCTTTCCTTTCTTGGCCTTGCTGATTTTGGGTGTTACAAATCTCCCCCACTTAAACTAAAGTTTTTCCTCGAAGTCTGTCACGGCCAACTACCTTACCATCTGGTCGCCACTTACCAAAAGGTACATACTCCACCCCTTTCGATCCAAACCTTGGAGATGCCATCTTCAGAATAACCCGTTACATGCAACCTTCGAGTACCACACTTTATCCAACCTGTAATCTTACCAATACTCCTGATACACCCACCCTTGATTCGCAAGGGGTTTACTCTTTCTCCCTACATTGTTACTAGCCTTTCTAAGGCACTTTCCACAAGCAACAATCTTCCCAATTTCCTTCGAGGACCAATCTTCTGCCAAAACCGCAATCCTGGCCACTCCCAGTTCCGGCCGTCAAACCAGTACTGACGGAATGATCCCCATAGAATGCTTTAATACTGAAAGCTCCATCCAAATCGTGAGAATTCAGACAATCCTTCGAGTAGTAGATTCCTTTCTGCTACGTCTCGGGCTCAGCTGAGAACGGCGTCACCGAGCCAAATATTTTACTCTGAGATCATTCCATTCCGCGATGAGCAGCTTAGCATCATCCGATTAGCTCACGGCTTTTCACACCGAATCCCTTACCATCATTCCTTCCTGTAGTCCTGTTGACTCCCATCCACCTACCGGATGAACCGAGACCGCCCTGGTCCCAACTGGTCTACCATGACCCGGAATACCGGTTTTCCCCCATGCTACCTCGAAGATACGGGCCCTCACCCAGACTCTACGAACCAAGCTACTAATCAATGCCACGACTTTCCCGCAACCTTGTGCCATTTTTGTTCTCCAATGACCTACCGTCTTCCAGACCCAATCATAATGTGGTCTGCTCACATCCGGGGGCTGCCCCATCCTGAACTTACTACCTGAAAACCTTGCCACTGAATGATACACCTGATACGTTCGCAATAGCGAATAGAGACCAACGAATGCTACGGGCCACCCCGTAGTCTTACTTCTACGCTGCTAGCCAACCAAAGCTACGGGCCACCCCGTAGTCTTGCTAAACCAGTGCTACGGGCCACACCGTAGCATAACCACACTCACATACGATTGCTACGGACCACACCGCAGTCTTTACTAATCTAATGCTATGGGCCACACCGCAGTCTTACTAACTATCCTCACATACGATTGCTACAGACCACACCGCAATCTTACTATACTTCTCTTACTATCTGACCACTGATGAATGCTACGGCCATTCGGTAGTCTGAAAACACCTTTCCACACCGACTAGCTGCTATTGGATGCTGTGACTAACCCATAGTCGATCATACAAGCACAATCGAGTACCCCCAAGTGGTACTCATGTCCCAAATGGAACTCCCAACCGATTCCTCTAGAGTCTGCGACCAGACATTTCGAGAATGAGATCTCACCATTGGCAATTTTTCCCAACTTCCAATCTACACTGTCCTCCATTCATATAGCCACCTGGGCCGTCTTTCTTCGTAACAGGAGAGCGAAACTTCTCCTAGTTTCAAAACCCCTTCTACTCCCTTAACCTGATTGTTTCTCCCCCACTTAGCTTCAGCTAAGTCTTTACTACACGCGAAAACCTGAAGATTTCCATTCCTTCCTTCGTTACATGATAGGCATGATAACCACCATCGCTCTATCCCTGCTAGCGATCCGTCTCTAACCCAATCCAAATACCATATGATTACCGAATACTAGATGAACACCTCCCGCATCCCTGATACTGAAAATCCCCTGAGCTCTAACTAATGTCCTTATGGTCCGAATAACTGGGCACAGACTCCTCAGTGATAAGCCACTTTCTTTGATGCTTCTGAAAGCCATCTCGAACGCCCAGATTAGAACCATCAAACCCTGATGATGGTGGCTAACTACTCCCTGAACCATTTCCAACTGTAACCGAGATGATACTGGACACTTCGAACCCGAAGTGAAAGATGACCTACACTAGCTACTAATAGCTCCTGGTATGCAATTGGCATATGACAATTCCAAAATATAATCCGAATACAAGCAGAGAGACAAATCATACATAAAATCGCCTGAGTCCGGGGTAAAAACTTCCTTAATTCGCATAGAAGTGAAAATAGCCATAGATACGTACCTGCAAAATTCCCTGCTGTAATCCAGATCTTCCGCATCTATCACTGCAAGGCCCTATCCACTCGCCCATCCATAATCCTCATGGTGGTTGTGTTGGGTTTTGATCATTCTAACACTCCTAAGTGTACATGCAACCCTAAATACCTTGGATCTGTGTTTTCTCTATTATACATACAAATATGAACATCCAAGGTATTATCCGAATCTAGCATATAAAATTATGAATATAACAAGATAGAATACATACCTCTTTCATGTAGAAAGTCTTCATGAAGCTTGAGTGCCAAGTGCCCCAAGTGTGACACCTCAAATGGTTCACACAACACCAAATACACTTGGAATAACTTGAGAGAATTCTACACTTCATGAAATTTGCTAGCCCTTCTATTAGTCACACTAGTGGCCGATTTTGTCAAGAATAAGATCTTTATATAGTGTTACAACTAGGGTAAACCCTAATTGTCATGACTTTCCATTTCCTTGGATCCATGGGTTCAAATACACCATGGAGCATCCATGGACCATCCTATGGGTTTTAGCCCAACTTGATTATCCATGGAGCATTAGCCCACTATACAAGTATGGATGATTTACACAATCAACCCATATATTTAATTAGTCTTCTTTTGATCACTTAATTAATCCTAGATTAATTCTTGATCAATACTAATTAAATAATCTTATTATTCTTATTATTAATATACTAGAACTTATAATATATTAATAACCATAAGTGTCTTATTTCTCTCATTATAGTCTATCCAAGTGCATGATGCCATGCAACCCAAATGGACCATGCCGGGTCGGGTCAAGTCTTACCAATTATAGTTATGGACTTAGACATTAATCCAATAGTCTCCCACTTGGATAAGTCTAAAACTATTATTGCGTATGACTTCAGGAACCAACTGGCAATCGTAGCTCTCAAAAGCTTCTATCGAACTCTAACCTTGTCGATGAACTCTGACCTTTGTCAATGACTTGTCCATTAGATAAGGGATCATATATTCCTCCATTCTAGATATCATATGGACTGAGACATGGATTATAATCATTCTCTCTGTCCATTTGTTGTTTCCCGATTTCCGATTTATGATGAATGACTAATTGAACAAAACAAATCAGTCCTGGCCCGACCGAGCACTTCCATTTGTCATCATCAAATCATCGAGGGGCCCACAGATATCGCTTTTATCCCGAAGGTAAAAGGAATGGATAAACTTCGACTCATATGGCTTGTTCTACTACTTGTTGAATCATACACAAAGGCACGTTTTATAGCACCGAGTTACCAAATGCGTTTTCGTGCAATCAATGTACAACCAACTCACAGTAACAACTCATATCTCTAGGTTTGAAGAATATAAGATATTATCGTCTCATGATCACTCATGATAAAATCCATGAAGTGATTCCAATGAGCGCGGGTTGAATCCAATACTCAGAGCTTATGAGCACTCATGAGTGTTGTAGCCCTTTGTCCAACACCTTAGACCTCTACAAGCCAACCCATGACAGTCTTAATTCATATCTACTTCCAACATATGACCGACTGTGGATGGTTTGAATAACTTAGTCATTCCGGAAGAATAACCCAGTTTATTCGGGAAGTCAAAACATGCAAAGTGAAACACAATAATAATTGAATCCAATATGGTATCAAAACCTATGAACATAAATAAAACACCTTTTATTTATCACCATATGATTACACATTATTCATTGTATACTCTTTCAGCTATCAACTTTATTCTTGAATTTAAAATAATAGTTGTCCCATGCTCCAAGCATGTACACTATGTTTTCTAAACACTAGTCATGCCATACACCAAGTATGCATACTATGTTTGTCTATGATCTTTACTTTGTGAACTAGATCAATTGAACATAACTTCAATGATTCTCTTTTCACACTCCCAAATCCTTACTGCAAATGCAAGAATTCCAAATTCATGCCATTTACTGAAATCTGTTAGATTCTAAACTTATATGCATTGATCTTCTTGTAATGATTATGCACGAAATCAGAAAGAATTGACAACAACCATTACAAAGCATTCCAAAGGAGATCAGCTCCTTAGAAACATCCTTCTTGCATTAAGTTTCCTAATCTTAAACAGATTGAAAATTCTAACTTTGAAACATTTCCAGATTCCATTTTGACTTATCCCTTCTGAACAAGAGTTGCCTCCTTACAGACTATGTCAATATGGTCCTTCCAAAATTATCACTATACTTCCAACTGTCCTTGAGCACCCAATCTTTGGTAAACCTTAGATTGTCCTCGAAAATTGTTTAATCCTTTTAGTCATATCCAGTTCTAAACCTTTTCCCTTCTTAATGCCCCAGGCATTTGGAAAATTTTAGAAAGGATGAATATAACACATGTAATCGACCCTATATCTGAAGCATATGGGACACGATTCATGATGTCTCACATAAAGACTAAACCAGTCTTTTGCTATAATATGTCCATTTCAATTTGCCAAGTTCTCATAATTCAGATTATGAAAAGGGATGCCGTAATCATAATCGAATTTTAGAACGCAAATAATGGACTCATATACAAAATTTCCTTATGTTGAGCCATTCCAACATGAAATTCATATATATCCTTGACTAAATGATTAAAACCTCACGATCTAAGCTTATAGATTTGAGATGAAGTATAATTTCCTCTCCCTTAATTATAGCAAAACAACTCTTTCCCAATTGAAACTTTTGTTTTCTATAATTAACATTGCTAACTTGCAATACTTATCATAATTATCATGCTCCCACTAACATGATGATTATTAGCATAACACTTATGCTCCCACTAGCTTTGACATGTACTCAGAAATCAGCTGACTTTCTTACCAAAGTTCAGATTTCTGATACTAGATTGTTTTGATAAAACTTTATCAAAATCATACACCTTCCCTTAGATAACACACTTGTGTGTCTAAACAATTATGAAGAGGGATGCCGTAATCATAATGGTTAGACCTTTTTGCCACTTCTCACAAGTCCAGGTTAGTGTGCTGGTAAACCACACACGCTCCACTAACGACTTTGAGAATGCAAATATCACAATTGCTATCTAGCTAAAATCTACTTAGTGAAAGTGTTTCCTCACCATCATTTTCATGAATCGGAGAGAAACCTTATGACACTTAGATTTAATGGTGTATGTGTTCTTATCCATGTGAATTGTCAAAACCATAGACACAAGACAAGGATAATGACAAATCCACACTCATATGGATTGAACTCAATCTTAATTTCTTGCCACCTGGCAGCTCAAGGGCCTGCCATTGCTTCCAAGTTGTTGTGCAACTAATTGAGAACTCTAAGAACTCATATGCAAAGCCAACTTTAACTGGAATGGGCACAGAATATGTCAACACGATAGGTTATAAACCTCAATTTGTGTGCTAGTGAAGAACTTCAGGTTTTATTCTTGATTAGTTCTTGAGACTTTCAAGACCTTTAAGACTCCCACTGTCCTCTTAACATATAAGACTTTATTGTCAGTTATTCAAGAGATAGTGTGGATTCTAATCAAGACAAACACTTCACAAAATTAGCCTAAGTTGGTCTTTGTTTTATCCAAAACATCATAACTTACCAATTTCAAATGTACAAGAGTAGAAAACTTTTACTCTTACATTTAACAAGTGTTTTAAACCTTCTTTAAGACATGTCACTCAAGTTACAATCTTGGAGTATGACTCTAAGACTTGTATTGGAACGAAGTATGACTCATCTTCTTGATTTAACCACTTCTACAATTCAAGTTCCTCTTCTTAGTCATAAGAATGCACTAAGATTTCCTTAGAGAACTAATTGTGCTATGGTTTCTTAATCATTAAGATGATCACAAAAACTGATACTAAAGTACTCTCCCATCTTTTCAGATTTGAGAAACTTTTATCCTTCTGCCTAAGTTGATTCTTTTTATTCGCTCTGTCATACATTGGAACCTTTTCCAATGTCTCAGAGTTACACTTAAGCTTGTAAGTATAATCATGTTTACTGAGATTTAGTAAACTATGACGAATAGTCTTATCAATCTTTTGTGGTGGACTTAATCAGTGCACAAGAATGTGTACTCGATCCCTTAGTCCTTTACTTGACTCACACATCCATGTGACCAAGTAATTAATCTTAATTTTCTAATAGTTGAAAGTTCTCATTCATCATGCTATACAACTTGCATGATTCCAAGTTCCGGTCCAATTGAAACTTGGGTGATGAGAATCTTTCCTTATTTGGTAAATTTAGACATTACCACAAATGAAAGAATCAATTTCATATTTCCACTCTTGCTATTAATGGAATCTTATAAGCAACAAAAATTTCCACAAATGCCATTGTAAGGATATTTTTAAAATAAATAAAATCAAATTTTCCTTTTATTTTAAAACTTTGCGGAAAAACTATCCTTACAGTGCAAAAGCACATGAAAACTTTGTTGCTATCCATTCCTAATCAATATATCATATCTCCTAAGAAGTAGCTCAAGAATCCGATCTTCAAACCATGCGATAGAAATCCATCTACGCGATCAGATTCAGCATATTCTTTCTTTAAGTTTCTTCACTTTTCTTTGATTCTTAAAACATCACCATGTGACCCAGTCACATCATGTATCAAGAATCTCATAATAGAAACTTAGCAGAGTTAGATAGTGGACTTTACCTAAAGTAGAGTCAAACTTATTGACTTCAACATCCTTAGGTAAATTTGGCAGATTCGTAACCAATGTCCCTTCCTTTGGCAATATAAACATATGAACCCTTTGATAATGGTACACGGGACTATTATAGACTTAGATTTTCTCTTTACCATTTGGTCAACCGAGTTGACTATGGCCGATCCCTTTCCATTGGGAAGAGAATGCTTTCTGGATTTCCTGTGTCACTATTGTCAATGTCCATCAAGTTTTAAGGAAGTTGATCTTAACAAATAGATAAGATCATTAAGGGTCTTGTCATAGTCTGTTTCATAGGTGTCCCAAAGGAACTCACTATGTGACTTAGAAAGTGATTAAACCACCAACTTTCTCAAGACTTTGACACCCAACTCTCCCGGCTTGTCAATATGTGACTACATCTCCAAGATGTGACCACACCTAGACCTTGCCTTGCCAATAGGGCTTGAGTGACCTTGAACTTGTGGGTTAGGGAGAATAATTGGAGGAGGTGAATGAAGTATGATTTCCATGGGACATCATCTTCATTTAGGAAAGCTTGTTTCAAGAGATTTGGGAAGATCATAAATGTCTAAACCAGACATCTTTTGGGAGATATTCAAGATAGTTGATCTTAAGTCCTTAATATGACACCCAATATGAAATATTAAGGCTAGGACCCAACAAACTATTTTATAACTTAGAAGAGGTATGCCGTAATCCAAGCTATAAAATATTTGAAGGTAGGTGAATGACGATTCACCAATTTCCACCAAGATAAACGAAATGTATAATTAGGTTTTAATTGGTTTTGAAACTCCTAGATCTTTGAGATTCATTGAACTGTTCAATGGCATGTTTCAATCTCGAGTGTGCCCTTCAGGTTTTGTGACTGGGATGCCGAGGATCACAAAACAAGGTGTGAAGTAACCATGCAAATTACTTGGTACCCTTAAGTGTTTACCCCTCAATCGATGTGCCGGTTAACCACACACGTTCCATCGATACTATGATAAACATTAAGTTACCCTTTGCCTACCTTGTTAAATACGAGTTGGTGTGCCGGTTAACCACACACGATCCACTAACCGACTTAAACAAAGTGCAAAGTGTAATTTCATGGATTAGCACCTTATTCACATTTTCCTAAGTAACTAAGATTGGGTATTATTAAGAGTTTAGTTACTTAGTATTTATCCTTAATACTTTTAATGAAGGGAGAACTCTAGTCCTGTCAAACCCGTTCGACTAATGACCCTCCACCAGTCAAACAAGCGGTGGGTGAGAGTGGACACCCATTAAGTTGCCATTTTATAGGCAACAACCTTATACCCACCTTATAGACCGGCTTCGTGAATGAGGCGTACTAGCGGTAAGACTGACTTTACTCTTATACATATATATATTATTAACTTATAATATTATAAAGTATAAGGGTTGAATTTTAACTCTTTAAAATTCTAAGGGCTAACTTGGAATTAAAGTGTTCATAAGTGAAAACTTTTCAAATTCCAAAACTTGAGGGCAAGTTTTGAAACTATTCAAAACTAATTAATTCCATAACTTATGTGTTTAAAGTAGTTTTAATCCTAAAACTCTTCAAGTTCCATAACTTGAGGACAAGTTATGGAAGACTTTAAACTAATAAAAGAATTAACTTTTCTTTATTTTATAACTTATGAAATTAATTAAGGTTACACTTTTTTTTAATTTATTATTTAATGAAGAGACTCTTGGTCCTCCATAACTTGAGGACAAATTATGGAGTCATAACACCATTTAATTAGAACTAGACTCTTCATTTTGTAACCTTTGCCAACTTTTATGAGTTTTATGAAACTTAAATGTGACTTTTCATATAACTTGAGGACAAGTTACACAAACACATTTTAGAATCAACTCTTAGATTAATTTGGATTGAAAACAACTATTTCACTCAACTTTCTATTAATCTAAGCAACTCATAAGAACAAGATAATTCAAATCAAACTTTTTCATGTAATTAGTCTAAACCTTAAACTAATACAAACATGAATCTATTGACAATTATCTTTGAAATTGGATTAGCATGAACATTACCACATAAAAAACAAGTTTATAAGTTCAAAAACATCTTAGGGTAATGTTCCTAGTCCAATTCCAGCCAAAAAAAGTCGAATTTATGCTGTCTGGGAGTCCAACTCGTCGAGTGCACGAACCAAATCGGCGAGTTGGATGCTTTTTGCCTTGGACTCAGCGAGTCTGCTGGGCAGACAGCATCAAAACTCGATTTTCCAGCTTCTTTTGCAAGTATAACAAGAAAACAAGCCTAGGCTCTGATACCACTGTTGGGTTTTGAGCATTCTAACACTCCTAAGTGTACATGCAACCCTAAATACCTTAGATCTATGTTTTCTCTATTATACATAAAAATATGAACATCCAAGGTATTATCCTAATCTATCATATAAAATTATGAATATAACAAGATAGAATACATACCTCTTTCATGTAGAAAGTCTTCATGAAGCTTGAGTGCCAAGTGCCCCAAGTGTGACACCTCAAATGGTTCACACAACACCAAATACACTTGGAATAACTTAAGAGAATTCTACACTTCATGAAATCGGCTAGCCCTTCTATTACTTACACTAGTGGCCGATTTTGTCAGGAATAAGATCTTTATATAGTGTTACAATTAGGGTAAACCCTAATTGTCATGACTTTCCATTTCCTTGGATCCATGGGTTCAAATACACCATGGACCATCCTATGGGTTTTAGCCCAATTTGATTATCCATGGAGCATTAGCCCACTATACAAGTATGGATGATTTACACAATCAACCCATATATTTAATTAGTCTTCTTTTGATCACTTAATTAATCCTAGATTAATTCTTGATCAATACTAATTAAATAATCTTATTCTTCTTATTATTAATATACTAGAACTTATAATATATTAATAACCATAAGTGTCTTATTTCTCTCATTATAGTCTATCCAAGTGCATGATGCCATGCAACCCAAATGGACCATGCCGGGTCGGGTCAAGTCTTACCAATTATAGTTATGACTTAGAAATTAATCCAACAGGTTGGGGCAGACGCACTCCCTACTCCTCCCCTCATCGTCGGGCAGTCAGCCCTCTTGTGGCCCACCTGATTGTAGTGGAAACATAATGGGCTTGCCCCCTGTGGGCAATCCCTGCTGACGTGACCATCACTGCCACACTTGTAGCAGCCTGAACCCCTGGAATGACAAACTCGCTCGTGCGTTTTCCAGCACGTGTCGCACTGACTTCGGACCTGCCGACCTGCTAATCTCTGATCTGAAGTCTTGGGCCTCTTCCCGGGACCCTCCAAAGTGTATGTCTAATCTGACCTCCTCTTCGCAATGTGCTCCAGATCGATCTCCCTTTCCCTAGATCTGGCAATCATAGAGCCCAGGGTCGGGCATGCCGAGAAGCTGATATGCTCCCGAATATCCGCTCTCAACATGTCATGATAGCGGGTCCTCCGCATCTCATCATCCCCTGCATACTGAAGCAATAATAAGGACCTCTCCCGAAACTTGGCGGTAATCTCCGCCACCGACTCTGTCGTCTGTCTCATGTCTAGGAACTCTCTGGCCAGCTGCTGAAGCTCCACTGCCGGCGCAAACTCCGCCCTAAACCTGGTCACAAAGTCTGACCAGGTCATAGCGTCGACGACCGATGCTCCCAATGAGTCTCCAACTAATTCCCACCGATCTCTAGCTCTGTCTCTCAAACATCCTGCCGCAAAGCGAACCTTCGACCCCTCCGGGCAGAAGCTCGTCAACTGTGCAGACTCAATGTCTACGATCCATCTTTTGGCAGCAATGGGGTCCTTCACCCCGTGAAAATCCGACGCACCACACCCTCTGAAGTCCTTGAAGGACGGTGTGCGCGTACTCGCCTGGCCAAAATCCAAATCACTCCTGAAAGCTCGAAGGCGATCCTCCATCAGCTCAATGATCCCCTCCTTGATCGACCCAAAAATGACCGGGGTCGCCTCAAGGATGCCTCTCGTAATCTCAGATGCGATGAACTCACGCAACCCATCATCAGATGGTTCGGATCCCACGCCCGAACCTGATCCTGAACCAGATCCTAACCCTCCTGCTCCGTGTCGCGTGGTCACCATGCTGAAAAAAAATACACATGTAAATGTCAGGATCATACATACTCCCGAGAGGTCTAACACACTCTCCTAGGTTCCCGGTCTCATCTTGGCCTTTCTCGAATCGAGTACGGATCCTCTGCTTTCAGTAGTACAGGCCCATACTACCTTCCACATCTATCCAGACTTTCCTCAAGAACTGCTTCGACTCCACTAGGTCCCTTTCTCTACTACCACACCTCTCAGCACTATCTCATCCTAGGCTTACCCTAGGAAAACCTCTGACTCAACTCAAACCAGTCCTCAGCTGCTGAAGGCCTCCTTGTGATGCCAATTAACCATCACCTGAGTACCATCACATGTGGCGAGGCTCAGATAATCCTTCGAGTAAAAGACTCGTCCCTACAGCGGTTAGACTCAAACGAGAGCTATGCAATAGGGCCAAATCCAGCACTCTGAGATTATTCAACCCTGATCACATGTGACGTGACGTATTCACCTAATGGCTAACTTCCATCACTCAGAATCCCTCAATGCACAAAGCAAGCAGCATTCAGACAAGGGAAAATCTAACCATAACATACTCAAGAAATCATAATCTCATATCAGGAATTTGTACTAACATGCAACACAACTCATAACCTCAGGCATAACCTAAACAGGCTATCCTACTACCGTCTAACCAGCACTATCATGCAGCTCAAAGCACATATAACAGGCACATAAGACATCCTCCCTAGATCCTTAGTCCTAATCTAGCATGCTGTTCTACTAATTGATATTCACAACATAAACTTGTATGGGTATTTGGGGTACTTACTTGAGTTCGGCTGATTGCATGCACCACACCCTTTTCTCTTTCCAAAGTTCATTTTTGCTTTTTCTAAAACCGTTTTCTTTCCTCAAAAATCCTTTTATCATTATGGTATTTCTTTTGAAAATTTTATACCACTTCCTCAGTTTGAGTTCAGACACACCCGAGAGTGTGCCCGAATCCCTCAAACTAAGGCTCTGATACCAACTTGCAACGTCCCAAATTCAAGGCCAAATATTTCTTTTAAAAATATTACCAAATCATAGTGTAAAGTAATTCAAACATACAAAAAGGGTTTATATGACAAATCATAGTTTCATTTCCAAATCGCTTGTTTAATTATCAGAGTAAAACATCCCAGGTTAGCTTGACATGGTGTGTGCACTGCAACCCTAAAAGGGTTTATATGAAAAATCATAGTTTCATTTCCAAATCGCTTGTTTAATTATCAGAGTAAAACATCCCAGGTTAGCTTGACATGGTGTGTGCACTGCAACCCTCCCGAGCTCCTTTTCTGAAACCGGGTACCTGAAACAAAAAACTGAAACCGTAAGCACGAAGCTTAGTAAGTTCCCCAGATGCCACATACCATACAATTCAACTGATCCATACATGCCATACCAAGACAACATATCCATAGTCAAGTAAGGTGCTATGCACCAAGCATAGTCTTGCTAAGGTGCTATGTGCCATGCATAGTCTTGCCATTATGCCACGGGCCGCACGTGGTCTTCCTGGTCAAGCCTAGGGTCACTCCCTGGCTCTTACAGACAAGTGCCAGGGGCCACCCCCTGGTCTTTTATGCAGGTATCACAAAGACAACCGCACGTACTACTCTACTTAGCTAAACATCATACAGTGTGCCAGAAGCCACCTCCTAGTCTTTCATATATAATAGCATACAATGCGCCAGGAGCCACCTCCTGGTCTTTCATACATATTGCCTAGGAGCCGCCTCCTGGTATTTCGTGCATTTTGCCTAGGGCTAACCCCCGGGTCTTCCTATCATACATAATAACATATTGTGTGCCAGGAGCCGCCTCCTGGTCTTTCATGTATTTTGCCTAGGGCTAACCCCCGGGTCTTCCTATCATACATAATAACATACTATGTGCCAGGAGCCGCCTCCTGGTCTTTCATGCATTTTGCCTAGGGCTAACCCCCGGGTCTTCCTATCGTATATAAACTACATGGGCCAGCATTGGTGCCTTAGGCCCATACAAACAATGAGGAGACTCACCTCGCACTACTGAACTTTGCTGATAATCCTCTGGCTGCTGACCGACAACCCTCTGAACCGCTGCTCCACTAGCTACTAGTATCAACATAACACTTAGTTCCAACTGAACTCCAGAAATCAAACTAAGTCAACTCCGGTCAAAGTCAAAGTCTTGGTCAAAGTCAACCTTCCAGGTCAACCCTACTCGACGAGTCTGCCTACTGACTCGCCGAGTTCATACACTCAGATTCCTTTCATTCACGACTCGACTTGCCCAGTCAGTCCATGACTCGCCGAGTCCACCGATTTCGAGTCCTGTCCTGTCCAACTCACTGAGTCTCCACTCAACTCACTGATTCGAGTCTCAACTCGAAGGGTTCGGGGTTCCGCGATTTGACTCGCCGAGTCCAAGAACAGACTCGCCGAGTCCAAGGCAATCTTCAACTGACTCGCCGAGTTGTTCTTCCAACTCGCCGAGTTCCTACCCAACTTCAACCAACTCGTCGAGTCCACCCATGTGACTCGCCGAGTCGCTCCAGTTCTTAATCCATACAATGGCTCCAAATCATAGATCCATACTTCCAAGGCTCAATCCTCACGTAAATTTGCAAACTTTACGTATGACTAAAGAGATCTAGGCCCAAAACACACTAGGGCTGGGTTTTAGGACAAAAGAGCTTCACCAACTACTCAATATCTGATGCTTTATGACATATTGGACCATCCCAACCCTAGATCTGAAGTGGCAACAACATATCTAAGCCCAAAGCCCGAATTGGGTCTCACACAACCATAAAACCCCCAAATCTCATAACAAAAATAGATCTAGATGCAAAGGAGGGAAGATAGCAACTTATTACCTCCAAGATGAACACTAACTGAAGTAGATCTCGGATCTACACCTCTCCTTTGAAGCAACCTTCTTGATCTTCAAGTTCCTTTCCAAAGTTTCCTTCCTCCAAAGATATTTCTCTCAAATGATGGAAGCTCACACGAAATCTAGGGTTTACAGGTTCTCTAGGATGATATGGAGGCTGAGGGAGGGACATAACACCCTTTATATAGAATACAACTCCCGGGGTTAGGGTTTTCCTCGTTCAGACCAGACTCGCCGAGTCTCCTTAGCCGACTCGCCAAGTCGATCACTTACTCCTTGACCCGGATCCCGCTCGGACTCGCCGAGTTCCTCCTTGGACTCGACGAGTCGGCCCTTTAACTTTGGGTTTCCTTTCCTTTCTTGGCCTTCCTGATTTTGGGTGTTACATGTGGTATATACCGCTATGCTGAAACTTCAAAAAATCCTAACTTCCTCTAACGAAGTCTGATTAGGACGTTCTCTATATAAACGCTCTCGTTTTAAAGTCTACTACGACTTTCATTTAGATTTCTAAGGCGAAAAAATATTTTGTCAAAAATTTACTTTTTACGATACGCTGTGCCGGTTTAATCGCAAAACTTCAACGGGTCATAACTTCTTCATTATAAGTCGGATTTCAACGTTCTTTATATGTACATAATTTTTGTGACATATAGTATAAATTTGATCCAGATTATTTATTCTAAATAATATTCTATCAAAAAGTCATTTTTAATGCTTATTATCTCTAAATTGACTAGCCCAAATTTGTGGGCGTTACAAATGTATCTACCAAATTCTGATCGAATCAATTTCAGTCCTCATATAGGAAATCAACAATTTCTTCATTCTCATGATATCTGTATGAATTTGAGATATGGATAATGTTCAATCTTAGAATTCAAGATTATGTTTCCTGATATAGACTTGTGATGACTACATCTGACTACTAAATTAGACTCATCAATTTCAGTCAAGACTCAGCCATATATTCATGATGTCAACACCAAATATTCGAGGGGCCCATAGATATAAACTTTGAATACATAGCTTTTGTCTATTTCATCATATCATACATGGATATACTCGTTATTTCTACCAGTTATGAATGGTGTTGGAGTACACCAATACATAAAATAATTGTATAGAAAAACCCCACATGTATCTCGGTTTGAAGAACATAAGATATTATCATCTTAGAATTACTCGTAACTATATCCATGAAGTAATCTCTAAGTGTAGGTTCTTCCAATACTTAAATATCCATTAAGTACTCATGACTGTTAGCACAATCACTATGCTATGTCCAATCACTATGGTCAATCCACTAATACTAATAACAGTCTTGAACCAGTACTTACTTCCAAGAGTATGACCGACTGTGGAGGTTTGAGTAAATCAATACCTGACAAGTGGGTTCTAAACATGCTAAAGTGAGACAAAGTAATAAATTAACAGAAATGATAGCATCATTAACACTTTATTAAGTCTCCACAAAATAAACATTAATTAACTAATAATTCATACTGCTAAATGTTTCAAATATTATCAAACTAAAAAACTAAACAATCACACCATATAATAAGCAAATCTAATTCCTATAGATCTAGTACTACTATCATGCTTGATCCTTGATAATGGCTTTGTGAACAGACTGACTGCATTCTCTTCTGACAACACGTTTTCACCATAATGTTTCCATCCTCGACTAACTATCTTATGTAGTGGAATTTCCTAAGTATATGTCTTGACTTGCCATGTTCCTTGGGTTCTTTAGTTAGTGCGACTGCACCCTCATTATCATAGAAGTTTTCTAAAGGATCCTTGATTCTCAGAACGACACTAAGATCATCAATGAAAATTTTTAACTATGTATCTTCTTTTTCAACCTTAATAGCCACTATATACTCTAACTCGCACGTAGAATCTGCCATTGTCGTTTGCTTGGAACTCTTCCAAGAAACTGCTCCTCAATTAAGCAAGAATTCCCATCCTAAATGCGAACATGAGTTATCTCTATCAATCTGGAAACTTGTATATGTGTAACATGTAACTCTCAACTCATTTTTACCTCCATATACCATGAACATATCCTTTGTTTTTCTTAGGTATTTCAAAATGTTCTTTACTAGTGTCCAATGACTGTCACTTGAGTTGTCTTGAAAATGAATCAATATGCACAAGGCATACTAAACATTAGGTCGAGTACATTTCATGGCATACATGATTGATACTACATCATTAGCATATGGGACGCGACTCGTTCTTTCCCGTTCATCACTCGAACTAGTACATTCAATTTTACTCAATCTTTTTCCATGTTGCATATGAAGAAAACCTTTCTTGGAGTCTTTCATCTTGAAACTCTTTAAGATCTTATCCAAGTATGTACTCTGGCCTAGCCCTATTAGACGTTTCGATCTATCTCTTAAAATCTTTATACCAAGTATCTACGTCACCTCTACTAAATCCTTCATATAGAAACAACTCCAAAGCGACACATTAACACCTTGCAATGTTGTGATATCATTTCCTATAAGGAGTATGTTATCCACATACAACACTAGGAAGACTACAATACTCCCACTAGCTTTGATATATATATATATATATATATATATATATATATATATATATATATATATATATATATATATGAAAGACTCACCTTCACTTCTTGAAAATCTAAACTCTTTAACCTATTTCTGAAAGCAAAGGTTCCAACTATGAGATGCTTGTTTTAGTTCATATATGGACCTTTTAATCTTACACACTCTATTTGAATATTTTGGATACATGAAACCCTCAGGATGTGCCATATATACATCCTTTGTGAGTTTTCCATTAAGGAAAGCGGTTTTCACATCTATTTGCCATACTTCATAATCATGAAAGGATGTTATGGCATTTAATATCCTAAATAGACTTGATCTTGGCTACTTGTGAGAAGGTTTCCTTATAGTCAACTCCTTGAGTTTGAGTATAACCCTTTGTAACCTGCCTAGCCTTAAATGTGTGCATATTCCCATCCACGCCGGTCTTCTTCTTGAAGATCCATTTTCACCCAACAGTTTTAATGTCAGGTGTGGGATCAACTAAATTCCAAACATGGTTGTTATACATGGCCTGAATTTCTCTTTCTCTCTCTCTCTCTCTCTCTCTCTCCATGCTTTCCTTCCACTTGGCAGCCTTAGGGCCTACCATCACTTCCTTATAGTTGGATGGTTCATCCATATTAACCAGTATACGATCATTAATCAATACGTCTCCTTCCGTGGTCACATGGAAACCATAGAACTGAAGAGGAAGAATAGCTCTATTTGATTCGTGAAGGGAGGTGGATATATATCATTTTGTTCAACAGGCTGCTCTACCTCATGTTGATGTTCCTTAATAGGTTGTTGCACCTTAGGTTGAGTGCTAGTGTCTACTAAATCTTCTTCTTCACTTAACTTTTGAAAATATTGTAGGTAGATATGGCTCCCACCGTCTTCTTTGGAAATGAGATCGCTCTCGAGGAATAATCTCCTTCGAGCGACAAACACCATATTCTCAGAAGGCTTTTAGAACTAGTATCCAAAATACTTTTATAGATAACCAATGAAGTAACACTTCTATGTCTTGGGCTTGAGCTTATCATTCTCCTTATGAAGAACAAAAGCCTCGCATCCCCAAACTTTTATATGTGTTAAAAAAGGACGTGTACCATTCCACATCTCATAGGTTGTTTTAGCAACCTTTTTAGTAGGTACGAGGTTTAGGATGTTAGCAACTGTGTCTAAGGCATACCCCCAAAAAGAAATCAGAAGTGTAAATCGACCCATCATATATTGAACCATATCTAATAGTGTTTGATTTCATCTTTAAATAATCGTAGAACTCAAGACTTAAATATTCTCCACCCCTATCGGATAAGAGCACCTTCATCTTTTTGCGCAGTTGGTTCTCTACTTCGTTTTGAAACTCTTTTAACACTTCAAAGGTTTTATGACTTGTGCTTGATTAAATAGATATGTCCATATCTGCTAAAATCGTTAGTGAAAGTTATGAAGTATCTTTCACCATGTCTTGTGGCGAATTTAAATGTTCCACAAACATCTATGTTGATGAGGTCTAACAAATCCATACCACTTTCATAGTGGCCTATGAATGACACCTTTGTGATCTTACCAAGTAAGGAAGATTCGCATACATCATCCGACTTGAGGTCAAGTCATTCCAAGATCCCATCCGATTGGAGTTTGGCGATGTGCTTCTTGTTTATATGGCCAAGTCGACAATGCCACATACATGATTTATCTAAATCACTATTAGAAGAACCAACATTCAGTAATAGTTTTTTAAGTTCACCTATACAAACAATACTTTCATACACACCTTTACAAGGATAAGCTTTGAATATAAAACAACCATTCTTATAAACCAAAGTGTCACCATTATCATTATCAAAAGAAAACCGACAACCATCCTTATAAGGTGAATGAAAATAAATAATGTTTCGTGCCATATTAGGCGAGAAACAACAATTTAATAAACTAAGATAAACACTACCACCAAGTATGAGCTCACAGTTCCCAATCCTTGTAATGGCTGACTTGTCCCTGTTTGACATGATCAGGTTGAGCTCCCCATGCCTCAAATTCATACTTTTTCGTAATCCTTGCATATCAGAGCAAATATAAGCTCCATATCCTATATCAATAATCCAAGATTTACAAGTAGATGTGCTATGTAGTTCTATCATAAACATACCTGAGGTGCCAACCACCTTTAATTTTCCCTTCGTGAGGTCGTCCAGGTATTTAGAGAAACTATGCTTCTAGTGTCCCTTGGATTGGCAGTGGAAAAAAAACAACCTAATTTGGATAAGTGGAAGGAGCTATCTCGGTTTGGACCTTTCTCTTAGGGCTTTGGTTAGAATGTCTGACCTTAGCCTTTCCCTTTCCTTTGGGACGAGAAACCCTTTTCATTTTAGCATAACCACGATCAATGGACAAGACTGGTGTAGTAGGTTTGCAGTTGTTGGGTTTCTTTATGCTCGCCACAACTGTCTTGAGAAAGGCATGAAACTCCATCAAGGTCTTATCGAGGTTGTTCATATTGAAGTTTAAGATAATATATGAATATGAACTACTAAACAAGTTTAAGACCATGTCAATGGTCAACTCCTTAGGCAGCTTGACACCTAGATTCCTAATTTTGTCTATGTATGACTTCATCTTTTGGACGCATACACATATAGAGGGCCCCTCTTGTTTTTTACATGACATGAGGGACTTGATGATCTCAAATCGTTCTTGCCTAGCTTTCTCTTGGAACATTTCCTCGAGCTGCTAATTTATGTTAAAAGCGTCCCAATTTTCAAAGTTCTTTTGGAGTCCAGAAGCCATGGTTGCTAAGATAAGCCAAGCCACTTTGGTCGACTCATCGTAATTTTTGTTGTAGGCAGTAACTTCATATATGGTAGAATTCTCTCCAAGTTTGGGAACATCATTGTCGAGAACATACTCTTTGTTATCATATTTTAACGTGAACCTTAAGGTTCTGATCATAAAGATACTTACATCCATCCTCATTGAGTCTTTACCTATTTAGAATTGAAAAACGAAAGAAGTGGAGTTTTGAGTTGGTAGATGAGGAGGATGAGGATTGTTGTTGTTGTTGTTGTTAACTGGGATCGACATCTACAAAAGATAAGATTCTAATTAGTTTGATACATAAAATCCTTCAGAAATAATCACCCTAATTAAAAATAGTAAGTTAAGGCTAGGATCCATATTTGGCTCCATGATGTGTAAAGGGATGTCGTAAACACACCATAAAGTTATTTAGTTAGACAAAACCCTTTGTCAATTTTGATCACAACGAAATTCCTAGATCTTTGAGATTCATTGACTATTAATGCCATGTTAATATCAGATTATATTCATCTCAGATTCAATGACGGGGATGTCACAAATTACTGAACAGATGGTGAATCACCCATACAAATTTATGTAGTCCCCAACTTAAGATATGCTTGAGATTCGTGAGTGTTACATCATTCTCTACTTATACTCTCACAATGACACGTCGGTTAATCACACAACCTCCCTCAACAAGTTATAAAGAGAATGTGAATTTATATGGATAACATAAGATTCACTTTTAATTAAACAAAATAGAATTTTGTTTTATACTTGTATTTAGAATAGTTTTAGATTGACCATTATCACTATCAAACCCTTTTGATTACTCCATTCTCAAAATGCAATAGGGCGGTGAGGGTGGTAAGCATGAAGCATATTAGAAACCGACCTCATTAGGAATGATAGAGACCTCCTTAAATCCTTGCATCAAAATTAGTGAGCCTAGTCAAGACTGTCAATATTTACAACATGTGCAGATGCAAGTTGTAACTTTATTATACATATAGTAGATACAATTATAATATATATAAAAGGGTAAATTTAAAACTCTTTAAATTTAGATGTACAATATTAATTCTAATTAATTGGGTGGATGCAATGTAATAATTAATAATGATGAGGGGTTAGTATTTAAATTCATAAATATCTATTATAAATAATATTAAATATTTAAATTCACCATTTAAATAATAAATAAATATTCAAATTCAAATAATATTTACTGCTTTTATAGATTTAAAACATTTTAAAATTAGTATTTATCAATATTTAAAGATCTTCAAATTTGAAAATAAAAGGTAAATGGGAAACTCTAATCCGGCTACGTCACGTTGTGTCCAGAAGACTGTTACGTCTTGACTGCGATTAAAAGGTTTCTAAGTTACAAAATTTTCTTCTTTGATTCATTTTGAAACAAGCATTTATAGAAAACGTGGATCAAGAGTGAATGTAATTATGAACCAATGGCTCAGATACCACTGTTAGGTTCTCTAGGCATCAAATACACTTTAAACTAACTAGCAAAAAAAATTGAAACTATGATATAACTAAGTGTACATGCAGCCTATGGATATATGGTTTCGTACTAATTACATCTTCCATAGAGAACGAAAATACAATTTAAGAATCACATTCCTCTTTTACAGCCAAAGACCTTCATGCTTGATCACTCGTACGTACCACCCTGTTTAGATGACCAGGACCCAAACCATAATCCCTTTCTTGGTTCACAACCAATGAAATCAAAAGAGTAAAATAAAAAATAACCAGTAGGGACAAACTATAAGGAGAGTTCGTCCACAAAGAGGGAGAAAGAAGAGGTGAAACTTCAAGCCAAGAATGAGCAAAGAGGAATGAATCTCGAAGGCCCTATTTATAGCCTTAGATATATTCCAAGGATTTATCCTGAAGCCCATGTGGGATGGGATAACCCTATGAACGAAATTCACTTATTCCTAAGGGAATTTTCATCCACCACACTTCTATCTAGGGTTTTGAAATGTTCATGATTAATCAACTATTGGTTAATTGTTATTCAACCCTTCTAATAATTAAACTGTTTCTAGAAACAAAAGACTATTTAGGATAAATAGTTTTGTTAAAAGTTGTAGTGGTGGTGATGAAGATTATGTGGGTATAAAGAACGCTCAAATCTGAAATCGTATGAAGAAGTTATGATTGTTCGAAGTTTTGCGTTCAACCCTATACGACAAAGTGCATCGTAAAATATGACTCAAAGAAAGATTTCTTATTATCCTAAACGATCTAAGTGGAAGTCATAGTAATTGTAATTTCGGGAGCATACATATAAAGAATGCCTAAATTCGACTACGAATGAGGAAGTTTTGATTTTTCAAAGTTTCGGTATAATAGTATGCGACATATAAATAGAAATTTAAATCCGTTAAGTGTTAGCCAGAACAATGTAAACGAGAGTTTAAGATCTCGTAAATACAAATCCATAGATATAAAGACAGTTGAGAACGAAGTTCATTCGAAGGATTTATGATTTTCATATAGACTATAACTGTGAAATATCTATAAAAATATGAATTTAAAATAGATAGAGAATTAGATATTGAGGTCTAAAAGAAAGTTGTAGTACTCGGAATCACCTATGTGTGGATATAAATAATGTCGAAAACTGAGCTTGTATACGAAAGATATGGCCTTTTTAAGATTTTAGAAAATACATGTTAGGCGATGACGTGTCACCACCAGGAGGGCGCAACGTAGCGAGCTCGAGACTGTGTCTTCCACTGAACAGATGATGTGTATACTGTGGATCACCAAATTTTGGAGACGTGGGAGTGCAAGACTGGAGCGACGTTACCCAGGAACGCGACTTATGGACTTGGGGTGCGACACACCTTTCTGGCAGTCTGTAAATAGTGCCAGAAATCATCTCATTTATTCCCACCTTTCCCTCCAATTCTCTCTTAAGAAATTCTCTATCTAGTTTTGAATCTTCTGAGTCTTTGGAGTACTTTAGCGAGGCTCTAAGGTATCTAAGAGCCCGATGAAAATAAGCTTTCAAGCCGAGATTTTGCATGTGACTTTCCGGTTTTTGGCAGAAAAAAATTATGTAAGTTAAGTTGCACTTACTACGCTTTAAGTGTAACTTATATTTATAATCATAGTCGTTATTATGAATACATATACAGGAGTGATGTCCAGGCTAGATCTAGTGAGGTGTTTAAAGTGTAGTTTCCAAACTATATATATATATATATATATATATATATATATATATAGACACACACACACACACACCCCAAACGGATCCTACCTTCGATATTATCTTAGTTGGTTGTTCCTTATTTCATAGATCTTGATGTATTCATTAGGATTCTTGAGGAATGCAGAAATAGTTTTTATTACGAATGAATATTGAAGCATAGTAATATTCATATTTAGGTTGTTAATAGGGATAAGTTGAAGTGTTAGTAGAGGAGTTAACTTCCCCGAGTATCTTCCACCCTAATCAGGTGAGTGCATAGTTAGTTTCTTGAGTATGATTTTAATACAAGTATTTATTAAACATATTAAATATTTGTTGAAACTTTAGATATGAATTATATGCTTAGTGACCAGAATTTATGTTAAATGTATAATTGATAAAATATTTTGTACGAACCATATATGGTTCTACATGTGCTAAGATGTGTATATATAACATTATTACATGATAAAAATAAAAAAAGTATTATTTATGAGAAAGTAAATGTATATTAACAGCTAATACTCTGTGTTAAATGTATACACTAGATTAGGATATTGAACAATGTTAGTATTGGGAGTTGATATTAAGAGTTATAGTCTTGCCTAGAGATGAGATAAGACTTATAAAGGATGCGTAGTTTGAGTTAAAGGGATGTTAGATTTATCATGTATTGTAAAGATATTAAATAGGCATTAACTTTGGGACAATTATGGGTATTATAGTCTTGTTTAGTTATACCCTAAGACTTAAAAGATAAGCATATTACAATTAAGCATGAATATTAGGTAACATCATATTAAGGGTATGTGTGAGATGGGAATGGATAGTAGAACTCCGTTCGATGATTTTGATGATCGGTGGGGTATATTTCATGTATAGGAGTGTTGTATTAGTTTCCCCCTTTTTTCCTTATTGATGATCAGTGGGGTATGTTTCACTTATATGAGTGTTATATTAGTATTCCCCCATTTTTTTTAATCTTTTGATGTCTTTTTGTGTGTCATGATTTACAAAGTGAATGGGTGGGCTTTGTAAAGTGTGGAATATGGTGTGTATGAGGGTAGAACTCTGTTGAATAATAGCTTAGGATCAGGCCACTACTAGGCATTTATGAGTTATCTTTTCGACTTATAGATAGGGTACGTATGAGGGTGGAACTCGGTTCAATGACACTTGGGATCGGCCTACTGCTAAGTATGTCTAATTTATGTAACGTAGTATAGATAACCACCCTTGACGTAGAGGTCTTGTGTTGTTAATGAATTATATCGATATAGGGAGAAGAATTTTATATTCATTCGGGTACTCCATTCCTCTTATTTGTTGTCTTTATTGATCCTCGTCTGCTGCCAGGGAATCCCCAAAGCATTGTAGTCAACAGGTTGTTCATGGTGATCCATCTGGATAGATCTCGTATGGTTGCTGTATAGGATTAGTATGTGAGGATCGACGAAATGGGGTAGATTGTCTTATATATATATATATATATATATATATATATATATATATATGTGATGGTTTTTAGTCCTAAGAACATCCTATGTGCTCATACAAACCCTAATGCTTGGATCTAGGTTTCTCTATTGTACATGCAAGTTATCCAAGACTATAAACCCTAATTCTAGCATACAAGTAATCATATTAACATAAGAATAGGTTTATAATATTACCTTGATTGTTATGTAGCAATAACAATCCCAAATCTCCTTGTATTGACTTTAGAAAGCATAGAGTCACAATTGTCACTCCTCTAATGGTTCACAAACACCAAGAGCAAGAGGATGAAGAGGAGAAGAGAAGAAGGTTGCCCAAAAACGTTTACAAACCCTAGAGGAGTCTTAGCCATGTTTTTGGGTCATAAGGGATCCATATATAGAGGAGGCAATTAGGGTTATCTAACAAGGAAACCCTAATTTGGTTGCTTAAGCCCTAAGCAACCCATGGAGCCCTTTCCTTAAGGCCTTGGACGATTTCATATGGGCTTCCCCCATAGAATTCGTCCACCTTATAATAAAAGGCAAACCATGGCCTAAATTGCAATTATCTTATAATTACAATTCCAGTCCCTTAAGTTTAATTAATCTCTTTTAGTCACAAAACTAATTACCAATTAATTATTGACTAATACTAATTAAACAATATGATTTCTCCTTTAATATATTATTCTCATAATATATTAATAAATCATATTTAATCCTTTCTCTCCATAATTCATCCTATCAAGTTGCTTTGGTGAAGGCAACCCAAAAGGACCATGCACCATCGGGTCAAGTACATATAAAAATAGTTATGGACTAAGACACTAATCCAACAGTGTCCTACTTGGATAAGTCTAATAACTATTATGCGTATGACTTCAGATCCTGATCTGCAATCGTAGCTTTCTAAAGCCGCTGTCAACTCTGATCCTATCAGATACGCGTGTCCTTTAGATAAGGGATCATATATTCCTCCATTCTAGATATCGTATGAGACATGATTTCTAATCATTCTCTATGTACTATTTCTCGACTTCCGATTTATGACGACTGACTAATTGAACAAATCAAATTAGCCCTAGCCCGGCCGAGCATTTACGTTTGTCATCACTAAATCATCGAGGGGCCCAAAAATATCGCTTTTATCCTACTTTGGATAAAAGGAACGGATAAACTTTGATACAATGCTTTCTTGCACTCACTCACCGAATCACACACAATAATATGTTTTATAACACCAAGTTACTAGTGCGTTTACATATTATCAATGTGCAACCGATTCGCAAGATACAACTCACACATCTCGGTTTCAAGAATATAAGATGTTATCGTCTCACCAATCACTCGTGATACAATTCATGGAGTGATCCAAGTGAGTGTGGGTTTAATCCAATGCTCAAATCATAATAATAAGCACTCATGAACGTTGCAACAAACATTTGCTTACGTCTAATACTCTTTTAGACAATCCACACACCAATTCACAACAGTCTTCTTTCATATCTACTTCCAACATATGAACGACTCTGGCCCGTTCGAATAATTCGATTATTCTTAATAAATTCGATTATTCTGGAATTCAAAACATGCAAATGTGAAACGCAAGAATAATACTAATCCCATATGGCCTCAACCCTTTGAGTATAAATAAAACTCCTTTTATTTATCACCATATCTATTACTCATTATTTTTCGTTTCGGGTAATCAACTTCTTACTTGAATTATTACACTTGTCCCATGCTCTCAGCATGCACACAATGTTTACCTATGGTTCTTACTTTTGTGAAATAGATCAAATTGAACACATTTCCAATCATTCTCATTTCACAACTCCAAATCCTTCTTCATAAGTGTAATAATATCAAATTCTTGCCACTTATAGAATATGTTAGATTCTAACATTTTATGCAATGATCCTTTCGTAATGTCACTGCACCAAAGTCACAAAGACTATTGCCAATGATATTACAAATTTCTCTATCGGAGATTGTTACAAGACAATTCCTTAGATATGATGTCTCTCACTCAAAGTACATTCCTTTGAACATCCTTTTGCATAAAAGTTTCTAATCTAGTCATAGATTTTCAATATTCAATTCCCAATATGGACATGCTTCCATATTTTCCATATGACAACTCATTCTTAATAGAATCTTATCTATTCGTAATGATGTCGATATGGTCCATCCAATATGGAAACATTTCCACATTTTCCATATGACAACTCATTCTTAATAGAATCTTTTCTATTCATAATAATGTCCATATAGTCCATTCAATACCATGCTTCCAACTACTCACAAGCAACCAATCCTCGTCAAACTTTGGATTGTCCTTTGATAGTTGTTTAATTATTTTAGTCAAAACCAATTCTAGTCCCTTTTCCCTCTAAATGCGCTCGACATTTGGAAAATTTTAGAATGGTCAAACATTAAAGCATTTGCAATCGATCCTATACCCGAAGCGTTTGGGACACGACGCATAATGTTTTATTTGCTATGTTCTCAAAATTCGAACTGTGAAGAGGAATGTCGTAATCATAATCGAAATTTTAAGAACACACTATGTACCCTTGACTAAATTTATTAACATTTCTCAACCTAATCCTTTAGATTTGAAATGAAGCATAATATTCTCTCCCTTAATTATAGCAAAACAACTTTACAACCCTTACGACTTTGCAAGGTATAACTCTTGTTTTCTATAATTAATATTGCCAACTTGCAATACGTGCCTTAATAATCATACAATCATAACATTTATGCTCCCACTATCATGATGATTATTATAAAACATAACACTTATGCTCCCACTAGCTTTGACATGTATTTAGAAACAACTTAACTTTCAGAAAAACAATGCTTATTGAATTTCTTAAGTTCATGTTTCTAATACTTAGTGCTTTGATAATCTTTTATCAAGGATTTTTGAACTTATACACCTTTGCCTTAGATAGTTCATATGTGTGTGTAAACAATTGCCAAACCTCACAATTCAAATTATGGAAAGGGATACCGTAACCATAATCGAATTCGAGAATGCAATTTTACAATCACTATCTTCTTAAAATCTTTCTTAGTGAAAGCATTTCCTCACAATCATTTTCATGAAGGAGGAAATCTTATGACACTTAGATTTAAACAGTGTATTTGTTCCTATCCATGTGAATTTGTTAAAACCAAGGTTTACGACAAATTCAAAATTATATGGATCGAACTTTCTTAATCTTGATTTCTTGCCTTATGGTAACACAGCTGCCCACCATGTCTTCCAAGTAGTTAAGCAGCTCACCTTTTCCTATCAATGTACCTTTCATTGATTAAGGTGCTTTGCCTTTTATGCGTTCAAAATGAGAACTCATAAAAATCACATGCATAATTAACTCAATTGGAACCGCACAGAAACAAAATAACGTCAACACGATATGTTGTAAACCTCAACTTGTGTGCTAGTGATGATCGATAAGGTCTATTTGATTTGTTCTTGAAACCTTTCAAGACCAATAAGACTCCCACTGACTCCTTGACATATAAGATTCTCTTGTCAAAACATTTCTTGACAAACAAATATTCAAGAGTTAGTGTAGCTTTTATCAAAACTCTTCATAAATTGGTCCTAGTTGGTCTTTGTCTTATCCAAGACATCACAACTTTCCACATTTGATGAATGTTATAAACCTACTTTTCCACTCAATGTCACAATCTTAACTCTAAGACTTGTTTTGGAACGAAGTATGATTGACTTCTTGATTTAACCATTTCTTTAATTCTTGATGCCTCTTCTTAGACATACAATTGTACTAAGACTCACTTAGAGGATCAATTGAGATATGGTTCTTAATCATTAAGACCTATCATAAAGCATAAAAGGTACTCTCCCTTCTTCTTAGAATGGAGAAACTTTTATCTTTCTGCCTACTTGATTCTTCTTATTCGTTCTGCTATTGATTTAAACCTTTTCAATCAATTCAGAATTACACTTAATCTTATAAGTATAATCATATTTACTAAACCTTTAGTAAATCATGACGAATATCTTTGTTACTCTTATGGTGGATTTGATTAACACGCAACTTTGTGTGCTCGATCTCCTAGTCCTTCACTTGACACTTGTCAATGAATTAGTCTAATTATCAAATATGAGATTTCTCATTCATCGTGCAACCAAGTTGCATGATTCCAAGTTTCTGTCCAATTGAAACTTGCGCGATGAGAAACTCTCCCTATTTGGTAAACTCTCGACTTTCCATAGATAACATGATAAGAACCAAATCCATTATTGCTAATAATAGAAACATTCAAACATCAATTTTTCATATACGCCATTGCAAGGATAAATAAATAATATAAAATCAAAATTTATTTTATTGCGGAAAAATTTTGTCCTTACAATGCAATTCATTGAAAAACTATGCTAATACATCTTTCTTAGCAATCTAATTCTAACTCTAAGTAGTAGCTCAAGAATCTAATCTTCGAGAAATGCGATCGAAATCCATTCCTTTACGGTTAGATTCTGCTCACTTCTTCCCTTAAGCTTTCTTTCTTTTCTTCGATGCTACAAAACATCAATTGCAATCTTCTCACATTATGTATTAAGAATCTAGAATAGAAGCTTAAAAGAGTTAGTTAATGGATTTTACCTATATTAGAGCCATACATTTCGACTCTCCCATCTCTTAGATCTCTTAGGTAAATGGGGCAGCTTCGTCTCCAATGCCCTTTCTTTTGGCAATAAAAGCAAATTGAATCTTTTGGAACATGGCATGGAACTACTTCAAACATTGCCTTTCTCTTATGATCAAACTTTTTCGATCATAGCATGTTTTTCGTTGCCATTGTCCATATCCATGAAGGCAGATTCACCAATCAACTTTGCTTTTCTATTGCGCCAAACCATTGCTGATTCAGCAACAATAAGCATATAGGTGAGATTTATAAGGGTCACGTCGTGGTTCATCATATAGTACTCTCTTACGAACTCACTATATGAGTTAGGAAGTGACTGAAGAACCCAATCAACAGCCATTTCCTCACAAACAACGGATCCCAACATTCTTAACCTATCAATGCGTGACTTCATCCCTAGGACGTGTGCACACACCGACTTTCCTTCTTTATGTTTACTTGCCAAAAGGGCTTGAGTGATCTTGAAATTTTCAAGCCTTCGAACTTGTGGGTTAGGGAGAATAATCGGAGGAGGAGGAGGAAGTGAAGTATGATCTCTTGTTCCTCGATCGAATCGTGGAATATCATCTTCACGTGGAATGATTGTTCCACGGGATTTGAGAAGACCATAGTTATCGAACTTTGACATCTACAAAACGGGAGAAAACGAATTCAAGTTAGTTGATTGAGTGAGTCCTTAGTAAATCACCCAAATGAGATACTAAGGCTAGGACCCAACACAATATTCTACAACTCGGGAGAGGGATGTCGTAACCCAAATTGCAGAACATTTGAAGGTAAGTGATTCACTAATTTCCACCATGAAAAATGAAAAAGAAATTTAAGTTTTAAATCTATGAAAACTCCTAGATCCTTTGAGATTCATTGAACTTTCAATGGCATGTTTAAATCTCGATATGCCCCTCTTGTTTGTGACTGGGATGTCGAGGATCACAAAGCGGGTGTGAATAACCATGCAAACTTACATGGTGCCCTCACATGTTACAGTCACCTATTCGATGTGCCGGTAAACGACACACGCTCCACCGAACTATGACAAACATTGAGTCACCCTTTGCTACCTTTGCTTAGAACCATTTAGTGTGCCGGTAAACCACACACGCTCCACTAAGTCTTCGCAAGAGCACAAAGTGTAATTTCATGGAATTGCATCAATTCACTTTGCCTAAGTAACTAAGATTGGGAATTTGTAAAACATTTAGTTACTTTTGTAATTCATTATACTTATAATGGAAGGTTTCGTCCTATCCTACCCGTTCGGCTAACGACCCTCCACTAGTCAAGAGTGCGGTGGGTAAGAGTGGATACCTATTCAATCGCCATTTTATAGGCAATTTCCTTAAACACCCCTTATAGACCAGCTTCGTGAATGAGGCCTACTAACGGTAAGACTGACTTTTACTCATACATATATATAATGTTAGACTTTTAATGTTATATATATAGTATAGGGTGTATTTTACACTTTTAAAATACTAGGTGGTCTAATTTAATAATTATACCTTTAATTCAATTAAATTGTAAACCAAAACTTTTATGGATTTATTAAACCTCTTTTAATTATACACCTTAATTAATTAATAAAACCATAAGGGTGTGATATGAACTTTTTCAAAACAATACTAGGGTTTTAGAACTTAACATTCCTAATTAAACTTTTAATCAACTTTTAAATTCCAAAACTTAAGGGCAAGTTTTGAAACATTTCAAAACATTAGGGTTTAGAATTTAAATATACATCAAAATTTAAATTCCAAAACTTGAGGGCAAGTTTTGAAACCTTTTTCAAAACATTAGGGTTTCAACTATTTAAATTTCAAAACAACAAAACTTTTGATGTCAAATTTAAACTATAAAACCTAAAAGGGAAAATATGAAACTTTTCATAACATAAGGATCAAATAACAAATAATCTAAATTAACATTTAATCACATAATTATCCATATTTGATCTATTTAATGATTTCTTGCAAAACAATTTACCAATTTAATCAAAATAATTAATCAATTATCACATAAGGAAACAAATATTTTATTAATTGATAAATATCTTCAATTAGATCAAGAATATAGTCATATATATCAAAAAATCGGATTTATATTGATCTAATATGATAAGGCAACTATCCTGAAGCAAAAACAGCAAGAAATCCCAGTTTTCCCTCACTCTGACCAGCCGACTCGTCGAGTCAGGCATGGACTCGTCGAGTTCAGCATGAACTCGGCGAGTTCTGACCCCAGAAGCACAAAAATCGAATTTTTTTCAACATACAAAGCATCAATACAATAGAAACCAATCTAGGCTCTGATACCACAGATGGGTTTTAGTCCTAAGAACATCCTATGTGCTCATACAAACCCTAATGCTTGGATCTAGGTTTCTCTATTGTACATGCAAGTTATCCAAGACTATAAACCCTAATTCTAGCATACAAGTAATCATATTAACATAAGAATAGGTTTATAATATTACCTTGATTGTTATGTAGCAATACCAATCCCAAATCTCCTTGTATTGACTTTAGAAAGCATAGAGTCACAATTGTCACTCCTCTAATGGTTCACAAACACCAAGAGCAAGAGGATGAAGAGGAGAAGAGAAGAAGGTTGCCCAAAAACGTCTACAAACCCTAGAGGAGTCTTAGCCACGTTTTTGGGTCATAAGGGATCCATATATATAGGAGGCAATTAGGGTTATCTAACAAGGAAACCCTAATTTGGTTGCTTAAGCCCTAAGCAACCCATGGAGCCCTTTCCTTAAGGCCTTGGACGATTTCATATGGGCTTCCCCCATAGAATTCGTCCACCTTATAATAAAAGGCAAACCATGGCCTAAATTGCAATGATCTTATAATTACAATTCCAGTCCCTTAAGTTTAATTAATCTCTTTTAGTCACAAAACTAATTACCAATTAATTATTGACTAAGATTAATTAAACAATATGATTTCTCCTTTAATATATTATTCTCATAATATATTAATAAATTATATTTAATCCTTTCTCTCCATAATTCATCCTATCAAGTTGCTTTGGTGAAGGCAACCCAAAAGGACCATGCACCATCGGGTCAAGTACATACCAAAATAGTTATGGAATTAGACACTAATCCAACAATATATGATATATTTGTGTTGATAATAGTTGGTTTTTGTAGGTTTGAGATATATGATTTATTATCATTAAAACTTTTTGGGATTGAAAACCCTATGTATCTTACCAGGTTTCCCAATCTGGACTACTTCATTTTTATGCATTTTAGGTAGCGGTGTTAAGACTATTGAAGACTCAAATAGGATGTTGAGTGGTTGAGGAGAAGACCTGCAATAGTGTCCAGGACCGTTAGGTCTTTACATTGTAACATACGTTGTGTATCGATTATGACATCCTTTAAGTTTTTATAAATTTTGGGACAAACATTTTTACTCAAAAGAACTGTAATATACTTGGAATTTCTGCAAATAAAGATGTTATGAATTTTAAAAACATAATGAATTTTTTTGGTACTAGAAAATAGGGGATGTCACAGTTGGTATCAAAGCATTAGTTTAAGCAAACTAGGAATTCTGGGAATTTCTAGACTTAAACTTAAAGATTAAGTGTTGATGGTGAGCTGTGTGTCTTGTATATTTTAGGTTGTATACCTAAATAGACATAAGCACTAGAATACTTTAAGGTATAGGCCTTAGTAACTATTATGTGCTGATTAAATTTATTTTATAGCATGCCTTAGGTTAAATATCTTACTTGCTATGATGTGCACTAAAATACTTTTGGAGAGATTCCTTATATGCTAATATGTGCCTACCTAGTTGCTATTACTTAAAGAGGGTTAAGGTATGTTTCCAACCTGTGTTTGTGTGACATCCCAATTTCACGGCTTGAAAAGACTGATTTGTTTATGCTTTGTTTGAAATCAGAGTAATCATTTAAAGAAAACAGTTGCGGAATTTGTTCCCAAAACAACATATGATAAGAATTTATCAAAGAATTTCTTAAAGAAATGTATTTTTTTTATTATATAACAAAATCTCGGGATGTCATGTTCCGATACAGACCAAAAGCATAAACAGAACAAGATAGACCTTACAACAATTATTTATAACTACTGGCCTATAACCCATTATCTCTCGTCATGTCAACCAACTTATGCTCTTGTGCCACTACCTATAATACAAAGAAAACTGAGTGGGTCAAGCTTGGGAGCCTGGTGAGCATATAGGGTTTTCAAACCAAAATAATATAATTATTTTATTCAATCATCAAACAATCAACCCAATTACCCATCCCCATTATCTTCTTTATTTCTTAAGGTTTTACCCAAAGAATTCAACAATCCTTCATTTATTCATTCCTAAGGATTGATGTCACACCCCGAAAACCGAAGGCGGAAACATTTTCGGGGTTGACTCCACGTTGAGTATCAAATCCAATGTACATAGTAAGTAAAGTAAAACAACCATTACATTACATATAGAAAAGTTTTACATTTGCTTCAAAAGCAAAGTTATACAAGTGATACATAGTTTATATGAACAACACGAAACGAGTCTTCTGAGAACTCCGTCTTCGTACAAAAGGATCTTCGGGTACCTGTCTAACACTGACCTGAGAATACAAGTGGTTTGAAAATCAACATAAAGATGGTGAGTTCATATGATGTTTGTTTTTCTGAAAATGTACGAGTTCCTTTAGTTTCCTGAAAAAGTGGTTATCCAAGAAAATCCCATATTTTCTTAAAAGTTGGTTACCAAATCAGAAAAGTAACGTAAACGATGTACAATGAAACATGATTGTTCTTGTGAAATGTAAAGTTTAGTTATCTAACTTGTTACACTTTTCTGGTTACGTACTACGGTTACTCAGGAAAATCCTATATTTTCCTATATGTGTGTGTGCGAACTGTTACTAATTCTGTGTGTACGAACTGTTACTGATTCTGTGTGTACGAACTGTTACTGGTTCCGATTATGTTCAATGTTATCCCCAGGAAAACCCCATGTTTTCCTGAATGTGTGTGTGTGTATTGTTACTGATTCCGATTATGCTCATTGTTATCCCCAGGAAAACCCCATGTTCTCCGGAATGTGTGTGTGTACTGTTACCGATTCCGATTATGTTCAATGTTATCCCCAGGAAAACTTCACGTTCTCCTGAATGTGTGTGTGTACTGAAAGTCCGGTTATCCTTAAACGTACATTAGTTTTATTACGTACATAAAACTAATAAATACGTATAAAGTTTTAATAATCTTGATTGCGAGTCCTTAACCATACTCAGACTAGATATGACTCGGGCCAGGGCCAGTATCCTTTTTATGACTTTCGTCACCCTTGAACCTTTCGGTTCGGCTGTAGCTAGCAGCCAGGTGCGGGATTGTCAGTCCCGTATAGATCTATACACTCAAGTCACGTTCTCCCTCCTCGAGATTCTGGTTACAGGGTTAGTCCTCCACTCTCTCGTGCCAAGGAAGTGTTACAGAGGACGTGTCTCCAATCTTTAAGATTACTCTTTAGTTCTCGCCTAGGGAAGTAGTATCTACGACTAACTAAGTTCTAATGTGCCTGTCCTTAACACTCGAGCCTAGGTGTATTATTAAGGATGTTACAAATGTCCTGTGTTATCTAATGGTGACTGTCCTTTACACTCGAGCCTCGGTGTATTATCAAGGACATTACATATGATTTATGTGTCATAATGGTGTTTGTCTTTCACACTCGAGCCTAGGTGTATTGTTAAGGGCATACAGATGTTTTATGTTTTCTGATGGTGTCTGTCTTTTACACTCGAACCTAAGTGTTTTATTACAGACATTACAATGTTTCATGCTTTCTATCAATATATTTTTGAACAATCAAATGTGAAGTATACAAGTTAACAGTGTATAATAAGAATTGAAAATCGGTTTTAAACAAACAACTTTGCAAGTTAAAACAGTTTGTTAAGAGGTTTTCAATTCTTAAAAATGTACAATTATGAAACCATTTGACTGAAATCATGAGTTTAAGTACAAGATATTCTTGTACTCTTGCTTGTATTCCCCCTGAAAACATTGAAAAACCATTGAAAAAGGGTAGGGGTATGAACTCACCAGACGCGGAAATGTGTCGAATGGAATGTTATACTTCGAATTGAGGCTTGATAACATGCGAGGTTCCTATGTAATATGAAATGGCATACAAATATATCTAATTAGATTCATAAACTCTAATTAGATGAAATATTACACTCCAATGAGCGAAAACACTTCAAAACGAGTGCTTGGAGTGACCCGGGTGACATCTACGGATGTGCATTGATGCGTGGGACTTGGGATTTGATTTTACTCTTCAAGAGTAAACTCCCTAATGAGTTTTCAGCCATATACACCACTCACACATGAGTTCACGGCCGTGAACTCATGTTGGCAAGGTTTATGGTGCTTAATGGGTCAATAACACTTGGGAAGGGTTGGAACAATTTTATCTAAGGCATGGAATGAATTTAAATCACCAATAACACCACTTAAGGGAGTTTATGGCCCTAGCATGGAGCTTACGGCCGTAAACTCCTAAACTCTCCTTGAATGAGTGATTTAAAGGCCTTAGATTAATCACATGTGATTCCTATAATTTTTACAAGCCTTGATATGAATTTAGGGCACCAAATAACACACAATTAGGAGTTTACGGCCCTGGAGCACATGCTATGGCCGTAAACTATCAAATGAAGAGTTTTGTTGTGTTTAAGGTCCCCAAACTATTTTTGGTTGGTTCTATGATTTATCCCAAGGCTTTTAGTGGTGTTGGATGGCTTTCTAACATGTTTGGAATGTGTTTACACCCATGTTTGAGGGGTTTACGGCCCAAGCATATGTCTTGGCCGTAAACTCATGTAAATCCCTCAAAATCCATGTCTAAGGTGTTCTAGGTCCATTTCATGAAGTCCTTAATCCATATCTAAAGTCTAGTTGTGGCTTGGAAGGGTTTAAGGGCTTAAAAACCCTCTAAATATGTTTTTATGGACTAAGCACCTTCCAGGGACGTAAACTCATATACAAGGTCCTAATTCATGCTTTAATCTCGAATTTGAAGGTCAAATATGATACACAATGAGTTGAGGAAGGTACCTTGGTGATTTGAAGCCTAATTTTGATGATTTTAGACCTTGAATCTAGTTTGAGGAGAGAGGTTGGAGAGATGGTTGTCAAATGAAGCAAAAGCTTCAAATGAAAGCTTGGTTCACTTTAAATAGTGTCCAATTTCGGGACACGGTGGAATTCTACCCGATACCGGCGTTAGACGGGGCTTTTGGTCGCACCCGGCCAAATTGCCGTAACCCGATATGGCTGATACTATAAATGTTCCGATCGCTAATACTGGGCGTTAGAATGAGTTCTTAAGGCATTAGGACATTCATTAAGTCATAAAATAAAATACGCATTAATGACTTAATTAAATGTCGGAATTGGAAACGACAATTGGATGATCGAATTGAGTCGTGAAAAGGGGTACAAGCAGTGATACGAATTTCGGGTTGTTACATTATCCCCCCGTTAGAGGGAATTTCGTCCCGAAATTCAAAGATTCGAACACAGATCACGAAGTGAAAAGAGATATAAGGATGAATCTACTGCTTCGGGTCCTCATGCTCCTAAGTGGAATCGGGTCTCCGCTTGCCCTTCCAGCGAACCCTTACTGTCAGGATGTGGCTTTGTTACACACGGTTAACCTCTCAATCCATGATCTCGATGGATTCATCTAGGAAGGTTTGGAATTTCGTTGTTTTTGATCTCATCAAAGGGGTGACTAAGGTTTTCGTCAGGTCAGCACTTCTTACAAACAATGAGGTGGAATACCGATGCTCGCTGCTGAGTTCTGAAGATAGCTCGAAGAGGGCTATGGAATCGATTCCTAACGAAGATCTCGAAGGGTCTAATGTTCCACGAGTTAGGTTTTCCGCGCTTCCCAAGGCATACTATGTCCTTCCAGAGTAAAACTTCCAACAAGTGGGTACATTTTCATGTGGCAGAGTAACTAAGGGTCCGATGGTCCTAAAGGAAATTTCTAGATGGGTCTGCAATCATAGTCGGCGGGACCCAAGAATTAATAGGTTTCTATGGGTATCCCCAGTGCCGACTAATTCTTTATTGCCTTAGCTTTTGGAAAGGTCCACAAGTATGACTGCTTTGCTTATCTACTTGACCAGGAAAATGGTTTGATCGAAGGGCACCACTACTACCTCGTAGTGATCATATCAAGTCCTGGTTGCTGCCTTGGACACATCGTCCTCACTGAGGTTTTGGCTATGAGGTAATTCCAGGGATTAGGTCAATGCGAGACTTGACTACTCGTTCGGAAAGAATTCTCAAGAATTCTTCGGAAAAAGTATCGGGGAAAGAGTTGCAAACTTCTCGTTTCTCGATGATTACATGAACGAGGAATACATGGGAAAATTTTTTAAGCTTTGATGCATGAAGATCATGAGAGTCGGGTCGGAGGAAGGTTAAGACGAATGGATTTCTCGAAACCAGGAATAACAGCATGAATGAGGCTCGGTCATTACATGCTAAAGGTGACATCAAAGCGTATCACAAAAATTTTTGCCATTATATCAAACAGAAAAGAATAATTGTTCGAGTTGAGGATACAATCTACGGATATGACGTTGGCATTCTCGTTCTCACTTGATAACCATCTCGATGGTATACATTTTCAATTACTCACGAACGACAGGGTTTAAAAGATGTTCAAATGGATGGTTAGCGAATTTCTTTTGGTGTTAGGATCGAAAAGAATCACAGGCATAAAATATTAACGAGGGAAAATATACCTGTGGCAACGGTGGGATCGGTGGTTGTCTCCTCTTGTCCTATCGCTAGAACTTTTCCGGTGTTGCCAGATGTTATTTCATTGGGACAGTTTCGCTTGAGATTTCCAACTTCTCCACAACCATAGCAGGCCCGACCAATGCCCGCTCCGTAAGTTTGACTCGGTGATTGAGTTGGTGTCTTACAGTTTTTCGCCATGTGACCCTTTATGCCACATTTGTTGCAAAATACCTATGTACATGGACCAGAAGGAAGGTGATGATAGTTGCACTTTTCTCAACTAGGAAGGGTTCCAGCATACTTACTAGCAGGTTTTCGAGTTGAGGATCCAACAACAGAGACAGCTGCAGGGGAAGTGGCAGCGTGAACTGCCACCGTTTGCTGTCTCTTTGAAGATTCATGTGATGTCTGACTTTTCTCCTTCTTCCCAACTTTTCTTTTCTCACCACTCCTCTCTGTCGGCTCAGGAGTGGTAGCTGCCTCCTCAAGGTCTTCACTATGATCGATTAGGATCTGTGCTAAGCGTTTGGCGCTGTCGTATGTATTCGGCCTAGCAGCTATGACGTTTCCCTTCGTTGGCTGGGTCAGCCCCCAGATGAATCTCTTTATCTTCTTACTCTCCGGGGTAACCATTCCCGGGCAGAGTAATGCCAAGTCGTCGAACCTGGAAGTGTAAGCGGTGATATCGGAACCTTTCATCTTCAAGTTCCAGAGTTCGTGTTCTAACTTCTACATTTCGCCCCTTGGGCAGTACTCAGCCAGCAGAAGTTCCTTCTTGGCTTCCCAACCTATGGCATTGGCTACAGGTAAAGTTAGGGATTTGACTTGGCCGTTCCACCAAGTTAGAGCTTTGTCGATAAAGGTGTAGGCGGCAAACTTCACCTTGTCCGAATCTAAACAGGCGCAAATTTCAAAGATGGATTCGATCTTCTCAAACCATCGGGTGAGGGAAATGACACCTCCAGTGCCATCAAAGGACGTGGGTTTTGCGTTCATGAAATCCTTATAGGAACCCTCTTTCCGGTGTCCCTGACTGCTTTCTTGGTTTTGGGTTTGGGTACCACCTCCCGAACTACCAGAACCGCCAGAGTTCCGTTGAGACATGGCAGCTGCTACCGCGGCTGTAACAGTTGCCTGGAATACTACAGGATCAATTTGGGGAGGAGGTGGTGGGGGAGGGTTGTTGGAGCTGGGTCTTCTTCGGGGAGGCATCTTGATCTAATAAGATCAAGAAAAAGAGGATGATAAGTCCTCTGAACTGAATCAAGAGATATGACAGATATATACTGATTAAGCGATAAAGCAAGAAAATTATCGCTAAGGGAATAATCAAAGAACAATGTATGGTCGAGGATTTCTACCAAGGATTAGCTCGAGAAATACTCTCACAGTATTTCATGATTCGATACGATACTGGCTCGATGTTTGTGGTATCAGGGTAAGTTTTAGGCATGCCACATACCACAGTCACTCCCAAGCACATGTTGGCCATGTCTCGAATGAATATAGTTGGCCAGGCTATATTGATCCTAGACACGACTACATAACTGCCCAGGTTTAACCGCAGCGTACGACACCCATTTACTTATGTTCTGTTCTACTTGTAGTTACGGATCTCGACGGTTTGGTATACTTATATACTTTCGAAAATACTTATATTTTGAAGGATACTTTTAGTTCAGAGCACTTAGGCCCTTTAATGTTTATAGTTTTATACTATGTAAGGTTTGATATACTTCATTCACTATAAACAAGGGCTCTGATACTAATCTGTCACACCCCGAAAACCGAAGGCGGAAACATTTCCGGGGTTGACTCCACGTTGAGTATCAAATCCAATGTACATAGTAAGTAAAGTAAAACAACCATTACATTACATATAGAAAAGTTTTACATTTGCTTCAAAAGCAAAGTTATACAAGTGATACATAGTTTATATGAACAACACGAAACGAGTCTTCTGAGAACTCCGTCTTCGTACAAAAGGATCTTCGGGTACCTGTCTAACACTGACCTGAGAATACAAGCGGTTTGAAAATCAGCATAAAGCTGGTGAGTTCATATGATGTTTGTTTTTCTGAAAATGTACGAGTTCCTTTAGTTTCCTGAAAAAGTGGTTATCCAAGAAAATCCCATATTTTCCTAAAAGTTGGTTACCAAATCAGAAAAGTAACGTAAACGATGTACAATGAAACATGATTGTTCTTGTGAAATGTAAAGTTTAGTTATCTAACTTGTTACACTTTTCTAGTTACGTACTACGGTTACTCAGGAAAATCCTATATTTTCCTATATGTGTGTGTGTGAACTGTTACTGATTCTGTGTGTACGAACTGTTACTGATTCTGTGTGTACGAACTGTTACTGGTTCCGATTATGTTCAATGTTATCCCCAGGAAAACCCCATGTTTTCCTGAATGTGTGTGTGTGTATTGTTACTGATTCCGATTATGCTCATTGTTATCCCCAGGAAAACCCCATGTTCTCCTGAATGTGTGTGTACTGTTACCGATTCCGACTATGTTCAATGTTATCCCCAAGAAAACCCCACCTTCTCCTGAATGTGTGTGTGTACTGAAAGTCCGGTTATCCTTAAACGTACATTAGTTTTATTACGTACATAAAACTAATAAATACGTATAAAGTTTTAATAATCTTGATTGCGAGTCCTTAACCATACTCAGACTAGATATGACTCGGGCCAGGGCCAGTATCCTTTTTATGACTTTCGTCACCCTTGAACCTTTCGGTTCGGTTGTAGCTAGCAGCCAGGTGCAGGATTGTCAGTCCCGTATAGATCTATACACTCAAGTCACGTTCTCCCTCCTCGAGATTCTGGTTACAGGGTTAGTCCTCCACTCTCTCCTGCCAAGGAAGTGTTACAGAGGACGTGTCTCCAATCTTTAAGATTACTCTTTAGTTCTCGCCTAGGGAAGTAGTATCTACGACTAACTAAGTTCTAATGTGCCTGTCCTTAACACTCGAGCCTAGGTGTATTATTAAGGATGTTACAAATGTCCTGTGTTATCTAATGGTGACTGTCCTTTACACTCGAGCCTCGGTGTATTATCAAGGACATTACATATGATTTATGTGTCATAATGGTGTTTGTCTTTCACACTCGAGCCTAGGTGTATTGTTAAGGGCATACAGATGTTTTATGTTTTCTGATGGTGTCTGTCTTTTACACTCGAACCTAAGTGTTTTATTACAGACATTACAATGTTTCATGCTTTCTATCAATATATTTTTGAACAATCAAATGTGAAGTATACAAGTTAACAGTGTATAATAAGAATTGAAAATCGGTTTTAAACAAACAACTTTGCAAGTTAAAACAGTTTGTTAAGAGGTTTTCAATTCTTAAAAATGTACAATTATGAAACCATTTGACTGAAATCATGAGTTTAAGTACAAGATATTCTTGTACTCTTGCTTGTATTCCCCCTGAAAACATTGAAAAACCATTGAAAAAGGGTAGGGGTATGAACTCACCAGATGCGGAAATGTGTCGAATGGAATGTTATACTTCGAATTGAGGCTTGATAACATGCGAGGTTCCTATGTAATATGAAATGGCATACAAATATATCTAATTATATTCATAAACTCTAATTAGATGAAATATTACACTCCAATGAGCGAAAACACTTCAAAACGAGTGCTTGGAGTGACCCGGGTGACATCTACGGATGTGCATTGATGCGTGGGACTTGGGATTTGAGTTTACTCTTCAAGAGTAAACTCCCTAATGAGTTTTCAGCCATATACACCACTCACACATGAGTTCACGGCCGTGAACTCATGTTGGCAAGGTTTATGGTGCTTAATGGGTCAATAACACTTGGGAAGGGTTGGAACAATTTTATCTAAGGCATGGAATGAATTTAAATCACCAATAACACCACTTAAGGGAGTTTATGGCCCTAGCATGGAGCTTACGGCCGTAAACTCCTAAACTCTCCTTGAATGAGTGATTTAAAGGCCTTAGATTAATCACATGTGATTCCTATAATTTTTACAAGCCTTGATATGAATTTAGGGCACCAAATAACACACAATTAGGAGTTTACGGCCCTGGAGCACATGCTATGGCCGTAAACTATCAAATGAAGAGTTTTGTTGTGTTTAAGGTCCCCAAACTATTTTTGGTTGGTTCTATGATTTATCCCAAGGCTTTTAGTGGTGTTGGATGGCTTTCTAACATGTTTGGAATGTGTTTACACCCATGTTTGAGGGGTTTACGGCCCAAGCATATGTCTTGGCCGTAAACTCATGTAAATCCCTCAAAATCCATGTCTAAGGTGTTCTAGGTCCATTTCATGAAGTCCTTAATCCATATCTAAAGTCTAGTTGTGGCTTGGAAGGGTTTAAGGGCTTAAAAACCCTCTAAATATGTGTTTACGGCCTAAGCACCTTCCAGGGCCGTAAACTCATATACAAGGTCCTAATTCATGCTTTAATCTCGAATTTGAAGGTCAAATATGATACAAAATGAGTTGAGGAAGGTACCTTGGTGATTTGAAGCCTAATTTTGATGATTTTGGACCTTGAATCTAGTTTGAGGAGAGAGGTTGGAGAGATGGTTGTCAAATGAAGCAAAAGCTTCAAATGAAAGCTTGGTTCACTTTAAATAGTTTCCAATTTCGGGACACGGTGGAATTCTACCCGATACCGGCGTTAGACGGGGCTTTTGGTCGCACCCGGCCAAATTGCCGTAACCCGATATGGCTGATACTATAAATGTTCGGATCGCTAATACTGGGCGTTCGAATGAGTTCTAAAGGCATTAGGACATTCATTAAGTCATAAAATAAAATACACATTAATGACTTAATTAAATGTCGGAATTGGAAACGAAATTTGGAAACGGCGATTGGATGATCGAATTGAGTCGCGAAAAGGGGTACAAGCAGTGATACGAATTTCGGGTTGTTACAATTGACCTAAGGAATTGGCACAAAATCCATTGCTACATAAGGCGCATCAACCAACATCATCCTTTAAGCGCCTCTGCCCGGATTACGCCATACACTATGAGGCGTGGCTGTCAGGTTTATGACATTCTCTTTTAGGCGCATCTGCAGACATTATCCTATAAGCGCATCTGCCAGGATTATCCTATAAGTGCATCTGCTAGTATTATGACATTCTCTATTTGGTTCATCTACCAATATTATTCTTAAGCGTATCTGCTAGTATTATGAGATTCTCTAATTGGTGCATCTGCCAATATCATTCTTAATCATCTTTCATACCTCACCATTTTATCACATACCAACTATCTCATCTACCCATGTTCTACCCAACATATTTGTAGATATAAAATACATATATAGTTTAACTCATTTAAAAACTATATAAAATATCCATTCCACACTCATCTCAAATAAACAACAATATATAAACACATAGCATGTATTTCATAGCAAATACTTCATATTTATGTGTTAGAATAGAGTGACTGCACACTCACCCAAAACATATACTTAATACATTCAGGCAATACTTGTATTAAAATTATGTTTATGAAAGGGACTATACACTCACTTGATTGGACGATTATCGGACCTCACTACGGCTCTACAAGTAGTAATTCTTTGGTGAAACCGGGAGATCTTCACAAAAAACGGGCTTCTCGTGGGCAGAGCTTCGGCTCGGAAACTCTACTTCTTGGGATCTTCGGGGCTTCGGTACTTGATTCGGGTCTCGGGAATGAGACCGGGGCTTCGGGGTATAACTTGCACGCAAAACGAAGCAAAAATGAGAGAGAAAGGAGAATTTTTGGCAAAAAGATCGGCAGCCCTCGACTTCTATTTATAAGGTGCTGAAAGGAGGATTACGCTGGGCGTACTTTGGTTATGTTGGGCATACGCTTCGGATCAGGCCAAAGTCGTCATTGCTTACGAACCGGAACACTTGAGTACTGGGTCAGGCCGACGTGGCCCATTCCGACCCATGCATATGGGTACACTGGGCGTACTCCCGTACGCTTGGGGTAATCCGATTAACCAAACTTCAAAATTGCATAACATTTGCATACGAGCTCCATTTCGACGTTCTTTATATCCACGCGTAGGTGAGACTATGCTCTACAACTTCCATTTAGACTTCGTCGGCTAATTTTGAATTTATTTTTATTATATTATTTTTAACAAGCTGGGACAGGTAATGTCCGTTAAAAATTTATAACTCCTTCATCCGACATCCGTTTCAATCTGCCTTTTTACCGTTGCATTATTATTAACAAGATCTTCGATTATCGTTTAGATTGCTTCGTCTAGAAATCACTTGATCTCATAATCGAACTTTGGACTGCATACCGCTAAGTCGAAACTTAGAAAAATCATAACTTCCTCATACGATGTCAGATTTGGACGCTCTTTTTATGCACACTCTCGGTTTAACGTATTCTACAACTTTTGTTTAGATTGCTAAGGCCAAATATCGCTCTAATGTAAACTCACTATTTACGTCGCGTTGTGTCGTGCCGGTTATGTCGCGAAACTTCGACAGGTCATAACTTCTTCGTTATAACTCGGATTTCAGCGTTCTTTATATGTACGGAACCCTTGTAACATATACTACAACTTAGTTAAGATTATTCCTTCAAAATAATCTTCCATAAAAAAATTCATTTTTGACGCTTATTGACCTTAAATTGACTAGCCCTAATCTGCGAGCGTTACAGTTTGGAAGAGAAAATTTTATGTGTATAGGATTCTAAACGTTTAACTACTGTATTAGAACTGTCATGTAAATTTTAGAGGAGATAAGGAGAATTACGATAGTTAACATTTCTAAATTTGTAAATAATGGATTAATACTTATCGCGTGGTACCAATAGACTGATATCGTACCTTTAGAGTACGTCTGATAACAGTACTTTGGAGAAATATTATATACGTGAAGTGAATTTTCAATTGACGGGATGATAGAACTTTGGTGATCCATGAAATCTTCCCACCGCATGGCGATTCCATCGTCGACCAGATTGAAGCAATGATTGACTGTATATTTAGAAGAATTGTAAATGGTGATAAGTACTCTAACAATATTAAAGCTGAAGTTATACAAAATGTTGTGCAAAATTTAAAAGAATTCAAGAACAACAAAGAGATAAAGGATGATACAGTTTTTAGACTCAATAGGCCGAGACTTGTCTATGCAAGGTAGTATGTAGTTCGATTGGTGTGATAAGGGGTGATATGTACCATGTACAAGACACTCTGACTTAGTATTTATAAAACTGGGTGATGATTGACTTCCATCACATCATTACAAGAGTTCCTTAAAATGTTAAGACGACTTTAACATACAATACTAAGATGGTGAAATTAGTCATGTGCTCGTAAAATGTTTAGTAACTTAGTTGTTTAAGTAAGGTAAAATACTTATCTAGAGTAGCAATATACCTACATATTTCATGAGAAGAAATGTTGGGTCAGAAACAATAGGAAACCATGTTGAAGCTAGAGGGACAGGATGAAATGCAGCTGAAGTGCAGACTTCCTAGGAGTGACTTCTATGAAGTAGATGTGAAAAGAAGATGCAGATGAGATGCATATCGACTCTTATAAGGGAATGAAGATGTTAAGAAAAAGAAGATAAAGTGAAGAGATAGAATGATATGCATGGTAATATGCATGTATCAAAAGATGGTGTAGGTAGTTGGAGATCGTTTTTTCTCCACACCACTAGAATAAATTTTGGTATAGTGTGCCTTGCAGACAAGACACTGCACGAGAGAGAATTTATAAGAAGAGTTTGGAAGTGGACTTGTTGAAGATATGTTGTCATAAACAATCAAAATTAGAGGAGAAGAACATGTTGTTGAAGATAACATTCTAAGTAGAGGAATTCCTAAAGACTTCTTGAATCTTATTATGGATGATTGATGCTGAAATAAAGGAATACAGAAGAGAAATCTGCTATAGCAGGCATATGCATGAAATAGATCACAATAGAGTATAGGAAAATCGTTTTATGTGCTTGTTTGGACACATTTTTGTGTGTTCAATTGATTTTTGAATTTTCATTAGTACTAATTTAAAAAATTGCAAGGCAGTTCTTGGGACGAGTATGAGTAGGTGTGAAAGGTAGTAGAGGCCTATACTATTGGATTAAGTGTCTAAGGTCATAACTAAATTGGTGTAACTTTCTACATAAAAGCAATGTCCTTTTTGAGTTGCCTTTAATATCTAGAAACAACTAGAAATGATGTTAAAAGAGATGATAATTGTTTTGCTAATTTATTATATGATTAATAAATTAATATGAAACCAATAGGAATTAATTTAGAATTAATTAGAATTAATTGGAATTAATTTTTGAATTAGTTAGAATTAAATTAAATTCCAAGCAGTGAATTGTAATTATTCTTAACTGAGTAAGGAAGCCAAGTTCTAGAACTCTATAGGGTTGGACGGTTTTGTCAAGCTTCTTGGAGGATGTTGAAGGCTTGAAAAGCTGATAAAGATTATCATATTTGAATAGATAAAATCTATTATTTTATTATTCAAGTCTAGGGTTTTCCTTGTACGACATACACTATAAATAGGAACCCAATGGAAGGCAATTTTGTTGAAACTCTTCCTAAGAGGCTTATAGCCGAAATTTTGCTTCATTCTAAGGCTTCTAATGTATTGGGTATAACACATTAGAGGGGTGACACTTGTGACCCTTGCTTTCCAATGCAACCAAGGAGAATATTCAACCAAGAACATTTTTTTGTTGACAAGGTACACACATTCTTTCTTTTTGTACGTTTACAATTAGGTTTGATCAAGTTTTCATTACTACATGGCTATAATGTGTATTAAGCCATAGATGTTCTAAGTTGCATCTGCCTATAAAAGTTTAGGGCTTTTATTCCGCTACATAATTATTTAATTAAAAGTAAAATATAAAGCCAAATAGTGGTATCAAAGCCTAGGCTAGTCGATTATAGTACATAGAATGAAAATAGAGCAGAAAAACGAAGGAGGTTGATCAACGCTAACGTGGGCCACGTCCTTCGGGTCAGATCCCAATTTTTCTATTTTTTGTTGCTTATCTCGTCGATATCTAGCTTATTTCATATTTTTAGTGATTTCCCTCAACAATATCATTAGATAACTTATCTAATTAATTTAGAATTGGTTAAGGATAGTTAGCCAAAATGATTTCGAAAAGCTTGGGATATATATTAGGATTATATAATTATGGTTAATTAAAATAATGTCTAATATATCTATATTGAATGTTAATTTGATTAATTGGTTAATTAAATGATAATGATTAAATATAATAAAGCTTAAATATAATTTTTATAAAATGTTTAATTAAGATAATTCGATTTGAGCCCCTATATTATAAAATGTTTAATAATACACCTTATACATTGTTATAAATATATAAATATACGTATGATAAAATTGTCAGTCAAATCAATAGTAGGACTCATTCACGAAGCCACACGAGAAGATAGGTATAAGGAAACAACCTATAAAATGACTGTTGAATTGGTGTCCTTTTTACTTATCGGTTCTTTGTATAGTGGAGGGTCATTAACACAATGGTTTTGATAGGACAGTGATCACATTAAAAGTATAATATATAAAGTAAAATAACCTTCTATAAAATCCCACTCTAATTACTTTAGGAAAAATGTGAAATTGTATGGTAACCATGAAAACACACATAATTTCTTTGCAAGTCGTTAGCGGAGAGTGTGTGGGTAACCGACACACTAATGTGGGACTATAAAGATGAAATGATGGCACATACTCGAATTTGGGATTGTTGATGGAGCATGAGTGGTTAACTGACACATCAATGTGAGATGATAAACGACCTCGGCGATGTCATGTGGGTTTTCATGGTTATTCACATGTTGTTTGTGATCCTCGACATCCTAGCCACAATCAAAGAGGATAATCCAAGATCAACACGCCATTGATTGTAATCAATCAAGTAGTTGAGGCAGCAGTGGCCATAAACATGAACAACCCCGAACACCTTATTATTGATTGTCATTTGTAGGGTGTTGTCAGATAAACCTAAAAAAATCGTTCATATGTACTGAATGTGTATATAAACAACAAGGACTTATTTTGCAACAAAAAATATTAAGGACTAAATATGCGAAAATTATTAAGGAGTAAATGTGTACCAAATAAGAAATATATTACCCTTTTAAGTCATTTTTTAGACTTACCTGGAGTAGATGGTAATAAGGACTCAATGTGTACAGTTAAACAAGTTAAAGGTGTAATGTGGACGAAAAAAACTCAGTGACTAAATGTGTACAAATCAAAAAGTGTATTACCCTTTTAAGTCATTATCCCAGTTATTCATTAATCTCAAAAGAAAGCATGTAAAATGGAGTTTATGATAAGTGTCGCTCAAATAAACAAGCATGATTGATTGCATAAAAAACAGATATAAAGGTACTCATATTTGGACTTAATCATTCTCTATTCTATGGCAGATTTATAATATGTGCAATGGATAGTGGTATGTTGTTTTAACGATCCCCAAAGTTATTAGATCAATTTCTAGTATTCTTAATCATATGTTTCTACGTTATCTACCTGTAAGGTTAACTTTGCTTAATTTATTCTATTACTTTGTATTATGTGAGACTTAAGAGGTATGATCAGTCCTAGTGCAAGTGGAAACCTTTTAAATTTCCTATGCTAATACTAGAATCATGAATATTAAATCAATATTCTTATGTCTAACCTATGGATCCCTCCTCCAGTCAATACTACTTACCTTATTAACTCAAATTCTGATCGCTCTAATGTTAGTAAAACAACATGATACAATGAAAATTAATTTGAAACATGAGACTCGATACATAGACATAAAAACATTAATATTAATATTAATGGATCTTTAATCAAATAAAAATAATAGATTAAACAATTTGTCAATATCTAAATTTCATCAATAATAGAATTTAGGTTTTATGATTAAATACTTATGAAGGGTATGATCCCAAATCTCAACAAGAACATTTAAGAAATCAAAGAGTTGACTAATTAAATACATAAAAGTAAAAAAAATTGATAACCTAATGATTATACTCTTGATCTTTAAATTTCTGTTGCATATCAGCAGTCCGGATGATATCACCTTAGGACCCTCAAAACTACCTTTCTTGGTTGTCGTATTTAGGTTTCTATTTAATTTTGATGTATCTACTGTGATATTATGTGATATTATAATTTTGACCCAAATTGGGGTTCAATCTATAGATTTTATAACCGACTTAAATTGCGGTGCGATCTGATAAATTGGCAATTGTCTTCGGTATCTTCTGATTTCTTTCCTTTCTAATCTCCAACTATATGTCGTGCTTGATACTTCATGGATATGAAGGAATTAAGTACCTTTTCTACTATATTTATCATGAAAAAACAAATAACAGTACCATAAATGTCCCTAAATATGTATGTATAATTTATAAGCTATCAAAATAACCTCTTCGACCGTGATTTTTTTTTCCAGTCCTACATGTTTCTGATTGGAGAGGTATGAAAGTCGAGGGTTATGGTTTTGAAGCCAAATTCTTGAGAATCTAGAAAAGTTTTATTTTATAGCACCAAAGAAATGATCTTTCATAATACTCAATTCATCAATCCATTCGCCATGAACTTTACTCCATAGATGGTCAATTTATGTCATTCCTCTTCAACAAACCATGAAAAAACTTTAATTTCCATGTCATTGTATCATCCATTAAACATTTACTTTTTGGGAAACATAAACCATGTCTTCTCTTTCAATGTCACACAATCTTCTAACACAAAAACACTAATAAATCTATCTTGCTCACTAGAGTTACTATCTTAAAGAAGTTTCTCCAACTCAATAATCATTTTTTTAATTCTCATGTTTGTCACCCACTTCCTTTAAATTCTCTGCTCTCCATCACTCCTTAAGCATACTCTTCACATACTTCAATTTGTTTTTAAATTTAAAGAATTTCAATCCATTTAATCCATCATTGTGTTGATTCTGAGCATATTTGAAAATGTCATCGAAATCCTCCATATCAATTCATAAATTGAAAATATTGAAGGGGATGCAACCAAAATTTGCAACATCATGCTTCAAAATAATTGGGCAATGATTAGACTCGGTTGTTTTAAGCTTATTACAGAAAATATTAAGGAATATATGCATGAATTCACTAGAGAGCATACATTTGTTTAACATAATCATCCTATCACCCAACACATACACCCCAGGTGAAAGTGTATCCTCCCTATGGTACATTGTTAACACGTTGTCGCGGGCACATTAGGCAAATAAAATTTCACTGTTGGTTGCAATAATAATATAGCACCAGGAAGCAGGGTCGAATCCTCAGGGACACAACGTAACGGTTAATGCCTTTTTGTATCATTCACATTCTAGTCAATCAAACAAAAATTATAAGGGGGGAGGGGTGAATTAAACTAAAAACTAAAAACTACAGTTAAAATAAACTAAACGAAAATCAATAATAAAAGCAATTTTAGTTCTACTGTGACTTTCATAATCATGCAATCAACCCAGATCTGGTTATTCAGAAAGCATTGTATCTAAGTGTCACACTCCCAAACTGGAATGGCGGAAACGTTCGGAGGCGGAAGACGTCATGTCAAGTATCACAACACATGCATTATAGTAATCAAAGTACAAAAACCATTGCATTAATAATGTATAAGTCTTTACATAAGTGTTCATACATTATATAATCTATATCAAAAGTAGATATAGTAAAAGACAAAAGACGCAGCACGGTAATAAGCTGCTCTCTCAAAAGCTTCGGGAATGTACCTGTCTACTGGATTCCGGAGAATACAAGTTATTTTGAAAGAGAGGATCAACATTTAAGCTGGTGAGTTCATAAGTATTTAGTTATGGTTGTTTCTAGTTTTAAGAAAGTGATTGAATATGCTCTAGAAAGTCCTATACTTTCTGCTTTACAGTTGAAAAGTAGTTTAATCCCATAAACCGTTCCATTTGTAAAAGTAGTTTAATCCCATAAACCGTTCAATTTGTAAAAGTAATTTAATCCCATAAATCATTCCATTTGAGTGTTATATGCAGTAGTATTCCTTCAAAATATGCTACCGGTGTAATAATAACCCCATAATTAAGATGATTAATTAGGGTTAAAATGTGATATGGTTGTAAATATCTATATTCACCATTTATTGTTTTATTTATATAAAACTATGTGAAGTTGTTTACTTATTATAACACCAAATGCATTATTCAATACCAAATTGTGAGTTATCATAACCATGCTTGATGACCTAAGCCTCGCCTGAAACACGACGTTCTTCAGGCGTCGAAATATGGTACGTCAATTGTCACCCCAGGCATGTCGGCCTAACTGTAGCAAACAGTTAAGGTGCGGGATTGTCATTCCCGTATAGATCTATACACAAGTGTCACGCTCTCCCTCAAGGAGACTCTGGTTATAATATTCAGGACTTTTGTTTTATACTTAAATAAGTACTTGAAGCGTATCTCACAAATGCTATATTGATTGTTATGTGTAAAATAATGGAAAATATCTTTGAAATAGATATTTTGTAAATATCTCATAAATTATATTTAATATAATTTATGTGGTTGTTTTCATAAGTTATCCTGAATACGAAAAGAAATATGTAAATTACATCAAATGTTTTGATAAACATGCATGACTCATAAACTATACCTATTATAATTTATATGCTTGTTTTTACATGAAACCCTTAACTGGTAAAATATTATGTTTGCTCTAGAAAAAATAACAATCATAAACTAATTCAATGAATTTTTTTATTGATACAGGGTTTCCTTGTATCTTACTTGTATTCTCCCCCTAAAACATTATAAAATAGTGAAAATATAGGGGTATAAACTCACTTGATAAGTGGTGATTTGGGCAGCGTTTCGTTTCTAAGAGATGATTTTCCTTGACAAAACCGTGAGTTTCTGATGAAAACCGGGCTTTACGCGAGCAGAGTTTCGATTGGAGAGAGGTTAGCTTTTCGAGAATTTCGGGGCTTCGGGCTTGCGTTAGAGTTTGGATATGATTTTGGGGCGTCGGGGTAATCTTGCGAGGCTTTAAAAGTGAGAAATATAGGAGAGAGCTTGGATTTTCTAACACAAACTCGGAGACCTCGCACTGCTTTTATACCTGACTGAACCTCACATTACGTTGGCCGTACATCGGTACGCGGGGCGTACCTCGGTACGCTGGGCGTACCTTCGTACGTTGCGCGTAGGTGCTACCTGGCTTCGGATGTGTCAGTTTGAGTGAGATACGTGTACACCTACGATGGAGGAGCGATGTGGACTATCTGAGGCCTAGTGTCCGAGTACGCTGGGCGTATGCGAGTACGTGGGCCGTAATCCTTCGCACCAGCTTCGTAATTTGAGCACGGAACTTCAAAATTCGTAACTTTTGCGTACGAGCTCCGTTTTTTATGTTCTTTATATCCACGAGTAGGTGAGATTATGCTCTACAATTTATGTTTAGACACCATCGGCTAATTCTAACTTTATTTTTAATGTTATATTTTTAACAGGCCGGGACAAACAAAGTCTGTTAAAAATTCATAACTTCTTCATCCGACGTCCGTTTTAGTCTGTCTTTTTACCGATGTACTATTATTGATGAGACCTTCGATTCTCGTTTAGGTTGTTTTGGCCAAAATTTGTTTAAACTAAAATTCGAGTTTCGGGTTGTGTACAGCTGAGACGAAACTTTAGAAAATCATAACTTCTTCATACGAAGTCTGATTTAGACCTTATTTTTATGGAAATTCACGGTTTAATGTATAATAAAACTTTCATTTAGATAGTTAAGGCTAAAAAGCATTTTCTTGAAAATTCACGTTTTACGCTACATAATGTTTTGTCGGTTTTATCGCAGATCTTTGATTGGTCGTAATTTCTTCGTTATAACTCAGATTTCAGTGTTCTTTATATTTTTGGAAACCTTGTTACAATATCTTCTACTTTATTTATTCCAAACAAGAATATTGAACAATTTATTTTTGACGCTATTTTGACTTGGGCTGACTTTTGTTGACTTCATAGGCTAGAAAATGACGGGTTGTTACACTAAGCCAATACTGAGAAAAACTAACAAGCTCTAGTATAATCTCTTTTACCTGAACTAGTTAAGCAAAACAAACACTTTGAATTAAACCTAACTTTTTATGGTTCAATTAAACAAGATCTTAATTAAATCAGAAAAGCAGTTTTAAGATCTGTGTAAAATTCTCAGCAATACCCAATACTTCTCACAAGCTCAGAAGCGTAAATATATGAATTTTACAGTTTATATTAGAGTTAAATCCCAATACTGGAACCAATCCGATACTTGTTACTTATTATCAGTTGACAAGAACAATTATAGATTATATTAACTGATTAATTGGAATGATAAAACCCTAGCTATGCGATCTAACTAACAAAAATTAAAATCAAATGTTCATTAAGTGCAAAACTGAAAAATCTAGATAGACACACAAAAAGAAAATCAGATCAGCACACTAATCACATGAAAAGTACTAGTTTATGCAAAATTGAAAACTAAGGTTTTAGTTAGACATCGCTAAAAACAAATCTAAACTACCAGAAAGAAACATTAACCGAATAATATTCTAAACTAAATGAATGAGATGATTCACAACCTTTAGATCTCCAGAAGTCGCTGAAAGGTATCAGAAATCGCCTTCAGAAGTGTTCTTTGCTACCTGGGACTGTCTAACCATTCAATCTGATAATGAGGGTCGTATTTATACTCAATACAAAAGTTTCCAGAGTAAGTCAGCAAAAAATGTGATCATAGATAAGGATTTTGCGCTCACAAAAAAATGTGATTTTTTCTAGATTTACCCCAAAATGATGTACAAGGCTATTTTCAATGTTTTCAAGACTCTGGGACAAAAATGTGATCGCAGATAGCTAAAATGTGATCACAGTTTTTCAGATTTCTTCCAGAACAGTGCTTAATTGAAGTACGATGCCAAATTTGAAGTTTCTAGGGTTGCATGACAGAAATGCGATCACAGAACGACCATATGCAATCGTAAAAATGATTTTTTTTTCTTCAGATGACATCCTGGTGAATTATTTCGACCTTGGAAAACTTTGTTGCATTTATGTGATCACAGAAACTGAAAATGCGATCACAGATATTGATTTTTGGCTTGTTTCGGATGTGATTCTTCAGTTTAAGCACTCCATATTATTCCTTACCACCATTCTTCAATTTCAGCTCCATTTAGGCACCAAAGTTACATCCAACTACTCCCAAAGTACTGCTCCACTCGATTTATCTGAAAACAACACAAAAATGCTAGTAGTACAAAATATCTGATAAAAGACCTCAGTTGAACATTATTTAAACAAATAACATGCAAATGTACAAAATATAATACTAAATGCTAATAATAACTATCCTAAAGATGCATAAAATGGCATCTATCAAATCTCCCCAAACTTAAAACCTTACTTGCCATCAAGTAAGAAAAATGATTAAACATTATAAACAAATGGAAATATGTTGATGACCTAAAAAGAATTTTGAATAAAAACTGAAATAACTAAAAGGAAATTTAAAAACTTGAACTAAAAATACTCAATATTTTTTTCTTCACATGATTAGGTTTCACAATGAGGAAGCTCCAATGAAATCACTACATAGACAACAATCTCAAACCATTTTGAAGATTCGGAATTCATATTTAATAAGTCAAACCAAGCTTGAGTAAATAACTTTTACGCCGAACTAAATTTGTGAAAACAGTTTTTAAAAATAATTTCACAAAAATTCGTTTATAAAAACTTAACTTGACTGAACCCTACGTTTTTCTGAACTCGTCTAGTATACGTGGTAAGCTTAATTATGGGCAGAAAATCCAAGCTTTTTTCTTTCTCATCTTTTTGCGTCTTGAAGATTTGATTTCAAGAACCACTTCATTCTTGACAACTTTAACTTTGCAAGTTTGAATCAAATCTGTTGGAGTTTGATGCTTGTGAATTTCTTGGATTGATGGCTTTTGATAAGGAATCATTCCTTCAAACGAACGACAAGAACACAAACTATCATCGGCTTGAACTCCAATCGAGCAAAAAAAATTTCATCTTCATGAGAATTAACTTAGATCTTCTTATCATGAACTTCAAGAACATCTTCAACAAACTTAAGAGCATGAAGATCACTTGGGTTTCAACAAGAAAAATGTATTTCTTATTAAACAAATTTCTTTCTTCTCCTTCCTTTCGAATTTCACTACAAGATAACATGAGCATGGGAATTTGAACTAAGCATTCAATCTTTGAAAGTGGTTGAAATATCAAACTTCCATGAACATCCTTCAAACCTCCATAAGAAACCATAGTATTCCAAGAAATCAAACCTCCTTTCAACAATAATCCATAGAATTGATTTTTGTTGACTTTGTATTTCACACCTTCAATCATTACAACCCAATAATAATAATCCAAGAACAACATGTTTGATAATTCAATAAGATCTTGAGTTTTTCTAGAGGGAGAAAGTGATTTTGAATGGGATTTCTAGAAAGAGAAAGCAAAAATCACTTGAATCCTAGTGAAGAAAATCGAATTATGAATAGAATCAATGAGGAATTCGATTTCTAGAATCCAAACTCTCCATAACATGAAGATCAAAGATCAAATTAAGAATCACTAACTTTTAAGTAATTTTTTTGCTTGTCAATGATTGTTCCTTGGGAGAGAAAATTATATGTCAAGAAGTCACTGGGAGTCTTATTGGTCTTGAAGAGTTTCATGAGTCAATCACTAATAAACCTTTTAGTTATTACTAGCTCACGACCTAAGGTTGATAACCAATCGTGTTCAGTTGACACATTCTTGTTTCTTTGTACCTTCCTGTTGAGTTGGCGATGGTTATGACTTTTATGTTCTCATTTAACAGAGCACGTTGGTTATTGAAAGTACATTGATCATTATGGGTGAGCTGCTTAACAACTTGGAAGCGCTTGTAGGCCATTGTCCTACCAGAAGGCGAGAAATTAAGAATAAGCAGAGTTCAGTCCATGAAAGCTAAATTAGAATTTGAATTTGTCACAAACCTTGTCTTATGATTGTAGGTTGGAATTGATGGATTCATATGGATAAAACACATACACCATAAAATCTAGGTGGCAAAAGGTTTCGATCTAATTCATGAAAATGATTATGAGGAAATACTTTTGCTGACAGATTTTAAAGATTTGATAAATATCATTATCGTTAGTGTTTGTGTTTGTGTTAATTGCATCCTCAAATTCATATTATGATTACGACATCCCTTTTCATAGTTCGAATTGTGAGAAACGGCAAGAAATAGTTTGAACGATTCAGGACTTATAGATATAAGTTTTAAAAGGGTTTAAACACACATATATGCTATCTAATGAAGGTGTGTAAGCATGAGAATTCTGGTTGAAGAATTATCGAAGAATTATATATCATATATTTGCACTTTAGTAAAAAGTCAAAAAGCATTGATTTCAAGAAATCCAGTTGATTTCTAAATACATGTCAAAGGTAGTAGGAGCATAACTGTTATGTATATGGAAGCATAATCATTATGCCAGTGGAAGAATAATTGTTATGCTAAGTGTTGCAAGTTGGCAATACTATTTCTAGGAAAAAAAAGTTTACAAATTTGCAAGTAGCAAACTTTCGAAATTGTTTCTCTATAAAAGAATTTAAGGGAGAGGGCATTCATACTTCTTTTCAAATCTAAAAATTTTAGATTGAAGTTTTAATAGAACTTAGGCATGTATATATATATATATATATATATATATATATATATATATATATATATATATATATATATATGAATATCGTGTTGAAATGATTCAAGATAGGAAATTCGATATATGGAAATATTATAGCAAGAGACTGATCAGATATCAAGTCTTTATGTAAGACGTTATGTATCGAGTCCCATATGCTTTGGATGTAGGACTGATTACATATGTTCTAATATTCACTTGTTCTGTTTTTCCAAATGCCTAGGGAATTAAGAGAGGAAAGGACTAGAATTGGATGTGACTAAAGTTGTGAAAAAACTGTCAAGAACATTCTGAGGTTATACCGAAGGACTGGTTGCTTGTGGACAGTTGGAAGTATAGCATTGGTTTGAAGGACCATAGTGACATGTTTTAGATTGGGATGATTCTTGATCAAAATTAAGGGTCATATGGGAATATAGAAATGTTTCCATAATGGGAGTTGACGATTAAAATCTACATGTGAGTTAGGAAGCTTAATGCAAGGAAGATGTTCAAGGAGTGTACCTTGAATTTGAGAATTCATTACCATGGAATTTTTTTAAGTAAAAAAGTTCCAATGGAATATTTTGTAATATCGTTGGCAAAGTCTCTGTAACTTTGAAGTCTCGACGTCACTAAAGGATATTGCGTGTTAGGTTGAACTCTAACACATTTATTAGTAAAAAGAACTTGGAATTATGAAATGAGCATCATTGGAATAGTGTCCAATCGATTTGTTCACAAAGGAAGGACCATAGCGAGACATAGTATGCATGTTTATAACATGGCATATTGATGTTTAATTCAAGAGTTTAGTTGATTACTCGAAACATTATACAAGAATAAAGTCTAATTAATATAGTGATTAAATAATAAGATTTTTATTTATATTCAATAGTTTTGAGACCATAGTTAATTAGGTTATTATCATGTTTCACTTTGCATGTTTTACTTCCTTAATAATTGGATTATTCAAACATCGACAGTCGATCATACTTTTGGAAGTAAGTAAATTAAGACTGTCATGAATTGCTTGTAGTTTGTCTATGAGGATTAGACATAGAAATTGTTTTGCTACAATGTTCATGAGTACTTGGAAATGGGGATTTTAAGTATTGGATAAACCCACGCTCAGAGAATTACTTCATGGATTTTATCATGAGTAATTTTGAGACGATAATATCTTATATTCTTAAAACGGAGACATATGAGTTGTTGTTTACAAGGCAGTTGTGCATTGATAATATGTAAATGCATCAGTAAATTGATGTTATAAAACGTATTGTTGTGTGTGATTTGATGAGTAAATAGTGCAAGAATATAAGTCGAATTTTATCCATTCATTTTGCCCTAACAAAAAAGGTGATATTTGTGGGGCCCTCGATGATTTGATGATGACATCATAAGCGCTTGGCCAAGCCTGGACTGAATTGATGTGTTCAATTGGTAGTTTGAATCAGTCATCATAAATCAGAAATCATGAAACAAATCTTGGACAGACAAATTGATTATAATCCATGTAACAACCCAAAATTCACGACATATATTTTTTTTAAATAATAAATCATTAATACAGATTGCTTCTATAAAACAAGAGTAACCAATATTTAGCAAAACATCTTTTAACCAGAGTAATTCACAGAATGCGGAACCATGTGGTGTGTGTTCTGCAATCATCCCGAGATCTTCCATTTGAAAACTGGATTACCTGAAAAATAAACTGAAAACCGTAAGAACAAAGCTTAGTGAGTCCCCCAAAATACCACACAACATACCACCACCGATAATCATGCCACATACATATAGTTGCCATGGACTCCCCCATGGTCTTTATCTTAGTATGCCATGGGCTACCCCCCATGGTCTTTATCTTGAATGCCATGGGCTCCCCTACATGGTCTGATATCCAAGTGCAATGGGTTCCCCCGGGGTCTTCCATGTGAGTATCACATAGAAACTAGCATACCACATAACACATAAATAACTAGCATACCAAATAACAGATAATGGGCTGGCATTGGTGCCTTCGACCCATGGATATAGTGAGGAGACTCACCTCACATTGCTGAATCATTCCAAAGTACCCTTAGATACTGGTTGGCAACTGTCAATAATAAAACAACACGCAATTAACAATTAGGTTCCAATCCATATCCACAACTCCATACCTGGGGTAAAATAACCATTTTACCCCTAACCTAGCCTTGTCCAAATCTATGACCCAAACTACAATCTAAAAGGCCCAAAGGACAATAAATTAACCAATAGCCCAATTTTCCAAATTAGGCCCAAACCCCTTACATGGACCTTACCTTAAGGCTCAATCATTCCTTCCAGTCCAAAATACTTTATATTCTGATGGCCCATTAATATCCCAAGCACTCAAGCCTAAAATTTTAAAAACTACTTGTGGCCCAAATTATCGACCAATTTTGGAAATTGGGCCAAAATGCCTTCATGGACCTTTTCATCATCACTATCAGACCAAAACCTGATGGCCCAACAAGGCCAAAGACGAATAAGCCCAAAGTTGGCCCACACCAAAGCCCAATAAGAAAAACTCCACCTAACTGAGTACATGGGGCGTACTCAGCTGAACGCTAAGTGTACAGGCTGTTTGGCTTGTACGCTGCACGTACAGACTTGTACACCCAACGTACTACTCCATTAAGCCGGAACCTCATTAAGCTCTTGATACTCGATCCAAATAATTCCAAACCACATATCTACTTCTAAATGGATGTCTAGAACCATAAAGTCACTGACTTGGTGACTTTACATACCCCAGAAAGACTAAATCTCAAAGTATAACATTCTACTTCCATGGAAACGACTCAAACTCCAACATAGATGGTCTTAAAATCTAAAGGTACCAACTTTATGGACCTTGAACCTCAGAAACACTAAGAGAGGCAACTCAAACTTCCTGGAATGGAATCATGACTACTAGATCTCATTCGTGGGGCCAAAATGAACTAAAACTCACAAATGAGAGATCTAGGATATAAATGATCAAGTTCAAAGCTTTTTACCTCCAACAAGCTGGAAATGAGACATATAAGCAAGATCTATAATCTCCTCCTTGATTCCTATCCTTGAATTAAACTCTATCTTCTTGGAAATGGATCAAACACACCAAGAATGGACACCATAAGCTTAAAATGCCACCATGAAGGATTGAGGAAGATTTATAGGGTTTTAGAGGGTCGGGGATGACTTAGAAATGAAGAAAGAGGCTAACATTATGCTTATATAGGGTACAACCCTTGGATTAGGGTTTTCAATATGACCCTTATATGCCTAGCATACCTTCTCGTACACCCCGCGTAATTCCTTTTCCACGGTACGCCCTGTGTACTATGGTTTTCCCCAAAACCCTAATTCTTTCGTAGGCCTATAACTCACTCGATGCAACCCCGATTTCGACCATTCAAATATCCTTAAAAAGGTATCGAGACGCTCAAGATTATTATCAATTCGTACTCGCCATAAGATACCCCCGAGCTAAAATCCACTTTCCAAAACAACTCGAGCTGACAAATTACCGAAATACCCCTTTTACCTAAAACTCAAACTGAATATCCCGAGAAACCAAGATACATTGTCCAGATCCATCTAGGTCCAAAAACCCAATTCCTCAAGGATCCGAAGCTTGATAATACCTAGTCCTTTGATCACCAACTAAAAATGGGAACAATTCGAAACAACATGGGTAACACCGTAAAATTTAAGACAATTTTTCGCATTTTAAAACACATTTCCAAACGCATTCATTAATAAAATCTCATTGTATCATATCATTGTTCACAAAACATTTTCTAAGATCAAAACATATGAACTCCAGTGTGTGTGTGTGTGTACGAGTCATACCGGCGCCTTCCCGCGATCATCGTTGGTACCAGAAACACCACACATAACACTATAAGCATAATTGCTTAGTGAGTTCCCCAAAAATACCACATAAACACATATCAGCCACTCAAGGCTGTAACTCTGTCGACCCTCTGGTCGAGTATCTCTGTGGGATCCTCTTGATCCCATAACTCTGTGGACCCACTGGTCCTAACTCTGTAAATTCTGAATCATGCATATCACATATCACAATAATTCACAACACATATTAACATGCAAATACACTGGCATATAACTCTAAAATACTCTGTCACATAACTCTGTTACCACACAGAGGTAAAGTATAGTGAGAAGACTCACCTCAAATGTCTCAGTAAATCTCTGACTCGGTAGAAATATGATCTAGCCTCCGCCTAATAACAAAAATTAAATACTCTCATAAATATAACTATACTCAATCCTCTCTTAACACCCTCAGAAGGGTAAAAGACCATTTTACCCCTCTCCTGGCTTAAAGGCCTCATTGTTGACCAAACCCTAAAAGTCAACAAAAGTCAATGGTCAAACTTTGACCCGACTCGTCGAGTTCACTTGGGTGACTCGGCGACTCTACACGTGTCCGCTAACTCTTTAGTCCCGCTTAGCATGTCGAGTTCCTCCCCTTGCTCGATGAGTCACACCTGGCATGAATCGCAGGGCCACCCCGACTCAATTCGCCGAGTCTCAAGAACAACTCGGCGAGTTCCGCCTAGAACTCCAGTCCTTTAATCCCCCCTGACTCACTGAGTTATTTCCCAACACGGCAAGTCTACTTACTAAGTTATTTACGGAAAACCCTAACCCTACTCGCCAAGTCTGATCTTTGGACTCGGCGAATTCATGCCATGCACAAACTCCATAGACCTCCTGAGGTTAGATTTGTTCCTTTAATCCATAGATCTAACCTTCCCAAGCATGATAATCACGTAAAGTTCAGACCTTGACACTCATATAACATCTAGATGATCTTACTTAGTGATTTAGCCCCAAAAACAACATCCTAAGTTCATGGCTCCCAAAATAACTCAAAAATCTCCAAGGGTTAAGGTCTCTGGACCTCTTTGAGTCCAGATCCCATGAATAAACTCGAGAAAGGACCAATTACTCCACATATCCATCCTCTAAAGGGGTTAGAAAACCCTAACTCTAAGAATCAACATCAATTCTAAAGAAGGTCCGAATAAATACCTCAAGATGAAGTCTATGAGCTCTGAAATCACCAGAATTGCACCTCCTTCAGCCTCCTCTTGCCTTGGTCACCTCCTTGCAATTACACCAACAAAATGATCAAAAATGGCCTCTCCTTCCTCACAACCACTCTAGATCTCTTAGGGTTTCTCTCTGGGGTTTGGTAGCCGCAAATGACGGCCCTAAGGGCTTTTAAATAGGTCCTAAACCCAGTAAATTAGGGTTTCATTAAGCAGCATGGACTCGCTGAGTCCACTCATGAACTTGCCGAGTCCAACTGTGAACCCGGATAAGAATCTGCGACCATACTCGGCGAGTCTAAACACCAACTCGCCGAGTCCCCTCACAACTTCCAAAAATAAAGGAATAAAATATTATATCTGGGAATCCGGGTGTTACAATTCTCCCCCACTAGAATTAGACTTCGCCCTCGAATTCTTACTCTGCAAACAACTCTGGATGCTGCTCCCGCATCTCATGCTCCGGCTCCCAAGTCAACTCTGACCTTTTCCGATGCTACCACTGGACCTGCACCAGAGGCTCCTCCTTGTTCCTCAAAACCTTGATCCTCTGATCTCTAATCGCCACCGGTCTCTGAATATAGTTCAGGCTCGCATCTAGCTGAATATCTTCTAGTGGCACCACTGCCGACTCGTCGGCTATACACTTTCGCAGCTGCGACACATGGAAAGTGTCATGAATCTGACCCAAATCTGCAGGTAACTCCAAACGGTAGGCTACCCTGCCTACCCTCGCGATCACCCTAAAAGGACCAATATATCGGGGCCCCAACTTGCCCATCTTCCTGAATCGAATCACTCCTTTCCAAGGAGAGACCTTTAGGAGTACGAAGTCGCCGACCTGAAACTTGAGCTCGGACCGGCGTCTGTCCTCATAACTTTTCTGACGACTCTGAGCGGTCAACAACCTCTTCCTGACCTGCTGAATCTGCTATGTCGTATGAAGCACGATGTCAGTACTACCCATCACACGCTGCCCTACCTCTCCCCAGCAAATGGGGGTCCTACACCTCCTCCCATACAACAGCTCAAAGGGTGGCATACCAATGCTCGAATGATGGTTGTTGTTGTAGGAAAACTCTGCCAAGGGCAAGTACGTGTCCCAACTCCCGCCAAAATCCAACACACATGCTCGGAGCATGTCCTCGAGCATCTGAATCGTCCACTCACTCTGCCCGTCAGTCTGTGGGTGGTATGCGGTACTAAAATGCAGTCTCATACCTAATTGCTCAAGAAACTTCTTCCAGAATCTGGAAGTGAAACGTACATCTCGATCTGAGACAATCGAGATCGGCACTCCATGCCGCGATACCACCTCTCTCATGTACATCTCTGCCAACCTCTCCGCGATCACCCAAATTGCATCGACACCTCTCGCAGTCCTTGGCAATTTGGTGATGAAATCCATGGTAATCTGCTCCCATTTCCACTCGAGAATCTCTAGCGGCTGCAACTTACCATGTGGATGCTGGTGCTCGGACTTAACCCTGCGAGAGGTCAAGCATCTTTCTACAAACCATGCGACATCCCTCTTCATACATGGTCACCAATACTCCATCTTTAGGCCCAGATACATCTTAGTGGCCCTGGGATGGATCGAGAACTTCGGTTGATGAGCCTCTTCCATCAAAATGGTACGCGTCCCGCCCACAGACGGTACCCATATCCGACCATGGAATGTCATAAGCCCCCGGCTATCGGTAACGAATTCCGATACCAGCCCGATAACTCGCTCTCTCTTCTGGCTTTCTGGCTTCACGGCCTCAGCCTGGGCCCCACGAATAGTGTCCAACACCGGAGTCATCACTTTCAGTCTCAAACAAACATCTCGTATCAGGGCGCCCTCCGCCCTACGGCTCAGTGCATCGGCTACAACATTAGTCTTGCCCGGGTGGTACAAGATCTCACAATCGTAATCCTTCACCACATCCAACCATCTCCTCTGGCGCATATTTAGGTTAGGCTGATCCATTAGATACTTCAGGCTCTTGTGGTCCGTTTATATGGTACACCGAACCCCATATAGATAGTGACGCCAGATCTTGAGGGCGAACACCACTGCTCCCAACTCCAGATCGTGGGTGGGGTACCTCATCTCATTAGGCTTCAGCTGCCTCGATGCGTATGCTATCACATGACCCCTCTACATAAGCACCGCTCCCAACCCAGATATCGACGCGTCACAATACACTACGAAGTCCTCCATCCCTTCCGAAAGGGATAACACCGGAGCTTCGCATAATCTCTGGCAAAGTGTCTCGAAGGAGGCTTGTTGCTTTGGACCCCATGAAAAAGCAACACCCTTCCGAGTCAACTTGGTGAGTGGCACGGCGATCTTAGAGAAATCCCTGATAAATCTCCGATAATAACCAGCCAACCCTAGAAAACTCCTGATCTCGGTAGGTGACCTCGGCACCCCACAACTCACCACTGCCTCAATCTTGGTCGGGTCAACCAATATCCCTTTCTGGTTAACGAGGTGCCCTAGGAACTGGACCTCTCGCAACCAAAAATCACACTTGGAGAATTTGGCATAAAGCCTCTCCAATCTCAGGACTCTGAGGATCTCCTTCAAATGCTCCTCATGTTGTTCTCTGGTTCTTGAATACACCAATATGTCGTCAATGAACACGATCACCGAGCGATCCAACATAGGTCTACACACTCTGTTCATGAGATCCATGACCACCGCTGGTGCATTGGTGAGTCCGAAAGGCATCACCACGAACTCGTAATGCCCATAGCGACTCCTGAATGCTGTCTTCTGGATGTCCTCATCTCGCACCCTCACCTGATGATATCCAGATCTCAAATCGATCTTGGAGAACCAAGATGCTCCCTGCAACTGATCGAACAAATCGTCGATCCTTGGCAACGGGTAACAGTTCTTGACCGTTAGCTTGTTCAACTCCCGGTAGTCAATGCACATCCGGTGTGAACCATCCTTCTTCTTGACAAAGAGGATAGGCGCTCCCCAAGGTGAGCTGCTCGGCCGAATAAACCCTTTCCCCTGCAGCTCCTGAAGCTGCAAGGACAACTCCTGCATCTTTGTGGGCGCATGGCGAAAGGCGCAGCCCCCGAAACCAAATCGATATTGAACTCGACCTGCCTCATGGGGGGCACACCTGGAAAATCTTCTGGAAATACATCCGGAAACTCACGCACTATCGGAACCTCATCAACTAACCTCGGTCTCTCTGAATCAACCCTCGCATCCATCACATATACTACAAATCCCCTACAGCCATGCAGTAGACTTTGTCTCGCTCTGGAAGCCAAACAAAATGCTGACCCAACACGTGTATCCTCTCCGTACACCGTAAGCACTCCCCCACTGGGGCCTCGCATTGTCACCAGCCGTCTCTCGCAGTTTATGACCGCTCCAACTTTGCTCAACCAGTCCATGCCCACAATGACACAGACATCTCCCATTGCAATGGGAACCAAATCAATCGGGAACTCAATGCCAAAAATCTCGAGTACACATCCTCGGATCACCTCAGTGGCATACACCGTCCTCTCGTCAGCTATGGAAACTCTCAGAGGTCGACTCAACGCCTCTCGGCTAATACTGATGTGCTGACTAAAAGCCAAAGATACAAAAGACCGACTCGCACCCGAGTCAAATAACACCAAGGCAGGTACAGAATTCACAAGAAAAGTACCTACGCATAACACAAAATAAACACAATATCCCAACATCAAAATAAATACAAGAAAGGATACATACCAGCCACGACGTCGGGCGCAGCACGGACCTCCTTCGTAGTCAACTGAAAGGCTCTCCCTCGTGCCTTCGGTACCTCGGCCTTCATTGGCCTACTCTCAGTAGCTCTGATAGCCGCAGGGGTGGATCCCTGAGGTGCTCCCTAGGTTGTCCCTCGCAACTGTGGACACTCTGCCTTGCGGTGTCCGGTCTGGTTGCAGTGAAAACATACTACAAACCTATTGGGGCAATCCTTGGCCATATACCCCTCCTTGCCACATTTGTAGCAAGACCCTGCTCTGCACACCCCATCGTGGCTCTTTCCGCACTTTCCACAAGTGCGGCCCCTCTGACTCCCAGATCTCGAATCAGCAGGCTTGGCCCGCTTGGCTGCCAGCTGAGACTGCACCGGTCGCCGATCCCTCCCCTGAGACTCAACCTCCTCCCTAGCTTGAGTCTCCAGCTCTATCTCTCTCTTCCGGGCATTTTCCTGAAGCTCAGCAAATGTTCGGTACGTTGAGTTCACCACGAACTCCCGTATATCCCTCCTCAAAATGCTCAGATATCGGCTCGCACGTGCCTGCTCGGAGGACACGTACTATGGGCAGAACATCGCCCTCTCATGGAACATTCGAGTAATCGCAGTAACAGACTCGGTACCTTCCTTGAGGGTCAGAAACTCCTGTGCCAATCGCTCCATCTCCACCTGGGGAATGTACTCGTCTTGAAACTTAGCAGTGAACCTCTCCCAGGTCACTGCAGCAAGCTCAGCAGGCGTGTAGTGCGCCGTCACAAACTTCCACCAGTCCTTCGCTCCCAAGCGAAGCTGGTTCAGCGCAAACCGGACCCTCAAATGCTCAGGAGATGAGCAAGTAAAGAAACACCCCTCCGTGTCTGAAATCCACCTCATCGCTGCAATCGGGTCCTGGGTCCCATCAAACTCCGGTGGTTTGTGTTGCTGAACTCCCGGAACAGCAACGCATCACCACCCTGCGGTCTAGCTGCAGCTACAGCTGCAGTGGCCGCAGCAACAACAACATCAGAAAGAGCAGCGTATCTCTCGTCAAATGTCTCTATCAGGGTGGTCTTGATAGACCCGAACATCTCTGGAATCTCAGCGCGGATGGCAGCAGCCACCTCATCATGAATCATCTGGCGGAGCTCCTCGTCGCTCACACCCCCTCCACTAGTCCCTGGTCTGTGGCGCGTCCCCACCATGACACCTCTCTGAAAAAAACAACACAAGATATCAAAGACTCGCTCGAGCGTACACACACTCGATATCCCCAATCCTACTTGGTTTCTGGTATCCTAAGGATTCTTACCTAGGTTGCGCACTAACCTGGTGCCTTCGATAGTACGGGCCCAATACTACCGACCACACCGACTCAGCACTCATTCTTGGTCCTCCTCCCAGAGTCCCAAATTCCAAGCACTCTACTCTCTAAAATCATGTGCTACTCACTAGCAGATATCTCATAAGCATCTCGCTGCTATCTAAACACTCTCAACATTTCTAGTAGCAAAACCCCTAGACTAAGGCATCATATATCAGGCCACTCTAGTCCTAATAAGGATACCTAGTCTACTCTAGCATGCGTATCATAATTCATCATATAAGCGTAACATAACATATACGATAGCACTTATTGTAAGGATATTTTGGAAAAATCACCGTTCGGGCGCTGGCTGATCGTACACACGGCTTTGCTCTGTTTGTCTCAAAACTCTTTTTACTCTTTTCAAAAATTTTACCTTATTATCAAAATTTTCCTCAAACCCCCCGTTTGAGTTCAGATACGCCCGAAGATGCATCCGAATCCCTCAAACCAAGGCTCTGATACCAACTTGTAACACTGTAAAATTTAAGACAATTTTTTGCATTTTAAAACACATTCATTAATAAAATCTCATTGTATCATATCATTGTTCACAAAACATTTCCCAAGATCAAAACATATGAACTCCAGTGTGCTTGTGTACGAGTCATGCCGGCGCCTTCCGCGATCATCGCTGGTACTTGAAACACCACATATAACACTATAAGCATAATTGCTTAGTGAGTTCCCCAAAAATACCACATAAACACATATCAGCCACTCAAGGCTGTAACTTTATCGACCCTCTGGTCGAGTATCTCTGTGGGATCCTCTTGATCCCATAACTCTGTGGACCCACTGGTCCTAACTCTGTAAATTCTGAATCATGCATATCACATATCACAATAATTCACAACACATATTAACATGCAAATACACTGGCATATAACTCTAAAATACTCTGTCACATAACTCTGTTACCACACTAGGTAAAGTATAGTGAGAAGACTCACCTCAAATGTCTCAGTAAATCTTTGACTCGGTAGAAATATGATCTAGCCTCCGCCTAATAACAAAAATTAAATACTCTCATAAATATAACTATACTCAATCCTCTCTTAACACCCTCAGAAGGGTAAAAGACCATTTTACCCCTCTCCTGGCTTAAAGGCCTCATTGTTGACCAAACCCTAAAAGTCAACAAAAGTCAATGGTCAAACTTTGACCCGACTCGTCGAGTGCACTTGGGTGACTCGGCGAGTCTACACGTGTCCGCTAACTCTTTAGTCCCGCTTAGCACGTCGAGTTCCTCCCCTTGCTCGACGAGTCACACCTGGCATGAATCGCGGGGCCACCCCGACTCAACTCGCTGAGTCTCAAGAACAACTCGGTGAGTTCCGCCTAGAACTCCAATCCTCTAATCCCCCCTAACTCACTGAGCTATTTCCCAACTCGACAAGTCTACTTACTAAGTTATTTACGGGAAACCCTAACCCTACTCGCTGAGTCTGATCTTTGGACTCGGCGAGTTCATGCCATGCACAAACTCCATAGACCTCCTGAGGTCAGATCTGTTCCTTTAATCCATAGATCTAACCTTCCCAAGCATGATAATTACGTAAAGTTCAGACCTTGACACTCATATAACATCTAGATATCTTACTTAGTGATTTAGCGCTAAAACAACATCCTAAGTTCATGGCTCCCAAAATAACTCAAAAAGCTCCAAGGGTTAAGCTCTCTGGACCTCTTTGAGTCCAGATCCCAAGCATAAACTCGAGAAGGGACCAATTACTCCATATATCCATCCTCTAAAGGGGTTAGAAAACCCTAACTCTAAGAATCAACATCAATTCTTAAAGAAGGTCCGAATAAATACCTCCAGATGAAGTCTATGAGCTCTGAAATCACCAGAATCGCACCTCCTTCAGCCTCCCCTTGCCTTGGTCACCTCCTTCTTGCAATTACACCAACAAAATGATCAAAAATGGCCTCTCCTTCCTCACAACCACTCTAGATCTCTTAGGGTTTCTCTCTGGGGTTTAGTAGCTGCAAATGACGGCCCTAAGGGCCTTTAAATAGGTCCCAAACCCAGGAAATTAGGGTTTCATTAAACAGCGTGGACTCACCGAGTCCACTCATGAACTCGCCGAGTCCAGCTGTGAACCCGGATAAGAATCGGCGACCATACTCGGCGAGTCTAAACACTAACTCGCCGAGTCCCCACACAACTTCCAAAAATAAAGGAATAAAATATTATACCTGAGAATCCGGGTGTTACAACATGTTACAATCCATGTCTCATTTCCATACGATATTATGTAGAACGGAGAAATATCTGATCACTTATTTGAGGACATGTCACTAATTGGGTCAGAGTTTGACAGCAGGTTTTGGTAGCTGCAACTTGCTGATCAATTTGGTAGTTATACTGGCAGTTAAAATTATTAGACTTATCCGATTAGGAGACTGCTAGATTAGGTGTCTAATCCTATAACGATAATAGGTATAAACCTGAATTGATAGTAGCACAGTCCTTTTGGGTTGCCCTCAAAACTAACAATTGAATATGATGACTTTTAGAGAGAGAAGAATCATTTATTAATTTATTATATGGTTAATAAATTAATTGGAAATCATGATAAATGATTTATTAATATATTGTGAGAATAATATATTAATTGGAAATCATATTATTCAATTAATAATTAATCAGAAATTAATTGAATTAATTTTGGGATTAATTGGATTAATTAAAAGTGCAGGGTCAGTTTGGTTAAAGTTGAGGAAAGGAGCCCATGGACCTCATTAGATGAGGTTGACGAAAATCACTTGGGGAAGCCCAAGGAATTTCGTCCAAGCCCTTCCATAAGGAAGAGGATGAGCTGCATGGTCACTAAGAAAAGGAATTAGGGTTTCCACCCTTAAACCCTAGCGTTGGGACTAAGCTTCCTCAACTATAAAAAGACCCTTAGCCTCATAATTTCGGCCAAACATTCTTAAAGAAGTCAGGGCTGAAATTCCAACCTCTCTCCTCTTTCTCTCTTTATAGTATTCCTTGGTTGTTAGGGTTTGGGTATGAGCCATTAGAGACGTGACACTTGTGGCGCTTGCTACCAAAGGTTTTCAAGGAGGAATCCAATATTGTTTACTACAACAATCTTAAAGGTTAGTTTTTCTTGTTCTTATAAATTAATTATATCATAGAAAGGTTTTATAACCTTGGGTTCATAGTATGCTGCTATTCTTGAAAGACATAGATCTAGTTAGGTTTCATGTGCCCTAATCAATAGAATTGTTTGATTATTTTCCGTTATTGTAGTTGTAACCCCTAAAACCCATCAATAACACCTAGTAGCCACTGATCCCATGTTGGGGGCATCGAACCTGCAGCTTTTTGAAACTCTCCCAGTAAGTATGTGAAGCTTCTCCTTTTTCTTGTTTGATACCAAGGATTTCTCTTATGAGACTGGAAACTTGAGTTTCTGGAAAATACTTCACTAAAAAAACTTCGCGGGTTGTGTCCAAGTATTGATCAAATCGGATGGAAGCTCATACAACCATTCTTTCGTTGATTCTTGAACTGAAAAGGGGAAGGCCTTTAACTTTATATGATCTTCATTAACATCATGTGACTTCATTCTTGAACTGTCACACCCCCGGACAGACGGCGGAAACGTCTGAGGGCTCGCGTGACTTAAATTGTAATATCATCACAATGAATATACATGAAGCATAACATAAACATCACCATGCATTAATACATTACAACTGACCTTGTTCACATCAAGTACATTGTCTAAATATTACATATCCATAGCATAAATTGTTTGAGAGTTTTCAAAACATAACATCCTAACACACTTGGTATTGTTCTTCAACTTATCCGTTACCTGAGAATACAAGTTATTTTGAAAACGTCAACATATAGAATGTTGGTGAGTTCATAAGAAGGTTTGATGTGAAAATGTTTTGTGTAGTTTATAAAACCCAGAAAATCCGATATATTCTGAAATGGTAATTGTTTATACAAAAAGTGTGATGATCCATAGGTATATGCATGAATGATTTCAAATCATGTATAAATGAGAAGTTTTGCATTATAGTTATTGAAAGCACAAGTGAATAATGTTGATTTCCCCGGAAAACCCGATGTTTTCCGATAAAATAGTGTGATCGTTTTGTATTACTATATCGTTACAACGAATGAATATGATTTCCCTTATTACGTAGATGGTATTGGATCTCTATATGAGTCGTTATAACCATGCATGATAGACTACTTCGTCTGTCTTGGCATTCTAGTGAACGCCAGAATTGATCTTAAGATTTTGTCACCCTAGACTGGCCGAGTCTAACTGTAGCGAACAACTTAGGTGTGGGGGAGTCACCCCCATATAGATCTATACACAAACTCTCACTCTCCCTCCAGGAGACTTTGATTATAACTACAGACTACGACCGACACTTATTGGTGTCGCCCGTTATTGCTCACTTAATCCAAATGAATTTGATTAACCTTGATTAACGACCTGATTTTTGTTTACTTGAATAGAAGGTAAGCCTAACAGACGAGGAGAAGAGGACCATGAGGTCCTACTAATCACGTTTGTTATTTAAGGCTGTCGAGTATGCGAAGGACGCGTTGGCCTATTTCGTATATGATTTATTTGGACCTTACTAGCAATGCTAATGGGTCACTGAAGCCCAATAGCATGTAAAAGCCATTGAGGGTCCCTTAAGCATGTAATTGGGTCACAGGAGGCCCAATAAACAGGTATTATTTATGTTAGGCCCAAAAGTCATGTTAATGGGTCACGAAGGCCCAATAAGCATGATTAGAATCTTTCAAGCCCAACAATTTGAATGTTTACTTGTTTTGTATAGTATAAATGTTGGGAATTCTGTTTGAACAATTGTTGAATTGCAAAGGCACAAAGTTTGTCGATTGTTTTATAACGATATTTAAATTTATGAAAATATATGTATATTTTTCATTCTAAATTCATAAGTTATAATTTGGTATTTTTGACCCAAATATCTTAATAATAAAATAATTGACTCAAAAATATTGGTTTGACCTATTCAGCCCTTCTTTAATAAAAATGACCATTTTAGTCCCTTTTTATAAAACAAATGACATTTTAGGTCCTTAAACCATTTTTCATGATACTTTGGCCCAAAGACTTATTTAAATAATGTTTTCAGCCCAGTGTTTACTTTTTGGCAGTTTCAACCCCTTTAGTAAAAATATTTTCATTTATAATCCAAACTTTTCGCAACTTTTACAAATTTCACCAAAAATCCAAAAACTTTACATTAATCCTTTTTGGCAAATAGGGTCATTTTAACCCCTGAAATAGATTTATTTACTTTTCTACCTACTATTTTGAGAAATTTACCATTTCAGCCCCCTTAAAACCATATTTTTCGTAAATTTGGGCCTATGGGCCGAAAAGCCCAAAATTTTAGCCCATTAGGCTAAAATTTACATTTTTAGTCCTTTAAAAAGCATGGTGTTTATAAAAACTTCTATTTTGACTGTTTTGAGCTTTTTGATCCTGGTAAAAACCGTAAATGACAACTTTTTCCCCAACTTTTGTTTATTTGAAAAAAAAAATAGTCCAATAATGAGTTTTATGTTGTAACATGCCTATTATAAACTTTATATGGTAGTTTTTCTTAACTTGTTAAGTGTAATACATCCTAGATCACATATTTTTCCTCCTTGAACTATAGATCTCGAAATATCTTTCATTTTTGGCACATATTTACCACATAAACACAAGAAATCACACATAACATACAAATACACATAGATCTACACATTTTACTTGTATTCTCCCCCATAAAACATGTGAAAACCGAAAATAGAGGGGTATGAACTCACCTTGGGTTTGTGGGTTCGGTTTTTGAAGAAAAGATGAAGAGGTTTTTGGTCCTAGCAACACCTTTGAGTAGATCTCGAACTTGCGATGATTCTAGGAGTATAATTACCCAAAATGTTTAAGAGAAGTGATCCAACATGAGAAAAGAGTTATATAATTCTTGGATATCTATAACTTACCAAGAAATGATGATGATCTTGTGGAAATCCCCTTGATACACAAGCAACACTTCAAGATTTTTGGAGGGAGAAGGAAGAGAATACTTAAGAGTGATTAAGGAAGATGTTTGAAGAAGTTTATGTATGTGGGTTGTGGCTCTCGACCGAGATATCAAGAAGAGAAAAGAGAGAGAAACCTTGATGGATGTTGGATCATACAAGTTTGAATGGAAGTATTAGATGCAATTGTCTTATTATGTTTTGTGTAATATGGAGGTCGCACCCCCAAAGTCAACCTCTATTTCCTTTCCTTTTTTTTATATATATGTTGGTCGAGAGGGAAAAAGGAGAGAGGTGGTTTGGGCTTTTAGTGCTTGAGTCCGATAATATGAAGTCCAATTTGATGGTTTTCGGCCCACTGGGCCCTTAGGGTAGCTCACGGCCCAATCTTGTATAAAAGAATGGATTTGAGTCCATTAAAGCTAATTGGATTTGTTATGGCCCCATAAGGCCCATTATAGGTAAACTAATCCATTTTAGATCCATTATGGCCCAAAATGTTAAGTTTCGTGCAAGTGGGTCCACTTAGGGCCCATTTAAGGTTCCTAAGCCCAAAACAGTCAAATTGGAAGCCTATTGGTCCATTAGGCCCAATAAGGAAATCCTAGTCCATAATAGACTTAAACCGGGATTTCTAGGGCTTCCAACCTTTCGTTGACTATTTGAATGTTTGTATAGAGTGTTTGATGGAAATTTTGTTTTCATTGAATAAGCATCATACATGCTTTCAAGTTTTAGCTACAATGTTATCCTTGTTAAGTGTTTAAGAAGTATCATAATTCCTAGTTGTGACATGAACCAATCACATTGAGGAAATTATGTAAGTCCTCTTTTTCTAGACCTCAGAATGTAGGAAGAAGATGTATCAGCCCAGATTAAAGTTCGAACTTCTGGCTTCTAGAAAAGTAATGCAGAGAGGTTGTTGATTGATCTTTTGAGTGACCTACTCTCTGAGAGTCTTTTATGCTTCTTCCTCTGTGTCACTCATGGATGATTTTTTAGATTCTGAAGGTTTTAGAGTTTTAGATTTTTTAGAAGAAACTATTTGCTCTGATTTAACTGGGGATGGTGGTGATTCTGTTTTATAGGGGCTGTTAGAAGGTGAAGATGGGGGTGCTTTCGGAAAATATGTAAAAGTTGGGTCTGGTTCGTTCCACAAGGAACTGCTTTCTGGTGTAGTAATTTCTGGAGGTACGGAAGAGGATGAACCAAAGAAACCAGTTGATTGTTTTCTCTTTTCTGCTTCTTTCTTTAGTTTCGTTGCAGTTATTTAATTTTTGGATCAAAAGCTAAAGGTGCACCTGTATGAAAATTTGAACGGCATAAAACTATTAGAAAGCACCCTGTCCTCGGCAATGGCACCAATTTGTTAACATGCTGTCGTGGGCGTTTTAAGAAAATAAAATTTCACTATTGGTTGCACTATTAATATAGCATAGGGAAGCAGGATCGAATCCTCAGGTACACAGCCTAACGGTCAATGCCTTTTTGCATCAGGCACATTCTAGTCAATAAAACATAAATTATAAAATTGGTGTTTTTGAATTAAACTGAAAACTTAAAATAGCAGTGAAAATAAAATAAATGAAAATCAATAATGAAAATGATTTCAGTTCTACTGCGACTTTCCTAATCATGCAATCAGCCCAAATCTGGTTATGCAAAATGCATTCTATTTAAGCTGGTACTGAGAAAAACTAACCAACTCTAGTATAATCTCTTTTACCAAAACTAGTTAACCAAAACAAACTAAACAAATGAGATGATTCACGGCCTTCTGATCTCCAGTAGTCGCTGAAAGGTATCATAAATCGCCTTCAGAAGTGTTCTCCGTCGCTTGGAACCGTCTAACCATTCAATTTAATAATGAGGGTCGTATTTATACTCAAGATGGATGCTTCCAGAATAAGTCAACGATAAATGCGATCACAAATAAGGATTATGCGATTGCAAAAATTGTGATTTTTTTTCTAGATTTACCCTTAAATGATGTACGAGGCTTTTTTCAACTTTTTCAAGACTTTGGCACAAAGTGCGGTCACAGAAAGGCAAAATGCGATAGCAGTTTTACAGACTTCTTCCAAAATTGCGCTTAAATGAAGTATGATGCCAAATGTGAAGTTTCTAGGGTTTCGTGACAGAAATGCGATCGCAATGTGTCCATATGAAATCACAGAAATCAATTTTTTTTCTTCAGATGACTTCCTGATGAAATATTTCGACTTTGGAAAACTCCGTTGCATTATGCGATCTCAGAAACTGAAAATGCGATCACAGATATTGATTTATGGCTTGTTTCGGACGCGATTTTTCAGTTTAATCACTCTATATTATTCCTTAGCATCCATCTTCAATTCCAGCTCCAGTTAGGCTCCAAACATGCATCCAGCAGCTTCCAAAGTACTGTTCTACTCGATTTATCTGAAAACAATACAAAAATGCTAGTAGTATGGGAATACTGATGAAAGACATGAGACGAACATTATTTAAACAAATGTCATGTAAATGTACAAAATATGATACTAAATGCTAATAAAAAACTATCCTCAAGATGCATAAAATGACATCTATCACACATCACAAAGAAAGAATCATTAATAAAGTTATTAAACTTTGCGTCTAAAGTTTGTGAAAATCTTGACCCTAGCCTCTCGGTATTGAACCTTACAATATCTAAGTCACCAGAAACAAAGTAACAACTTACATTTCGATTTATAAACACTCGAATATACTTCTATAATATCAATTTACCCCTCTTATATTGCGGGGCTTAAAAATTCACCTTATAAAACTTGAAGTTAGTTTATAGTTTTTTCTTTAGAAAAATAAGATCTCCATCCAATTTTTATGTAAGTGCTTCCACAACATTTATTTCAAAGTTCCAACATCAAAAGAAAATCATGGTGAGATAATGATCAATTGCGATGAGATTTAATGAAAAATATCTTCTTTCTTTGTTTTAACTGCTTTTCGCGACGCGTAAAAGGTAGTAGCCTCGTGATTTGCACCGTGCCTCCACTATTTTCTGCCAATCTTTTTCCATGAGGTATGATCCTACCAAGCTTACCCCTCACTTATGTGATGCTAACTCCTCACCATTTTTTGAAATTTTTTCCATAAGCTCTGCGTTTTTTTTTTAATTTTCCAAATGCATCTAAATCATTGAACTTGGTGCAAATATATAACTAAGGACCACACTTTGTAAGCTCTTTATTCTCTATGTGTGTGTATGTGTGTGTGTATATATATATATATATATATATATATATATATATATATATATATATATATATATTTCTACCTTGCTTCCTCATTCCCTTTCAATATGGATGTATAAAAAAGGAACTAGCATACAACTTCCAACCAACGTCAAGCTCACAATATTATATTGTCCTTCTACATATAAGGATAAGTTCAACATGACAAAGGTTCCTTATGCTGGTGAAGTTGGTAGCTATAATGGAAACATGATAAAATCCCAGGGTTAGAAAAAATAATTGTAAGAGTAGTACATCGAAAATTTTACATTACAGTGGGAAGTTTCTCAAAAAATTTGAATTTTGAGAGGTAGCACTAGCTACCTAGGAACCCATATGTCTGCCCCTAATTGGTAGCTTAATGTACACGATGTTGTGTAGAAGACCATATTTAATGCATATAGTTGGGCTAGTTAGCTAGTAGTACATGTTGATTTCGAGCAAACAACCATTGAAAAAAATGTAAAGCTTATTTTAATACTTGAAGGGTACTTGAACTTATTGTCTTATTTTTGTAGAACTCGGAACACTTTTGTGTTAGTGATTAGTGTTTAGGCCCAAGTCCTTTTGGGTTTAGCCTTTAGGGTTTAGATATTCTGTATGTATTCCTATGATATTGTCCTTTGAGTGATGAATAAATATATTGTCTTACATGGTATAGAGCACTAGGTTAACAACCATATTGCTAACCACAACCTACAGCTGCCGCCCTCCACCTCTGGTGACCTTTCTCTAATAGTCTTCAGACGTGCCTTCATTATGTTTCATATCATTTCCTTTCTTCTGTTTTCCGTGCAAATGATAAAATAGTCGTCAACACCACACAAAGCTCCTTCATAGGCTTCTTCTACTACATCGTTTGCTTCTGCCCCGTCCTCGGATGTCCCCTGCCTATGATCCTTTTGTCTCCTCTTTGGTTGGCCACTTCTTTAGAACTCTATTCTGAGTCAACCTATGATCTGCAATCGACTCTCTCTCTATTAGCACTCTAGTCGTTGTTCTCTCTGGAATTGGCCCTGTCCGCCGCAGCTCGAGCCCTCTTTCTTCCTCGTTGCCTTTCTCTGGACTCCTCTGCCGCCAGTTCCACGATCGTTGTTGTCGTCACTCTTCTCTTCTTCTGCTACATAATTGCCTTTGGATGTCGCTTCTTTACTCTTCTTCTACGACGAGGAGTAGTTGTTAATCGTCATCGTTAGAGTTTTGCCTCACCGCTGCCGCTTTATTCATCTAGCTTTTATGTTTTGTTCTTTTGTTTATTTTTCAAGTTAATCGTCTCATCCCGATTAAACTGCAGGGGCGTGTTAATGATTAGGATTTAGTCATTAGGTTTAGATATTATCTATATATTCCTATGATATTGTCTTTTGAGCGGTGAATAAATCTATTGTCTTTAATTTTGAAATCTAGCTACGTCTTTATACTCGAGGTACATTTATTAGTTGGAGAGCGGACTACTAAATTTGTTGTTTTGCCCATAACTGAGGCTGAATTAATTTCTAGTGTTAAGGAAGCTTTATACAATTAGTAGTTTTTGGTCACTCAAAACGTAATTGTTTTTTACATTTAATTCGAACAGATGTATTGTAACAAACAATTATCTCCAATATTGAGACACTAATAGCATCCTTCGGACATGATTAGAAGTTAGAAAAAACATTATATGTTGACTTTTATTTTCGGGGGAGAAAACATATTTATTTATATTTCACAAGAACACATGTCATATCTGGGGAAGGAAGAGAGATTGCGTAGGAATCCTTTTGATGGTACTTGACCAACACGTCGAGTAGCATCCAATTTAATGATCCTTGTTTTTGTTTAATAGAAACTATAAACTTCTATTATCTAATCTAAGATCTTAATAAAAATCTTCATACTTCTTATTAAAAAAGATATATAAGATGCGGATTTTAACTTGTTTATTATTTCATTATAGATTATAGATATCAAGTTTTTTGGTGACAATATTTGTTATTGTGATTTTGTTTTCTTTCTAAACATAATATGAAGTTAATAATCAATATTATAATTATCTTTATTTTACTTATATCTTATATGTGTCATTACATATGTTATAACTTTTTCACATGACAAAAGAAATTGTAACGACGAGCGGCGTAGATCCCACGGTCTTCTTCCTGGATATTGCTTTCTTCACTCGTCCGCATCACGTGCAATGTTAATTTGAGTCCGTCATTCCATTCCATTTCTTTTGACTTGGAAGAATTAATTAAGGAAGAGTAAAGCATATCATATGTTTTAATTTATTGTTTTTTAAGTATATGAAAAACTAACAAGGAATTAGAAAAATATAATATTATAAAAAGTTAACTTTTACTTATTAATAACCAATATTCTATCCTAACTTTCTTATTCTTACTCAAAATCCAAATTTTTTTTTAAAAACCACCCATTTTAACAACCTCGTTAAAATGATAGATTTCCTAGGAGTAGCTGTACCAAAAATAAGTCAATTACAGGACTTCCAAAGAGTAAAAAAACAGTTATAACTGCATCAAAAGTCTTTCTTTGTCCGGTTGTGAGAAAGACTATATCACCCAAATTAAAAAGTAAATCAACCGAGGAGCATGACTATCCACACTCGACCAAATAAAAATATGACCACATAACTCATCAAAGAAGGACAACATGCAAAACAATGAGAAACTGTTTCAACATGGACCGAAGACGTAGCACAAAATATTGAATCCAAAGCAATGCCTCTGGCGGAAAGTCTATCCTTAGTCAGAATACACGCTTATCTAACTCTCCACATCAAGATGTTCAACTTATAGGAACCCTACTATTCAATCGAGTTGACAACCCATCACCCACAAACATACCATTATCCAGTTTTCCCCTGGTAGAGTAAACCAAAAAAATCTAAGACATCTAGGATCCAACCCAACCGATGCGAAAGAAGGACCTCATGCATGAGCAACAAAAAAGTATCCCATTGCACATACTCAAACCTCGACCTATGCTAAAGAGACTCAGTTGATCAACCAATCGCCACTAGATCTTTTAGTGTCATTTCCTTATCTAGGTCCACCCCATAAATCATGTCGACAACAGAAGAAAGAGCCCTCCCCTAATCTACACACCCGTTTAAAAATCCGTACGACCTCCCTTCCATACCTTGGACAAAAATCATGTATATCCAAGCCTCGGTCCCATAGAAAATTAATAAACTACCAACACCCATGCAACCTTCTTCATGACTCGCTAACACCCGACTAACCTAATGGAATTATTTCCATGAGGTATGCTCTACAGAAAAACTGAGATCGTAAGGATTTCAGAATCTTCAACATCCTAAGATCGGACCGAGAATAAGGACATAAGATAGCTCCCCAAACGGCCTAACACCAATTTAAGAAAAGTAAGATAACCTTTGATAGACAAAGTTTTCACCTTTCAAGATAACAACTTCGATTTAAGTTGATCAATCATGGACGACCACGCCGACACCCTAGCCAAGTTTTGGCCAACCGAAATGCTCACATGAAGAAAGGAAATCTAGAAGGAGCACATACAAGTAACTACACCACAATCACATCATATGCAAAACGAAACCCCGTAATCTTAGGAATTTGAAGGAGATAATCCTAAGAAAGCGAGTGGTCGTATGCTTTCTCAAAATCCAACTTGAAAACCAACAACTATTTTCCTACGAGCTTTACTTCATGCAATCACATGATTAAGCCAATAGGACTCAGATAAAATCTGTAGGCTTTTAATAAAATTCGGTTGCTTGATGCTAGGGGTGGCAATTGATGACACGGCATGACAAAAATACACGACACTAAACGAAATTGAGACGAAAATGAAATACTAATTCGTGTTCGTATCAAGTATAAAAAACACGACGTCGTGTCGTGTCATGTTCATGTTCATGTTCAAAATTTGACACAAAATTGACATTATTTAACATTTTTTGTCGTGTTTTTTGTGTTATGTATGAATAAATATTAATTAAATACATTAATTGTTATTTCATGTTATCTGTGTCGTGTCGTGTCGTGTTTGTCGTTTTTTAATCGGTTCGTTTTCGTGTTAGTTAACAAAAACCCAAGATCTTGTTGTGTCGTGTCGTGTTCGTGTTACATAAAACATTGTTGTGTCGTGTCGTGTCAGACAAAAACACGAAAAGATGGCCCGGTTTGCCACTCCTACTTGATGCTCACCACACTACTAAAAACATCAACTAATGATCGCAATTGTTGATGCAATAAATAAATAACCTTAATTCCGCCAATCTAACGAGTGGTACGTAAAAGTCGGATCCAAAGGAGATTATGGTTACCAATACTTCTCAAGTTGTTTAAAAATACTTAAAACAGATGAATTTATTGAAAAATACAAACAATTTGATTCAATATTTGGAAAGGGAGATGATTTCTACACAATAATTTTTTTCATACACAACATTTAGTGCTTTAAAATGTTGTACTGTACAACTTTATAATGCATAAATTGTTGTATATGGCAAAAAAAACTATTGTGTACGAATCACTTCCCATTTGGAAAAGTGATCGCTCGATGTTTCAGCTTTAAATTGAATTCAATATCAATTTTGACAATTAATCGATCTTAAATTTGTTCAAGTTACGTAGACATAACATATACCAATCATCCCTAAGTATAAGTATAAACTAAGTCTTTCGTATCTAGGACATCCTAGAAACCGTTATGGATGTTTTGGCATGGTAGGGAAGATTACTTATGATTCTACTCACATTTAAAAGGATAATGGGTTTAATAGCAACATGTAACCAAAATATGTTGAAAGATTCATAATCATAACATGTCACAAACTTGAAAACAAATCTAACGTAGTTCAAAAACCAAATTAATATAAAAAGGAACTTGAAACCGATTCTTGGTCCCAATCATGGGATTATTTAGTCGCTTATGGTTGTAGAAGGTGCAATCATGATGGTGATGATGAACACGAGTATAATGGTGAATTGATCTTCAAGAAAATCTTCAATATTCGATGAAAAGAGGTTGTGATCTTTATATGAAATGGATTGGATGTGTTTAGAGAGTTATTTTAAACACTTAGAGACTCTAAAAAGTAAGGCAATTTTCTCCGTAGAATGATGAACATCGATGAGGCAATGATTCCTTCTCATAGTGCTTGTCAAATATGGCCAATAAGGCAAGATAATGGATGCAACGTGTTGCATGGATTCCTTCATGGCATCATAGCATGCCTCCCGAGATATTGAGGTGCTAAAGTTTATATGTTAAATAATGTCCATTCTCCCAAGGAGGCCCTAAAACGCTCCAAAAATCTCTACAGTCCTAGGACACCCTTGAGATAGCGACGGGCTCCATGGGATTTTACTCAGCTTCTCTTGCTGATTTTGATGATGTAATTTGACTGAAATTTGACATATTCGGTTACTCACACCAAGTTGCTTCCTTTAATAAAAGAGCATCTCCAACTCACTCCCATTTTCTATTATTTCTTCCATTTCTTCTCTCATTCCTCTCCAACCCTATCCCATTTATTCCCCCATTTTGGGGGAAATGAATAGTATATAACACCATATTTGATGTTATACTATTCATTTCCCCCAAAATGGGAATGAACTTTGAGTTGTCGATTTTAGTCCCTCTTTTTATATATTTGTACATTTTTGGTTTTTTTATCTACTAATTATAATTTAAATATAATATTTAATACTTATAATATTGTGTTATGTATTAAATTATATTAATTAATTATAAATATATAATTTGTTTTTTGTTTATCAAATTCATATTAAAATTTAAATACATATTGAAATTTTAAAACAATATAATGTATTTTACAAAAGCTTATAATTAAGTGTTATAAATATAATTTTATTTATTTAATATTATTGTAATGAAAAAAATATAGATTATATATTTGTTAAAACCAAATTAATAGAAGGGATGTGTTTGACAATTTATATAAGTTAGAAGAATGAAATATATTTTTTAAGGATAAAATGGGGTAAAAAATAAAGTAAGGTTAGAAATAAAACATTATTTACCTTATTTTTTTGAGAAAAATAAAAATAGGTTAGAGATGTCTAATATATTTGTTCTATAAAGAAAAGCGGTAGCCCAACTTTTCTTCTTACCAACCTTTAACTTTTTATTTCTATTATTTTTGTCTTTTTTTAGTTTGTAAAAAGAGACTTTTATACATTCTATCTTTTAAAACTACAATTTTAAGGCCCTTTAATTTTGAAAAACTTTTTAAATTGTCACTTCCACCCATTTTATTTTCTAAACAATTGTGTTAACCCCTCATAATATATATATTTTAACTTTTTTATAGTTACCACCCGTCAACTTTATAAAATATCACTTTTAATCTCTTTACTTTGAAAGAGTTCCTCCCCTACCTATATATACTCTTATTTTCCTGTCCACCGATTTTACCTACATTTCCATGTAAAACCATTATGTTTTTGTGCTTACATTTAAGCATTTTTTGGCATAGTGTTGGTCCTTTACTTTTATGCTTTGACAAATTAAGTCCTCCTAAGTTTCTATGGATGGGTTTGGTTGTTGAATTTTGTAGTTTGACAACTTAAGTCCTCCTAAATTTATATTGCTACCGCAAGAGTTCTACTTAAATCCATTTCTGCCGCCGAAAGTAAAGGGTATAAAGTGTCTTTTTACAAACTAACAGGAAAAAAGAGACACCTAGAATCTACATTTTTGTCTACTTTCAAAGAGTTCCTCCCTTATATATATATATATATATATATATATATATATATATATATATATATATATATATATATATATATATATATATATATACTCTACTTTCAGCGTAAAACTCTTATGTTTTCTTGCCTATTTTTAGGCTCAGGTCCTGACTTTTATGCTTTGGAAACTTAAGTTCTCCTAAGTTTATATGGGTGGATTTGTCCCTGAGTTTTGTGGTTTGACAACTTAAGTACTCCTACACTTATATTGTTACTGAAAGAGTTCTACTTAAATCCATTATTGCGGCCGAAAGTAGAGGGTATAAAGTATTTTTTTTACAAACTAAAATGAAAAAGGAGACGCCTAGAAACTAAATTTTCATATAATTTCAAAAAATATCAACTAACTTTCTACTACTTCTTAAATTCATTACCAACACCGCAACGCGCGTGACGGGTAAAATACTAGTTGGCTACTAATTCTCTGAAGGCCTATTTCATTGTCTCATAAATTTCTCTTTTCTGGTATCCACAGTTTGTATTATCTTTTGGTACACAAACTTGTTCGCTTTTTTCAATAATATTTAAGGCATGATACAATCGATTAATAATTTTGCATGCTAGTCTTTTTTTTTCTCTCTTTTTTTTTAATAATATATTCTTTTTTCTTTGAATAGGATTGAAAAACTATATAGTTATTACTCTTTTTTCCTAAAATCTATATGGGGCGTATCTTATAATTCCTTTGAAGTTAGAATCACGAGGGCGAATAATTCAAAGTGCCATAAGGCACATTCATGCTTTAAGATGTTTTTAATTTAGTGTTTAATGTACAATGGATTTTAGTTAAGCATCTAAAATAGAGGAATTGGTTGTGGAATGGCTTCCATGGAATGTTTTATGAGAGGTGATCCAATGTAGTCCCATAATAAGAAGGTTTGATTTAATGCTTACTTCGGTAAACAAGATTCTTACTTAGAAGTCTAAAAGACACAATTTTAAGAAATTATCTATCTTCTTATCAAGTGTTGATTCAGTATAATATTTTACTTATTTTCTATCGGTCACATAAACCTACTTAGCAACTAACAACTAAAAAATGTCAATACAACTTCCTATTTTTTGAAAAACTAATATTACATTTATATTTCTAACACATAAACCTAATGTTCAAGATGAAAAAGATGCTAAATTTTGAATAATACCCTAGAAACCCTAGAATTAGAAGAGGGGGTAGAGGGAAGGAGAAAATCGGCCGTAAAGATCATGAACGAAATTTGCACACCTTGGGATCCGATTTATAGTGTTGGTGGTACAAGGAATACCCTACATTTGAATAATAAAAGAATACTATTTTATCTATATAATATGGTATTCTTTATCAGCCTAACATGCCTTCCATAATCCTCCAAGAATCCTTGGAAAGCCATACACCACCCTAAAAGGGTTCTAGAATTATTTCCTTGCTCAATTATGAACAGTTACAATTCAACCATTGGACCTTTAATTAATTCTAATTAATCTAGAAATTAATTCCAATTAATTGTGATTAATTCTAAATTAAATCATATTGATTTCATATTAATTTATTAATCATATAATAAATTAACAAAACAATTATCCTCTATTCTAAAGCATTCCTAATTGTTTCTAGCTGTTAAGGGAACCCAAAAAGAACTTTGCTTTTATTCAGAAAGTTACTCTAATTTAGTTATGAACTTAGACACTTAGATAAATCATCAACTACAATTGCAAGTATACACCTTTTGAACAATAACAAAGAGTGCTTTCCAAGACACTGGTGAACTTTGAATAAATCTAACAATGGTCTTTAGATAAGTGATCAACTATTCATTCGTTCAACAAAATATCGTATTAACATAGTCATGGATGAAAGATCAACCTCATGTTCATTTTTTGATTCCTGACCTATAACTTTTATGATCAAATTTAGACAACAAAATCAAACACATCAATTCAGTCCAGACCAACTGCTTGTATTTTACATATCAACTTAAATCACCGAGGGGTCCATATAATTGATTAGTTTAGCCTCTGATACTACTGATAGGCTTTCAAGGTTACTTTTAATTAAATAATTACACAACAGAATAAAACCCTAATCTTTTATGGGCACATGCAACTTAGAACATCTATGACTTAATACATAATATAGCAATGTACCAATGAAAACTTGATCTAACCTAATTTTAAAGACACAAACGAAAGAATGTGTGTACCTTGTCAACAATCAATTGTTGTTTCTTGAACCTTCTCCTTGGTTGACCTCTTGGGAAGAGCATGAAAAAAATTTACACTCCTTAAGGCCCTATTTATATTGTTGGTGGTACAAGGAAAACCCTAGATTTGAATAATAAAATAATAATATTTTATCTATTCAAATATCATAACCTTATCAGCTTAACAAGCCTTTCACAATCCTCCAAGAACCCTTCAAAAATTGTCCACCACCCGAAGATGGCTCTAGAATTATTTCCTTTCTCGATTATGAACAAATACAATAAACCTTTGGACCTTTAATTAGTTCCAATGTGTCACAACTAGCACTTTTGGCTAGGAAATTCCGTCCTCAGGTAAGTAAGGACTATTGAGAGACTGTGCTAACACTCCTAAGTGTTCAATATGAGTTCCTAAGGAGCCATATAGTGTTAGAATGCAAATCTCTCCAAGTATAGTGAATCTCTCCCAAATCTCTCCAAGTATGTGAAATATCTCCCAAATCTCTCGAAGTATAGTGAATCTCTCCCAAATCTCTCCAAGCCTAGTGAATCTCTCCCAAATCTCTCCAAGTATGTGAAATCTCTCCCAAATCTCTCCATGTATCTCAAATCTCCCTAAGTACCTTCCTCAGTCGAAAACAGCTCAAAACCGGAAGAGGAAACCCCAAAAGGACCCTCTTGGTCCAGAACGCTCTTGGTCCGGAACCTCTTGGTTCGGACTCCTCTTGGTCCGGAACCCTCTTAGTCTGGACACCCTTCTAAGGAATCACCTCGGAACCCATGTGCTTCGGACCCTCTTGCATGACTCCGGAAGGACCTCGCCTGAAGACCTACTTCGGAAGCTGCAGCCGGCCTCGCATCCTCGGTCCGGACCAACCCAAAAGCGCGCCTAACTCCGGAAGTGGGCATTGACTTCGGAACTCATACAACACCTCTGGAACACACATGTTGTCCATTCCGGACCCTCGCAGCCTTCATCATTCCCTCCGGAATTTAAGATATAGCTCCGGAATTTAACTAACAGCTTTGGAAATTGCCCTAGAGTTTCGGAATTCACTATTTAGCCCCTAATTTTGGACTATTCCGGACCTTTTTATCATTTTAAGATATTTTGAGGTCGGGAATCCCACCAAACCCGTGTTTTTCTTAACTGAGACCCCTAAAACCATTATTTTATGCTAAAATTAATTATTTAAGCATACTCTTCATAAAAATAAATGGTTGGGATTTAGGAAAACCTTATCCTAAATCCTAAAAAGGACAAAAGGATTGACTTTGTGATTTGATGAAATTCCTCATTTCCCATGCAAATCACAATACTCCATGCTTTATCCACCAAACATTCATGCATGGACCACCAGATCCCCATGCATCAAAGATTCCTTTCATTTTCTTATACTCTAAAGCAACGACAGTGAAGGGGTTAGACTCCACTTTCTGTCTCACTTTTCCCCATTTTCTCTCAAAAACTCATCTTCAAGCAAGAAAATAGGATCTTGCTGAAAGGAAATTTCCCAACTTCTTCCTGAGAAATTTTAAGGTAAATTCCTCCCCATCTAATATTTTATAATATTTCAAGATGAATCGATGTTATTTTATTCATAATATGTGATGATCACTCTTAGGAAAGCATCCCTCCGAGGGAAGTTCCTCATCTCAGCCAAGAGTTTAAGCTTGAGATCTTCACTCCATATCTTCAGACAACTCCTCAACTAACTCAAGGTGAGCTTCATACCCCACTTTTTTCAATGTTTTAATGTTTTTGGGGGAGAGTACAAGTCAAATCTTGCCTAGATTCTTAAATGATTGCGTATATACGGATGTTTGTATGTGTGTGTGAAATATTATTAAATTATTATTTAGTAATATACTCATGAACGAATGATTTCTAAATTTCCTAAAGAACAGAGGATAATTTGAACAAAAGAGCCTCCCAACTATTGAGTGTGTCCAACTTAACCCCTTTATCTATGCTTTCATGTCTAAAGATAAAAGTTATAAAAAGGAACCTTACTAAGTGGACACCATTTCTAGTGATTCTCGAAAATAGAAACTTTGTGACTATTTTGCAAACTATCAGGGAGTATTTTATAAATATTCAATATAAAAGTTTGCGTTAAGAAAATATACAAGTAGAGACTTTATGATAGAAATATTTGCATGTCATAAGCTGTTGTCATAAAACCTCTAAGAACATAAGTAATGTTCTATATGTCATAAAACAGAAAATGTGTGTCATAACCGGCAGTTATAAATTTATATAAATTATAACTTGACACTTTTTCTCTTGACTAAAATAACTTATTTTTCAATAAACGAAAATGAATGAACACGAGCACCTAGTTAACGAGCGCAATCAACGATATGGAACGAGAACGATATTTTTATTCAATAAATACGATTTCATTATTTATCTAACAAATAATGGATCTCTAACGATTGCTCAAAAGGTTGTTAATATTCTAGTCAGACAAATCTCAAAAGTACCTAAATATAAAAATATTAGTGTACGTCTAAGTCCTGTAAGGAGTTATAGCCAGAGTCTCTTGGAGGGAGAGCGGAAATTTGTGTATAGATCTATACGGGGTTGACACCCCGCACCTTCGCTGTTCGCTACAACTAGATAGGCCAATCTAGGGTGACAAATGTCTTTTCCAAACCGAGGGCGCCTGAGAAACGCCAAAATAGGCACTCCGTCAGATTAGTATGGTTATAACGACTCACTAGAATATGTTATATTAACTAGAAATTTATGTAAGGAAAACCTCATAAATAAATTTTGGCACGTTGTGTTGACAGTCCTACACGTGATAGGTGATGGTCCGCATTTGTTGTGTTAACTGTCCTTCTTCATTGCGTAGAATGTCCACAATAGCCATGTTGATTCTTTCTCCTAACAAGTATAGAGTCGTAATACTGCTATTTTACAAGCTAAAAAGCATAGGACTCTATAGAAAACGATTTCCTACGATTTCGATAACGATAAACTAGAGTTTATGAATATTTTATAGCAGAAAATATAGGATTTTCTGGAGAAAACGATTTTCTACGATTTCGATAACAATAAACTAGAACTTACGATTATTTTATAGCAGAAAATATAAGATTTTATGGGGAAAACGATTTTTCTATGATTTCGATAACGATAAACTAGAACGCACACACTCAATTTTACTCGATAAGAGGAACATGATTTTCAACCATATATCCTTTTTGGAAAATAAGGGATTTTTCTTGAAACGGTTGATTGTTACTATTCAAAAGAACTATTTTCAATCACAACTTGCTTTTACAAATCACACTACTTTTCAAAATCACTCCTTATAAGGATGAACAAAAGTAATGTCATATACACATATATCCATGATTTTCAAGGCAAGACTTCAAACAATTTCATAGAAAATATTAGATTTTCTGAAAGTACAATGAGAACGATTCTAAACAAGTGTAAACGATTTTAATACAAAAATGCTTATGAACTCACCAACTTTTTAGTTGACGCTTTTCAAAACGGCTTGTATTCTCAGGGATCTAGTAAGCATGTAACAAGGGACGCTAATGCAAGATTCTTTAGCTATAATTTGAAGTTTTCTACTTATGTATCTTTTGTGTAACGCGAAGAACAAATACAATATGTAAAACATTGTAAGTGTATTATCTCAATGTATGATGTTTGGATTGCTCTGTTTCATGTATATTCAATTGTTATGATACTGCACAATGAAGTCACCCGCCTCCGGACATTTCCGTCGTCTGGTCCGGGGGTGTGACACAATTAATTTAGAAGTTAATTCCAATTAATTATAAATTAATTCCTATTGATTTCATATTAATATATTAATCATATAATAAATCAACAAAACAATTATCCTCTATCCTAAAGCATTTCTAGTTGTTTCTAGCTATTGAGGGCAGCCTAAAAACTTTGCTTTTATTCAGAAAGTTACACCAATTTAGTTATGACCTTAGACACTTAATCCAACAAAAACAACCTATGAGACTCCATGTTTTGTCGACTATCACTGTTCCACACCCTCAAATGATCTTTAAAAAGCTATAGGTTCTTCTTAAATACCACAAACAGATTACCCCCATCCACGAATTAATCCTAAGAAGTTCGAATAACCTCATAAAAACTGTCCAACTTAAACTAAGAATGATAGAGCCCAAACGACCACAATCCACTACATGCTCAACCAAAAGAATAAAGCGATGATCTGGAATCCAAAATAGGACCCAAAAGGTGAGGAAATGCCCCAATAAAACCATATGAAGCGTAGAATCTATCAATCATGTTGAATTTTGATCCCCACATATCACACTTTGTAAATCTTGGGCCCCCTAAAGGGGCATCCAAAAACTTTGCATCATCAATAAACTTATTGAAACATAACGACGGTGACATAAAAAATTGAGATCCAATCTTTCTAACTCATCTTGAACCTTATTAAAACCCCCCTAACTAGAACCCCCATTTACCAATGTTATCAACTGCAGAATCAAAAACCAATGCTACCTCTTAGCCTTAGGTTATTGCATGATATATATATCAATATGATAAACGCTACCAAAGCTATCTTAATCCAAACTGCTTCAATTACTACATAAATCTCATGAAGAAACACTCATTATTTGCAACATATCCGTATCCAAGACAACCAAAATTCCCACTAAAAAGACCCCAAGAATGAGAGCACTCAAAATGAAAATAAGAGTTCCCCAATAACAACCTCACCATAACTAAATCTATTGCCACCATCTTATCTCCTTAATACGAAGAAATTAATTAATAAAATTCTTATGACACAAAGATCTAATCAAATCCCACTTATCAACATTCACCGCTCCTTCAATGTACATAGAAAAACAATTTACCTTTCCACATTCAAAGTGTTTGACCTCGCTCCCAATCATATAAGAAATTTGACATTCACATAGCCAATCCATACATATTTTGGGGCTCAGGGCAAAATAAAAAGTAGGATCTCTCTAGTTTGCAGATGACCAAGTTCCATAAAACTACCATAGTTTGTTTTTTTTATTATTATTTTATAAATTTAATTATAGGATATTTCAGTTGAGATTTTATTTAAAATAATAATACTAACCTGATAATGTGTTTCAAAAAACCATCAATTTTTCCCTTTAAAGTTTTTCTAAAGAGAAATTTAAAACTTATATGTTTAAATCATAAAAAGGAAAAATGAATGATTAAATTTGGCAAATTTCAAAATTTTGTATTTTTCATAAAATTAAATGTTCTGTGTAATTTTTTTTCTTATAAAATAACCATAATTTCAATGATTAAAATATGAAAACTTTCTTAAGGTATTAATTTCTAGCTAAAGTGATTTATTTGAAAGTGTATCTTTGAAAATTCATATGACCACTAAACTTAAGTTTGCTTTATTAATTTATTGTTATAAACTTAATTTACAAAATACTTTAACCTTAATTATTTGGAGAAAAAAGTCATAAATATGTGAATTTAAATAAATCGTGAATGATTGGTCCAAATTATTTTTGTAAAAACAGAGTTGTTCTCTTTAAGAAAAAACATCATAAATGGTCCCTATATTTTCTCAAAATCTAAAGTTTAGTCCTTGTGGTTTAAAAACATCATAGATGGTCCCTGTGGTTTCAAAACTTTTGATGATTGGTCCTTATTGCTAACTCCATTAAGTTCTGTCCGTTAACTGAATGACATTTTTGTCATTTCACTACCACAGGGACTATTTATGATGTTTTATCTTATTTAAAAATAATAATAATAATATGCAAAGAGGGTCTCTCTCTCTCTCTCTCCCCTCTCTCTATCAATGTTTGGTATTGGGTGCCCCACTCCAGAAACGCGACACAGGTACTCCGGTGACCATTCCATCACCAACCATTGATTTATCCATTTCAAAAACACCATACATGTCTCCTCCCTCCATTCTAGAAACGCCACACACGACACCCCCCCCCCCCTTCCCTCCTGTTATCTCCAACCAAAGCCAATAGTTAAACAACCCAAGAATCAGTTGATTTCAATCACATTCAAACAAAGCCAATAGTCAAACAACCCAAGAATCCAACAGAGTCGAGAATTAAAGAAGAGAGTCAATAATGAAACACAATTAAACAAAGACTAGACTCAAATTTATAGGAAGAGCTATCGGTTTTAATGCCTATAAACAGACAAACCTAGAATCAAACACAGTAAAAAAACCAAAACTTTAAGACAAAACTTCATTTTAGAAGGAAGAAGAATAAAAAAATAGCCAAGAACATCTGAAAACCTTCGTGAAGATCAAAAATCCAAAAGCAAATAAAAAAACCCAATAATTCTAAAAAAAACCAGAGATGAAGATCAGGTACCGATTTGTGTATGCGTGTGGGTTTTTAAATTATTCCCTAGACGATCAGACAACCATCGAGGTGATCAGATGGGTAAGGAGTCGGGTTGTATATAGGTAAGGACGGTATGCCCGTTAAATCTGCAGAAAACACAAAAAAGAAAAGAGGAGGAATGGTTGTAATCAAATCAAGAATCGTGAAGAGGGAGGGAGGGCATACCTGTAACTGAATAAGAGGATTGGAGCTCAATTTCTTCACAACATCACTATTTTCCAAATTGGTAACCCTAGGTTTAGCCAATTAATCATCTGGATTGAATTTCTTAACACACATAAACACTGTATTAGCTTGATAAGAAACAAAAGGAAGATTCGAGGTGAAAACATTAACCGATTTTGAGCCTAACTTTGATTTATCCAATTTTCCTTCAAATGACACAGAAACATCGGCATCAAGATTTGGAGGGACACCCTCCATAAAACCAAACGATAATTAGGTACAAGAGTAGAGAAGAAAATAGGGTTCATGATCGGATCAGAGAAAGAAAGAGACAATATGTGGTGGTGATCGGAGTCCTCACGGTGGCAGCGAGTGGGGGCGGCATGCAATGGCAGTTCCACTGCCTTGCTCGTTTGTTTTCTGCCAATGTGAACTCAAAGGGATGGGCGGTGAACGGTTGCAGGTGGTCGGTGGGAACTAGTCTGACGGAGCCATGCAAGCAGTAACAGCGGCACATGTGAGGATGTTTGGCTAGCTCCGATCAGCAGCAAAGAGTGAGAAATGACAGTGGTGGTGACTGGTGATATAAGAACGAGAGAGACCCTCTTTGCATATTTTTTTTAAATAAGATAAAACATCATAAATGGTTCCTGTGGTAGTGAAATGACGAAAATGCCCTTCAGTTAACGAACAGAACTTAACGGAGTTAGCAATAAGGACCAATCGTCAAAAGTTTTGAAAGCATATGGACCATCTATGATGTTTTTACTAAACTTCAGATTTTGAGAAAACACAGGAACCATTTATGATGTTTTTTCTTTCTTTAATAAACACACCACACCTATACAAGATCAAATATAAAAGGAAGTAAATTTGAGAAAAAATATAGTTCGGAGAGCTTGAACATGGGATTGCTTAGGAACATTATATGGACTTTACCAAGTGGGCTAAAACAAGGGTGTGCACTTACAATTGAAGAGAATAATAAATATATACAGAAACATAACAAGCTTCAAATTTAAGGCCCCAAATTGTTAGAGGGCTATGAGCCGTCGCCCAACTCACCCCTTATTGGGTTGGGGCTGAGAGTATTCCAACAACCCAACACCTCATCCATCTCGTAGTCCTATTCATTTCCAAATATAGTTTTTACTATGCTATTTACAAACATTTTTTTTCTAATATATCCAAGTTAAAATTATCAAACATCTCTTTTTCCAAATAGAATTTCCTTTCTATCTATCATACGAAAAAATGGAGTTTTTTTTTCATATTATCTTTAATTGTTTACTTTTACTTATTTTAAAAATTAAGAACAAGAATTCATTTAACACGTATCGCCAATATTTTTATTAACCTTATGTATTAATAATGTTTTCGCAAGGACTTGAATCGATTTGTATACAAAGCTAGAAAGAAAAGAAGTCACATAGATAATTTGATTCTAGTGACATTTCTATTTCAAAAAAATTACTCTTTTGGATGTAAGAAATCTTTCATTCATGTAGTAGATTATCATATTATTCTTTAAATAGATTTAACTGGTTTTTAAAGTGTATAATTAGAATACATAATACTACCTCCGTCCCATTTTTTTGTTCATTTTTAATTTTTAAAATCTTTATTCTTCAATTTTGACATTAAATATTTTTATTTTTTATATATAATACTTGATGCAAAATATATAAATATATTGTGATTTATTTATTGCTATAAGTTTCATAAAGTATTACATAACACAAATAAAAATATTTAACGCCAAATTTGATAAATAAAGATTTTAGAATTAAAAAATGAACAATAATTATGAAACAGAAGTATATTTTTAATGAATTTAAATGCATTACTTTAATTATCACACTTTAAGTCAAATTAAATAACTATATAAAATAGTTTAACTCCAGAATATATTACCATGGTATAAGGATTGTTATAAATCTCAACCTTTTTACACTTTAATATAAATGTGAGATGATTTATCATACCATAAAAAAGTTTTCTAGTAGTCAGCCTTTCAAACAACTAGCTAGGGATGTGCATTTGGATCGAATACTCAAACCGAAACCGAAACCTGGACCGAACCGACCCATATTAGGACCGAATAAGTTATTTGGGTCAATTCTTGGGTATCTATTTTTGCCCAATTCAGATTTCAGGTTATTCGGTCCGGGTTACCCGAATAAAGGTTTAATCGGGCCAAAAAGATAAACCCGAAAAATGAATAGTCACTGGAACTGAATAACCAAAATAAACCGAAATGACCCGAAGAACTCAAATAAACCGAAATGACCCGAATAACCCAAATAAGGAAATTCTATATCTAGTTCAAGAAAAAAAATATTAAATTAATATTTTTTTGAACTAGATATACAATTTCTTTATTTGAGTTATTCGGATGATTTTTGTTTATTTGCTTATTCGGTTCATTTCGGTTTATTTGGGTTATTCGGTTCAAAAACATAATGTAGATGTTTATTTGGGTTATTTCGGTCCTTTCGGGTTAATAGTCGAACCGAAAGCCATATTACCCGAACCGAACCGATCTCGTATTAGTATAATTGGTCTGGGTTTCGGTTACCTCTTTTCATCCAATTCGGGTTTTGGGTTATTCGGGTTCGGATTGGTTCTAAACACATCCCTGCAACTAACAAATGATATAATGTTGTAGTAAATATGATATTTTCTAATTTTATCAAAAATTATATTTAACAACTTTAGTTTTAATGATTTAAATTGAGGAAGGGAAAGATTATATTATTAAATAAAGTTTGAAATCCTTTCTTGATAAATCTAACATCTTCGATTTGAACAAAAACATTTTTGAGAGAAAATGGATAGTAATTAAAAAATATAATGAGAAGAGAGGGTTGTGTAATTGTGCAAATATCATCGACTGAAGATTGGAAATTACCACACAAAGTTATTCTAAGTACGGTTGAACTTGAATGTACAATATGGCAGATCGACAATATTATAAAGTTGGTTTATGGTTTATTATATTACTACAAGCAATGGAGCACGGCTTAAGAACGATACTATATATCACCTCTCACCAATGTAAATGCTTTCTGATGTCTGAATTTATGCCTTGATGAAATGTTTAAGTGCATTTTAAACAATTAACATATGTTATAAGTTGGTGTAAATATGATACCTTTTTCATAAATTATTAGGGGTATCTACGTGGCGGTTTGGTTCGGTTTTTAGCTGAAACCGAACCATAAGCATTATAAGTTGTTAATTCATTTTGGTAGTCATTAACTATCGGTTAATATTGTTTTTGATTAACGGTTTTTGTCTGCTAAATTAATCATAATGGTAAAAAATGAGATAAAACTAAAACATGTTTTGCTATACAAACCGAAAAAATAAAGTATATTGTTATAAAAAAAAAGTGAACGATTCAGTGTTTATAACCTTATTAATATTATAGAAGATTAGATTGCTCATTTAATTCCAAATAATTACCCTTTAAATTTTCAATTTTAAATATAAATATATACCTTATATTTATATTAAAAACATTCATTAATATTATTGGTTCAATTTTGGATGAAAACCATAATCGAACCATATGTATGTAATCAAAAATAGAAAGTGCACCACCTTTAGTAATTGTTCGGTTATTTTGATTAAGTTAGTTTTTGTTCGATTTCTGTCTCTATAAATATTGACAACTTTGGTTTTAATGGTTGAAAAACATTTCTCTTTTGCAGGGATAACTTTCACTTTAGTTCAATATGACTTTCAAATATTAAAATTGAGCAAGCTCAAAATTAGATCTGATCTCCGTAAATGTAACACTCATGAATTTTGATATAATTAATAGGACTATAAGAAATTTGATCCGACTTCATCGTTGGACTTAATTTGTAGGCTTCATATATTTCTTTGGTTGATTTTTTTTGCTAAATAGATTGATATAAATTATGGTTTAGAATTTTGAAGGGTTGGTAATATAAATGTGCAAGTGGAGGGACTCACATTGCAAGAAATGCAGATAATTGTTAAATTACGTAACGAGTTATTTTCTTTATATGACAAAAACATGCACAGTGGAGGGGATTGCGTTTGATTTGGAATCGATCGAAAGTGCTGAAGTTACAAATAGCACCAGAGCTTAGTTTTGTTGAGATCGAAGAGTGTAAATTTTATTTCAGGTAATTAGAACTAGCTGGATTCGTGAGTCTGTATCTTAAGTTTGAGATGTATGTAGAGAAATATTTTGGGACTTGTGTTCTGCATCTAAAAGTAGCCGGTTGGTGGTGGAGTAGTTGTTAATTCAAAGATCATTTTTGTTAAATTATTAATACTATACGTGACCACGATGAGAAACCGTCGTCCAAATGGTAGCCCTTAAACTGCTTAACTTTCGATCGGAACCGCATAAACTCACATATGGCGGTTGTTTACGGTTCCAACAATCGGTTTTGACGAACCTCCTCCTTCTCCCCACGTTCTCACAGTCGATCGTTTTCTCCTGTCACGTTCAATCGGTTTTCAGGTTCTTCCAAGATTCAACCAACCACGATACAAAGGTAGGTTCTGATTTCGTATCAAAAGTCTTCACCTTGAGGTGGAACAAAAACCTAGGGCTCAAGTCAATTAATCAGTAGCAATTGTCAGATGTAATCTTAAAACTTGGAATGGAAAGAGTCTCCAAATCCACTTCAGGTAAGTTATTCAACATGGATTGTCTATCTCCTGCTTCTTCTCTCAAATTAATACCAGCCAAATTATGTTTTCTTCTTATGATATGGCAAGTTGGTTCATTAAGTTGCTACCCTCATCGACACACAATTAAATTAGTACTCGCCAAATGTGCTACAATAGAGGATGGTTTCGTGGGTTCTTTCACCTTTACACCAACGACGGTGGAGCCGGAGAGAGAGAGTTTATGGTGTACAATTAAAGCTATTCAAAGAATACCATGAACTTAATATTGTGTTATTTACATTGACGATTATGATGCTTCTCTTGCCAGCCTCATCCAGGTTTCAGAACCAACTTATTTTCAAATAATCTCTGCTCAGATCCAATATGCAACATATTTGGTAATCGCATTTACGGATATATATATCTTAACTATATTATTAAACACTAGGCGAATGCTTGCGCGTTGCGCAGTGGGATAATTATGTACTTTAATATGGTTATATATGGTTTAATGTATTGTGAATAAACCATACATAAAACTTGTATGCGATTAAATAGCATGTATATTTTTTGATTTACAGATTTTTTTTATCATAATAAATAATGAAATTTTTTTACTATTAGTATAAAATTTTAAATGTAATTTTTATGTACACATTAGTATCTAATTTAATTAGTTGATGATTGATTAGATATGCATTCTCATTTGTGGTCGTCTATTTATGTTGAACCTCATAAAAATACATATTTAACGACTTTTGTTAGTTTTACTATTGAATAGAAAATGGTGCCGTATTTTAAGTAAATATAAAAAATCTCATTCTCAATCTATTTAAGATAGTGACATATTTTAAGTTAATAAAAAAAAATCATATTCTAGAACAAATGAAAAGAAAAAACGGAGCCAAATTTTTTAACTATAATAAAGTTGATTTCAATTAAAAAGTGCTCAATCGAAGATAATATCATTCAATAAACATCATAAGATATTATCATTCAATAAACATCATAAGATATTACGTTATATTCAAATTACAGACATCATTTTTGTAAGAGTCATTCAAAATATATAAGAATATAGTGCATAATACAACAATGTAATAACCAAATGACCATAACATATTTTAAATGAAATATAATTATAATATATTATCTATGCAATTAAATTTCTGCACAACATGTGAGATTCGTCTACTATATGGTATTCTTCTAATATATTATATTATAGTGTAAACATTGTATTTGGAAAACTACTTTGAGTTTTAGGCTATGTTTGGCGCGCCACAGCTAGCTGATAAGCTAGCTTATTTTTCGAGTTTTTTTATATTGTCGTGTTTGGTAAGCCAAAAAGTAGCTGATAAGCTAGCTTTTGGAAAAGCTACTTAGACTAGCTGTTTAGGAGCTTTTTTTAAATTTTCCAAATACACCCCTAATTAATTATAGAAACACATATTCTTACATGTCCTTTTATGTAATTTTATATATTTCAGCTAGCTTTTTAGCTAGTTTTACCAAACGTTATTTTTTATCAGCTAGCTTTTTATTTAACAGCTAGCTTTTCAGCCATCAGCTAGCAGCTAGCTTTTCAGCTACTCCGCCAAACATAGCCTTATTGTAGTTTATAACATTAAATTTGTGATGAGTTGTGTTTGACACACATTTGTGTATTTATATCTATATTATATATTTAAAACTAATCGTATATAAACATCCAACCTAAATATTCATCTTCAAGTTTTCTTTCTTCGCCACGTAAACAAACTTTTGTTATAAAGCCAAAAATGGAATAAAAGACACTTAATTGTATGATCATGATATATTGTATTTTGATTGGGGCTTGTACAAAACATGCATGAACATATATTATTAATTTATCTCTTGTTTTGGGTAATTCGAATAAGATAGCTTCAAATCCAACGTATCAAACGGATTACCCATTTACTAAAGTCTAAAACTCAAAAACTCAAACATGTTCTAATACCATACAAATGCTGAGGTTTTAGCAAATTATTATCTCATATGAATTATCATTGATTATGTGTGATTAATTATTAAGAAGGTGAAAAGGTTTGGTGGTTTCAAATGCATGACGTTTTAGCAAATTATTGTGGGGAGTTTCAAATGCATGACAATCAAGAGAAAATGCATGCTTTATAAGTATGTAAGATATTGACCATGTCTTGAAAATTAAGAGGTATACATTTAATAACACCATGTACAATCTATTAAGCTTACAATGTATAAGTATACAAGCATCGTATCATTGTAACGTATGGTCGTAGCTTCTCGTGGAAAACCTAATACCCTCTAGACACTATCAGCCATCGTTTCTTCCAAAGGCTTCTTCCAAATCTATTCTGTCTACCTCCTCACTTTCTTCAATCTCCGATAGGCTTCCATTACTACCACCCTCCTATATTCGTCGCTATCGTCACCCTGCCGATGTTGTCGTTACCTTCAGTCGTCGTCTGCAGCCCTGCTTCTACCTAGAAACTGTAACTCTATCTCGCTGCCACCATCGGACACTATTAACTGCAAGCGAGTGTCCCCTCCATCACTAATTCTATGGCTTTCGCTGTGTTCATCTTCGCCTTACTTCTCAAAGTCTCCACCGCCCTTTCCAGTCAGAACATAACCCATCTATTCTCTGCCGTCTTCATTTTTGGCGACTCCACTGCAGATTCCGGCAAAAACAATTACATAAATACCCCATTCAAAGCCGACCATCCCCCATACGGGGAAGACTTTCCTGGAAAAATCCCCACCGGCCGGTTTTCAAACGGAAAACTGATGTCGGACATTTGGGCGTCTCTGCTGGGAATAAAACAAACCGTTCCTCTGTTCCTGCAGCCTAATATCTCCGATTTTGATATCCGCACTGGAGTGAACTTCGCTTCCGCCGGATCGGGGCACGATGACATGACGGCTCAGATTTCACAGGTGATTCCTGTGATGAAGCAGTTGTATTACTTTAAGGAGTATATAAAGAGATTGAAGAAAGTTGTGGGGATCAAATAAGCCAATAGGATAATTGAGGGGGCGTTGGTGTCAATTAGTGGTGGAACAAATGATTTCACGATTAGCTACTACGATCTGCCTTCTAGAAGAGACAATTTATCCATGGACGATTACCAGGATTATATATTGAAGAAGCTTCAGAATTTCGTCAATGTAACTCTCTCTTTCTCTCTCTCTCTCTCTCTCTCTCTATATATATATATATATATATATATATATATATATATATATATATATATAAACAGTTCGTTTGATTTTGTAGTGGTGGTTGATAGGATCTGTACAAGATGACACTCAAGTGTATGCAAGCACTAGTTCGTGTCCAAGCTCGAGTATGTGACCAGTGCAAAAAGCTTTCAAATGAAGGAAGCTTCGCCTCCAACATCTTTTGGGGGTCTCATCTTGCAGAAATCCAAATTTGACTTGTATTACTACCATCGAATTTGAATCTAACATGCGGAAATTGTTGGATTTGACAGGAGATTTGCTACAGTTTTGGGGTAATGACATGTTATGTTGCATTTACTTTTGAAGTAATACTAATTTACTAATCTTTGATATATTTTGTATGATAAACTCTACGTATTTTTCACCAAATTCCAATTGTTTCTATAATGTTACAATTTGTTCAGATGTTTCCACCCGTTGAACTTGAGGAATCAATTAAGAAAACTGGTGGATACCCCGGAAGGTAATTTATTAATTTGTGGATTATGTATTTAATCCCTTTTCAGATTTTTAAATTAACTTCCATTTTTTTTTTTTTGTAAAATTAATGTGTTAAATCTAATACAGGTCAGAAAAAGAGCCACCCTCAACACTTATGTGGACCATGTTTTATTTGGCTCAGGTTTGCAGAACCACCATACCACCGCCATTCTCTATACAAATCTCAGGTAAAACAACTTCTTTTTGATCTCTTATATCGAACAAATTACAACTAAATTTCTTTTTCATCTCTTATGTTGAAGAAACTACAACTAGATTTCGTTTTGATCTCTTTATCTATTCAAATCTTCACCTTTGAACCACCTGCCCTGTACCTCCGCCGCCGCCGACCACTCCCACCATCTGTCATCGTAGAGCGACCTAAAACGATGGGTTTTCTTCATCTTTTAGTAGTGGAGTTTCAATGTTGTTGAATATCCTTGCAGGTATCTTTCCATTTTACATCAAATATCAAGAACTTTTAAATGTCGATAGTTCATCATGTTTTGAAGCTTAGTTTTGAGTTGTGTACTGTTGTAGGAAGGTCCATCTTCAAGTCGTTAAAATGTAATGTTCTTGATTTTTCTTTCATTATTTATGCTAGAAATGTCTTGTTTTGCGTATACATTATCATTGGGTTTCTTTCATTATTTTTGTTTTTGTTGACAATTTTTTTTGCAGATCCAACCATAAGTGAGTGATCTATCTGAGGTTTTCCTTTTGACGAGTTTCATTTTTGGTTATATTGATGATTTTTTTTCCAGATCAGACCTACACCAACTATCCAATAATGAACCTTAAACAGCAGGTCAAATAAGAAGTATACATGCTTTGTGTTTCCTTTTTCTTTTCTTCCATATTAGTTGTCGTTAAAAGGAATAAGAAAAATAGGGAATGCATGTATTCCTTAAAAATATTTTATTTGGGTTTTTTGTTATTTAAGAAAAAAGGCCATTTTACAACGCAATTGGTGCTAACATTAGTTTTTGTGTTTAGGGGGAATCTAGGAATCATTCCTGGACATCTTGTTGGAATCAACCCTAACAGCCTGGTGCAAGACAGAAAACAGAGCACAAAGAGGAAAGAACAGGGGAAGCTTTTTTGGGGCCAAATTTTCTGATTTTATTCCAGTGCATACATCAACGAAAGAAGAAAACATCCTACTTAACAAAGTAAATCCTTAGAAACTAGCAACTGAACTACCCATTAGCTGCACTACTAAATAAAAGGACTTTATGGCCAACATGGCCTTTTACTTATTCAAATTAAAGACAATGGACGAAAATACCCCTGCAGTGAGTTTCTTTTTGGCGAGCGGTGCATGTTGATGTGATTTTTGAAATAGTTTCAAATGATCAATGGATGTTCTTGGCTCTTAAAAAGCATCGTATGAAATGTTTTTGTGCCTTTTTTTATGTTTTCCAAACCATTATTGTATCTCAAGATGATATATTTCTGTTTGATGCTTTAATGAAACACGTCTTGATCAAATAACAGCCTTGATTTGTTAACAATAGGTGGAAACATGTCTGTTTTCAACCCTAAATGAGATGATGATGAGGATTTGGGACGAAGTGTATGTCTTATAAAAAGGAATAGGATTATTATTTAATTTGAGCTAAATTTAATATGCAACTTGTGTCACGAGACTAAATTGAGATACTATAAGGCATTCTTAGTTAAAAAAGATTGGCTTTTGTTTATTTATTTATTTTAGCATTCTATTTTTGATTCATTTGATCATAGTTATATTATTATATTATTGTAAGGATTGGGGGAAGAATCTGTATGTAGCTACACTTGGAATTAGCAAAGAATTTAGTGTCCTGAAATGAATTAGTGAACCTTTGTTTCTTTTCTCATATATCTAAGTTAAAAGTATTAACCATCTATTTTTTTTATTGGAGTTTTCCTTCTATATCACACAAATTGAATTGGATGCTACATTTTATATTACATGATTGAGGATTCATTCCTTCCTACGATGACACTGATAACAAATATTGAAATTACAGACTCTTGCCCGACATTCGAAGCTCAAATAACCATTAATATCTTGATTACAAATAGAACACACATACTTGGGCGTTTTCTTTCTCCGAACATATGTTAATGGATGTTTATGATAGGAAACATTTATTGTGCCCTTGTACAACATGTTTGCTTGATAATCGATTCGACTAATGCAATCAAGATGAAAAGAATTTTTGCATTTGTGACAATAATAGAGTGGCATCTTAGGGTGCATTTCTTTCTCACAAATATCACAATAGAAGTCTTCTGGATGATCCATGATCGGGGGATACATCAATGGGATTGTATGTCCTTTGCAATATCTATGAGCAAGGGAATGCGGCGACCTCATTGCACAATACATGTCTAATATGAAGTCGCAAGGCTTACAAGCATAACTTATGCCTTTATAAAATTTGTCACATGCGCTACAAAAAGCATCAGGATCTATAACATGGATAAGAGGATGCTTGTGGGATTTGTGTTTGATGGTTTTGGGTAAAAATGCGCAGTTGGCATCAAGGTAAAACAACCAATGCATTTATAGCTTATACTGTGTCCCGACAAGTTTATCAAGTCAAGCGAATGATCCGAGTGAAGTGGATGTTGTAATTTGAGTGGTAACTCGGTGCAATATTTATGGAAAGTGAATGAACATCCATCTTTGCAAGTATAGTATGGAAGGGAGAGGGGTTGTACACACCCGTGACATACCTCTAGTGGATTACTAGAGATCATACCATACATGTTAAATTGATGAACATTATTAAGGATTAATGGATGATGATGGCTCCAATGTTTAATCTCTTCAGTCTTATCATCATGTATACATGTCTTATCCAAATGTAGCAGTTTTAATGGATCCATGAATGCCTCTAACATGGGAAATTCAAGCAAATCTTCTGCATCTTCATCAACAAAAGAAGTACTAGTTGAGACATCTCTGAAACCACAAAAAACAAACATTTAGAAGACGCATCCACAAGCACACATACAAGGGATTTAATTTACCTTTTAGTACTAGAAGGTCGCTATGCATTTAAGGCACACCTAATATGTACAAAATATCTACAATTTGCACAATGATACAACCAATAATTCCGCTCGATGTATGCATTGCAAATTTCACAATAATGCAAGAACTTAAAGAATATTTCTGGAAGCGAATATACGAGAACAAGTTCGTGATCGGGATGATGGGGTAGGTGGATGATAGGTACTAAGGAAGCACAAGTTTTATGGATCCAAAAGTCGCAACTATCACATTGGAAGAATAAGCCTTCATCCATAGAATTGCAAGCATCACACCGGAATGCAGCAGGTCTTAACTGTAGGGTTAAAGTGTGTTGTGGATGGCCTTCGTGTTGAACCTTCATCTTTGCCTCCTCCTTGATAGCATTTGCTTTAGCCTTGCGAGCAATCCTAACAACACAACAATCAATGCAAACTCCAAAGATGTATAAATCATCGTTTTTAAAAGTATATGAAAACACCCTAGATTTCTTTCGAATACAACACACCGCACATTTCCAATATCTGGAATCTAGATCTTTCAAATCAGTAAGTGTTAATTGATGATGATATAAGGAAGGGTCGTTGATAGTGAGTGGAAGTTGTGCACATGATTTATGTAGAAAGTAACGACATTGGATGCAAGCATATGCAAAACCATTTGATATGGGTTTTTCACATGCATAACAACCAATCAACCTTGATTTCTCCTCACCACCATTGACACTAGCACCTACAATCTTCTCAGGGTCAAGGAGCTTTAATGGATGGCTTTTATGACTAAAATGGTTAATCTCTTCCATATCTTCTCTCTCTTTCTCTCTCTCTCTCTTGTGGAAAATGACATATATTTAGCCCTTAATTAAATTTATAGAAAATAAGGTAGAGGCAAAATACCATTTCCACAAAATCAACTTAACTTTTTTAGATTGCTTTGCATCCAAGTATAACTTCTAATGCTATTTACAACATTCTTTTCTCTTATATCAAGTTAAATTTAGCATACTTCTTTTTTCCAATTGAAATTCTCTTTCTGTATGTATTAGTCATGATTTCAAATAACTAGATTCCTTCGTTTTATCTTAATTTGTTGATTACTTATTTTTCGCTTTATTGAAAATTAAAAACAAGAAATCGTTTAACAAATATTGCCAATGGATATTATTAGTATGTATTAGTCATGATTTCACAAGGACTTCAATCTATCTATATAAAATTTAGCAAAAATAACTACATAAATATATTATTTGATTTTAGTGATGATTGTATTTAAAAAATTATTCTCTTGTGATTTCAAATATCTCATCCACAATATATTTGTATTCATTTATTCAGTAGACTATCATAATATTCATTTAATATATTAAAATGGTTTTCGAGAGTCTATATAATTAGAGTACATAATATATTTTTGAAGAATTTAACTATATTATATTAGTTATCACACTTGAAGACTATGTTTAACATACTACCTGAAAAATTAGTTGATAGCTGCAAAGTTAGTAACTAGTTGATAAAATATGACGTTTGGTTAAAACTAGTTGATAAGCTACTTATTAAATATAAAACGGCATATAAGGACATGTACGAAAATGATTCAAATTTAATTAGAAAAATATGTAATGCATAAAATTATATTAATGTAAATACTAAAATATCTCTGATTATTTGTATTTAAGTAAAATTTTGTGCATCCCATATCATATTTGCAATATCATCACAAATTTTCTTGCATCTCATGGCATGCCCGTCGAATATTATCAATGACTAAATCTTGAATGATTCTTATGCTCTTTTGTATGTATGTAATTGTTCTATATAGGAGACATATTTCTTATAAAAGCCTTGTAGCACATATCCTAAATTTCATAAGGACGGAAATTAATACTTAAAAGAAATAACGATTATTATACACATACAAAAGTCAGCAGAAGGTGGGGAACAGAGTACAAGGCTAAGGAATAATGAATAAACTTTTGTTATCTATAAATGCAAATACTAATAATATTGAGTTACAACATAGAAGGTGGTGCTTTGTTTGAAACTGTTTTTTTGGCTTGATATGGTTATCTAATTATTTTTAATGTTCTTTATAGTGTTGCATGATATGAGTTGCAATTATATGTTTAGTGGCTACACTATATTCATGCATATAACGATACTTATAAATATATAGGGCGTGTTCGGTACGCAGCTTTTGAGAGCTTCTGGCTTTTAGCTTTTAAGAAAACGCTAGTAAATAAGAAAAAACCTCATTGGGCGACGGGAGCATTTAGCTTTTAGCCTATACATAACGCTCCAAAATCAAAAAGATACCAGCTACCCACTACCAGCTAGTTTTGCTGAACACGCCCATAGTATTGGATTTTTGAGGTTGGAATGAACTTCTTTTTTACTTTAAAGTTGTCATAAACATTTGCTGATAATTTATTTTTATATTAACCACTTGAAATAAGTACTATGTATTAGTAAATGAATGTATAAACCGATAAGAAATCCACTTTCGTGCATGATTTAGTAGAATAGTGTAACTTGGTTGCATTATTAGTTGTTTTAACTACAGATGATGTGACTTGGATTTTACTCAATTCCATGTTATACTTGCATTATTAAGCAAAGGAAATAAAAGGGTTATTAAACACTGGCCACAGGACTTCACTTATGACCAACCTTCAACTTGAACACTATGACCTACTCCCTAATCATGCGCTTTCTTATGCAATTCAAAAGAGACATCTCATTTAGACATTTTGTCGAGCATTATGTGGGCGTCCATTTAAAGAGCTGAATTTATGAATAAATTACAGTTTGATACTATGTTGATGATCTTTTAGCTTACTACACGCTGCACAATGGTTTATTTTTTTAACATGGTACTTAATATCAGGGGCAAAGCCAGAAATTTTTTTGAGGGTGCTCCTCATAAATTATCAAACATCCAAAAACTTCAAACATATATAAATTATCAAATATCCACAAACTGCAAACATATATATAAATTACAAATTCATTAAGGTCGTCAATGCGTTTTCATTTTATCAAATATATTGATGATATCTTGATTAGCAACATCCGCAAAAATCTATTTTTCGATATAAGTTACCAAATTATCATTCATCCATTAATCTCCCATTTTATTTCGTATCCTGTTCTTCACAATCTTCATAGCAGAAAACGATCTCTTAACTATTGCTGTTGAAACCGGTAACGTCAATGCTAATTTGATGAGCAAGTAAACCATAGAGAATAATTTATACCTTTTTGTTTCAACCATATTTTGTGCAAGATCACCAATCCCATTTAGATTCAAAAACTCTGATGAATTCAACTTATCAAGAATATAAGTTTCAAGTTGATCATCAAGTATCTCCAAGTCTATATCTGAAAAATCCTTTGGATATAAACGAACTAGCTCAATCAATTTGTTTTTATCGAAAGCTGCAAAAGAGTTATTTGGATTGAGACATGCCATGAAAAGAAGCAATTTAGTGCCAGTCTCACTAAAACGACTCTCTAGTTCAGTGCGTTGCAAATCAATGACATCATAGAATAACTCTACACGATAGTAGTGTAATTTTGTCATCTTTAGATATTTTCGCTGTGACCGTCCTGGAAGTAAGAACATTACATCTATGTTGCAAACAACAATCTCGTGTTTTTCACAAAACAATGTAGTCTTAGTGAGCATAGAATCCCATCCACTATCTCTCAAAATTTGCAATTGCAGCTTCCAAATTCTAACCAAGTTCATTGCATTTACAATATATTGATCTTTCCTTTGCAATGCTTGAGACAACTCATTAGTAATACCCAATAATTTTTTCATGAAGTGCAAAGAAAATATGAAATCAAAGGTCTGCAAGGAGTTAATTAACATATCTGCTTCACATTTTTGTTCTGGGGTTGCTCCATCTTCTGCAATAATCTCAAGCACGTCTAAAACGGATGGAAACAATGTAATCATACTTATAAAAGTACCATAATGGGACCCCCAATGTGTGTCTCTCGGTTTGATAAGAGATGTTTCTTGATTGAGGCCTCGACCGCTTATGATTTCACCTAAACCAAGTGCTTCAATAACTTTGGAAGCTTGTTGTTCTCGAATACCGTCAAGACGCTTGCAAGAACCTCCAAAAACATTCATAATATTGGTTAGTAACTGTGACAACCCAAAAATTTCCATTCAGTGAAACCATCCCCTTCAACAGAAGCCAAGTGTGTTTCTGCTAACTTTCAAACTTTTGGGATAAGTTTGAGCAATTCAGGATTTACACTTAAGAAGATATCAGGAGAGAGGATGCACTTGGGTTTTGTGCAACTCTGTTATTCCAAAACTCTATGATATTAGAGTTCATTCCGAGAATAAAATATTTTTTTGCCAAAAATCCCAGGACTATATATAGAAATCTGAACCATATTCATTCATTAGTTACAATTCCAACTAGAGAAAAGTCAAATTCTCTCTCACGCATCTTCGGGTTTTTATCCCAAATCGTGAGTACTTCTATCTATTTGTATTATATAGCTTAGATTATGTTTTATGACATCAAAATCGGATCAAAACCCCAAGATTTGGGAGTTTACCGCCCAAGAACATCTTGGAGAGTAAACTCTCTTATAAGGGCCAAAGTGTGCCCAATGTCCCCCTAAACCTTGGAAACCAAACATGGGACAAACTTTGACATGTTTAGGCATCAAAATCATTAAAAATCAAGGACCAAAAGTGAGTTCACGACCAAGGAAGTTCTTGGGCCGTGAACTCCATTTTAGGGTGCCAAAATGCCCTAAATGCCTTCCACAAGCCAAGAAACAAGCATATCACTTTACCATGATGTGTCTAGGACCCAAAAAAACCAAAATAACAACACCCATAGGTGTTTACGGCCGCAAGCTTGTGACCAAATGGTCCATGGGCCGTAAACTCAAGATAAGAGTGTTTTGATGCCACAAACACTTCCTAAGACTTAGGCATGAATTTAGAATGCTTCCTTATGACCTTTAGGACCCTCATAAGTATAATTGGCCATGAGTTTATGGTAGTAAACTCATTTGGGCCGTGAACACCTCAAAAACTCCAAAGAAGGTGGTCTTTCTCATCCTAGGCTAGAGTTAATGTCCCTAAATCATTCCCTAGCTTTCATACTTGCATTCCCACATGTGTAGCCATGAGTTTACAGCCGTAAACTCTCTTGGGCCGTGAACTCATGGTAGTAAACTCATATGTGTTCCTTATACCTTCCTATGTTGAATCACATGTGATTCCAACACTTGGTCAAGGTGTTTCCTAGTCCCGGAAGGTGTTATCTTTCATATAGTTGTTTATAAACACTATATTCATGTCATTATGTATCCTTAAATATCATATAGGACTTATTGTGTCACGGAACTTCATTCGTTGAACTTCTCATCCGTACGCGCATACCCGTTTGAATCACCCAGATCAGGTGAGTTCATACCCCGTAATGAATCTTTTAACTATTTTAATTGTTTTAAGGGGGGGGGGGAATACAAGTTGAACACAATGATAATTGTGTAAATGTTGTTATTTATAAGTTGTTAAAACATTTCAAAGCTCTTCTAAAGGTTATGTTACTTTATAGTTATACAAAACTCCATTTTTAAAAGTATAAGCAAAACTTTGTAGATAAATGAGTCTTTTTAGTAACAGTCCAGTTAGAGCATTAGTAAGCTATTATAGGTATAGTTTAAGAGAATGCTATTCATTACTTCTAGTATAATGAAGCACACAAAGAGTCAATATTCGAACAGAACAGAACAGAACAAACAGTGAAGAGAATCAAACAATACCAGAACAGAACATAACAAACAAGTAAATTTGCTATAGCATGATAACACGCAGACAAGATCTAACTTTAATGTGAAATACATGGCTTGCATGGATTTGCTCGGGTCGCATATGGTTCCCTCAATCTCCATACATGAGAGCAGTTAGTAGGGGTTCCAGCTTTCACATTATGACCGTAATAAAACACACATATGTTTTTAGGTTGATAGTACCTCCGTATGTCATTATAAACGACATCAGGGTACTCATTTCTCCCATTACTTTCATAAAGTGTCGGTAACACTTGAAGTTTAATCTATTCTCTATTCGAGATAGGTTATAAACTAGGGAGAATGTACTTTTCAGTTGACAAAGGAACAGTAGAGTCTTGGTAGAAGACTGCTTTCATAACAGTAGAGTCTTGGTAGAAGACTGCTTTCAAACAATCGAGTCTTGGTAGAAGGCTACTTTTAAAAGTTAGTACCATAATGCTAATCTTATGATTCCTTAATGTATACACTATAGGATACATATATGCCAATAGATTCCGACAGCTAATAGGATGTGTGTTTTCCGCCTCATTGCCTGTTCTCGTTGGATTGGGGTCTTGAACTGAGTTCCCACAATCTATTATCTACCCGAATCTATATAAATTTATGCTTAGTATACATTAAGTCATCATAAGGGTACCAAGTATGGATCAGATTATAGGACACAGAGTCAAAGCACAATTTTTCTAGTACATAACTTACTTATCAAAGTCAGTGTTTTTGATTGACAAAACTAGAGATTTCCCAGAAATGGCTTAATCCATTTTATTAAGCAGTACAGTTTTAAAAGACTTTAAGTTAGTTAACTCTATAATACCTTAGTTTATACACCATGTTTATATATAGAACTAATATCCGATAGCTAGTTAAATGTGTGTTTTCCCCCGACATCCTGTTCTCGTTGGATTGTGGGCTTAGGGCAGATTCCCCCAATTAACTATCTACCCGATATCAGATTATATATAGCAGTATAAACAAATATATTATAAAAGTAATCACCGTAGTCATTATTTTACTATAAGACATATAGGTTTTCTTAAAAGAACTCTCCATTAGATATAAAGGAACCATTACAAATAACTCCATGAGTAACAAGTGAATACACCAAGGTTATATATGACAACGATCTAACAACCAATGGAATGTGTGCTATCCGCCCTACTTACTGTTCCCCGTTGGGTTGCGAGTTTAGGGAAGATGCGCACAATTGATTGTTTATTTACTCTGAGTATATATAACTTGTACCCACTTAGTACGCATAGAAAGGCTTGTAATGTCATTTTACTTAACTTCCATTAAAGTAGGAAATATAGGATTTTCTAGAGGAACAGGCGAACTTTTCAAAACAGAATTTACAGCGTACAATACTTTTACATATACATTTTCAAACAACACTTTACAGCTTACTCACATCACTAAAATCTTATGAACTCACCAGCTTAATTGCTGATCAACTCTTTCAAATAACTTGTATTCTTAGGAGACTATTAGACAGGTGCTCGTGCTGGGGATTCAGAAGATGGAGCATTATAGCTTCAAGTCTTGTTTTGTTATTTGTGTATGAATTCTATGTTTTGTGAACACACATTGTAAACACTTTCTTTCTAAATGAAATGGTTGTTTATTACTTGCTTACCATATACATATCTCGTGATACTTAACATGATGTCCTCCACCCCCAAACGCTTCCGCCGTTCCGGTTTTGGGGTGTGACAGATTGGTATTAGAGCATTGTTTATAGTGAACTAAGTATGTCAACCGATAAAAGATATGCAGCTATAAATACAATGGGGCTTAAGTGCTCTGGATAATGATATATTTTAGAATATAACTACAAGTTATAAAAATATACCTACTTGCTCATACATGTACATAATAGAACTAGTGTCACGAGGAGAACAGAACTAAAAGTATTTAAAGGTTGGGCACTGTCGTCAACCCGAACAGTTATGTAATCATAGCTTGGATCAATATAGCCTGATCAACTATTTTCATTCTAGATGTGACCAACATGTGTTTGGGAATGATGTGGTGTTGCAACAGGGTTAAAACTTACCTTATCACCAGTCAAGAGAGCATCAGAACAAGTACAGTTAGAATTAGAGTACTATGGGAGTATTCTATGATACTATAACGCGATAACGATTTTAGATCATACCATGTATATTACGTTAGGATACTATAGGATTATTTTAGTCCAGATACATAACTTATGTGATAACTTAAAAGACCTTTGCGGATAGGTCTATAATCTTACAGGGTATATTCATAAAGTTTTATATATAATCAAGATCTTATAGACATAGAATCTGTGATCGACGCTTCGTTATCCATTCCTTTTAAGGAAGTAGTGTTGAGGTGGGATCAATTGTTCGAAGGTCTATTTGATCTTCAATTATATACAATACCAACTGGTATACCTAGTATAATTATAGGAAGATTCCGTAAGGATCACCCCATAAAGTCACCTTAAAGCTTATAGGTTCTTTAGTCACTTTCATTCTTGCACGACAAGCCCAGATAAACGTAACCACTTCCTCATAGTAGACAACAGAAGAGTTCAGGAGGAACGAGGACAATTTCATGAGAATTTTTTCAAGGAAAGATCAGCCGAAGTGACCAAAATGTCTTACGCGTCACACTAATAAATATTAACTAGGTTAATTTAGCAAGCGAGTGGAAACACTGCTCACATTACCTGTGTTAGAATTATTTTCTTACATGCAGCTGGTAACAGTTATTCAGGAAGCAGATATTCATTCGAGGATAGTTATTTCAGATTCATAGAGTTTATTAGGTATAGACTCATTTATGAATTGTTTCTAGAACCCTGTGGAAGTCAGGACCCGATACATCCAGAACTAGGATAACCTTGTCTTTTCAGCTTTCGGCTTGTGTCCGTTGCTATAGACTTATTTCGTCTCATCTTTGTTTTATTTTAGCAAAGATGCCTCCTTGCAGATCACCCAGACACGCTATTCCGATAACTCCCACACTTTTTCCATAAATCGATGCAGCAACTTTGAACGCTGCAGTGGCCGAGGCTGTAGCAACAGCCATGGCACAATATCACTCCACCAGTACAGGTGGAGGTGAAGTGCCTACCAATTCTACTCGAGGTGAGGTTCCTGTGCGCCAGGGAGAGTTCTCCTACAAGGACTTCACCAGATGCCAGCCATTGTCCTTTAATGGGATTGAAGGAATCATTGCCCTTATGCAATGGTTCGAGAAAATAGAGTTGGTTTTCGAAATCTGTTTATGCCCGGAAGGAAGCAAAGTGAAGTTTGTTGTCTGCACCTTCGATGGCAAGGCCCTAACATGGTGGAATAGCCATGTTAATTCACTGACCCTGTCAGTGGCTAACTCCATAGGTTGGGAAAACCTAAAGGAGTTAATGCGGGAGGAATACTGCCCGTTAGGCGAGATTCAAAAACTGGAACAAGAGTTGTGGGATCTCACTATGGTCAGCTCAGACATAGTGACCTACACGGGCCGGTTCATCGAACTAGCAGCCCTATGCCCCGAGATGATTACCTCGGAGAGCAAGAAGATAGAAAGATACATTTGGGGTCTGACTGCTCCGACCCAAGGAAATGTACTGTCTTCTAACCCAACCATGTTTGATAGTGCTAAACACTTGGCTCAGCGACTCATTGATCATGGAGTCCGCCACAGCATAAAAGTCCCTATTCCCGAGTCATCGAGGGAAGAGGACTATAATCAGAAGTCAAGGAACAAGAGGAAGAAGAAATAAACACCACAAGACACCCCGCAAGAGCAACAAACGAGTACTATGTACGCCGCAACGACGCCTACTTCTTCAGCACCTGCCAGTCGTTATGCTGGAAACCTTCAGAAGTGTGGAAAATGCAACTTTCACCACTGGAGTGTGCCGGGAAATGCAATGTTTAAACTGCCACAGAAAGGGACACATAGTCCGTTACTGCAGGGCACCGGCTCAACCGATCTCCCAAGTCCTCGGAACTGAAGAAAACCAAGCCTGCTATGGCTGTGGTGAGACTGGACACCGTCAGAGGAACTGCCCGATAATCAGGAACTCAGGCGCGGATGGACGTATTCTGATGATCACCACAGGAGAATCTACCCCGGAGTCGTCGACGAGTAGTGGTACGTTTTCAAATTAGTTTTTACTTTTAACAATTAATTTATATTCATATAAGATTAAAATTGGGGATGACACTTAAAAGTAACTATAACAACTCACATGTTGAAATAGGTCACAATATTCAAGAGAACTAAAAGATCCCTTAGAGAAGCTATTATGGCTCACCATATACATTCAGGGTTGTGCGCAACTAAGATGTTGCAGACTTAGAGTGAGTAACCCCGCTTAGGTCCTCGTTCCTTAATTGGTTGAGGATTTGAGGCAAAGATACTCAGTCGACCGTCTGGCACATCTTAAAAATGCACAGCTGGTATATGACGGGCGATGGTAGTGGTACCACGAGGGATTATGGTATAAAAGTATCCTTTCAGTTAATAAAGCGCTTTTATTTGTATGTATGCGGTACGATACATAGGAGTGTTAACCTCAATTAGAAAACAGGAAACAAGAGAACAGTTACAAGGAGTACATTGTTGAACATACTAGGAGTACAGTACAAATCATACCAGGGATACATCGTCGTATATCAGACGTTTCTTTCATTTGACCAAAACTTTGTTCAGTATAGAGTCCGTTAATTTCCTTTCGTCATGATTTGGCGTGGTCCTCACCATACTGAGTTCATAGGTTTCTATCGCATCGATCGGCAAGTTCTCGAAACTTTCGTCATTCGTATCAAAGGTCCGACCTAAACCTAAACTTTATCTTTCGCATTCTAAACCCCGAAGTACTTGTGTGAAGAGTACTTTGTCCTACGGAGCCTTATCGTCAAACGTCCGCAGACAGTCACGACATACCACTCGTCTAGCAGACCGAGTTCTAGCACAGAGGCTAAGGACGAATACAACCCGCCTATTATTATTTAGTGTATACGCGAGGGTGGTATATGAGTATGATTACGCAGATCTAGTATGTGTGTTTCCACCAGATCTCCTGTTCTCCGTTGAGTTGTGGACCTGGGGCGGAGTCGCACGTCCGACAGTCCTACTAATCCTAATTATATACGGCTTGTATACACGAGGTAATGATAGATGGACCAAGTATGAATCCTATCAAGAACACTAGGGCAAGTTGCCAGGTCTACGAGTGAGTATTCTGGAAATCAGAAGAGCGCAACCCCAGTAGGAATGATAAGAGAGCTAATTTTGGGACAAAATTCATTCTAACGGGGGGATGATGTGACAACCCAAAAATTTCCATTCAGTGAAACCATCCCCTTCAACAGAAGCCAAGTGTGTTTCTGCTAACTTTCAAACTTTTGGGATAAGTTTGAGCAATTCAGGATTTACACTTAAGAAGATATCAGGAGAGAGGATGCACTTGGGTTTTGTGCAACTCTGTTATTCCAAAACTCTATGATATTAGAGTTCATTCCGAGAATAAAATATTTTTCTGCCAAAAATCCCAGGACTATATATAGAAATCTGAACCATATTCATTCATTAGTTACAATTCCAACTAGAGAAAAGTCAAATTCTCTCTCACGCATCTTCGGGTTTTTATCCCAAATCGTGAGTACTTCTATCTATTTGTATTATATAGCTTAGATTATGTTTTATGACATCAAAATCGGATCAAAACCCCAAGATTTGGGAGTTTACCGCCCAAGAACATCTTGGAGAGTAAACTCTCTTATAAGGGCCAAAGTGTGCCCAATGTCCCCCTAAACCTTGGAAACCAAACATGGGACAAACTTTGACATGTTTAGGCATCAAAATCATTAAAAATCAAGGACCAAAAGTGAGTTCACGGCCAAGAAAGTTCTTGGGCCGTGAACTCCATTTTAGGGTGCCAAAATGCCCTAAATGCCTTCCACAAGCCAAGAAACAAGCATAGCACTTTACCATGATGTGTCTAGGACCCAAAAAAACCAAAATAACAACACCCATAGGTGTTTACGGCCGCAAGCTTGTGACCAAATGGTCCATGGGCCGTAAACTCAAGATAAGAGTGTTTTGATGCCACAAACACTTCCTAAGACTTAGGCATGAATTTAGAATGCTTCCTTATGACCTTTAGGACCCTCATAACTATAATTGGCCATAATTTTATGGTAGTAAACTCATTTGGGCCGTGAACACCTCAAAAACTCCAAAGAAGGTGGTCTTTTTAATCCTAGGCTAGAGTTAATGTCCCTAAATCATTCCCTAGCTTTCATACTTGCATTCCCACATGTGTAGCCATGAGTTTACAGCCGTAAACTCTCTTGGGCCGTGAACTCATGTTAGTAAACTCATATGTGTTCCTTATACCTTCCTATGTTGAATCACATGTGATTCCAACACTTGGTCAAGGTGTTTCCTAGTCCCGGAAGGTGTTATCTTTCATATAGTTGTTTATAAACACTATATTCATGTCATTATGTATCCTTAAATATCATTTAGGACTTATTGTGTCTCGGAACTTCATTCGTGGAACTTCTCATCCGTACGCGCATACCCGTTTGAATCACCCAGATCAAGTGAGTTCATACCCCGTAATGAATCTTTTAACTATTTTAATTGTTTTAAGGGGGGGGGGGGGGGGATACAAGTCGAACACAATGATAATTGTGTAAATGTTGTTATAAACATCTTTCAAAATGTTACTTATGTTATTTATAAGTTGTTAAAACATTTCAAAACTCTTCTAAAGGTTATGTTACTTTATAGTTATACAAAACTCCATTTTTAAAAGTATAAGCATAACTTTGTAGATAAATGAGTCTTTTCAGTAACAGTCCAGTTAGAGCATTAGTAAGCTATTATAGGTATAGTTTAAGAGAATGCTATTCATTACTTCTAGTATAATGAAGCACACAAAGAGTCAATATTCAAACAGAACAGAACAGAACAAACATTGAAGAGAATCAAACAATACTAGAACAGAACATAACAAACAAGTAAATTTGCTATAGCATGATAACACGCAGACAATATCTAACTTTAATGTGAAATACATGGCTTGCATGGATTTGCTCGGGTCGCATATGGTTCCCTCAATCTCCATACATGAGAGCAGTTAGTAGGGGTTCCAGCTTTCACATTATGACCGTAATAAAACACACATATGTTTTTAGGTTGATAGTACCTCCGTATGTCATTATAAACGACATCCGGGTACTCATTTCTCCCATTAATTTCAAAAAGTGTCGGTAACACTTGAAGGTTAATCTATTCTCTATTCGAGATAGGTTATAAACTAGGGAGAATGTACTTTTCAGTTGACAAAGGAACAGTAGAGTCTTGGTAGAAGACTGCTTTCATAACAGTAGAGTCTTGGTAGAAGACTGCTTTCAAACAATCGAGTCTTGGTAGAAGGCTACTTTTAAAAGTTAGTACCATAATGCTAATCTTATGATTCCTTAATGTATACACTATAGGATACATATATGCCAATAGATTCCGACAGCTAATAGGATGTGTGTTTTCCGCCTCATTGCATGTTCTCGTTGGATTGGGGTCTTGAACTGAGTTCCCACAATCTATTATCTACCCGAATCTATATATATTTATGCTTAGTATACATTAAGTCATCATCAGGGTACCAAGTATGGATCAGATTATAGGACACAGAGTCAAAGCACAGTTTTTCTAGTACAAAACTTACTTATCAAAGTCAGTGTTTTTGATTAACAAAACTAGAGATTTCCCAGAAATGGGTTAATCCATTTTATTAAGCAGTACAGTTTTAAAAGACTTTAAGTGAGTTAACTCTATAATACCTTAGTTTATACACCATGTTTATACATAGAACTAATATCTGATAGATAGTTAAATGTGTGTTCTACCCCGACGTCCTGTTCTCGTTGGATTGTGGGCTTAGGGCAGATTCCCCCAATTAACTATCTACCCGATATCAGATTATTTATAGCAGTATAAACAAAGATATTATAAAAGTAATCACCGTAGTCATTATTTTACTATAAGAAATATAGGTTTTCTTAAAAGAACTCTCCATTAGATATAAAGGAACCATTACAAATAACTCCATGAGTAACAAGTGAATACACCAAGGTTATATATGACAACGATCTAACAACCAATGGAATGTGTGCTATCCGCCCTACTTACTGTTCCCCGTTGGGTTGTGAGTTTAGGGAAGATGCGCACAATTGATTGTTTATTTACTCTGAGTATATATAACTTGTACCCACTTAGTACGCACAGAAAGGCTTGTAATGTCATTTTACTTAACTTCCATTAAAGTAGGAAATATAGGATTTTCTAGAGGAACATGCGAACTTTTCCAAACAGAATGTACAGCGTACAATACTTTTACATATACATTTTCAAACAACACTTTACAGCTTACTCACATCACTAAAATCTTATGAACTCACCAGCTTAATTGCTGATCAACTCTTTCAAATAACTTGTATTCTCAGGAGACTATTAGACATGTGCTCGTGGTGGGGATTCAGAAGATGGAGCATTATAGCTTCAAGTCTTGTTTTGTTATTTGTGTATGAATTCTATGTTTTGTGAACACACATTATAAACACTTTCTTTCTAAATGAAATGGTTGTTTATTACTTGCTTACCATATACATATCTCGTGATACTTAACATGATGTCCTCCACCCCCGAACGTTTCTGTTGTTCCGGTTTTGGGGTGTGACAATAACACAAACAAAGAAAATATTTTCGAATTATTTTTTGCCACAACTACAAAGTAAGTTGAAGTTGATGAGCAAAACAATGAACATAATATGCACTTGCATTTTCATTCAAAATCAAAGTTTTAAGACCACCAAGTTCACCTTTCATATTACTAGCCCCATCATAACCTTGTCCGCGCAAATTGGAGATGCTCAATCCATGTCTTGAAAACAAATTATGAAGTGTTTCTTTAAGTGTAATGGTTGTAGTATTTGGGACATGCTCAATACCTAGAAAGCGTTCAATTACACGACCTTCCATATCTACATACCGCAGCACAACACTCATTTGCTCTTTAATCGAATTATCACGAGATTCATCGACAAGGAGAGAGAAAAAACTTCACCAATATCATTTATAATGATCTTCGGTTTTTCAATTGCAGCTGCATGAACAATGTCCTTTTGGATATCTGGTGAAGTCAACTTCAGATTCAAAGGAGCATTATTGAAAGTAACAGCTTCAATGCTTTGATTATGATCAGCTAGAAATTGCAACAACTCTATAAACACAATAACTAAACAAAGTGTAACATGCTATATAAAAAATACAGATTTGTACGGTTAAAGAGAATGAGAAGAAAGAAGAAAGATATAAGAAATATGAATATTCAAAAGGAAAAATGATTTGTCACTTTCTCCTTTCAATTACTGCAATAAAACAAAGGAAAAAAGGTGGGGCTACTATATCTTTCCCTACAAGTGGGTGGGATTTAATTTAATATTCAAAGGGAAAATGGCATGCAACATCAAAATAAACAAAAGGGTGAGATTAAATAATTTATATTTATAAGTGGTTCAACATTTGTGTCATTTGGGACGATGATAGTTACCAAAATTGTGTGTGTGTATATATATATATATATATATATATATATATATATATATATATATATATATATATATATGTATTTGTGCCTTGATTTTTGACATATCAATAAAAAGGATATATTGTCTTGTAATATAAAAGTCCACTTCCTTTCTTTCTTTATATAATTTGTATATTTTTACAGAGAAAGAGAAAACTTCCTGTAGAGAAAGAGAAAACTTCTTGTACTTCTTTAAGCTTTTGTTTGATTCCAACATGGCAACAGACAAACAAATTACACAATAATAGTAGGATTCTAAAACAAAAGACTTGGGGATGGGGGACATACCTTATCTACTCCCAATACAACCTAAATAAACACAATCAACATACATTGTTCCACATATAGCTTAGAATAAAACAAAAATCAACGTAAATTTGCTCATAATATAATTCATTAGCCTGTTTCTTGTATCATACAATAACTTGGTTCTTACTCAAATGCTCTGATCTCCAACTCCCATTGGCCACTAGCGATTTCGATTAAGGGGAATATTGATTTTGAAAACGACGATGGACAGTGACTCAAGTATGCACGCTTCTTCCGGAGCAAGAGAATTTTGGGATCCTACTGATTCAATCGATTTGGGCCTAGTTTAAAAAAAAAATTAAAATCCAGGGTAGGTCTGGGCTTACTCTGGCCCTCAAGTAGCTCCGTTAATGCAATTGGACACCACTGAAAACCATTGCCAATACAATCTAAAAGTATAATGTAGTAATAGCAAGAAACGGAAGTATGATGCAATAAGACAAAATAAATGAAACTGAAATAATAGAAGCGAATATTGTTGAGTGAAATAGTTAAATTTTCTTTCTTTTGGTTAAACTAAAAATACTTACTTCTACTTACATAATTATTAGAATAAAGATAAGAATGCAATATTTGGTTCTATTCTCATGACAAACGAACATAGGTCATGGATGTTTCTGTTTATGAGGATATTTGAGTAATGACCTAATTTTGTGTAATAAACTCAAGAAAAGAGCTTTAAGGTAGTTAGAAAATTTGAGTAATGACGTAATTCTGTGAGATATTGAGTTTGAGTCGAATCCCCTAATTTAGAAGACGAGGTAGCTCGAATAAATAAGGAATCCAAGTATGAGATAAGACATAACTCTAATTCTTCTTCAGGTCTTTCTGTTTGAAAAAACAGAGTAGCCCCAAATGTTAAGCACAATCGAGAAACAGAGCAACCCTAAGTGACAACAAAAATCCAAAATTGGAGCAGCACTAAAGGGTAATCAAATTTGAATCCTACCCCAATTATTCTACAGGTATATTGATGGTTTAGAAATGTGATTTTGGAGCCTGCTTCTTTTTAAAACGTTCTAAATATTTTTTAGAAACATATTTAGATAGACTATGACTTTATATCACTCATTTAATCTGGAGTTTTATGTATGAAAAAAGCTTCAGTCATAGCTTTCAATGATTTTCACTGATTTTATTATTAATTTATGTTTACAACTTCAACAAAAAGATGACAAAAACCTAGCAAATGTATGTGGTATCACTAACCTTCTTGTGTATGACAAATTCAAATACCATTGATTGGAGATTGAATATGATTCCTCATGTTATGTAATTGAAACCTAGCAAGTCATGGTATTCAATTTCCATTACATAAACTCCTATGCCTTAATTACATGAATGAGAAGGTTATGGTATTTTATAAGTTTTGACAACGTATCAATGGTCGGATAGTGCATGTATTCAAATTTCAACGATTTCCTAAATTGGTGTTATAATACTATGGGTGATGTGGCATGTGAGGTGGCACCAAAATGGTGTTATAACATGTTGCCCATAGCCAATACTCTAAGGGATTTGATCTGATTTTAATGATGGAATTTCTAGGTTTCATATATTTCTTTGTTGAAAAGAATATCCATATTGTTTATTTTCTCTTATCTTAATTCCTTGATTGTTACATTTATGCTTAATTTAAAATTAAAAATAAGAAATCTTTTAACACATCTTTCTATTGTTTGTCAACAGATACTTGATGGATCATGTAGAGGTCGCTTTCTTAGTGGCTGCATAAGCAAGAAACAAGCTTTTAGCGAAACAAAAGAAGCTTAAGGTAGCATTCTTCAAATTATCTATCGGGTTTTAGCGAAACAAAAGAAGTTTAAGTGCAAGAAAATTCATCCCAATACAAAACTTTAAGGCTATAACCCGGTAGATTATTTGAAGAATGGTTTCTTGATATGGAAAGAATTTCAAGTATGGTTCTATAATTGGGTTGCATTTCCAAAATACAAAAGTCCAAATAAGAATGAAAGTAAAATGTCATAATAGGAAGAAACGGAAGTTGGATGTTATAAACAGAAAAATAAAACTATATTGCTATTTCTTACATTTAGCCCAAATAAATATGCAATATTTTAATAGGCACACACTTTAATAAAAGTGTATGTTTTTAAGTGAAATACTCAAATTAAATTTCCTTTCTTCCCGTTAAACAACAACTATTTACTTCAACTTAAATGATTATTAGAACAACGATAACAATAATATTTGGCTGCTATTATACACATACTTGACCATTTAAAAGTTGCTATGGTTTCATTAACATATGTCATGGATGTTTCAGTTTTATGACATATTTAAGTAATGAACTAAGGGTATGATTTATCATTTATCGATATGTTTCTGAAACATATTGAGATTTGAATCGAAACCGTTAACTTAGTGGATAAGGTTGTCGGAATAAAAGGAGGAATTCAAGTATGAGATAAAGCGTAACTCCAATTTTCTTTAGGTCTTTCTCTTTGAAAAACAGAGTAGCCCCAAATGTTAAGCAAAAGTAAGAAACTGAGCAACCCCAAGTGACAAAAAAAATTGAAATTGGTGCAGCAACAAGGGGGTAATCAAATTTAAAGCGTACCCCAGTTAGTCTACACGTGTTTTGATTGTTTAGAGATGATATTTTGGAGTTCACTTTCTCTTAAAACTTTCTAAATAGATTTCAGAAATATATTTAGAAAGAATGTTCTTAATTAAACAAGTGAACGCTTGATTGCAGGTTTTGGTAGATGGTAATTTTCTGAAATGGAGCAACGGTTAAGCTGTAAATAATCGTTTTTGTGGGTAGCAAATTGGAAATTTGTTAAGAAAAATCCATTAGATTTGTAAAATGATAATTTGAGCTAGAATAAAGAACTCCACGTATGGCCATTTGTATATTATTTATGTTGATTTTTGTGTTGGCCTAATCATTTTCTTGCATAAAAAACTGAGGTCGCTCTCTTTTCAATCAGTGAATGTGTACTTTCACCTTTTGCCTAGCATGTACTTAATGAAATGCTTATTCCTCTTTGATTTTATTTAGTTAAGTTTATATCCACATACAACACAATCATATGACTTTCTACCACAATTTATTTTTAGTGTTGGCAACTACTTCTTACCACACATGGAACCTGTACATAGAGAAATATTTTTGGGACTTATTTATGGATCCAAAATTCGACAGCTGGTGGTAGAGTTGATGCGTGCTTAATTTCATATTCTACTTACTAGGTGCTTGATATAATGCCTGTGGCTTATTGTTCTTTCTTTTTCTTCAGTCAGTCAGGTGCATGTATCCAATTAGAATACAAGAATGTAATGGATCTAACTGAAAAAGTTATTACACATAGTGAATCCAGATCAGATCTACTATTGCAAATTGTTATGTGATTTGATGGTTCTTTAAGATACACTTGGAGAAGGTGTATACAATTTTGAAAATATGTGTAAGTTTGCTATGAGCACTAAGTTGTTGAATATAAGACAATAAGAAGAGAAAACCAACATATATATTCATAATTTATTGAAACAATGACATATATGGCCCTTTCTTAGTTCCTAATCATATGACATGATTAAGGATCCATTTCCTTATTATAATCACATTCAAAGCATATATTGAAACTACAGACTCTACTCTGACATTCTAGGATCAAACAACCATTAATATCTTGATTACAATTACAACACACATACTTGGGCGTTTTCTTTCTTCGGACATATGTTAATGGATGTTTATGATAGGGAACATTGAAGGTGCCTTCGTGGAAAACGTTTGCAAAACACTTAAATCGATTAATGCAATAAAGGTGAAAAGAATTTTTGCATTTTCCACAATAATAGAGGGGTAACTTGGGGTGCATTTCTTCCTCACAAATATCACAATAGAAATCTTCAGGATGATCCATGACTGGGGGATATGTCAATGGAATTTCATGTCCTTTGCAATACCTATGACCAAGGGAATCTGGTGATCTCATTACACAATACATGTCCAATATGAAGTTGCAAGGCTTACAAGCATAGCTTATATGATCATACCACATGTTGCAAGCATTACAAAGAGGGTCAGGATCCATAACTTGGATAAGAGGATGCTTGTGGGATTTGTGTTTGATGGTTCTAGGTAGAAAGGCACAATTGACATCGAGGTTGAACTTGCAAGTTTCACATCTGTATAAAAACGTGTTGCCAAAGCTACCACAGCTATTGCATCTACAGTAAATTTGTTGTCCCCATGTGTTTATCAAGTCAAGCGAATGATCCTGGTGAAGTGGATGTTGTAATTTGAGTGGTAACTCAACGCAATATTTGTGGAGAGTGAATGAACATCCATCTTTGCAACTATAGTATGGAAAGGAGAGGGGTCGTACACACCCATGACATACCTCTATCGGATCACTACAGTTGATATCAGACATGTTAGGGTAAGGTTCAACATTAAGGATTAAAGGATGACCATGACTCCAATGGTTAATATTAGTTTCTCCATCATCATCTTGACTTGTCTTTTCAAAATGTAGTAATTTCAGTGGATCCGTAAAAACTTGTGACATGGGAAAATGCAACGAATCATTTATGTCTTCCTCCGTGGTAGATGTACTTGGATTATCTCTATAACCACATATTTTTATTTAAAACAACATTCACAAACACAAAAAGAAAAAAAAAGTAAAAGTTTTACCTTGAAGTTGAAAGTTGCTTTGTGTCTAAGGCACACTTGATATGCACAAAATATCTACAGTTTGCACAATGGTACAACCACTCATTCCATCGGATATATATGTTGCAACTTTCACAATAATATGAGAAATTAAAGAACTTTTCTGGAAGAGAATAGACAAGAGTGAGTGGGTGATCAAGGTGGTTGGGGAAATGGATGGTAGGGGCTAAGGAAGCACACGTCTTGTGGATCCAAAAGTCACAACTATCACACTGATAGAATAATCCTTCATTCTTAGCATTGCAAGCATCACAACGGAATGCACCAGGTCTTAACTGGAGGGTCAAAGTGTGTTGTGGGTGTCCTTCATGTTCAATCTTGATCCTTGCCTCCTCCTTGATAGCATCGATTTCTGCCTTATGAACAAGCTCAACAACACAACAATCAATGCAAGCTGTAAACGAATAAATGTTGTCATGTTTCATAAAGGAATAGAAAAGCCCTAAAACTTTGTTTTGACGACACACGTCACAATGCCAAGTTCTGAAATGCATGGCTTTACAATCGACTAGTGTAAGAGGTTGCTTATATAAGGAATGGTGGTCAATAGTAGGCGGAAGTTGTGCACATGCTTTATGCATAAAGTAACGACATTGGGTGCAACCGTAGACAAAACCACTTGATATGTGTTTTTGACATGCATAGCAACTTATGGCTTCTGGTTTCTCATCACCATTTTCGAAACTAGCACCAACAATCGTCTCAATGTTGACAACCATTAATGGATGGTCTTTATGACTAAAATGGTTAATGTCTTCCATATCCTCTCTCTCTCTCTCATGAAAAATGACATATATTAAACCCTAAAATTTATAGAAAACGAGATAGATGCAAAATACCATTTCCACAACTAGAGAAATGAACTTAAGTTTTTTAGATCGCTTTGATTCCAAGTATAGTTTTTAAAATGATATTTACAACATCCTTTTCTTACATATCAAGTTAAAATTACCAAACATCTCTTTTTCCAATAAGAATTTTCTTTCTATATAACACGAAAAGTATTGGACTTCTTCATTTTATCTTAATACATTGATTACTTTTTGATCTTAATTGAAAAGTAACAACAAATATTTCGTTTAACATGTCTTGCCAATGCTTTTATTATTTGTACTTGAATTGATCTGTATAAAAAATTAAAAAGGAAAAAAAATCACCTAGATAATTTGATTTCAGTGATGTTTGTATTTCAAAAAGGGAATAGCTAAATAAACACCCCCATTTACTAGAAACACAACCTATACTAAAAAAACACCCTAATAAAAAAAAAGTCAACAATGTTTTTTTACATTGAAGTTTGTATACCCAACTTTTTGTTTTTCTTTAATTTCTTTACTTTTTATTTATTTTCTTTTTCATTGTATGCTTGAATATTAATATTTTTTTTGGAGTAATTAAAACATATATATATATATATATATATATATATATATGATTAATTATTTATTTTTAATTATAAATGATTAATTATTTATTTTTAATTAATATAGATTAATAACGTATATATGTTTGTATATTATTTAATAATTAAATATAAATGAATACATAAAAACAATAATATGATGCAAAAAACAATAGCATTAGCAATCCTTCATGAATACATAAATGCATAATTCGAGAGAAAATTAATACCCTCTAACAATCCTCTATAGTTATAAAAGGTGTTTCGGGATTGTAAGGTTTCAGTTGTCTATAAAGTTCTAGACGTGACATGAACATAGTTTCCCATCCAGCTGCACATGGGGCTCTATGGCGGATCCAAAAAGCTGAAATGGTAGGCAGCGGGCTATCTCGTTCTAATTGTACCATTACATAATGATTACCATATACAAGTGAAATCGTAATAACGCGATGGCATAAAAATTCTTCTGGGCCTTTCCAAAGAGGAAAGAAAGTGAGAGAGCCAAATCTGTTGGTTAAAAAAGTAAGGACTACACCAAATCTGTTGGCAATGAGGATACCTGTTTCAGGCATAAGTAACTAGTATCTTTTAGGTGCCGGCGATTGTAAGAAATTCAACGAAGTATATAGTTCACCGATTCCATCAGTGAAAACTCTAGCATATGCATCGTACGAAGTCAATAACTCGTCTAGTAGTTGATGTCGAACATAGAGCCAATCATTCTCGCCATACCCAAGACAAACAGATATTGCTCGAAATCTACAGTTTCCATCCCCCTCTACATCTTGTATACGTGTGATGTAAGGATGAAACATCACTTGAATTTCATCTATTAGTCGATGATTGTAGCATGATTCAGGCTCTTCCTTCAAGTCTGGAATTTCATTCAAGTCTGGCTCTTCTTTCAAGTCTGGAATTTCATTCAAGTCTGGAATTGTGGTTATGTATGAACTAAGTCTTGCTGGTTCCTTATTGTTCAACTCAACAAATTTTGGCATGGTTGAAAAGCTGCCTCTTCTAGGAGCTTGATTGATAGAATCAGTTTGTCTTTGTTTTTGTTTCTTCAAACTTGGTCGTCCACGCGTACTTTTTTGAATTGCGGGTTCTCTAATGTGTGTTTTGCTAGGCTGGAATATATCTAGTAGCTTTCTCATCATGCTTTTTTTCACAGCTTCCGGTTGTTTATTGTAGGTTTCTTTAAACACTTCAAATTTACCATCACCACATATATCCTCATTTTCCATAGGAATTGACGGTGAAATTTTAAGTTTTCTCCAGAATACATCTATTGATTCCAATGGAATACACTCACCTGGTTCGTTGTCCAAAGTTCAAATGTTGATCAATCCAAACAGAGACAAACATTTCCTTATACTTGTTTAACCAAACATCATCCAAATACTGTAAAACATCTGGAATCAAATAAATGTTATTTATGTATAAAAAACCTTCTAAATTTATAAACAAGTAGTTAAAAAATAAGTAGAATTGTACCTTCTAAATTTATAAACAAGTAATTAAAAAATAAGTAGAATTGTACCTTTTAAATTTATAAACAAGTAGTTAAAAAATAAGTAGAATTGTACCTTCATGTTCTCTTAACATTAACTGTAGTTTTCTGTAGTTTTCAGTGTACGATGTCCATGTTGGAGAGTCAACAAGTATACTCCATATAGCACGAAAGGATTTCCACACAGCTTTCGATGGGATTAGCGTCTTACAATGCTTTCTAATATTTTCGATAATGTGCCATCGACAAAGTAAGCGAGTTGCATAAGGAAAAACTTGTTTGCATGCATTCACCAATGCCAACTCTCTATCCGTCGCTATAACACGTGGTTGCATGCACTTTTCTAGTGTCAACCTTAGACACGTTAACACCCACTTATAACTTTCCTCATTTTCGTTAATGATAAAGGCAAAAGCAATGCTAAATGTCTTGTTGGTTGAAGTTACTCCAACAATCTCAACAAAAGGCATAGCATATTTGTTTGTTTTGTATGTTGCATCAATAATCAAAACGTGTGGAAATGCTTGCCATATATCTAACGACAGTGGATGAATGAAAAACAGGTTTTCCAATTCATTTGAAATATTATTTACGGAAAACTCGATAACAAATTTTTTATCATTCAAAATTCCCATAAGAACCTAGATTGAAATATTGTTAATTAATAAAAATTCAGTATATAAATTATATGTAAAATATACTTGTTGAAATATTATACATGCATCGGAGTTTTTCCATCATTTTGGGACGAGCGAAGCTTGTATTGTGCATTGTATATGGTTTTGAGTATAGAAACATTATTCTCATCATGCTCTTTTAGTATCGAGAGTATGTTGCGTGGTTCAACATTCTGACTTGTTAAGTCAGCCACCAACTTTTTTTCGTTTTCTTTCAACCGCCTAGCATAAGCTTGTCCTTCCATATGTTGTGCAGGTGGATGGTTATGTTGATCACATTTCACCCTTAATGTCCAACCATCAAATTGTTTTATATACGAACCAACCAATTTAAATGGACAATTGATTTTTTTGGTGCCAGAATTTTTACTTGTTGCTTTAATTTTGTATTCACCACCACGATCACAAATAAGTGTGATATAAGACACCACACCATTTTCATTTTTCTTTGATCTTCTTCTAACGATAACATAACCAAGAGACAATGCTTTGTTTTGTACCCATCCCATCAACTCATTTAGAGAATCGAACACCTAAAATTCAAATAATATATGTTAATAACTAGTGAACTTTACAATGATTTAAAAAATTAATATCATGATAAGTATTATACCCGTTCGGTAAAAAATGGTGATATCCCCATAAAGAACTCGTTGCCTTCATTTGAGTTTTCTGCGTAAAAATTCGTCATATTTTCAATAAAGCTATGAACATAATAAAAAAAATTGTTAAAAAACTAAAATAATATAAAATAACTAATTAAAAATAAACATATATGTCTTTTAAAAATCAAAATCAACGGCAATGTCTAATGTCTACTTGTCTAAATAGCTAATTTATTTTAAAAAAACAAAAAGCAACAATCCATTTAGTTTAAAAAACGGATATTTTTTTTTAAAAAAAGCTGATATTTAAAAAATAAAAAGAAAAAAAACTGATTTATTTTAAAAAATGATTTATCATATTTTAAGTGGTCAAACCACTTAAAGGTTAGCCCACTTAGAATGTTTTAGGCCAATTATCCGATGCTCAGCCCATTTAGCCCATTTTACAATTAAAATACAAAACCCTAAAACCACATATTTTAAGTGATGTGAAAGAGCAACAACGGTCCCCGCTGTCCTCTATCTGACGGAGCATAGCAGCCGCCGACGACTCGATGCCACCGGAGAATCGCCGACATCAGACTTCCGACGAAGAGTCCATGCAACCAGAGCATCGTCACCACCATGAACCTCTCCCTATCTGTTTCTCCATTGATCTGTCTCTTTCCACGTTTTCTCTTTTCCGACACCGGAGATCGAGACGATGCCTCCGGCGGCAGTGATGCTCGCCGTCGGTCATGATTACAATAACTCGTTCACGGCAGCGGTGTTGTTTCTCCATCGATCTGTCTCTGTTTCTCCATCTCTCTCTCTCTTTCGATGTTTTACATTTTTCCGGATGATGACGGTGGTTGGACTTTAACAACCAAAATAATATTTTAAATCCTGAAATAATAAAAAAAATTAAAAATTTTACCTAAATTGTATTAGATGGTTAGATTAATGTTAACCTATCTTTTTTATAATAAAACATAAGTTGTTATTAGGTAAATTGATATTAATGTAATCTCTTTATTATAAATACAATTTACAAGACGTAAATACAATTTACAAGACGCGAGACACAACTTTTTATGTTTGAGCTTTTTATGTATCAATATGGTGTTTTTTAAGAAAAAATAGTTTGACTTTCAAATAGGGTGTATATAGGTTGTTTATTTAGCAGCTAACTTCAAAAAATACTCTAGCTCCACAATATGTTCATATTCATTTACACGTACGTATTATGTCTCCTCGTTTAAAACTCCAAAGATGGTCATTAATCCCTAAAAACCCTAAGAAGAGATTTCTTGGTAGCCTTTTTGGAGCTAACTGAGCCCTTCTAGCAAAATGGCGATGGAGTGTCCTCTATCATCAAAATTTCAAATTGATCGAGGTCATCAAAACAATCAATGGTCCAGATGGGGGTTTTATCGGCTCTAATCCTTCTAGATTCTTCACAATGGAAAGTGGGTAATGCTTGAATACATTTTTTTGGGTAGGAAATCAAGCTGATAGGTAGTCTTGCTTACTGGATTTTGCTTTGGATGAGTTCAGTGTTAGATCGTTTATAAAGTTAATTACAAATTTTTCATTAAATTTGAACATTTTGGAAGTCAATACATATCGATTAATCCTATCTCCAATCCTTTAGCTCGATAATTACCCTCTGGAATTCTCTTTCCCCTATTAAAATATATGTCTTCATTTGGAGATTATCACTCTGAGATGGAATTTGGACATCTATTCCAAGATTCCTATCTCTCCCAACAGTTTTGGAATAGAGTGGGTCTTTTGTGGTCGGATGCTGTTTGTTGGGCATTTGGATGTTTAGGAACAATTTGACCTTCTCTTTCAAAATATGTAATTAATGCCTTGTTTGCTTCTCTATATTCTTCCTAGAGCTGTTGTAAATGAATGTTTCGTTGCTGCTGTAAAAGAAAAATCTATACTATAATAATATTCTTTAAATAGATTAAACTGGTTGTCAAATACATAAGATTATTTTTTTGAAGAATTTAATTATATTACTTATTTATCATACGTTAAGTCTAATAAAGTAACAATTTATGACAGTGTAATGTCCAAATATATTACCATCTTATACCATTTCGATTGTTATAAACCTCAACCCTTTTACAAACAGCGTTGGACATGACCATGGTAAAAATGTGAGATGATTTTATCATACCTTAAAAAAAGGCGTCTGGTAGCTAGCCTTTCAAACAACTAACAAATGATATATTTCAGAGTTTATATGCTTTTTATAATTTTATGTCAAATTATATTTCACAACTTTGGTTTTAATGATTTAAATAAGCAAGTGAGAGATCACATTATTAGAAATAATTGAAGTTTAAATAGCACAAAAGCATGAGAGTAATTTCAGGTAATTTCAAGTCCAGATTATGTGTTTTCATGAACTGTAATTTAAGTTCAAGATTTATACAGACGCTCAATCTTCCCCAAATCTGAATTTAATTCCCATCAGGAAACGATGGCAGAGAAGCAGCTTGTTAGTGATATTTATTTCACAGTTATTTCATAAATCATAGGAGTTAAATTTGTCCTGTTAAGAGAAATCCATGACAAGTTAACTTGACAATCCCAAGTTCTTTATGTTTTTATGTGTTAGCCTTATTATTTTCTTGCTTACAAACATAGCTAATACCATAAGTGCAGTCATTGCATATTTCCAACAGTTTTCCCCCTGAACTCCTTGGCTATATGATGTCAAAGAGGACTAACAAGTTATAGAAGATACAAAAGTGATAGCCCTTTTGTATATGCAAACAAATAGGTACTAAGGTCCTGTTTGATAGTTTCTGTCTGGGAAAGTGCTGTCTGGGAAAGTTTTCTGACTGAGAAAGAAACCATGTTGTTTGATTGTACATCTGATTGACTGTGCTGAATGATGAAAAAAATTAATAATTCAATAAAAAATAAATTTAAAAAAAGTTATTTAAAAAAATTAATAATCCAATAAAGAAAGAAAGAGGCGGGGTTTGGTGTATAATTGTCTTTCCAGCCCATTCAGTCAGAAAGATATGATTTTGGGGCTTTCTGGGAAAGACATATCTTACCGGGAAAGACCCCTTCTTTAGTGCAAATCAAACAGCCTTTCCGATCCATTCAACCAGAAAGATCTGTTTGGACCTTGAAAGATACGTATCAAAACGGGGCGTAAGATTGGTGGTGTTTGAGTTCTGAAGTCAAGATTTTTTTGCTTTCAAGTAGTGTTTTTAAAAATGCTTTTTCTAAGATTCTTTTATTATATTCAATGTTAACATGATGCATCCTATGTATGCATCTCTTTCTCTAAATGGAAACTTTTTTCTATATCACACGACAGTGGCGGAGCCAGGATCAAAGTATAGGGACATCTTAATTTTTTTAGGGTAACCCAAATTTTATCCCAAGGTACTTGGGTTTCCCCGGTTCGGTTTCAGTTTTAAACCTAAATCTTAATTGAATCATTAGCTAACCTCACGTCTTGTTATATAAACATGAAGTTGAAGTATATTTTGATACTTGAATCGATGTGGGACTCAAAGGAGATATCAAATAAAGCATGATGATAACAGGTTTATATAATAGAAAAAAATGGAGAGTTTACATGTGTTTAGCGATATGGGATAGAATAGCTGGGAAAATAAAACAAAAGTAAACAAACAATATGTAAGAAGCGAGTATTGATCTTGAGACCTTTGCTTCAATAAGCCAAAGCCTTAACCAACATACCACTGTTTGTTTTTGTTTATAAGTGGAGGGATGCATATATATACACTATACCGAATTTTTTTTAAGGGATACGTAAACAAAAATTACACTACCGAAAAAAAATTTGAGGGGTATCCCGGGCTACCTCGAGATCCCCTTGGATCCGCCCCTGTCACACGAAAAGAATTGAGTTTCTTTCTTCCATTTTCATTCATTGAAATATTCTTATGTGTAATCGAATCGTAAAATATAATAAATCCTTTAAATCGTCTAACCAATGTCTAACTATCACCTAGTGGCTTGGTTAGGGTAGTGACTCCCCCATACCAAATGGTGAACCTTCTTCCAGGGAGCCCGTAAAAAACTAGAATAGCCTTTCAAACAATTATCATATGATATGTGTTGACATAAATATGGTATCTGGATTTTTATAAGAAATTATATGTGATAACTTTAGCTTTAGTTATTGATAAATTGAACTTGCTGACATAAGTTAGCTAAGCTTACATGTCAAGGAGAATAGACATTCGCATCATCATCGCCAAAAAAACTAAGTTACTATTCCACATCAATTCATTCGCATCATCATCGCCAAAAAAACTAAGTTACTATTCCACATCAATTCATTCGCATCATCATCGCCAAAAAAACTAAGTTACTATTCCACATCAATTTATTACTTCAAGTGAATACGACTTCCAAGATATTTAATTGAGCAAGTTAAGAATATATACTTTATTAGATAAAACTCGAAATTTAATCACAAATGGAACATCTCATCTCAAATTTCAACACAAAACAAATATATTTGATTTTATTTGACTTCAATAATGGATTTTTTTTGAAGTTCTATTTGTTTCTTTATGGAGAAAAACTTAATAGATAAATTAATGAAAAATGTTATATAAAAACACATTGTTTTTTGGGCAAACTGCATAAAAAACATTGTGTTTTCATTTTTTTTTATTTTGAAAATATATCTTTTCTAATTTATTTTAATGTTGACAACTTAACGTGTCTTCTTAACTTTACCTAGTTTCCAATTAAAATGACATGCTCAAGTTGTATTTTTTAATGACATGACATGATGACGCGTCACTAATTAGTGACATTACATTCATACCGTCAAAATTAAAACAATAACTAAAACATAGTGACTTTTGCGCTATAAAATATTAAATCATATATGCTATTTATTACAATATTGATGAATAAAACTTTGTGCACTCAACTAAACAAACATACCAAATTTACGGAGAAATTAACATTGGTAATTCTCACTTGTTTAACTTCTTTTTATCTTGGACAAAAACAATATCTATCTTTGCATGCTCCAAAATGAAGTTTAATATTCGTGCCCCACTTGGTAGTTCTCAACTCATGCGGGTCATAAACCCCAAGCCACCCTGATAAACTCAAACAATAGAACACCCCATGATTGTGTGTGTGAATGTTGTCTTTTAAAATTCATTGTGATATTATGAATTCAAGGGTTTCAACTGGAACGAAAGACCATACTTCTTGTTCTTGTTCAATATCTCCCTTTGTTGACACTTCTGTATCATTGTTAAAGGTTACTGATAATCTATCAATAGAACAAAGTTTCATCACATTTACTTGTTGTGTAGCTTACAAAGACAAGATTGGAAGCGAAAGTGACACTCATTTGGTGTGATGTTTTTTTTTTTTTTTTTGCGCAAGGGTGAAAAGGTCAAGATACTATGACATAACAATTTATGTCTAGTCCTCCAATGGTACAATTCCACGTGCACAAATTCTTCTAATTCATCCCCCCAAGAACTTGCATTTCCGTGTTAATGTCCCCACACTTTGTGTACATATATACTAGTGCACTACCAAGAGTTGTGTTGATTTGTACTTTCTAATCTAATCCTCTATGGTTAATATATATGGGGCTTCCTTTAACTTTCAAACCGTTCATTTCAATCATATAGAACTCTAAGTGGTCAGCCCAAGAAGTTAGCTTGAGTTGACTTGGGTCAGCCCAACTGTTTTGGGTTAAATGACCCAGTTAATAGCCCAATGTTTGTAGGCCCATGTATGTTTGCTTATATGCTGATTTCAGCTGTAAAGAGAGATGTACGTAAAAGTTTTGTAACAGGGAACAAAGTGAGGTAAATTGCTTCTTAACTTAATACAAAAGTTTTCTCTCTTCTTGTGGATGTAAGCAAGTTATTGCTGAACCACGTTAATTCTATTGTTCTTCATTCTCTATTTTTACTTTCTTTTATCTTGTTATTGTCATTGCTTGTTCTTGGGTCTAAGGGCAAAACGGGAATACAAACAGAAAAATTAATTGTTGTCAAGGTTTTATTATTTTTCTGCATTGTATTGCTAGAGTAACAAGAACAATTCTAGCCCTTTTTAAAGCTCCCCGAATAAAAAATGACATACCCTGCTATCATCCTGTTTCATCTCAGTTGGGAATTTTATCAAACAGTTAGCGTACGAATTTGATATTTCCTAATCTTACACAAGCAATAACCATTATTGTATGGGCTTCCAAATCTGGGTCGTGGATGTCAAAAAAAACAAGTCTTTAACTCCCCAAGAAAACCCATTTCAGCGTACAAATTAATTAACTCGCTTTTAACATGTGTGTTTCCATTAACACCTATTATTTGATGTGACGATTCTTTTGTAGAAATCGAAGCAGTTTCATGAGTCGAGCTCTTCGAGTAAACTTTGACGAGAGGGTTTAAAGCAAGCATGGGGGCATTTTCGCATTGGTCTAATAGTAGAATAGGATAATCAGTATCTTATGGGTGTTTGTGGTCTAACTGATGCAGAAAATTTAGATACAAGTTGTAGGTCGGTGATGAAACCATTAAGTAGCAATTACGAGTGAATTTTGTTGATCTTTCCATTGGTTTTGCATATTTCTACAATAGAAGTTGTTGGGATACTCAAGAAAATTTTCACTTGGTCATGGATTCCGATTAACCAAGTGAGAAGTGTCTGAAGATAGAGGGACAGAAGAGAACGTGGTCATGCATTCCGATTCTTTATGTAAATTTTTTCTTTGGCGCCATTATTTTCTTGCGTAAAAAACAGATGTCGCTTTTTCTTTTCAATCAGTGGATATGTACTTTCACCTTTTGCTTACCCAGTGCTTGATCGAATGCTTGCGTCTTATTGATCTTTGGTTTTCTTTAGTTAAGTTAATATCAACATAGAACACAAGCATGTGAATTTATACCACTCATTTAATCCATTTATGGGGGTTTTATTTACGAAAACAAAAGCTTCGATCATGGATTTCAAAGGTTCACTGTTTTTTGTTAATAATTTATGTTCACAACTTCAAAAAATGATCACAGAGACCTAGTAAACCTGCGTTGTATCAATAACCTTCTTGTGTATAACTAATTCAAATATCATTAACTGATATTTGAATGTGATTACTCGTGTTAATGAAACCTAGTAAGTCATGGTATTCAATTTCCATTAGAAACTCCCAAGCCTTAGTTACGTCTTGTGTATAACTAGTTCAAATATCATTGACTGATTTTTGAATGTGACAATATTGTATGATTAACAGGGCATTAACTAGGTATATTACATAATTCAAATAAGAATTTTTCAGTTATTTGAATACTAGGTGTGAGCCCCATGTATTACACGGGTTGATTTAAAAAAATATTAAATATTAAAGTGTAAACAAAAAATATTTTTTTAATATGTTTTAATGTAAAACTTTGAAATAAGAAAGAAAGAAACGTACTTATTGCAATTTAATATCATATATATGATATTTAATACTTTACATATATAAGTATATGATTTTAATTTTAAAAATTGAAACAAACCAAAAATTGACAAGTGGATAATATTTATTTCAAAAATACCACAAAATGACAAATGTCAAAACTCATGAGAGATTGACATGTGGCAAAAAAAAACCTTCATTTATTAAGGAGGATCTTATCAAGTTGTTAACTCTTGTACCTATTACAAACTCATTAATTTTGGAGCATCAGGTCAGGATAACAATTTATCTACATATGGGACATGTGTTTTCTTCATTCAAATAAGAATTAAGCCAAGATTATTTAAAGTCACACCAAAGAAGTCATACAAATAGAAAATGTAATTGCTATGAGAAAAAACTGTTTGAATTTAAAACACAGAAGAAGAGAAAGTGAACATATAGAAGTAATTTATGGAAACAATGAAATCCCCTTCCTTAGGTCCTAATCATATTACATGATTGATGATTCATTGCTTACAATGAAATCATTAACAAAATTACAACTCTAGCCCGACTTTCGAGGATCAAAAAAACATTAATATCTTGATTACAAATAAAACACACGTACTTGGTCGTTTTCTTTCTCCGAGCATATGTTAACGGATGTTTGTGATATGAAACATTCAAGGAGCCCTTGTGCAAAAATGTTTGCATAATAATCGTCTCCATTAATGCAATCAAGGTGAAAAGAATATTTGCACACGCGGCAATGATACATGGGAAACTTGGGGTGCATTTCCATCTCACAAATATCTCAATAGAAACCATCGTGATGATCAATGACTGGGGGATATGTCAATGGGATTTCATGTCTTTTGCAATACCTATGACTAAGGAATTTGGCGATCTCATTGCATAATACATATCTAATATAAAGTTACAAGCATTACAAGCATATCTTAAACCATCAAACCACATGTTGCAAGAGTTACAAAGAGGATCCGGATCGATAACTTGTTTAAGAGGATGTTTGTGGGATTTATGTTTGATGGTTTTGGGTGGAAATGCACAGTTGACATCGAGGTTGAACTCAGAAGTTTCACATCTATATAAAAACATGTTGTCATAGCTACAACAACCTTTTCATGTATAGTAGTTGTCCTCATGTGTTTATCAAGTCAAGCGAATGAGCTTAGTATCGAGGGGTAGCTAATGTAGTTGCCGAAACTGCTTAGCTTCGAAATCTCTTCTTGAACTTTTGTGCCCTCTAACTCAATCTACAGCTGTGTTTTTGTGATAATTTGAGTGTCGTGTACTTAGCTTCTAACCCAATTCAACACCAAAGAACCAAACATGTTGAAATAGACTTACATTTTGTTAGGGAACGCATTGCCATAGGTCAGGTTCGTGTGTTGCATCTTCTGTCGGCTCATCAGTTTGCAAATATCTTCACCAAACGACTACCTACACCACTATTTTTGGATTTCCGTGACAGTTTAAACATTCGGGAACCGTGAAGTGAGGGGGAGTGTTAATGTATTTATTTATATATTGTATTTTGTATATATACCGATGAGAATACAATGCAACCCTAAGGGGGATTATTTTTACAAACATGAAGTTCGTTGCTATTTAGGAGGTCTTGTAGAAGTCAATTTGAACATGTTATACCGGTGCTTCTTGACCAACTGTAGAGTTTGTAGCGGTTTTTGGTTGTTTTGAAGAATCTCTATGCTATCTCTCAAGTTTAGGAAGTTGCTTTGATGATGTTAGTTGGTAGTTCCTCTGGTTATGGACTGAAGGTGCTCCTGATTTGTTTGCCTTTTACAAAGCCATTCTATTTTTTTTGGTGGCCTTTTATATAAGATCGTTGCTATATCTCATGCATGCTGATATAGATTTTAGGGTTTATATATTACATTCAGTTCGGTGTTCTCTTTGCTCTCGTTGGCCTCTTTTTCTTAACATATTGCTTGCCATTTTAGAAAAAAAAAATAAAGATAAATATAATGTTGCTTCAGCACAAAACAAAAAATTGACAACAACTAACCTTGTTTAGTAAGATTCTCGTTTTTGCCCTTTGACCCAAAAACAAACAATGACAATAACCAAGAAAGATGGAAGTAAATAGAGAACAACAGATTTACATGGTTCAGCAAGCTTGCCTACATCCACACCAGAAGAAATAAAACCTTTTGTATTAGGTTAAACAATTGACCTCACTTTTTCCTTTACAATACCTGATGTTCTCTAAACCCCTACCTCTCTTTACTAAATATTACATAATAAAAGATACATGGGCCTTTTAACTTGGGCTAAAACAGTTGGGTTAATTAACTTAAGTTGCTCGGCTGACTCAAGCAAGTTAAGTTGTTGGGCTGACAGCTTACTGGGCTGACTACTTAGACTTGAGCGGACTACTTACATTACTTACATGTAACACATTGAATTTCAACAAAAGACATATATAATGGATTTGATAATGGGTTTTGTCATAAGTTTTATTTGTTTATTCTTTTGGAGAAAAGCTTTACAGATAGATTAATTTAAAAAAATGTTGGACAAAAATTTAATTGTAATTTTTTAAGGGGAAACGGAAATTATTAAACCTGACAGATGGATTATTTTCTTTATTTCTCCTTGGCGGTATCCATATGACGAACACACACACACTATAGCTTATGCACATTTGGAGGGACTGTCTCTGATTTGCATTCGATCTATGACATGACAGAAAGTAAAGTATTGAAGAAACAACGACAACAGAGCATGGTTTAGTTGATTGAGATCCAAGAGAGTAATATAATTTCAAACTATCAAACCTAAGTGAATTTTGTTAAATCGTCATTTTCGATTCGAGATATATTTGCATTTGATTAGAAGAAGCTTATCTGTTTATTGTTATTATGTGGTTGCGGGATTCATGAATCTGTAATTGGAGTTCTTGACCCGTTTGTCCCCTGGAGGCATCAGCTATAGGATCGTAAAGTCAGGGTTTAACACAGAGTTAGGGGAGCTGCTCGAGTAAACTTTTATGTTCTTTAATGGCGGTTGGTACTTGTTTGTTGAGTAAACAAATAATTCGAATTAAACTTTTTCAGGCAACTGAGGATTAAATATGCATCTATTCTCTCTCTATATAAGAAATTATGGTTGTTATTGCTTACAAAGACAGAAGTGGTTTTCTTCTCTATTTATGGATGTGTGATTTCGTCTTCTCTTCTGCCTGCCAGGTGTTCGATGTAATGCCTGTGGCTTATTGTTCTTTGTTTTTCCTCAGTCAGGTTGCATGTTTCCAATTACATTACAAGAATGTAATGGATCTATTTGAAAAACCTGTTATATATACTGAATCCAGATTGGATGTACTATTGCAAATTGTTATGTGATTTGCAGTGGTTCTTTAAGCCACACTTGGAGAAGGTATACATGTTGAAAATATGTACAAATTTGCTATGATGAGCAAGGAGTTCTTGAATATAGGACAAGAAGAAGAGAATGCCAACATATATATATATATATATATATATATATATATATATATATATATATATATATATATATATATATATAATTTTATTATTTATGGAAACAATGACATGCCCTTCCTTAGTTCCTAATCATATTACATGAATGAGGATTCATTACTTCCTACGTGACACCGATAACAAATATTGAAATTACAGACTCTTGCTCGACATTCGAGGATCAAATAACCATTAACATCTTGATTACAAACAGAACACACATACTTGGGTGTTTTCTTTCTCCGAACAAATGTTAATGGATGTTTGTGATAGGAAACATTCAAGGTGCCTTCTTTGAAAATGTTTGCATAAGCATCGATTTGACTAATGCATTGAAGGTGAAAAGAATTTTTGCAATTTCCACAATAATAGAGGGGTAACTTGGGGTGCATTTCATTCTCACAAATATCACAAAAGAAATCTTCAGGATGATCCATGACTGGGGGATACGTCAATGAAACTTCATGTCCTTTGCAATACCTATGACCAAGGGAATATGGTGACCTCATTGCACAATAAATGCCTAATATAAAGCTACAAGCCTTACAAGAATAGCTTGTACCATTAGACCATAGGTTGCATGCGTTACAAAGAGGTTGAGGATCGATAATTTGCATAAGAGGATGCTTGTGGGATTTATGTTTGATGGTGTTGGGTAGAAATGCACAGTTGACATCGAGATTGAACTCACAAGTTTCACATTTGTATAAAAACGTGTTTCCGTAACTAAAACAACCATTGCATTTATAGTAATTTCTTATGTCCCCATGTGTTTATCAAGGCAAGCGAGTGATCTGGGTGAAGTGGATGTTGTAATTTGAGGGGTAACTTGGCACAATATTTGTGGAGAGTGAATGAACATCCATCTTTGCAGCTATAGTACGGAAGGGAGAGGGGTCGTACACACCCGAAACACACCTCTATTGGATCACTGGAACAAGACATGTTGTTAGCTTGATGTTGAACATGAAGGATTAATGGATGTTCATGACTCCAATGCTGATGCTCAATCACTGTTTTTTCATCATCATCATCATCTTGAGTCATTTTTTCATAATGTTGTAGTTTCAATGGATCTGTAAATTCATCTGACATGGGAAAATGTAGCAAACCATTTTCATCCTCATCAACTGTAGAAGTACTCGGACCATCTCTGAAATCACATATTCTTTTTTAGAAAAATTAAGCATTCACAAACACAAAGAAAAAGAAAACAAGTTTTACCTTTGAATAGAAGGTTGTTCTGCAGTTAAGGCACACCTGATATGGGCAAAATATCTACAATTTGCACAATGATACAACCAGTCATTCCATCGGATGTATATGCTGCAAAACTCACAATAATATGCAAATTTAAAGAATTTTTCTGGAAGCGAATAGACCAGGGCAAGTGGGTGATTATGGTGATTGGGTAGATGGATGGTAGAGGATAAGGAAGCACAAGTCTTGTGGATCCAGAAATCACAACTATCACACTCATAGAATAAGCCTTCATCCTTAGCTTTGCATGCATTACACAACACCGCATTAGGTCTTAATTTGAGGCTTAAAGTATGTTGTGGATGGCCTTCATGTTCAATCTTGATCCTTCCCTCCTCCTTGATAGCATCAACTTCTGCCTTGCGAGCAATCTCAACAAGACAACAATCGATGCAAGCATTAAATCCAATGTTGTACTCAGGTTTGTTATAGAAATAACAAAACCCCCTTTTTCTTTTTTTGTTACGACAAAGATAACAACCCCAAGAGAGGTCTGGTTCAACTCCAAAATCGAATACCCTTAGAGGATGCTTATATAAGGAAGGCAGGTTGATAGCGGGCGCAACTTGTGAGCATTTTGTATGCATAAAATGACGACATTGGATGCAACCATATACAAAGCCACTTAATATAGGGTTTTGACATGCATAGCAACCAATTACACCTGGTTTCTCTTTCTCTTCACCACCACCACCACCATGGCTATCGAAATTAGCACCTAGAATCGTCTCCATGTTGACCAACTTTAATGGATGGCTATGACTAAAATGATTAATCTCTTCCATATCTTCTCTCTCTTTTGTGATATCCATATTCAATGGAAAATGGCAGGCATGTAAACCCTTCGCGTTAAAGAAAATATAAAATGAGGGCCGACGAGGCATTAACGTGTGCACGTGTCAAGAAATATTCAGCTTACCTTTTTTTTTTTTTTTTTTTTTTTTTTTTTTTTTTTTTTTAAGATTGCTTTGCTTTCAAGTAGTGTTTTCTTTTTTAAAAATGCTTTCCCTAATATTCTTTTCTCATATTCAAATTTAACATGATGCATCCTATACATGCATCTCTTTTTCCAAATCGAATGTTCTTTCTATATCACACGAAAAGAATTCAATTTCTTTCTTCCATTTTAAGTCATTGAAATATTCTTATGTTTAATCAAATAGTAAAATATAATATATCCTTTAAAACATCTTACCACTGTTTAATTATCATGTAGTGGCTTGGTTAGGGCAGTGGCTCCCTATACCAAACGGTGAACCGTCTTCGTGGGAGCTAGCCAGTAAAAAACTAGAATACCATTTCAAACAATTATAATATGATATGTGTTGGCATAAATATGGTATTAGGGTTTTTATAATAAATTATATTTGATGACTTTGGCTTTAATTATTGATGAATTTATCTTGTTGTATAAGGTAGCTAAGCTTACATGTTAAAGACGATATACAGTCACATCATATCCACAACGACTTAGTTACTATGCCACATCAATTTATTACCTCAAGTGAATATGACTTTCAAAATATATATTGAGCAAGTAGAAAATATATAGATAACACTCGAAATTTAATCACAAATGTAACATCTTATCTTGAATTTCAACACAAGAAAAATATATTTGATTTTATTTGACTTCAATAATGTACTTTCTGAAGTTTTATTTGTTTTTTCTATGGAAAAAAAAACATTGTTAGATAAATTAATGAAAAAATGTTATATAAAGACATTATGTTTTCATTTTTTTTTTGACAATATTTTTTTATGGCTAGTCCTCCAATGGTACCACTCCACGGGCACAAATTCTTATATTTCATACATATATACTAGTGCACTACCAAGAGTTGTGTTAAATTGTAGTCCTTTATGGTTAATATATATATTTGTGTGCGTGTTTTCCAGAGATGACACAGAATGACAGAAACTATTGTAGTTTCCTTAACTTTTAAATCGTTCATTTCCATCATATTGAACAATTCTAGCCTTTTTTAAGGCACCATGAATCACATACTCTGCTATCATCACGTTCTAGGCAATGACATCTCGGTCGGGAATTTTATCAAACATCTGGCATGCGAATTCCATACTTCCTAATCTTAAACCAGCAACCTCCATTGTTGTCTGAGCTACCAAACTGGGTCGTGGATGTCAAAAAAAACAAGTCTTTAAGTCCCCAAGAAAACCCATTTCAGCATAAAAATTTATTAACCCGCTTTGAACATGTGGGTTTTCATCCAACACGTATTTCATTGCAGTCCAATGTTCAGCCAAACCCAAGTCCTTATTCAATAACTGCACATGAGACTTGATCAAGAACGTAAAGGTGTAATTATATCAGGTTTATGAGATTTGATTTTACGATTCTTTTGTAGAAATCGAAGCTATTTTCAGGAGTTGAGCTCTTGAAGTAAACTTTGATTAGAGGGTTTAAATCAAACATGGAGGGATTTTTGCATTCGTCTAATAGTAAAAATAGAATAATCAATATCTTGTGGGTGTTAGCGGAGAATTGATGAAGAAAATTTAGATACAGGTTCTGGGTCGTTGATGAGACCATTAAGTAGCACTTACGAGTGAATTTGGTTGATTTCTCCATTGGTTTTGCATATTTCAACAACAGGAGTTGTTAGGTTTTTCAAGAGAATTTTCACTTGGTCATGGATTCAGATTTTACCAAGAGAGAAGTGTCCGAAGAGAGAGGGAGAGAGGAGAACGTGGTAAGGGCATCAGGTATACTTCCAGATAAGCAAGTGAAAACACCACGGAAGCTTTGGTGTACTACAAACACAGCCAAAGAGAATGGAAAGGAATGAGAAGCAAGAGAAAGAGTGAGTGTACACCGCTTGGCCTCATGTTGTGCAAACTACTACTAACAAAGGGCATGATGCCATGTAAGCATAACGCCACCCCCAACAAGCTGTGCACCATCATGGCATCCATGCCATCTGGCCATATAAAACATACAAAACAGTGTTAAAACCAAAAAAATAAAATAAAAAAATAGTGTCAAATTTAAAATTAGAGTGTTAAAATAAAACATCATGTCTTTAATTTACCTTTGCTTCACTAAAGGAAAACATAATAAGAAAAGTAGAAAGGGATGGCATAAAATTACTTTTATTTCAAGTATAGTTCTTCAAATGCTATTTATAACATTATTTTCTTATACATCTAGTTAAAATTATCAAACATATCTTTTTCGATTGGAAATTTCTTTCTATATCACACAAAGTGAATTGGATTTCTTCATTTTATCTTAATTCGTTAATAACTTTTGTGCTTAATTGAAAATTAAAAGCAAGAATTCGTTTAACATGTCTCACCAATGCTTTTATTATTTTTATTAATTATTAATAATGTTTTCATAAGGACTTGAATGTGTATACAAAATCATACAGAAAAAAGTCACCTAGATAATTTGATTTTAGTGATTTTATTTCAAAAATTACTTTTTCGAATATGACATATATATCTCATCCATAATATGTTGATTTGTGATAGCCTGTAACCAAATTATTGTGTATCACCTAGTAGAAACGAGAGAGATGATTGTAAAGAATCAGAGAGCAGTGTGTTTGATTTTGAATTCAATTGATTCATTGTGAATATCGTTACAAGCAATATATACCGAATGTACAACATGAAATCAGGAACTATAAATGGAAAATACATCTCTAAATATTAAGGAGAAGATTGTGATGCCCATTGATTTGTGACAGCCTGTAACCAAATTATTGTGATTGAAATAATTGGAGTTATTTCAATTTAGTCCCTGAATGGTTTTGATCGGTTGGGTTTTGGATGTGGTTCAAGGGTTGAGACTTAACATTCCCCCTGAGACCAATTTTGGATGAAAGTAGGTTGAAATGTGGTCGAAGCAGCGGTTTGGTGAGTAAGTCAGCGAGTTGATCCTCACCAGAGATGTGAGTAACTTGTAAGGTGTCGGATTGAACTTTTTCTCTCACAAAATGGAAATCTAAAGCTAAGTGTTTCATTCGAGAATTAAAAACAGGATTCGCCGAGTATGTTGTAGCACTTAGATTGTCATATTATATAGTTGGTGTAATGGATTGTGTATAGCCGAGTTCAAATAGTAGAGAGGAGAGCCATGGACCTCAGTTGTTGTGGAAGCAACGACCCTGAATTCTGCCTCAATAGTGCTACGTGAAAGGGTACTTTGTCTCTTTGAGCTCCATGATATAGGATTTGAACCGAGATAAATGATGTAACCAGTGGTACTACGGTAAACATCTTTGTCACCGGCCCAATCTGCATCTGTAAATGCATGTAAATGTAATGGAGAGTCATGTCGTAGGAGAAGGCTTCTATGTAAAGTTCCTTGTAAAAATCTAAGAAGCCTCTTTAAGGCAGTCCAATGTTGAAAACTAAGAGCATGCATAAATTGAGGCAATTTGTTGACAGTAAAAGCAATGTCTGGTCCAGGGCCGTTCCTAACATATTTTGGGCCTAGGGCAGGAGAAAAAAATAGGCCCTTAAAATACACAAATGTCATCAAGTTTTTTATAATAACTTAATAATTGAAAGAAAATTGCTTGTACTATCTTCTGAATATAACAATTTCCATAAAAAATTTGGGCCCCTTTAAAAGATGGGCCCTGGACGGTCGCCCCTATCGCCCACCCTCTGGGACGGGCCTCGTCTGGTCATGTGAGAGACAAGTATTGTAGAGCTCTCACAAGTGTGCGATACTCTGATGGAGAAGGATGTGGGTTACCGCCATGTAAAGTGAGCACATCGGAACAAGAAATTGGGGTGGAAACAGACTTGCAATCACTCATATTAGCTTTATGAAAGATGTCTATTATGTATTTCTTTTGAGAAAGAAAGAGACCATCGGAGTGGGGAAGGACTTCAACACTGAGAAAGAAGGAGAGAGGTCCGAGGTCCTTTAAAGAAAAATTGTGTGCGAGAAGATGAATGAAACGATCAATATGATTTATGAATGGATCGGTAACAATGATATCATCAACATAAACAAGGACATAAATGGGAGATGGGCGGGTGGTGAGAATGAATAAAGAGGGGTCAGGAATTGTAGATTTGAAACCAAGAGAAACGAGGTATGATTTTAACTCATCGTACCATGCACAAGATGCTTGACGAAGACCATTGTGACAACCCGAAATTTCCATTCTGAACAAACCATATCAAGCCAATAGAAGTTAGAGTAGTTACAGGGAAATTTCAGACTTTGGGTATAAGTTAAGTATTTCAGGCTTAACACTTAAGGAGATATCAGGAGAGTGGATGCACTAGGGTTTTGTGCAACACTGTTATTCTAATACTCTATTATATTAGAGTTCATTCCAAGAATAAAATATTTTATTGCCAAAAATCTCAGGACTATATATAGAAATTTGAACCAAATAACTCATTAGTTACATTTCCAATTAGAGAAAAGCCAAATTCTCTCTCACGGATCTTCGGGTTTTTATCCCAAATCGTGAGTACTTCAATCTAGTTGTATTATATAGCTTAGATTGTGCTTAATAACATCAAAATCACGACAGAACATCAAGATCTGTGAGTTTACTCCCCAAGAACATCTTGGAGAGTAAACTCCATTTCAAGAGCCAAATGGTGCCTAGTCCTTCCTTAAGCCATGAAACTAGTTTGGACTGGTACACAAATGAGTTTAGGAACAGAAAACAACCTCAAAACAACAAGATTTGAGAGTTTAACGCCCAAGAACATCTTGGGGAGTAAACTCCATTTTTAAGGGCCAAAAGTGTCCCAATGTCCCTCAAAGCCTTGGAACTCAAACTAGGGACTACCATTACATGTTTAGACATCCAAAACAAATAGAATCAAGGGTTGAAAGTGAGTCTGGGCCGTGAACTCCATATTTGGGTGCCAAAGTGCCCTAAATACCTTCATTAAGCCAAGAGACAAACATAACACTTTACCTTGATGTGTCTAGGACCCAAAGCAATGAAAATATCAATACCCATGTGTGTTTACGGCCGCAAACACATGACCAAATGGTCCATGGGCCGTAAACTCAAGTTAGGGGTGTTTTGATGCCACAAACACTTCCAAGGGCATAGGCATGAATTTAGAATGCTTCCTTATGACCTTTAGGACCCCCATAAGTATATTTGGCCATGAGTTTACGGTAGTAAACTCATTTGGGCCGTGAACACCTCAAAAACTCCAAAGAATGTGGTCTTTCTCATCCTATGCTAGAGCTAATGTCCCTAAATCATTCCCTAGCTTTCATACTTGCACAAACCCATGAGTGACCATGAGTTTACGGCCGTAAACTCCCTTAGGTCGTGAACTCATGGTAGTAAACTCATATGTGTGCCTTATACCTTCCTATGTTGAATCACATGTGATTCCAACACTTGGTCAATGTGTTTCCTAGTCCCGGAATGTGTTATCTTTCATATAGTTGTTTATAAACACTATATTCATGTCAGTATGTGTCCTTATATGTCACTTAGGACTTATTGTGTCTCGGGGCTTCATTCGTGGAACTTCTCATCCATACACGTGTACCCGCTAGAACAGGTGAGTTCATACCCCTTAATCAATGTTTTAAATGATTTTAAATGTTTTAATGGGGGGGGGGGAATACAAGTAGAAAACAATATGTTATTAAATCAATCTTATGTATTTTATAACTGTGTTTTCACTCAATAGATTTCACATACTTCAAAAGGTGATACATGAAATGGTTTTCTATTTTAAAATACCTTGATAACAAAAGTAGTAGTTTTGAAATGTTTATTAAAATGACATCAAGTCATCTTAGGTATTGTTCAAAACTCTTAGATATCTTACAAAACCATTACTTTTACCTTCTTGAACAAAACTATACTTATACACTTATGTTCATATATATATATATATATATATATATATATATATATATATATATATATATATATATATATATATGTTGTTTGAGATTATAGTTTTCACCCTTCATTTAGTTTCCAACACTCTTGGGTAGCAAGGGTGTATAAACCTACTTGAACAACCAATTACCTTTCAGTTAACTATCATAGGGATAGTTAGTAGATATCAAACATTATTCCTATTACAAGGAATCACACAAGAGTCAGTTCATTCATGAGTCTATACCAGTACCTTACATGATACATGAGTACACTTACTTAGGATTACATGATACATGAGTACTTTTACATAGATACATTATCCTGTATTCACTTACCTGGATGCTTGTACCTAGAGTTATGAGGAAGATTTATTAGTACCTTCTGTGTAAATTTTCCTGCCCATCCCAGTTGAAGGGGATGTCTAGACGGGACTAGCTATTCCGAATCCCAGCTGATTAGCACCAGTGGTTGATGAACATCTACGGATGTCTACGGTTAATACTTATACTAGGAGTACCTCTACGGGACTAACCATTCCTTGAGCCTACTGTTCGCTACAGAGGTTGATGACCATCTACGGATGTCTACGGTTATTACTTATACTAGGAGTACCTTTACGGGACTAACCCTTCCTCCGCCCTGCTGCTGCTACAGAGGACAATTGGACAATCTTCGGATGTTCATTAGGTTATACCTTTAGCTTCTGCGATGTCGTGTTAGTCCTGGTAACCCAGGGATAACACTTACATGATTATACTTTGTCTAGACGGGACTAACCATTCTGAATCCCAACTGATTAGCACCAGTGGTTGATGAACATCTACGGATGCCTACGGTTAATACTTATACTAGGAGTACCTCTACAGGACTAACCATTCCTCGAGCCTACTGTTCGCTACAGAGGTTGATGACCATCTACGGATGTCTACGGTTATTACTTATACTAGGAGTGCCTTTACGGGACTAACCCTTCCTCCGCCCTGCTGCTGCTACAGAGGACAATTGGACAATCTTTGGATGTTCATTAGGTTATACCTTTCGCTTCTGCGATGTCGTGTTAGTCCTGGTAACCCAGGGATAACACTTACATGATTATACTTTTTCCTGTTTACTTTATTTTGTGATACTTTCACATAAACGAGGAGTTAGACTAAGTACTTTAGTACTAGTCAATAGAAAGGAAAAACTATCATTTTACTTACAGAACATTCGGGTCTTGGTAGAAGACTACATTTCATACTTGTAGGAAATAAGGGATTTTCTAGGATTTTCAAACTTATATTAATTGTTACATTTGAAGATTTGCCAGACAATCATGAAAGTTTTCCAAACAAGACAATGACACTTAAATACTTATGAATTCACCAGCTTTAGGCTGATACTCGCTTTCAAAATAACTTGTATTCTCAGGTCACCAGTTAGACAGGTACGATGTCTAGGCCTTGAGAAGACGGAGCACAGTCAAGACTCGTCATACTTTGATTATTCATTTTTATTGTTGTACATTATGAAAGAACGCACATGTATTAAACTTTACTTTTAATGCAATGGATGATGTTGTTGCTTCTTTACTACTTTACACTGTTATGATACTTCACATGACGTCCTCCACCCCGGAACGTTTCTGCCGTTTCTTGGTTTTGGGGCGTGACAACCATAGATAGCTTTGTTTGGTTTACAAACATGATTTGAAAAGGATGGATCGACAAAACCTAGAAGTTGGGCTGGCCTCATCGTTTAACATGCCTTGGAGAAATGCATTGTTAATGTAAAGTTGGCGAAGGGACCAATGTTGAGAGGCGACTATAGAAAGAACAAGACGAAGGGTAGCCGGTTTAAGAACGGGGCTAAAGGTTTCATAGTAGTCAATACCTGGACGTTGGGTGAAACCTTTGGAAACTAAGAGAGCTTTGAGTCGATCAACCGAACTATCAGGTTTATATTTAGTTCGGAAGACCTATTTGGAGCCAACAAGGTTGGGAGCAAGATTAGAAGGAACTAGTGACCATGTTTGATTACGTGTTAATGCATCAAATTCCTATTGCATGGTATGACGCCATAATGGTTGTTTAAGTGCATGAGGAATGATAGGCGGGTCAGGTGGAACGGAAACGGTGCTGGTATATAAAATAAAATCTAAATTATGATAGCAGGTGTTTGGTTTTGGTTGAGCTATGGTGGTGGGTTTTAGTGGTGGGGGTGGAGGTGGAGGAGAGGGAGAAGTGGGTGGGGGTGACAGTGGGTTTGAAGGGTTCGAATAAGATGAGTTTTGAGAGTTGGGCGGTGACAACGTTTCTGTGGGCTCAGGTGGGGTGTTTTGAGAGAGTTGGGAGGTGGGTATATATGGTTGATGAATTCGAAATTTGGAGTGAAAGAAGTATGAGAGGATGCCATACAGAAGGTTAAGGTGGAGAATATGTGGAGTTAGTGAGTTTAGTGAAAGGAAACTCATGTTCTACAAAGGTTACGTGGCGTGAAGCATAGAGTTTAGAAGTAATGGGATCAAGAGCATGGTAAGCGCTTTGAGTGGAAGAGTATCCAAGAAAAATGTAAGGAATAGATTTTGGATCTAATTTGCTTGAAGAATAGGGTTGGAGCCATGGGTAGCATAAACACCCAAAGCTTCAAAGTTTTGAATAGTTTGGGTGACGTTGGAACAAACGAAAATAAGGAGTAGAATGATTTAAGGTGGGAGTAGGCATGCGGTTAATTAGATAAGCAGCGATGGTGAAGGCAATAGGCCAAAAGCTAGGTGACCGGTAGTTGTGCATGTCATAATAGGGCTAGACCGGTTTCTACAATATGACGATGACGACGTTCGGCATAACCGTTATGTTCCGGGGTGTGTGGCGGAGAGGTTAGGTGTGTAACGCCCGATTTTTAGGTATTGTTTAAATAAGGTTTTTGGGTTAAGCTCTACTCGATGAGTTGGTTGACCTACTCATCGAGTAGCAGCGGGGCAGGATCACGTGTTAAGTGACCTAGTCGACGAGTCCATATTGGGACTCGGCGAGTAGGAGCTGACAGATGAAACCCTAAATCCCAGGGTTTGCACCCCTATTTAAAGGAACCTTAGCCTCCTTTGGCCTATTTACAGTCTTTGAGAGCCCCTTAAAACCCTAATACATGTGTGTGTGCCCATTGTGTGATTGAAGCTTGAAAAGAGAATCTTTGGAGGGAGAAGGCTTAGAGGAGAAGGAGATTGGAGCAAGTAGAGTGTGGAAATCAACTCTTATCTCAGTTATCATCTTATGGAGGTAACCAAATCACCTTTTCCTTGTGAATCTCTTCTATTGGTTGAGTTTTAGGGTTTTTGGTGAGATATTAAGTTGGAAAGATGAGCTATGGGCTAGATCTGAGATTATGACTTCAGATCTGGACCCTCCTTGGATTCTATAAGCATAAAGTTACAGTCTTGGTCATGATTGAGGTCCCTTTTGAGCATAAAGTTCCATTAAGAACTTAAAGTAGGCATTTAGAGCCTTTATAGCCATGCATGCACGTAAAGTTTGCAACTTTACGTGATAAGCATGCCCTAGAAGCCTGGATCTGTGATTTGGAGCCGTTGCATGGCTCAAAACAAGTCTGTATGGAAAAGGTATTGAATGGACTCGGCGAGCCGCAAGGTTGACTCGGCGAGTCACATGAAGATGGCTGTGGACTCGACGAGTTGGATGAACAACTCGGCGAGTCCGATGAAGATTACCATAAGACTCGACGAGTTGAAGAACAACTCGGCGAGTCGGATGAGTTTCCCTAGGATACATATGCGTGTGTATCTGTCGAGTTGCAAGGAGGGAACTCGATGGGTGGCCTTAAATTTTGAACGAGAATCGAAGCAACTCGACGAGTCACCCCGATGACTCGGCGAGTTGGATTGTGCTTCAAGGAACTCGGCGAGTAGCCGAGGGTACTCGGCGAGTTGGGGTCAACATGGACTGTTGACCTTGACTGAGGACTTTGACTTTGACCAGGGGTTGACTGGTGGTTTATGGAGTACCTTATAGAGTTATGGACTTATGAGTATATTGTACCATGGTCATAGGTGGTGGAGCCTGTGTCAAGTGATCCTAGAGTTGGAGTTTACCTTTCGAGTCGACATCTACGAGGTGAGTTATCCTCACTATATCGATAGGGTCTATGGCACCAAGGCCGGACCTTTAGTTGTTATTGTTATGGTATGCTACATATGGATTTGATCTGCTAGATCGGAATCAGAGTAGACAGTATGTTACGATTTTATGATCTGTAAGGATTGGTATGTTAGTAACCTGCTAGGTCGGTACTCTCATTACGAGAGGATTCTATGATTGATGATCAGTGTGACAGATATGTTTGATGTTTGTATATGTCAGTATGTGATAGTTATGCGAACATGGTTATTTACTTGTTGGTTAAGTTGAGGCGGTCCTGGTTTGTGCTGAAGGCCAACATAACCTATGAGCGGTCCGGGGAGACTGCAGGCCCACGAGGCGGACCAGTCATACCGAAGGCTCAGGATGGATTCAGATAGACTGTAGGCCTAGTACGGCGGTCTAGTCAGGCCGATGGCCCAGTATGCATGTTGATTGATTGATTGACTGATTGTTGCTGACATGGTATTGTCAGTGTGGTATTGGTATTTTGGGGGTAGCTCACTAAGCCCTCGGGCTTATAGTTTTCAGTTTATTGTTTCAGGTACTTCAGGAGATCGTGGCAAGGCGAAGGCGTGACCGTACCGCTCCTCATCCTTTTGTTATGATCTATTTATGGGACACTCTGATGGATATTGATTTGAAAACATTTTTGTAAAGAATACTATTTGACTTTTATTTATGGTTGAAAAGTTTAAATTTGGCGTAAAATTTTTGGACGTTACAAGTTGGTATCAGAGCCTTGGTTTGAGTGAATCGGAGGAACACTCGTGTGAATCCAGTCTCAAATCAAGGGGATTTTTTGGAAGGAAAGTTTTAAAAATGGTTTTCAAAATAAAGGATGGAGGATGCAGAGGGTACGATCAGTCGGAACCTGAAGTAAACCCCAAAATACCATACAGTTATTTTATATTATGATATGTTAGAACAGCATGCTAGTGCTAGGTTAGGGATCTTCAGTCGCATGATAGAGTGGCCTGCTTATTTGATACCTATTAGCCTAGGGTTTCTTGCATATGGAATTGACATCATAACTGTAAATGTTTAGTATATGCATCACGGCTGTGTATAGTCAGGATCTTATAGCCTGAGAATGTCTGATTCGACCTTAGGGTAGGATGGGATATTCGAAAGTCTATCGGCTCCAGCGTTATGTGCGGCTAGCATACAGTAACGCTACAGGGGATGATGGAAGTTCCATGGAGGTGTGAGTTGTGCAGAGATGTGGGATCAGTTGTGAGATAGGCGGTGTCCCCTAGTATTGAGGGTGGAGAGCACATTATGTTGAGTATAGTATTAGGGCGTTGTGGTGATACTTGAGACAACTATGGGTAGGTGTGGAAGGTAGTATGGGCCCATACTACTGAAACCACAGGACCCATACGCGTAGCAAGGAAGTCACAACTCCTAGGATTTGTGGGTTTTGGTCTCCCGATATTATGTTGTTTATCTGATGTCTTGAATGTACCTTTCAGTATAGTGGTGACGAGACGTTTTGCTGCTGGGTCTGGATTGGGATCCGGATCAGGGTCAGGGTCGGGGGACGGAGGTCTAGAGGTGCCGGTAGCACCTAAGCCCGTGGTGCAGATGGGGATTGAGGAGCTGGATGCCAGGATCCGGTAGATTCTGCACGATGAGGTCGCTGCGGCTTTCCGAGCGCAGCTACCAGAGATGTTTGGGTCGATCAAGACCACAATGGTCGAATATTTTGATGAGCGATATGCAGCTCTGGCGGAGACAGCAGCCGCTGCAGCCACTTCGGCTGTAACTGCGGCAGGGGTTGGAGGAGGAGCCGGCAGGGCCTTCCAGTACCGGGACTTCGATAATACGAAGCCCCCTACATTTGATGGTACTTAGGATGCGATCAGAGCTATGCGGTGGTTGTCTGACGTGGAGGGATGTTTCTTTACGTGCTCATGTCCTGCTGACCAGAAGGTCAGATGTGCTCTAAACCTGCTTAGGCTCGGGGCAAACAACTGGTGGAGATTGACGACAGGTTCATATTCTGATGATCAACGGATTGCTGTTACTTGGGAGCAGTTCGGGGATATGTTTCGCACCCGCTACGTTCCGCACGTGGAACGGGAGCGGCTTGCTCAGGAGTTTTTGACATTGAGATAGGATGGGGAGTTTGTGATGGAGATTACCTGGATGTTCACTGAGAGGGCTATGTTTTCCCCGGAGTTTGCGTCGGAGCAGTCTCAGATGAATCATTATCTGAGTATGCTCAAGACGGATATACGACAGTTTGTGGCTACACAACGTTGTGAGACCCTCCTGGATCTACAGGAAGCCGCGAGGCGACGTGAGTTGGAGATAGAGCTGCAGCTGAAGGAGCAGCATCAGGTACCGACACAGTCTCAGTCAGCGCCTATGCTGTCTAAGACCGCTGATGCACGGTCTGAGGGTCAGCAGAGCCGCACTTGTGGAAAGTGTGGCCGGGTTCACTCGGGATTTTGTAGAGCAGGAGGTGGGTGCCACAAATGTGGCAAGGATGGGCACTATGCCAGGGACTGCCTTCAGTCCGCCCCTCCAGCAGATATGTGGATTTGTTACCATTTTCATCAGGTTGGTCATGTGAAGACCAACTGTCCACAGCTCACCGCTAAGTCGGCACAGGGTCCTGTGCCAGCCACTGTGAGGATTGGAGATGGGAGGCCAGTCAGATTAAAGCCTCCGAAGGCTCAGGGTCGCGCCTTCCAGCTCACGGCCGAGGAGGCCAAGGCAGCACTAGATGTGGTTGCTGGTACATTTCTATTCTCTGTCTCAGATATTGTATTGGTGTTATGCTTATTGATTGTACTTGTGGTTAGGTACGTTTTAGTGAATTCCTTTCCCACTTTGGTATTATTTGACTCGGGGGCGAGTCGGTCTTTTGTATCTCGGACCTTCTCTGGAAGGTTCAGTGTGCCGATAGATGATCTTGAGTGTCCGTTGCGAGTTTTAATTGCCAACGAGCACGGGGTTTCTGCTTCCTCGGTCTACTGGGGATGCGAGTTGGAGATTTTCGGGGTGTCCTTCCCGATAGAGTTGATTCCTATCCCCATGGGGGATGTATGTGTGATTGTAGGGATGGATTGGCTTAGCCGTTTCGGCGCTATGATCGACTGTGAGGGACAGCGGGTGGTGGTTCGAACCCCAAGTCGGGGAGAACTGGTAGTATATGGTGAGGGCACCAGGTTGGGATCAGGGTTTTGTTCGGCAGCCAGGGCTCGACAGTACATACAGCACGGGTGTGCCGGTTATTTAGGGTATGTGGTAGATACGTGGACTAGGGATCAACCCTCGGTTTCGGAGGTCCCAGTAGTTAGAGAGTTTTCTAACGTGTTTCCGGAGGAGTTGCCCGGAGTGCCTCCGGAGAGGCAGGTCGAGTTTAGGATTGATCTAGTGCCGGGTGCGGCCCCTATCGCTAAGGCGCCGTACCGACTGGCACCACCAGAGATGCAAGAGTTGTCATCTCAGTTGTAGGAGTTGCTGGGTAAGCAGTTTATTCGTCCGAGTAGTTCACCCTGGGGAGCACCGATCCTTTTCTTCAGGAAGAAGGACGGTTTGCATAGGATGTGCATTGACTATAGGGAGCTGAATAAGTTAACGGTGAAGAACCGTTATCCGCTTCCAAGGATAGATGATCTTTTCGATCAGCTGCAGGGTGCATCTTGGTTTTCCAAGATTGATTTGAGATCAAGATACCACCAGGTCAGGGTTGGGAGGAAGACGTGGAGAAGACCGCGTTTCGGACTCGTTATGGTCATTACGAGTTCGTGATGATGCCATTTGGGCTCACCAATTCGCCAACAGTGTTCATGGATCTGATGAACCGAGTCTGCAGACCGATGCTCAATCACTCGGTCATTGTGTTCATAGATGATATCTTGGTGTATTCCAAGACCCGAGAGCAGCACGAGGAGCACCTCAGGGAGCTGCTGGAGGTACTGCGACGAGAACGGCTGTATGCCAAGTTCTCGAAGTGCAAGTTTTGGTTGCGAGAAGTTCAGTTCCTCGGACATCTCGTTAACCGAGAGGGAATTTTAGTCGATTCGGCCAAGGTGGAGGCGGTTATACAGTGGAAGACTCCGAGATCTCCCTTATACATTAGGAGTTTCTTGGGTTTAGCAGGGTATTATCGGAGATTCATTCGTCATTTCTCCAAGATTACCGTACCCCTCACTCGTCTAACGAGGAAGGGGGGTGGATTCCGGTGGGGCCCGGAGCAGCAGAGGGCGTTTGAGACCCTCCGGCAGTGTTTATGCGAGGCGTCGGTGTTTACACTCCCCGAGGGAGTGGAGGATTTTGTGGTATTTTGTGATGCGTCCATCACAAGCTTAGGGGCAGTTCTCATGCAGAGGGGACGAGTGATAGCTTATGCATCGCGGCAGCTAAAGCCGCATGAGACGAGATACCCCACACACGATCTTGAGTTGGGAGCGGTGGTCTTCACTCTCAAGATTTGGAGGCACTATCTTTACGGGGTCCATTGTACCATATACACGAATCACAAGAGTTTGAGACACATTATGGATCAGCCAAACCTGAATATGAGGCAGCGCAGGTGGCTGGATGTAGTCAAGGACTATGATTGTGAGATCCTTTACCATCCTGGTAAAGAGAACGTGGTTGCGGATGCTCTGCACCGCAAGTTAGCTGGGTCCTCGACCCCAGCCAGGTGTATGAGGATAGCGGTGGATTCCCCGCTGGTGGGTTTGGTCAGGGATGCTCAGATTGAGGGTATGAGACCGGAAAACTGGAAGTTGGAGAAGATTAAGGGCGAAAGCGCCCGGTTTGTTCAGGATAGCTGTGGACTGTTGACCCCTTACGGTCGGGTTTGGGTTCCAATGTCTGGAGGGGTCTGGCAGACAGTGGTGGAAGAGGCTCATAAGTCTCATTTTTCTATTCACCCGGGAGCCACCAAGATGTACCGTGATTTGAGTTCGAGTTATTGGTGGCCTGACATGAAGCGAGACATCGTTTGGTTTGTTGAGAGGTGCTTGACCTGTAGGATGGTCAAGGCCGAGCACCAGAGGCTGCATGGCAAGCTGCAGCCTCTGGAGATTCCCATGTAGAAATGGGAACAAATCGCGATGGATTTCATCACGAAGTTGCCGAAGACGGCAATGGGGTTTGATGCAATATGGGTCATCGTGGTTCGATTGACCAGGAGTGCCCATTTCCTAGCCACACGGGAGAGTTCGTCGGCAGCGAAGTTGGCCGACTTGTACCTCTGGTTCCCATGTCCACTCGGATCCCCTATGATGTTCCCACTGTACCTTTACCAAAGGTACCTCCTTGTTTCGCAAAATTTTCATCTTTCTTTCCAAGATGGCCACAGGCCTTTCCACATAGTTCAGGCGCTCGTCGATCTGAATATCATCCAATGATACCACAGCCTCCTGATCCGTAATGCACTTTCGCAATTGCGATACGTGAAAAGTATTGTGGATTCGACTGAGCTCTTCCGGAAGCTCTAGTCTATAAGCCACCTTGCCAACCCTTGCAATGATCCTGAATGGCCCAATGTATCGAGTGCCTAGCTTTCCCCCTTTTCTGAAACGGATCACACCCTTCCAGGGCGAGACCTTCAAAAGTACCATGTCGCCTATCTGAAATTCCAATTCGGATCGGCGTCTATCGGCGTAACTTTTCTGCTAGCTCTGAGCTATCTGCAACCTCTGTCTGATCTGCTGAATCTTCTCGGTCGTCTGCCCGTAGAGTAGCTCGAATGGCGGGGTGCCAAGGCTAGAATGATGGTTGTTGTTGTAGGCGAACTCTGCAAGCGGTAGGTGAGAATCCCAGCTCCCACCAAAGTCGATGGCATACACCCTCAGCATGTCCTCGAGGGTCTGAATAGTCCACTCGCTCTGGTTGTCTGTCTGAGGGTCGAATGTTGTGCTGAAGTGCAACCGCGTGCCCAGATCCTCTTGAAACTTTTTCCAGAAACGGGAGGTAAACCTAACATCCCGATCTGAGACAATGGAAACGGGAATCCCATGGCGAGACACGATCTCACGAACGTACACCTCGGCCAACTTTTCGGCCGAGGAACTCTCCCGTATGGCCAAGAAATGGGTACTCTTGGTCAATCGGTCCACGATGACCCAAATGGCGTCGAACCCCTTCACCGTCCTTGGCAGCTTGGTGATAAAGTCCATCGTGACCTGCTCCCACTTCCACATGGGAACCTCCAGGGGCTGCAGCTTGCCATGCGGCCTCTGATGTTCGGCCTTGACCATCCTGCAGGTCAAGCACCTCTCGACGTACCAAGTGATCTCGCGTTTCATACCCGGCCACCAATAGCTCAAGCTCAAATCCCGGTACATCTTGGTGGCTCCCGGGTGGATGGAGAAGTGAGACTTATGAGCCTCTTCCATAACCATCTACCTGATCTCGCCAGTCATCGGAACCCAAACCCGACTATATCTGGTCAGTAATCCCCGACTATCCTGCACGAACCTGGTGTTTTCACCCTTGATCCTTTCTCTCTTTAAATTTTCCGGTCGTATGCCCTCCATCTGGGCATCCCTGATTAAGCTCACACAACTATTTTCATACATATTGCAGGAGTAGAAGACCCCGCTGACTTACGGCTCAAAGCGTCCGCAACCACATTCGCTTTACCAGGGTGGTAAAGGAGCTCGCAATCGTAGTCCTTGACTACATCGAGCCACCTGTGCTGCCTCATGTTTAGGTTCGGCTGATCCATGATGTGTCTGAAGCTCTTGTGATCCGTGTAGATGGTACAACGGACCCCATAAAGGTAACGTCTCCATATCTTGAGGGAGAACACCACTGCCCCCAGCTCCAAATCGTGCGTAGGGTATCGAGTCTCATGCAGTTTCAGCTGCCGCGATGCATAGGCTATCACTCGTCCTCTCTGCATGAGAATCGCCCCTAACCCTGTGATGGAGGCATCACAGAACACCACAAAATCCTCAACTCCCTCCAGGAGTGTCAGGACTGGCGCTTCACACAAGCGCTGGCGGAGAGTCTCGAACGCTCCTTGTTGTTCGGGACCCCACCGAAAATCCACCCCTTTTCTCGTGAGACGAGTGAGGGGTACTGCAATCTTATAGAAATCCCGTATAAATCTCCGATAGTATCCTGCCAATCCCAAAAAGCTCCTAATGTCTGAGGGGGATTTCGGAACCTCCCACTGCATAACCGCATCGATCTTGGCCGGATCGACCAAGATCCCTTCTTGGTTAACAAGATGTCCAAGGAACTGGACCTCTCATAACCAAAATTCACACTTCGAGAACTTTGCGTACAGTCGTTCCCGCCTCAGGACCCTCAACAGCTCTCGCAGATGTTCCTCATGTTGCTCTCGGGTCTTGGAATACACTAAGATATCATCTATAAACACTATGACCGAGCGGTCGAGCATCGGTCTGCAGACCCGATTCATCAGGTCCATAAATACTGCTGGTGCATTGGTGAGCCCAAATGGCATCACCGTGAACTCGTAATGTCCATAACGAGTTCGGAATGCGGTCTTCTCCACGTCCTCCTCCCTGACCCTGGCCTGGTGGTACCCAGACCTCAAATCGATCTTGGAAAACCAAGATGCACCCTGCAGCTGATCAAAGAGGTCGTCTATCCTCGGGAGTGGATAACGGTTCCTCACCGTTAGCTTGTTTAACTCCCGGTAATCAATGCACATCCGGTGTGATCCGTCCTTCTTCCGGACGAAAAGAATCGACGCTCCCCAAGGAGAACTGCTAGGTCGAATGAACTACTTGCCCTGCAGTTCCTGTAGCTGCGACGATAGTTCCTGCATCTCAGACGGCGCCAATCGGTACAACGCCTTAGCGATAGGAGCCGCGCCTAGCACCAGGTCGATTCTGAACTCAACCTGCCTCTCCAGAGGTATCCCTGGCAACTCCTCCGGAAACACATCTACGAACTCCCTGACCACTGGTACGTCGGAGACCGAAATCTGGTCTTGGACTCGCGTATCTACCACGTACGCTAGATAACCCATACACCCATGCTGAATGTACTGCCGAGCTCTGCCAGATGAGCAAAAACCTGAGCCTACTTTGGTGCCCTCACCGTATATAATCAGTTCTCCCCCACTTGGGGTTCGAACTACCACTCGCTGACCCTCGCAATCAATCATAGCACCGAACCTACTGAGCTAATCCATACCCACAATCATGCACACCTCCCCCATGGGAATCGGAATCAAGTCTATCGGAAAAGACACCCTAAAAATCTCCAAGTCACATCCTCTATAAACTGAAGAAGCAGAAACCTCGTGTTCGTTAGCAATGGATAATCACAACGGACACTCTAACTCACCCATAGGCATACTGAACTCCCCACTAAAAGACTGAGACACGAAAGACCGACTCGCCCCCGAGTCAAATAAGACCAAAGCAGGCAACGAATTCACCAAAAACGTACCTAATTACAGGTACAACAGATAAACAAAACAAGGTGAGGATAGAAACATACCAGCAACCACATCTGGTGCTGCTCTGGCCTCCTCCGCCGTAAGCCGGAAAGCACGACCCTGAGCCTTCGGAGGCTCTGACCTGTCCGATCTCCCGTCTGTGATCCTCAAAGTAGCCGGTGCTGCAGCCTGCACTGGCTTGGCGGTAAGTAGTGGATAATTGGCCCTCATGTGGCTGACCTGGTTGCAGTGGTAACATAACCTCATACCAGGAACTGCGGCAGCCTGGCGACAGTCCTTCGCGTAATGTCCCTCCTTGCCACATTTGTGGCACCCACTACCAGCCCGACATACCCCAGAATGACTCTTGCCACACTTCCCATAGGTGCGGCCCTGTTGACCCCCGGTCCTAGCATATGCGGTCTTAGGCCGCTTCGGCGCCAGCTGTGACAGTACCGGGGCTGGCCGCTGCTCCCTCAGCTGCAGCTCAATCTCCAACTTCCGCCGCCTGGCGGCCTCCTGTAACTCTAGAAGAGTATCACATCGTTGGGTGGACATGAACTGTCGGATATCAGTTTTGAGCATACTCAGATAACGGGTTATCTGATACTACTCGGAGGCAAACTCTGGGCAGAACATCGCCCTCTCGGTGAACATACAAGTGATCTCCGTCATTGACTCTCCATCCTGTCTCAGACTCAGAAACTCCTGTGCCAAACGTTCCCGCTCAACCCTCGGAATGTAACGAGCGTGGAACATATCCCTGAACTGCTCCCAAGTAACAGCAGCTCTCTGATCATCAGTATAAGCCCCAGTCGCAAGTCTCCACCAATCCTTGGTTCCGGACCTAAGCAGGTTAAGAGCACACCTGACCTTTTGGTCAGTAGGACACGAGCAGGTGAAGAAACACCCCTCCACATCTGAAATCCATCTCATAGCCTTGATGGGATCCTGTGTCCCATCAAAAGTAGGGGGCTTCGTGTTGTCGAAGTCCCGGTACTGAAAACCCCTACCTGCTCCTCCTCCTGCCATAGTTACAGCTGATGCAACTGCTGCGGCGGCTGTCTCTGCGAGGGCTGCGTAACGCTCATCGAAATACTCCACCATAATGGTCTTAATTGACCCGAACATTTCCGGCAATTCGGCCCGGAACAACGCAGCAACCTCGTCATGCAGGATTGCTCGAATCCGGTCGTCCATCTCCTCCGGCCTCATTTGGCCAATTGTCTCGGGTGCTGTCAGCTCCCGCTGTCCGCCCTCTCCTGATCCCGATCCTGATCCTGACCCGGATCCAGTCACAAAAGCGCCTAGTCATCACCATTCTGAAACACAACACAAGGCATTAGATAACTTTTACAACAACTAGGGACCAACCCCCAACAAAACCCTAGGAGTTATGACTTCCTTGTCACGCGTATGGGTCCTGTGCTTTCAGTAGTACGGACCTATGCTACCTTCCACACCTACCCATATTCGTTCCAAGTGTTACCACAACTCCCTAACAATACATATAATTACATCGAGCACTCAAGTCCGATTCCTAAGGAATACTAGACGACTCGAAATCGGCGGACTTATCCCAACAACCTACCCACTCACGAAACTTCCACCAACCCTGCAGCACTAGTGCATGCTAGCCATACATAATGTTGGACCCGATAGACTTTTGAATATTCAATCCTACCCTAAGCTCCCAATCAAACAAGAACAGAACATAAGGCTAAATCAGACATTATCAGGCTATAAGGTCTTAATTATGTACAACTGTGGTGCATACACTAAATCACTACAGTAATGATGTCAATTTCATGTAAAGGAAACCCTAGGCTAGCAGGCACCACGTAATCAGACAATTCTTTCATGCAATTCCTGAAGATCCCTAGCCTAGTACTAGCATCCTGTTCTAATATGTCACATAATCAAATAACTATGGTATTTTTGGAACGCCCGTAGATCCGGGCTCGTCAATTTAGAGGCAATAGGGGTCGAAAACGACTTTTTCGACAAAAGATTATTTAGAATAAATAATCTTAACCAAGTTGTAGAATATGTCACAAGGTTTCCGTACATATAAAGAACGCCGAAATCCGAGTTATAACGAAGAAGTTATGACCCGTCGAAGTTTTGCGACGGAACCGGCACGACACCGGGAAGCGTAAATAGTGAATTTACGATAGAACGAAATTTAGCCTTAGCACTCTAAACGAAACTTGTAGAATATGTTAAACTAAGAACATCAATAAAAAGAACGCCCAAATCTGACTTCGTATGAAGAAGTTATGATTTTTCGAAGTTTCGGACTAGTAGTGTACAACCCGAAATTCGAATATTAGATCGAGCGATTTTTAGCCGACACGACCTAAACAAGAATCGAAGATATCGTTAAGAGTAGCATAACGAGAAAAAGATGGGCGAAAACGGACGTCGGATGAAGAAGTTATGAGGATTTAACGGACCAATCCTGTCCCGACCTATTAAAAATATAACTTTAAAAATAAAGTCAAAATTAGCCGACAGAGTCTAAACGAAAGTTGTAGAGTACGTCTCCACCTATGTGTGGATATAAAGAACGTCAAAAACGGAGTTCGTATGAACGAGTTACAAATTATAATAGCATATTTACGTATTAAAATAAAGTATAAATCATATATACGTACACACACACACACACACATATATATATATATATACATATGTATATATCATTAGAAAGATATCGACGATGCGGTCATTATAAGACTAATGTTGAGTTCTTTCGACATTAGTTTAACACAAATATCGTTAAATCTATGTAAAATAGTATTATAAAGGGGTGTTTAGTTATTTATATAACTATAAGGTCATTAAGTAATTATGGAGGGTAGTTTTTGTAAATTCAATTACTATAAATAAGAGGTTTGGGCTCTCATATTTCTTGTACCATTCTCTTGATTCAAGAGTGTTTCTCTCCTTATCCCCCGAGCATTTCGGTCCCTCGTAATTCGACTTCTCTTTCTGTAGTTTTAATATAGTAAGGTGAGCGCTGAAGCGCTGCACGAATCTTTCTTAGAAAGATTTAGCGACGGAGTTCTGCCCCTGCACAGCCCGACTCCTAACTAAAATCCCCTTGTAAGTGAGTTATGCTTACTCTATTTTAAATATAGTTTATATTTAAAATTAGTATTGTTATTATAAATTTATAATAAATATTTGAGCTATTATTATGACTTATATAAGTGTCGTTATAATATCTTTTTAACTATTCGCGGTACGGGGAATCTGGTTTAAAGGGCCGCATAGGGTTGTTGGATTTCAGAAGTGCTATATGCCAAAATGGTCCTGCCCTCCAGTGTTTTATGTCTGCCCCTGTCTGTACATAGTGGTTGGAAAGTATTGTTTAAACGCTTATATAATAATAATAATAATAATAATAATAATAATAATAATAATAATAATAATAATAGTAATAAGACTAATAATTAGTCACGGTAAATATTAGACTAAAATCTAGTGGTAATAATACTAGTTTCGTCGAAGGAAATTATTTTAAAGTAAACGAAGCGCTGTCCGAGTACCGAGTCACCACCTTCTCAGGTGAGTGCATGGTCCCTTTCATCTTACACATAGATATGAAGTATTTTAATATAAATTACGTGTTGTGTGTGCATATTGTCTGAATACTTGCTGTCTATGCTGGGTGAAAGATTTTTATACATGTTTTAAATGATTTAAACTATATATGTATTTTATATCTACAAAATGTGTTGGGTAAAACATGGGTAGATGAAATAGTTGTTTTGTGATAACACGATGGGAGACATCAATGTTGTCATTGATCCAGTCATCTAGTAGAGTATAGATGATGACCATGGGCGATACTAGACGGTTCGGTGGAACGCTAGTAAGCTCGTAACCTGTAGGTGTTTTTGAACTAGGTGCTCATTAGGTATTTTGAACTGAGTGTGTTCACTACATATCTTTGAACTGAGTGTGTTCACTAGGTATTTTGAACTAAGTGTGTTCACTAGTTACTTTTGAACTAAGTGTTTACCAGATGTTTTGGACTACGTGTTCACCAGTTGTAATCTATAAGCTTTGGTAACGATGGACTTCGTGCCGATTCCTTAGGATAATCCTTAGGAATGAATGAACGAGAAATAGCTGATTCTTAGGGTAGATCCTTAAGAGTAAAGAAGATAACGGGGATGGGTAATTGGGTTTAATTGCTTGATTGTTTAAACATAATAATTATATTATTGTGCATTGAAAACCCTATGTACTCACCAGGTTTCCCAACCTGACCCACTTAGTTTATTTATATCACAGGTGTCGATATGAAGTCACATTACACTGAGAGATTAAAGAGATGTAGATCACTAGTGTAAATAAATGTAAGTTCTGTTTATGCTTATGTTTCTGTATTGACAATGACATCCCAAATGTTTTAAAATGAATAAAATACGTTTCTTCGAAAATGTTTTAATAACGTATTTATCGTGTTTTTCTAGGAACAAATTCCGCAACATTTTTATTAAAAGTACTCTGATTTTTATAAAGCATAAACAAAATCGGTCTTTTCTGGCCGTGAAAATGGGGATGTCACAATTTTGGGGTTTGCTTACTGGCTCCGGCTGATCGTACATCCTGCATCCTCCTGATTTGTTTTGAAAACCGATTTATTAAATCATTTTTAAAAGAAAACGTTCCTTGATTTGAGACTGGATTCACACGAATGTTCCTCCAATTCACTCAAACCGAGGCTTTGATACCAACTTGTAACATCCAAAATTTCAAACAAATTTAAACTTTTAAAAAACATGTCAAGTTCATCAAAATATTACAACTTTGTTTTCAAAACATTGTTTATTAGAGTCTTGTCCCCAAAAACAACTTAATAGGAGGAGTTGTACGATCACGCCTTGGCCTTGCCGCGATCCCCTGATGTACCTGAAACAATAAACTGAAACTGTAAGCCCGAAAGCTTAGTGAGTTACCCGAAAATACCGATACACATACAGTCCACATAACAATATCAACGTTAGCATATCATATCGATCAAAATAGAACAACATACACTGGGTCCCCAGCTTTACAAGCTGGACTACCCCCGGGGCCTCAGTACGAGTCTGGAATGCCTACTGGGCCCTCATCTCGTATCTGGAATGCCATCGAGCCCTCAGTACGAGTCTGGAATGCCTACCGGGCCCTTAGCTCGTAACTAGAATGCTCTCGAGTCCTCAGTATGAGTCTGGAATGCCTACCGGGCCCTCAACTCATATCTGGAATACTCTCGGGTTTGTTGGCTACCGCACGGAGCAGTACAACCTCAACCCACCCCACATAACATGTCGACATGTAACATATAAATGCTTATACAGGTAATCAATCAGTATCACAGGCAGTCCTACAGACCTACCCGACTAACATATCAACAGGCATACATTACTAATTCAACTCAACATATCAATAACTACTAGGATATCAAATCTGATGGGCCGGCCTTGGTGCCTTAGACCCCTTATTATAGTGAGGATAACTCACCTTGTAGATGTCAGCTCGGTAAATAATCACAGCTCTTCGATCACTTGTCAAAGACTCCACCACCTATTACCATAATACGATTATGCTCATAAGTCTATGTCCTCATAGAGTACTCCATAACCCAACTAGTTAACCCTGATCAAGGTCAAAGTCCTTAGTCAAGGTCAACAGTCCATGTTGACCTTAACTCGTCGAGTACCCTCGGCTGCTCGCCGAGTTCCTCGAAACTTTTACCTACTCGTCAAGTCACCGGTGTGACTCGTCGAGTTCCCACGATTCTAGATTGAGGCCCTAGAGCCACTCTTCGTGTTTCTCTTCTAGTAACACGTTGACGCACACACATTCCTAACTTGGAGGAAACTCATCCGACTCACCGAGTTGTTCATGCAACTCGTCGAGTCTAAGTCAACCTTCATCGGACTCGCTGAGTTGTTCTACCAACTCGTCGAGTTCACGACTATGTTTATATGACTCGCCGAGTTGTTCTTGCGACTCGCCGAGTTACTTTCAGTCCTTAAGCCATACAGATCCATTTTAAGCCATGCAACGACTCCAAACCACAGATCCAAGCTTCCAAGGCATGCCTTTCACGTAAAGTTGCAAACTTTACGTGTATGCATGGCTAAAAAGGTCCTTAATGTCCAAAACTAAGATCTTAATGGGTTTCATGCACAAGGAAGGCCTCATGCACGTCCAAGACAGGGACTTTATGGATCTAGAACTCGGGAATGGTCCAGATCTGAAGTTACAACTTCAGATCTAGCTTATGTTTTGCAATATCACCTTACTTATACTTCAAAAACCCTAGATTTCCACTATATGAGATCTAGAAGGGAAAACGGATATGGATGTCGACTTGGTACCTTCTATGTGTGTTAGCTGAGGTAGATTTCGAGTTCCACTCCTCCCTTGCTTCTAGCCCTTTGCTTCTCTATGTCCTTCCTTCCACAAGTTCTCCTTTCAAGCTTTCAAGGCACTAATGGCACCAATACACGGTTTGGGTTTTCCTTTGGGTTCTTATCTGACTGTAAGGAGGCCAAATAGGGCTTAAGCCTCCTTAAATAGAGCGCAGAACCCGGGACTTAGGGTTTCTTTTGCCAACTCCTACTCGCCAAGTCCCATTCGTGGACTCGCCGAGTAAGTCACTTAAGTCGCGATCCAATCCCGCTGCTACTCGACAAGTAGGGCAACCAACTTGTCGAGTAGGGTCAACCTAAGAAACTATAATTGGACAATACCTGAGAATCGGGGCGTTACACCAACAATTGTCTTGGAGTTGATGAGCTTTAATGGATGGTTTTCATGACTAAAGTGATTAATCTCTTCCATGTGTTATCTCTCTTTTACGTGGAAAATGACATATATTTAACCTTCAAATTTATAGAAAATGAGGTAGAGGTAAAATACCATTTCTACAACTAGAGAAATCAACTTAACTTTTTTAGATTGCTTTGATTCCAAGTATAGTTCTTATATTTACAACATTCTCTTCTCATATATCAAGTTAAAATTGTCAAACATCTATTTTTTCAATTGGAATTTTCTTTCTATATCACACGAAATGAATTGGATTCTTCATTTTATTTTAATTCGTTGATTACTCTTTGAGCTTAATTGAAAATTAAAAACAAGAATTCGTTTAACACGTATTGCCAATGCTTTTATTATTTTTATTAATAATGTTTTCACGAGGACTTGAATTAATCTGTATACAAGATCAGAAAGAAAAAAATCACTTAAATAATTTGATTTATTGATTCTTCTATTTCAAAAATTACTCCTTCAACATATCTAATCCAAATTATGTTCATTACTTCATATCTATGCAGTAGGCTATAAATATATTAAACCGGTTTTCAAGAGTCTATATAATTAGAGTATATAATATATTTTTGTACGAATTTAACTACATTACTTTAGTTAGCATACTTTAAGTCGAATGAACTAACAATCTACTATAGTGTAATTTCAAAATATATTACCATCTTATACCATTTGGATTGTTATAAATCTCAAACCAAGTGGAGATCACCTTGTAAAAACGAGAGATATGATTTCTCATATCATAAAAAAAGGTTTTCGAGTAACTAGCCTTTCAAACAATGATATATATATATATATATATATATATATATATATATATATATATATATATATATATATATATATATATATATATATATATATATATGCTGGTGTAAACATGGTATTTATAAATTTATCATAGATTATATTTGACAAATTTGGTTAAATTAATGATTCAAATTGATGAAGTAAAAGCTCTACTGATTTGCAACAAGAGATTTTGCAAAAAAAGGCTTCCGGTAACCTCCAGAAATGAGAAAACGGATGAAATTCGCCAAAACAATTCAAAGGGCAAAATGGTCAAAATCTGAATTAAAAGGAAGAAAACCATCTCACAACATGAATGTGGCAGCACCAGAAATGTTAAATTTCAGCAAAGCAACACCAGGGGCAAGATAGTCAAAAGTTGACTCGAAAGGAGGAGGCCACCTCGCAGCACTTACACACGTCAGCTATGAAACTTTGAAGGGGAATAAACAACAAGACTTTGCTGATGAAAAGAGCTTTAAGGTAGTTGGAATATTTGAGTAATGACCTAATTCTGTGACATATTGAGTTTGAGTCGAATCCCATAATTTAGAAGATCAGGTAGTGGGAGTAAATGAGGAATCCAAGTATGCGATAAAATATAACTCCAATTCTTCTTCATGTCTTTCTGATTGAAAAAACAGAGCAACCCCAAATGTTAAGCAAAATCGAGAAACAGAGCAACCCCAAGTGACAGCAAAAATCGAAAATTGGAGCAGCATCAAAGGGTAATTAAAATTAAAGCTTACCCCAATTACTCTAAAAACGTTCTAAATATCTTTCAGCAACATATTTAGAAAGAAACCACTATGCTGTAAATAAACTTTCTTTTTGTGGTTAAGCAAAATCCATTAAAATTGTAACCTGACAATATTCCTATGTGATAGAATATAGAACTATCTATACCGATACATAGAGGTAGAATTTTTCTACAAAATCCGACTTCTTTATGTAAATTTCTCAGTTGGGAAATTATTTTCATGGGTTAATATTTCTTTTCACCTTTTGCCTACCAGGTGCTTGATGAAATGCTTGCGTCATGTACTCATGTTGCGATTTGATGTTCTTTAATTAACTTCATATCCACATAGAATATGACTTTCTACCACTCATTTAATCCATTTATGGGGACTTTTATTTTTGAAAAAAGCTTCAGTCATGCCTTTTAATGATTTTCACTGTTTTCGTTAATAATTTATGTTTACAACTTCAACAAAAATGTCACAAAGACCTAGCAAACCAGAGTCAGTCCTAAGGAATTAAATAAGCTTTGACAATGTATTATTGGCCGACTAATGCATGTGTTCATATTTCAATGATTTCCTACTTAGCATTGGTATGCAAAATGCTTTGGGATTTCAGGTCAATGTGAAAGCATTGCAGAATGGCCCTTAGACACTTGGATTATTAGTTTTTATGAACAAGATATTGTATGAATTAATAGGCACTAGGTCTATTTACAAATTTTAAATGAGTTCTTCAGAAATTATAATAGCCTATCAAGTTGTTAAAGCTTGATGTCAACTAGAAACTCATTATTTTTTAGCATCCGCATCACAATAAAACTTTTTATGTGTATGGGACATGTGGTTTTGTCCTTCAAATAAGAATCAAGCCAAGAATATTGAAGTCATACCTAAATAAGGCATATAAATTAAAAATGTAATTGTTATGAGCAAAGATGCGCTTGAATTTAAGAAACATAAGAAGATAAAGGCAACATATTAGAAGTAATTAATGGAAACAATGGCATGATTCAGGATTCATAATTTCTTATAATGACATTCATAACAAATATTGAAATTACAGACTCTTGCCCGACATTCGAGGCTCAAATAACCATTAATATCTTGATTACAAACAGAACACACATACTTTGGCGTTTTCTTTCTCCGAACAAATGTTAATGGATGTTTATGATAGGAAACATTTCTTATGCCCTTGTACAACATGTTTGCATGCCAATCGATTCGACTAATGCAATCAAGATGAAAAGAATTTTTGCATTTGTGACAATAATAGAGTGGGAACTTAGGGTGCATTTCAATCTCACAAATATCACAATAGAAATCTTCTGGATGATCCATGATTGGGGGATACATCAATGAGATTTCATGTCCTTTGCAATACCTATGAGCAAGGGAATGTGGTGACCTCATTGCACAATACATGTCTAATATGAAGTGGCAAGGCTTACAAGCGTAGCTTATACCGTGCGAATATTTGTCACATGCGCTACAAAGAGGTTCAGGATCCATAACTTGAATAAGAGGATGCTTGTGGGATTTGTGTTTGATGGTTTTGGGTAGAAATGCACAATTGACATCAAGGTAGAACTTGCAAGTTTCACAGTTGTACAAAAACGTGTTGCCGTAGCTAAAACAACCAATGCATTTATAGTTTATACCATGTCCCGTTGTGTTTATCAAGACAAGTGAATGATCCGGGTGAAGTGGATGTTGTAATTTGAGGGGTAACTCGGTGCAATATTTGTGGAGAGTAAATGAACATCCATCTTTGCAACTATAGAACGGAAGGGAGAGGGGTTGTACACACCCGTGACATACCTCTATTGGATCACTAGAGATCATACCACACATGTTGTTAACTTGATGAACAACATTATGTATTAATGGATGATTGTGGCTCCAATGTGTAATTTCCTTCGTGTCATCATCACCCATAATTGTCTTGTCCAAATGTAACAGTTTTAATGGATCCGTGAATGCCTCTGACATGGGAAATTCCAACAAATCTTTTAGGTCTTCATCAACAAAAGAAGTACTTGATACATCTCTGAAACCACAAAAAATAAATAAATAAACAAATCATAAGAAGCATGCACAAACGCATAAAAAGGAAGTTTAATTTACCTTTGAGTAGTAGAAGTTTGCTCTGCATTTAAGGCACACCTGATATGGACAAAATATCTACAATTTGCACAATGATACAACCACTCAATCCGTTGGATGTATTTGTTACAAATTTCACAATAATAGAAGAAATTAAAGAATATTTCTGGAAGTGAATAGATGAGAACAAGTTCATGATTGGGGTGATTGGTTAGGTGGATGGTAGGTGCTAAGGAAGCACAAGTCTTATGGATCCAAAAGTGACAACTATCACATTGATAGAACAAGCCTTCATCCTTATAAGTATTGCAAGCATCACAAAGGAAAGCTGCAGGTTTTAACAGAAGGGTTAAAGTGTGTTGTGGATGGCCTTCATGATGAACCTTGGTTGTTGCCTCCTCCTTGATAGCATCTGCTTCAACCCTACAAGCAATCCTAACGACACAACAATCAATGCAAGCTGCAAAGATGCACTCACCGTCCTTCGAAAAGTTATACGAAAACACCCCAGGTTTCTTTTGAATGCGGCACACATTACAATGCCATGATCTGGAAGAAGTAGAATTCAAAGGAGTAAGTGTTAGAAGATGGTTATATAAGGAAGGGTCGTTGAAAGTTGGCGGAAGTTGTGCACATTCTTTATGCAGAAAGTAACGACATTGAATGCAACCATATGCAAAGCCACTTGATATGGGTTTTCCACATACGGAGCATCCAATGAATTTTGGTTTCTCTTCATCACCACCAACAGTAGCACTTACAATCGTGTGAGAGTTGAGGAGCTTTAATGGATGGTTTTTATGACTAAAATGATTAATCTCTTCCATCTCTCTCTCTCTCTCTCTCTCTCTCTCATGTGAAAATAACTTATACTTAACCCTAAAATTTATAGAAAATGAGGTAGAGGCAAAATACCATTTCCACAACTAGAGAATGAACTTAAGTTTTTTAGATTGCTTTGATTCCAAGTATAGTTTTTAAAATGATATTTACAACATTCTTTTCTCATATATCAAGTTAAAATTACCAAACATCTCTTTTTCCAATTGGAATTTTCTTTCTATATCACACGAAAAGTATTGGATTTCTTCATTTTATCTTAATACATTGATTACTTTTTGAGCTTAACTGAAAAGTAAAAACAAAGATTTCATTTAACATGTCTTGCCAATGCTTTTATTATTATTAATATTCTCACAAGGACTTGAATTGATCTATATACAAAATTAAAACGAAAAAAAAATCACATACATAATTTGATTTTAGTGATGTTTGTATTTCAAAAATAACTGTCCACAATATATTCATATTCATTTATACGTACGTACTATTTCTCCTCCTTTAAAACTCCAAAGATTTCTTGGTAGCCTTTTTGGAGCTAACTGAGCCCTTCTAGCAAAATGGCGATGGAGTGTCCTCTGTGATCAAAATTCTAAATTGGTCAAGGTCATGATCAAAGCAATTTATGGTCCAGATGGGGATTTTATCGGCTTTAATATTTCTATATTCTTCACAATGGAGAGTGGGTAATGTTTGAATACATTTTTTTGGGTAGGAAATCATGCTGATAGGTTGGCTATTGGATTTTGCTTGGATGAGTTCAGTGTTAGATCGTTTATAAAGTTAATTGATCAATTAATCCTATCTCCAATCCTTTAGCTCGATTACCCTCTGGAATTCTCTTTCCCTTATTAAAATATATGTCTTCATTTGGAGATTATCACTCTGAGATGGAATTTGGACATCTATTCCAAGATTCCTATCCTATCTCTCCCAACAGTTTTGGTATAGAGTGGGTCTTTGGTGGTTGGATGCTGTTTGTGGGGGGCATTTGGATGTTTAGGAACAATTTGACCTTCTTTTTCAAAAAAAAAAAGCTGATGAGTTGCTCGATTGGGTGATGTCTTGATCTTTTTTTGTGGATCAAGTCTAGAAAAGACAATTATATTCTTAATTAGACCGAGTGGGTAAAAAATCTTATTCAAAGTATGTAATGCCTTGTTTGCTTCTCTAGCTTCTTGCTAGAGATGTTGTAAATGAATGTTTGGTTGCTGCTGTAAAAAAAAATCTATACTATAATAATATTCTTTAAATAGATGAAACTAGTTGTCAAGTACATAATATTATAATATAACTATATTACTTATTTATCATACATTAAATCTAATAAAATAACAATTTATGACAGTGTAATGTCCAAATATATGACCATCTTATACCATTTCGATTGTTTTAAACCTCAGCCCTTTTACAAACAGATTTGGACATGACCATGGTAAAAATGAGAGATGATTTTATCATACCTTAAAAAAAGGCGTCTGGTAGCTAGCCTTTCAAACAACTAACAAATGATATATTTCAGAGTTTATATGCTTTTTATAATTTTATGTCAAATTATATTTCACAACTTTGGTTTTAATGATTTAAATAAGCAAGTGAGAGATCACATTATTAGAAATAATTGAAGTTTAAATAGCACAAAAGCATGAGAGTAATTTCAGGTAATTTCAAGTCCAGATTATGTGTTTTCATGAACTGTAATTTAAGTTCAAGATTTATACAGACGCTCAATCTTCCCCAAATCTGAATTTAATTCCCATCAGGAAACGATGGCAGAGAAGCAGCTTGTTAGTGATATTTATTTCACAGTTATTTCATAAATCATAGGAGTTAAATTTGTCCTGTTAAGAGAAATCCATGACAAGTTAACTTGACAATCCCAAGTTCTTTATGTTTTTATGTGTTAGCCTTATTATTTTCTTGCTTACAAACATAGCTAATACCATAAGTGCAGTCATTGCATATTTCCAACAGTTTTCCCCCTGAACTCCTTGGCTATATGATGACAAAGAGGACTAACAGAGTTATAGAAGATACAAAAGTGATAGCCCTTTTGTATATGCAAACAAATAGGTACTAAGATTGGTGGTGTTTGAGTTCTTAAGTCATGTCATGTTTCTAGTTTCGGTTGGCTTTCGTTTTGAGTTATGATCGTCTGAAAAGAAGGACGTAATGTTTTCCATTTTATGTCTGGATTGATGAGGTGTAAAGGGGGTAATCATTCAAAGCCTTAAAATATATGTAAATGGTGATTTCCTAAAGACCCTTTCACAGTTGTGCTACCATAACTTATAAAATACAAGGATGTAAATGGTGATTTCCTAAAGAATCTTTCAAAGTTGTGTTATCCTAAGTGAGAAATTGCAATCCCATGAATATTAATGGTCATCAAATGCTATTTATATACACATAATGTAACCTATCTATATGGAAATTAAGGATAAGTACAAAGTCTAATATATAATACAAAGTATATGTTTGGCAAAACTACCTGCTAACCGAAAATTGCAAGCAAGCAGCTATTATTTGTGTAGAAATGTTTGGAAAAAATAGTTGTAAGCTTTTGAAATGTAGAAAAATACAAAAAAAAAAAAAAAAAAAAATCTTATACCATACTCTGAACTATTTTTTTGTTAAAATAAAAGTTTTAAACTTGTACTTTCAAATGAAGTTTTTTCTTTAATTCCATGATTTTTTTTAAAAAACTACAATTAAAAAGCTCATAAAAGCTATAAGAAAAGCTCGGTGTTGAATATACCCTGAAACCTTTTATATTTTCAAACGCAAACCATATAATCATATGATAACACCAATTTGATGCCCTGCTTTAGGGGTTTAAAAGAAAAGGAAATATGTGTAAGACATTAATGCTATAGAAAATGATTACTTAATAATTGGGAGATCTAATGGAACCAAGGTTCTAAAAAGTTCGTCATGGCGCGCCACGACTCCAAGGCTTGCACCTGACGCCAAACTTTGCCAAAACGCCGCCTTAACTCATATATGTGTATAAAAATGAATAATAGTTGAAAATACATATAAAAATATTAATTATATAGAAAGTTGCCGCCTTAAGTCGCGCCTTACAAATGTCGTGACTCGCCAAGGCTCGGAAAAGCTTGAGGCTTGACATTGCCGCCAAGTCACGCCTTACGTTATTTAGAACCTTGAATGGAACAAAATCATAAAGATAGCCGTTTTCTGGAAAAGAATTTAAAAATTGATCATTATTTTTTGAATGGAAAAAATGATCATTATTAATCTTTTTTTTTTCATCCTTATGAAATGTATACGAAAACACCCCAGATTTCTTTTGAATACAACACACAATACATTGCCAAGGTCTGGAAGATTGATTTTTCAAATTATTAAGTGTTAGATGATGATGATATAAGGAATGGTCGTTGATAGTGAGCGGAAGTTGCGTACATGCTTTATGCAGAAAGTAACGGCATTGGATGCACACAAATGCAAAACCACTTGATATGGGTTTTTCACATGAATGGAAACCAATAAATCCAGATTTAATTTCTCCTCACCAACGATGACACTAGCACCTACAATCGTCGAGGAGCTTTAATGGATGGCTTAATGGTTAATCTATTCCATATCTTCTCTCTCTTTTTTGTTGAATATGACATATATTTAGCCCTTCATTAAATTTATATAAAATAAGGTAGAATCAAAATACCATTTCAACAAAATCAACTTAACTTTTTTAGATTGCTTTGCTTCCGAGTATAGTTTCTAATGCTATTCACAACATTTTTTTTCTCTAATATCAAGCGAAATTTAGCATACATCTTTTTTCCGATTGAAATTCACTTTCTGTATGTATTAGTAATGATTTCAAATAACTGGATTCCTTCCTTTTATCTTAATTGTTGATTACTTATTTTTAGCTTTATTGAAAATTAAAAACAAGAAATCGTCTAACAAATATTGCCAATGGATATTATTTGTATGTATTAGTCATGATTTCACGACGACTTTAATTGATCAACATAAAATTTTAGAAAAAAAAAATAATTGTGTAGTTATATAATTTGATTTTAGTAATGTTTGTATTTCAGAAATTATTCTCTTGTGATTTCAAATATCTCATCCAAAATATATTTATATCCGTTTATGCAGTAGGCTATCATAATGTTCTTTTAATATACTGAAATTGATGACGTGCCCTAGCACGCACGAAGAAGTCGTGCCCGGTCGTGCCAAAGAATGTCCCAAGGCATGACGCGCCCGACAGGCTAAACCCGACGGAACCTAGCGCCCGTCAGCGCCCCTAAGAGCAGGGCGCTCGCGGAGAAAGGCTCGGCCCCGCCACGGGCATCTTCCACTCCGGAACAAATATAACGGTTTAAACAAGGTAGATGCTCAGAGCATTACCGCTTGAACCGATCGTTGGCTCTGACAGATTAAGGAGCACGATCCACCAATCAACGTCCCCGATCTTGTCAGGTTAGACGTCCTTGTCCCGTACGAACTAGAAGAAGGGTCTAGTATAAAAGGCTACTCCAAGTGCCTTGGGAAGGAAGTAAGTGATTCTCTCTCAGTTTACCCACAACACAACTCCAAGTCTATCTACTGACTTGACCGTCAGAGTGTTTTCCCGGGAGCCCCCTCCCGGAGAACAGTTGATGGCCCTTTCTTGCTATGACCTCGCAGGTTCGTCGGAATCATCCAAGGTGAAGAACATAATCAAAGGGGAACCAGGTCACATCATTTGGCGTCATCCGTAGTGTAACGAAAAACAAATCAAAAGCACACTCTTCATCGGTGAAAAATGGCATCCGACGACACCGGGGGAGCTAGCGGAACGCCAACCAGCTCCATCATGCCTATGATGTTGCTGCAACAAACCACCACCCCAATTCCCAAAATAATCGTCGGCGAAACGTCACAAGCTGCCGGCTCGACGATAATCTCTGCACCAATATGCGGGCTACAACAACCGGTCGACAAAGGACAAACTTCTTCCGCCGCAGTGTCAACACAAAGCACTCCGATGCAAGCACCCCTACTAACGGTGATACCAAGCAATACGACACTGCCAACGGTGGAAGACGTTAACGCCACACCGAGTTTCTTCCAGCAGCCACCACCAAACCAGATGGTAGGCACACAATCGGTGGTTTTCCAGACACCACCACCGCCAAACCAGATGGCAGGAACTCAACCGACGGTTTTTCAGACACCGCCGCTGAGCCAAACGGTGAGAAACCAAACAATGGTTTTCCTAACACCTTCATTTGCAACAAACATACCTCTCTCTACCATAATCCCACATTACCAGCAACTTGTGCCCAATAATTCCGTCATACAAAACACACCCCTACTGTCCACCCAAACGTTAACCTTCCCATTTCCACATCAATCATTCTACGGGCAGAACCCTGGCCGCTCTCCAACATATAACAACATGCTTATGCAACCCCAACAATATAACCCGCAGGGTGCCTTTCTAATCCCAAACCAAGACTACCTATCTCGTAGTGTAACATCTCCATTCGCCAAAGAGGTCTTGGATTATGAAATCCCAAACACAACAAAACTACCACATCTAAAGACCTATAATGGAACTACAGATCTCGATAGCCACATCGACACATACGAGCGGATGATGACATTGCTCAAATTGGACGAGCGATTCTGGTGTACGTGCTTCCCAAAAACCCTAGACGGCAACGCAGGAACGTGGTTCAAGACGTTGTGACCAGGGAGTATATATAACTTCGGGCAGTTAAAATACTTATTCTTGATGAATTTCATGCAACTGCGTAAATACAATGTAGATTTGTACTCAATCATTAGTTGCAAATAGAAATAAGGAGAAACAGTAAGAGAACACTTCACCAGGTTTACCAATGCCACACTGGACGTCCCGGGGTCACGACGAAGGCCTAACAGCAGGTGCCTTCACATGGAACCTCCTACCAGGACCTGTCTCAAAAGCTCATAGGAAAAATGGCCCAGACACAGGCATAGCCAAAAGAGAAAGTAGAACGCTACCTAAGGCAAGAAGAATGCGAGTCCACGAAACAAGCCTACCTGAATGCCATGACCCCCTCGACCGCAAGACGCTATAGCCCACCACCATCTTCCCCAGAAACCCAAGGTGGGGGGCATGCACTTTCGACGAGGCTAATGCTCGTAGGGACGCTTCAGGCCGTTCCAAAGAGATGAAATGCGAGGCAGGCGGTTAGATGTCTATGCTATGCAGTCTCTGACAAACAACCGGTGAAAAGAGGAAAGGAACGATTATGTGAGTACCACAAAAGCAAACTCATTACACCGTCAACTGCTCAGTGTGAATAAGGGATATGGAAGAAAAGCACCTGAAAGAGAATCTCATCGAGGTGGCACAAAGCCTTTGCGCCAGGTTTGATGCTGAGAACGCCAAAGATGCAGCCAGAGAGCGTGACTAGCCTCGTGAAATCCTAATGATCTGTTCCAAGCGGGGAAGGCAAGAGGAGCACGACGATATGGACAACCTCACCAGATCCATGCAGGGACTGGCATTTTCAGCAAAGGACCCTCGTCCGAAAGGCTGGCAAGGTGACGACCCACTCATAATCCAAGGGTCTATCAAGAATGTGAGGCTCCTCGGGTATAAATCGATACGGGCAGCTCGACAGACATTATTTATGAGCAAGCTTTTGGCCTTCTCCCCAATAGATGGAAGGAGAACCTAAAGCCTATGACAGGGAGACTAACAAGTTTCACAGGAAACAGCCTCTGGCCCCTGGGCACAATTCATCAGCCCTTCACGCTGACCAGACATGACAGAGTAAAGAAGAAGACAACCCTAATAGACTTCGTCATGATGAGAAACCCGACAGAGCATAACATCATCCTCGGGCGGACGACCCTACTCAAGTTTGGGCCAGTCCCGTCAATGATGCATGGGATTATAAAGTTTAGCACCACGGAGGGGCCAGGAACAGTCCTAGCAACGCCACCAAGGGAGCTACAATGTTACAAGATCATACAACCGAAAGAGATAGTGTAAGAAGACAAGAAGTCGCGAATAGAGCCGACAAGTGACAAAGAAATTATCAATACGGAATATCCGGATGAACCGATCAGCGTAGTCAGCCACCTCCCGTCAGCCACGAGACAGATGCTGATCAATCTCCTGAAAAAATACAAGCATATATTTGCTTGGATCCCTACGGACATAGTAGGGGTAGATAGGAAGGTTATAGAGCTCAAACTCATGATCAAGCCAGGTAGTAAAGAAACCAAGCAGGAAAAAATGGTTCATGGAGGTGACAGACAGGAACAAGGTAATCAACACTAATATTTTTATTAATTGTATGTATTAATAATGTTTTCACAAGGGCTTGAATCGATCTGTATACAAAACTAGAAAGAAAAGAAATCACATAGATAATTTGATTTTGGTGACGTTTCTATTTCAAAAATTACTCTTTCCGATGTAACAAATCTTGTCCACAACATGTCCATATTCATTCATGTAGTAGATTATCATATTATTCTTTAAATATATTAAACTGTTTTAGAGTGTATATAATTAGAATACATAATATATTTTTGATAAATTTAAGTACATTACTTTAATTATCACACTTTTTTCATAAATTATATTTGACAACTTCGATTTTAATGCTTGACAACATTTCCCTTTTGTAGTGATAACTTTCACTTTAGTTCAATATGACTTTCAAATATTTAAATTGAACAAGCTCAAAATTAGATTACCAAATGAAGCTCAATATTTAATATCGGTAAATGTAACACTCATGAATTTTGATATAATTAACAGGACTAAGAAATTTGATCCGACTTTATTGTTGGACTTAATTTGTAGGTTTCATATATTTCTTCGGTTGAATTTTTTTTGCTAAATAGGTTGATATAAATTATGGTTTAGAATTTTGAAGGGTTGGTAATATAAATGTGCAAGTGGAGGGACTCACATTGCAAGAATTGGAGATAATTGTTAAATTACGTAACGAGTTGTTTTCTTTATTTCTTGTTTGCCGCATCCCATATGAAAAAAACATGCACAGTGGAGGGAATTGCGTTTGATTTGGAATCGATCGAAAGTGCTGAAGTTACAAATAGCACCAGAACTTAGTTTTGTTGAGATCGAAGAGTGTAAATGTAATTTCAGGTAATTAGAACTAGCTGGATTCGTGAGTCTGTATTTTAAGTTCGAGATATATAGACAAACACCCAATCTAACCACTTTGTTACGTAAATTTTTAAGAGAAATCCATTGAGAATAAGTTAACTTGAAATCTCAAGTTCTTTATGTTGTTTTCTGTTTTACCCATATTACTTTCTTGCATACAAAGGCAGATGTCGCTTTCATCTCCACGAGTGGATGTGTGCTTTCTTCTTCCGCCTACCAGGTGCTCGATGTAATGCTTGTGGCTTATTGTTGTTTTTTTTCTTCGGTCACGCATGTTTCCAATTAGAATACAAAAGAATTTAATGGATCTAACTGAAAAAGCTGTTACACATATATAGTGAATCCCGATCGGATGTACTATTGCAAATTGTTATGTGATTTGCAATGGTTCGGTAAGCCACACTTGGAGAAGGTATATACAAATTGAAAATATGTGTAAGTTTGCTACGAACACTGAGTTGTTGAATATAAGACAAGAAGAAGAGAAAGCCGACATATATATTTATCAAGGTTGTAAAAATCGTTCGGCGGTCGACTGGCGATAAGCGATTAATCAGACTGGGCGGGAATTAATCGGAGATTAATCGGGAACCCTTAATTATTAATAAAATTATTTAAAAAATTAATATTCCCTAAAAAACTAAGTATTTGAAAATTTAAAATTTTGAAAATTTTAGTTTAATATTTTAAATTTGAAAGCATAAAATTTTGAAATTTTAAAATTTTGGTGTAATATTAGAAAATTAAAATTTTTTGAATTTTTAAAAAAATTCCCGCCTATGACCGCCGAGACCACCAAGGACCGTCAAGGCCGACTTTGACCGATTTTGACCAATTTCCGCCAAGCACCCTAATCGTAATCAGTTTATGGCCACCAAGCGATTAATCGCCGATTAATCGGCCACCAAGGTCGATTTCTACAACACTGATATTTATAATTTATGGAAACAATGACATACATGGCCCTTTCTTAGTTCCTAGTCATATGGCATGATTAAGGATGCATTTTCTTATTATAAGCACATTCAAAGCATATATTGAAACTACAGACTCTGCTCCAACATTCTAGGATCAAACAACCATTAATATGTTGATTACAATTAGAACACACATACTTGGGGGTTTTCTTTCTTCGGACAAATGTTAATGGATGTTTATGATAGGGAACATTCAAGGTGCCCTCGTGGAAAACGTTTGCAAAATGTTTAAATTGATTAATGCAGAAATAGTGAAAAGAATTTTTGCATTTGCCACAGTTATAGAGGGGGAACTTGGGATGCATTTCTTTCTCACAAATATCACAAAAGAAATCTTGAGGCTGATCCATGACTGGGGGATAAGTCAACAGAATTTCATGTCCTTTGCAATACCTATGATGAAGGGAATGTGGTGCCCTCATTGCACAATAATGTCTAATATGAAGCTACAAGCCTTACAAGCATAGCTTATATGATCACACCACACGTTGCAAGCATTACAAAGAGGTTCATGATCGATAACTTGGATAAAAGGATGTTTGTGGGATTCATGCTTGATGGTTCTGGGGAGAAGTGCACAATTGACATCAAGGTTGAACTCACAAGTTTCACATTTGTATAAAAGCGTGTTGCCAAAGCTACCACAACCATTGTATCTATCGTAAAGATTTTGTGGGCATGTGTGTATCAAGTCAAGGGAATGATCCGGCTGAAGTGGATGTTGTAATTTGAGTGGTAACTCGGCACAATATTTGTGGAGAGAGAATGAATTACATCCATCTTTGCAAGTATAGTATGGAAGGGAGAGGGGTCGTACACACCTGAAACATACCTCTATTGGATCACTACAACCAGACATGTTGTTAGCTTGAGGTTGAACATGAAGGATTAATGGATGTTCATGACTCCAGTTTTGATGCTTAATCACAATTTTTTCATCATCATCATCATCATATTGAGTCATTTTTTCATAATGTTGTCGCTTCAATCGATCTGTAAGTTCATATGACATGGGAAAATGTAGCAAACCATTTTCATCCTCATCAACTGTAGAAGTACTCGGACCATCTCTGAAATCACATATTCTTTTTTAGAACAATTAAGCATTCACAAACACAAAGAAAAAGAAAACAAGTTTAACCTTTGAATAGAAGGTTGTTCTGCAGTTAAGGCACACTTGATATGGGCAAAATATCTACAGTTGGCACAATGATACAACCAGTCATTCCGTCAGATGTATATTCTGCAAAATTCACAATAATGTGCAAATTTAAAGAATTTTTCTGGAAGCTAATAGACCATTGCAAGTGGGTGATTATGGTGGGTAGATGGATGGTAGAGGATAAGGAAGCGCAAGTCTTGTGGATCCAGAAATCACAACTATCACACTCATAGAATAAGCCTTCATCCTTATAAGTATTACAAGCATCACACCGGAATGCAGCAAGTCTTAATTGGAGGGTTAAAATGTGTTGTGGATGGCCTTCATGTTCAATCTTGATTGTTATCGCCTCCTTGATAGCATCGGCTTCTGTCTTGAGAGCAATCTCAACAAGACAACAATCAATGCAAGCATTAAATAAAATGTTGTACTCGAGATTTTCATAGAAATAACAAAAACCCCCTTCTTCTTCTTTTATTACAACAAACATAAGAGCTCCAAGAGAGGTCTGGTGTAACTCCAAAATTGGCTAATCTTAGAGGATGCTTATATAAGGAAGGAAGTGTGATAGTGGGTGCAACTTGTGAGCATTTTTTATGCATAAAATGATGACATTGGATGGAACCATATACAAAACCACTTGATATAGGGTTTTGACATGCATAGCAACTAATTACACCCGTTTTCTCTTTCTCATCACCACAACCACCATGGTTATAAAAATTAGCACCTAGAATCGTCTCCATGTTGACCAACTTTAACGGATGGCTATGACTAAAATGATTAATCTCTTCCATATCTTCTCTCTTTTGTGATATCCATATTCAATGGAAAATGACAGACATGTAAACCCTTAGCATTAAAGAGCATATAAAATGAGGGCCGAAGAGGCATTAACATGTGCACGTCTCAAGAAATCAACTTAGTTTTTGTTTTAAGATTGCTTTGCTTTCAAGTAGTGTTTTTTAAAATGCTTTCTCTAACATCATTTTCTCATATTCAAAGTTAACGTGATGCATCCTATACATTCATCTCTTTTTCCAAATGGAATTTCTTTCTATATCACACGAAAAGAATTGAGTTTCTTTCTTCCATTTTCATTCGTTGAAATATTCTTATGTTTAATTGAATCGTAAAATATAATAAATCCTTTAAATCATCTAACCAATGTCTAACTATAACGTAGTGGCTTGGTTAGAGCAGTGGCTCCCCTATTTTTTCTAATTGATTTCAATGTTGACAACATTTTTTTTTGTTTTGACAATATATTTTTTCTAATTTATTTCAATGTCGAAAACTTTACATGTCGCCGGTTCCCAATTGACGTGGCATGTTCATGTGGTACTTTTTATGACATGACATGAAGATACATCACTATTTGGTGACATTACATTCAAGGTTTCAAAATTGAAACAATACTTAAAATGTATTTACTTTTGTTATAGTTAGTTAAAATGTAATGACTTTTGTTCTATAAAATAATGAATCATATATGATATGTATTATAATATTGATGAACAAAACTTCTTGCTTTCAAGTAAATAAGCATACCAAATTTAATGAGAAATTAACCATTGTAATTCTCATTTGTTTAACTTTTTTTTTATGTTGGACAAAAACAATATCTACTACAACATGCTCCAAAATAAAGTTTACTGTCAATGTTGGTAATTCTGGACTCATGCGGGTCATAAACCCCAAGTCACCCCTGTTAAACTCAAACAATAGAACACCCCATGACCGTGGTGTGCAAATATTGTCTTTTAAATATGTTCATTTGGATATTGTGAATTCAAGAAGTTCGATAAGAAGGAAAGACCATGCTTCTTGTTCATCTTGTTCACTATCTCCCTTTTGTTGACACTTTTGGATCATTGTTAAATGTTACTGATAATCTGTCAATAGATCAAAGTTTCATCATACTTACTTGTTGCATAACTTACAAAGACAAGATTGGAAGTGAAAGTGACACTCATTTTGTGTGACGTTTTCTTTTTTACACAAGGGTAAAAAGGTCAAGATACTCTTTGCCATAACAATTTATGGCTAGTCCTCCAATGGCACCACTCCACGTGCACAAATTCTTATATTTCATTCCCCAAAAAACTTCCATTTCCATGTTAATATCCCCACACTTTGTGTACATATATACTAGTGCACTACCAAGAGTTGTGTTAATTTGTAGTCCTTTATGGTTAATATATTTGTGTGCGTGTTTTCCACAGATGACACAGAATGACAGAAACTATTGTAGCTTCCTTAACTTTTAAATCGTTCATTTCCATCATATTGAACAATTCTAGCCCTTTTTAAGGCACCATGAATCACATACTCTGCTATCATCGCGTTCTAGGCAATGCCATCTTTGTCGGGAATTTTATCAAACATCTGGCATGCGATTCCATACTTCCTAATCTTACACCGACAACCTCCATTATTGTCTGAGCTACCAAACTGGGTCGTGGATGTCAAAAAAAAAAACAAGTCTTTAAGTCCCCAAGAAAACCCATTTCAGCATACAAATTTAGTAATTCACTTTGAACATGTGGGTCTTCATCCAACACGTATTTCAATGTAGTCCAATGTTCAGCCAAACCCAAGTCCTTATCCAATAAATGCACATTAGACTTGATCAAGAACGTAAAGGTGTAATTATCAGGTTTATGAGATTTGATTTTATGATTCTTTTGTAGAAATCAAAGATATTTTCAGGTGTTGAGCTCTTGAATTAAACTTTGATTAGAGGGTTTAAAGCAAACATGGAGGGATTTTTGCATTCGTGTAATAGTAAAATAGAATAATCAATATCTTGTGGGTGTTTTCTTTCTATATCAAGTTAAAATTATAAAACATATCTTTTTCAATTGGAATTTTCTTTCTATATCACACAAAGTGAATTGGATTTCTTCATTTTATCTTAATTGGTTAATTACTTTTGCACTTAATGGAAAATTAAAAATAAGAATTCTTTTAACACGTCTCACCAATGCCTTTATTATTTTTAGTAATTATTAATAATGTTTTCACAAGGACTTGAACTGTATACAAAATCAGAAAGAAAAAAGTCACCTATATGGAAGTGAAACTTGGTATTTTGTAATTTTATTAGAGATTATATGCCTTTATTAATTATTAATAATTACTTTTGTGCTTAATGATAAATTAAAATCAAGTATGTTGCAAAATATACATTTGTCTACAAAGTATGGTGCTAAAAAAGGTTTGTCCAGAAAGTATGTTGCTGAAAAAGGATTGTAAAAAGAAAGTATGTTGCTAAAAATGGTGTTTCCAAAATGTATGTTGCTGAAGAAGGATTGTAAAGAAACTTTCTTGGTAAAAAAGGTTGCCCAAAAATTATGTTGCTGAAAAAGGATCGTAAACAAAGTATGTTGCTAAATTTTTTTTGTAGAAAGTATGATGCTAAAAAGGTTTTTCTAGAAGTATGTTGTTAAAAAGCTTTGTCTAGAAAGTACAATGCTGAAAAAAAAACCGTTATCCACATACTATGTTGCTAAAGAAACAAAGTACAAATTTTCTATAAATCCAATCCACAATAACAAATGGATAATGTCAAAAAAATTGTTGCTACCAACTATAAATCCTATCAACAATAATAAAGGGATATGAAATTCATTCATACATAATACCCAAGAATATTGTATCAATGTGTATAAATGTCTTCAGTTTTTTGAAGTTTTTTACAATCCATACTAAACTAATTATCCTTTTCTACAAAATGTATTTTACAATTTTGAACATAAAGAGACATCTTGAGACAAGGTATTAGCTACTTCTAGAGGTGCACTGTGTAGTCCTTCAACACAACTAATTGGAGCAACCGTATTTCTGATCCTAAACAATAGAATGAGAATTTAAGGCAACTCAACGTGTTTGGACAACACTCTCAATAACTGCAATCATGGAAGTCTTGTAAGAATACTATTTTTCCTATAAAAATGTTAGTGAAAGACTGAAAGTGAATGGAAGGATAAAATTATTATAAGAATAAAAGTCAAGGTCTTGACTCACCTTCATCCGTTAAAAGTGATGACAAAAAATTGGGTTGATTTGCAATAATTTAAGGGCCAGAAAAGTCAAAATCTGAAATATAAGGGAGAAAACCATCTCACAACATGAATGTAACAAAATCAAGAAAAATAATGTCTTTGACAACTGCAGATCATGCCCTATTTCCAATTAGTGATTCGAAAGAAATCAGTCAAAAGCATGAACGAAGTTGGAGAGAGGGAAAATTGGAATAGGGTCCAAATACAATTATCATATGCGTGTGATTGCAAACAACAGTGGAAGAAGGATGACGAATTCAATGTTAATGCATTGTGAGGAAGAGGGAAACCTGCGATTATAAATCTTAACGTGTGAATTGTGACATATCCTGGCATTTGGAAGTAAGGGCATTATTGTCCACATAATGTGTTTTCTCAATTATCGATCTGTTTCTGTAATAAATTTAAGAAAAGAGCTTTAAAGGTATGTTTTGTCATTTATCGATCTGTTTCTGTAACATATTGAGATTTGAATTGAAACCTTTAATTTGATGGATGAGGTAGTCGGAATAAAGGAGGAATTCAAGTATGAGATAAAACATAACTCCAATTTTCTTCAGATCTTTCTGTTTGATTGGAGATTGAATGTGATCGATTCCTCATGTTATGTAACTGAAAACTAGCAATTCATGGTATACAATTTCCATTATATAAACTCCTATGCCTTAATTACATCAGTGGGATGGTTATGGTCTTTTATAAGTTTTGCAAAAGGCTTTGGGATTTCAGGTCAATGTGAACGCATTGCATAATCATGACCATTAGGCACTTGGATTGTTAGTTTTTATAAACTAGATATTCTATGAATTAATAGGCACTAGGTTTATTTACAGAATTTAAATAAGAGTTCTTCAGTAATTTTAATAGCTTATCAAGTTGTTAAAGCTTGATGTCAACTAGCAACTAATTATTTTTTTAGCATCAACATCAGGATAAAAATTTATCTGCTTATGGGACATGTGATTTCTTAATTCAACTAAGAATCAAGCCAAGATTATTGAAGTCACACATAAAGAAGGCATACAAATTAAAAATGTAACTGTTATGCGCAAAGATCGCTTGAATTTAAGACACAGAAGAAGATAAAGCCAAGATATTAGAAATAATTTATGAAAGCAACGACATGATTGAGGATTCATAAGTTTTCATGACATTCATAACAAATATTGAAATTACAGACTCTTGCCCGACATTCGAGGCTCAAATAACCATTAATATCTTGATTACAAATAGAACACACATACTTGGGCGTTTTCTTTCTCCGAACAAATGTTAATGGATGTTTATGATAGGAAACATTTCTTGTGCCCTTGTACAACATGTTTGCTTGATAATCGATTCGACTAATGCAATCAAGATGAAAAGAATTTTTGCATTTGTGACAATAATAGAGGGGCAACTTAGGGTGCATTTCTTTCTCACAGATATCACAATAGAAATCTTCTGGATGATCCATGATAGGGGGATACATCAGTGGGATTTTATGCCCTTTGCAATATCTATGAGCAAGGGAATGTGGCGACCTCATTGCACAATACATATCTAATATGAAGTGGCAAGGCTTACAAATATAGCTTATACCTTCATTATATTTGTTGCATGCGTTACAAGAAGGATCAGGATCAATAACTTGGATAAGAGGATGCTTGTGGGATTTGTGTTTAATGGTTTTGGGTAAAAATGCACAATTGACATCAAGGTAAAACTCACAAGTTTCACACCTGTACAAATACATGTTGCCGTAGCTAAAACAACCAATGCATTTATGATTTATAAAATGTCCCGCTGCATTTATCAAAACAAGCGAATGATCGGGGTGAAGTGGATGTTGTAATTTGAGTGGTAACTCGGCGCAATATTTGTGGAGAGAGAATGAACATCCATCTTTGCAAGTATAGTATGGAAGGGAGAGGGGTCGTACACACCCGTGGCATACCTCTATTGGATCACTACAAACAGACATGCTGTTAGTTTGAGGTTGAACATGAAGGATTAATGGATGTGGATGACTCCAATGGTTACTATTAGTTGTTTCATCATCATCTCGAGTCATCTTTTCAAAATGTAGTAGTTTCAATGGATCTGTAAACGCGACTGACATGGGAAAATGCATCAAACCGTTTTCATCCTCATCAACGGTACTCAGACCATCTCTGAAACCACATAATCTTAATTAGAACAAGCATTCACAAACACACACCAAAAAGAAAGTAAAGAAGTTTTATTTACCTTGGAGTTGAAGAATGTTCTGGATGCAAGGCACACTTTATATGTGCAAAAAATCTACAATTTGCACAATGATACAACCACTCATTCCGGTGGATGTATTTTTTGCAAATTTCACAATAATATAGGAAATTAAAGAATTTTTCAGGAAGTGAATAGATGAGAACAAGTTCGTGATTAGGGTGATGGGGTAGATAGATAGTAGGTGCTAAGGAAGCACAAGTCTTGTGTATCCAAAAGTCACCATTATCACACTCATAGAATAAGCCTTCATCCTTAGTTTTGCAAGCATCACAAAATATTGCAGCAGGTCTTAATTTGAGGCTTAACGTGTGTTTTGGGTGGCCTTCATGTTCAACCTTCTTCTTTGCCTCCTCCTTGATTGCATCAGCTTCAGCCTTGAGAGCAATTCTAGTAACACAACAATCAATGCAAGCTGCGAAGATGTATATATCATCCATTTCAAAAGTATATGAAAACACCTCAGATTTTTTTTGAATACGACACACATCACAATCCCAAGATCTCGAATTTAGATTTTTCAAATCAGTAAGTGTTAGATGATGATGATATAAGGAAGGTTCGTCGATAGTGAGCGGAAGTTGTGCACATGATTTATGTAGAAAGTAACGACATTGGATGCAAGCATATGCAAAACCACCTGATATGGGTTTTTCACATGCATAACAACCAATCAATCCTGATTTCTCCCCACCACCATTGACACTAGCACCTACAATCGTCTCGGAGTCGAGGAGCTTTAATGGATGGCTTTTATGACTAAAATGGTTAATCTCTTCCATATCCTCTCTCTCTCTCTCTCTCTCTCTCTCTCTCTTTGCAAAATGACATATATTTTACCCTAAATTACATTTCTAGAAAATAAGGTTCAAGCGAAATACCATTTCCACAAAATCAACATAACTTTTTTAGATTGCTTTGCTTCAAAGTATAGTTCTTAAAATGCTATTTTCAATATTCTTTTCTCATATATCAAGCTAAATTAACCATACATCTTTTTTCAGATTAAAATTCTCTTTCTGTATGTATTGGTCATGATTTCACGAAAATTGTCGGATTCCTTCCTTTTATCTTAATTCGTTGACTACTTTTTTCAGATTTATTGAAAATTAAAAACAAGAAATCGTTTAACGAATATTGCCGATGGATATTATATGTATGTATTAGTCATGATTTCACAAGGACTTTAATCGATCTATATAAAATTTTAGTAAAAAAAAAAATAACTACAAAGATATATAATTTGATTTTAGCGATGTTTATGTTTCAAAAATTATTCTATTGTTATTTCACATATTTCATCCACAATATATTCATATTCATTTATGCAATAGACTATCATAATATTCTTTTAATATATTAAAATGGTTTTCAAGAGTCTACATAATTAGAGTACATAATATCTTTTTGAAGAATTTAACTATATTATTTAAATTATCACACTTTAAGGCTATGTTTTGTATATTAGCTAAAAAGCTAGTTCATAACTGAAAAACTACCTGCTAGCTGAGAAACGAGAAAACTAGTTGTTAGTTGAAAAACTAGCTGCTAGCTAAGAAGCTAGCTAATAAAAACGACGTTTCATAAAAGCTAGTTGCTAAGCTAGTTAGGAAAAGTAAAATGACATTAAAAGACATGTACAAAAACGACTCAATATTTATAGGAAAAATTTGTAATAGAAAAAAATTAAATTAATGTAAATACTAAAAAACATTTCTCTGATTATTCGTATTTAAGTAAAATTTCATGCATCCCATATTATATTTACAATATTATCACGAATTTCTCGCATCTCGTGATGTGACTGTCGAATATTATCAATGACTAAATCTTGAATGATTCTTATGTTCTTCTGTAGGTCTATAATTATTCTTTATAGGAGGCATATTTCTTGTAAAAGCTTTGTACCACGCATCCTAAATTTCACAAGGGAAGAAATTAATACTTTTAAAAAAAAATTGTGGGTGATAATTAATTTTTATATTAGACGCTTGAAATAAGTACTACTTATTGGTACATTAATGCATAAACGTAGTAACATTGTTGCATTATTAGTTGTTTTACCTGACAGAGTATGTGCCTTAAATTTTACCCAATTCCATGTTATACTTGCAATATGAAGCAGATGCAATAAACTAATAAGAAATCCACAAGACTTCACATATGACCAACCTTCAACTTGAACAGTATGACCTACTCCTTAATCATGAACTTTCTTTTGCAATTCAAGAATGACATCTCTTTTAGACATTTTGTCGAGCAATACGTGGGCATCAATTAGAAGAACTGAATTTATGAAAAAAGGAATTACGGTTTTATACTACGTTGATGATTTTTTAGCTTGCACTATGGTTTATCTTTTAACAGGGTTCTTACTATGATGGTTTTTTATGGTGATTTGGGCTTAAATGACACTTTGATCAAATTGTTTCAAGATCAAAAAATGATGTTGCAGTACTTGAGAAGTTTAACTATATATAAATTAATTGTTACACCTTGCTAAGATTTATATGCAATACAAGTTTTTTTTTTTTTTTTTTTTTTGTTATAAACCCTTGTTTTTTATTAGTCTTGGTAGAAATTGGGGACCTGGTTAATACAAATAGGAACCAAGGAATCAGAAGGGCATAAAACTACAGTTAGACAATCACATACAATCGCATTGTCCCACACCTAAAATCATATAAACGACTATAAAACTTCTTACCCGAATCATATAAATTAGAGAAACAACAAGTTGCTTAAAAAAAGTTACTGACCTTGAATTCGTTTGAAGCTTCTACAAACCAAATAAAAAGAAAACCTTCTTTTGACACTTATGACACTGAAAGATCAACGAGATAATAAATCATTGTAATCGGCAATTGCGAGAAAAGATTGACACAAAAGCACACATATGTGGTATGAAAATGATACTAACCTTGAAATCAATTGAAGATTGCTTTGTAGAAACGGACTTGAAAAATTGGTACATGTGCTTTTATGGAAATTGATAGTGGAGGGAAAACGTTTTTAGTTTCTTGTGATTTAGAGAGAACTGATTTGGCGGATAAATAGATCTCCAGATTATGGTGCTGATTTCATGCACTGTCATATGTCATATATAGGGCTGTAAACGAACTGAACGTTCGACGAACCGTTCGTGAACTGTTCGGCGGGATGTTTGTTTATGTTCATTTATTTAATAAATGAACGAACATGAACAAAAATTATCGTTCGTTTAGTTAAATGAAGGAACATGAACAATTGTCTCGTTCGTTCATTTATGTTCGTGAACGTTCGTTTATGATGTTCGTTTACGTTTGTTTATGTTCGTTCGTTTAAGTTTATTTATATTCATTTATATTCAAAAAAAATTATTATATTGCTATATTATATGTTCGTTTATGTTCATATATGTTCAGTTGTGTTTTTTTATCTTTGTTCGTTTATGTTTGTTCGTTTACGTTCGTTTAGCATGTTCACAAACATAAACAAACGAACATGAACAAGGTAATTTGTTAAATGAACGAACATGAACAAGAAAATCTCGTTCGTTTATCCGTTCATGTTCGTTTGTTGTTCGGCTAACTTAAACGAACAGACATGAACAAACCCTTGTTCGTGTTCGTTTGGTTCGTTTACAGCCTAGTCATATATATTTGGAAGGGTAAAATTGGAAGAATGTCAAAAAGCTCGATATTGGTGTTGATCGGGTAATTTTTTCGGGTTTTGGTGATCAGGTCAGGTAAATCGGGTTTTTCATGTTAAAAAAATACCCGTTACCCGACCCAAATTAAATTCAGGTAGTGGGTCAGGTTTGGGTAATTCGGGTATTACCCGAAATATATAATTTTTTTAATGGCACCTGAGAATAAATTTAACAAAATAAATATGTCGTGCTCTATTAGACTTGTTTATATAAACAAACAAAGCATAAACGAAGTTACTCAAACTTTGAACATTGTGATTTTTTAGTCAATAATACTTGAGATATCAAGTAATCTTTTAACATCTTAACCTAATCTAATAAGATGTTAAAAAACAAATACTTAAAGATCTGAGTTTAAAAGTTTAAAATGTTTAACATAATTGTAGCCATAAGTTTTTCTATTTTCTGAAGTTTCATTAAGATAATGAGTTTGTTAGTTGCAATAAAAACTGTAATCTATAAAACAGTTAGTTTTAAAGAACATGGTATCATATAAACAATTGTTTTTATTATTGTTAGTGTCATACTGCCATAATAAAAGAGATTCATGTTTTACAATAATGAAAGTTAGTTTAAGCGTAATCAAATGCCTACTATAGAGTACAAGCTCTATGAAAGAAAGAAAAAATTTAAAATAATTCGGGTAGTTCGGGTATACCCGAAACCCAAAAACGTACCTTATACCCGACGTGAAAAGAAAATTGGGTTACCTGAATACCCGAGAAAATAACTCGATGCCCGATTAACCCGACCCGATACCCGAAAAAATCAGACGGGTAATTCGAGTATCGGGTATTTTCGACAGGGCTAGTCATATATATTTTGAAGGGTAAAATTGGAAGAATGTCAAAAAGTTCAACAAAACGTGTAATGTCTAAATATATTACCAATCTTACCATTTGTATTGTGAATTGTAAATCTCAACCCTTTTACAAATTGAACCCTTTTACAAATAGAGTTGGACATTGATACAACCATCCATTCCGCAGGACGTATTCGTTGCAAATTTCAAAATAATATGGGAAATTAAAGAATTTTTCAAAAAGTGAATAGACGAGAACAAGTGGGTGATGGGGCAGATGGATAGTAGAGGCTAAGGAAGCAAATTCTTGTGGATCCAGAAGTCACAACTATCACACTCATAGAATAAGCCTTCATCCTTAGAATTGCAAGCATCACACCGGATGCAACAAGTCTTAATTGTAGGCTTAAAGTGTGGTGTGGATGGCCTTCGTGTTGAACCTTGATCTTTGCCTCCTCCTTAATTGCATCAGCTTCAGCCTTGAGAGAAATTCTAGCAACACAACAATCAATGCAAGCTGCAAAAGTGTATTTACTATCCTTAATAAAGATATACGAAAACACTCCGGGTGTCTTTCGAATACGACACACATCACATTGCCTTGATCTGGAATCTGTATTTTTCATATCGGTAAGTGTTAGAGGGTGATGATATAAGGAAGGGTAGTTGATAGTAGGGGGAAGTTGTGTGCATGCTTTATGGAGAAAGTAGCGACATTGGATGCAAACATATGCAAAACCACTTGATATGGGTTTTTCACATGCATATCAGCTAATCACTTGTGGTGTTTTATCACCACCATCAAAACTAACACCAACAATTGTCTTGGAGTTGATGAGCTTTAATGTATGGTTTTCATGACTAAAGTGATTAATCTTTTCCATGTCTTATCTCTCTTTTATGTGGAAAATGACATATATTTAACCCTCATGTTTATAGAAAATGAGGTAGAGGCAGAATACCATTTCCACAACCGGAGAAATCAACTTAACTTTTTTAGATAGCTTTGATTCCAAGTATAGTTCTTAAAATGCTATATACAACATTCTTATCTCATATATCAAGTTAAAATTATCAAACATCTATTTTTTCAATTGGAAATATCTTTCTATATCACATGAAATGAATTGGATTCTTCATTTTATCTTAATTTGTTGATTACTCTTTGAGCTTAATTGAAAATTAAAAACAAGAATTCGTTTAACATGTCTTGCCAATGCTTTATTATTTTTATTAATAATGTTTTCGCTAGGACTTGAATTGATCTGTATACAAGATTAGAAAGAAAAAAATCACTTAGATAATTAATTTGATATATTGATGTTGGTATTTGAAAAATTACTTGTTCATATCGACATATCTCATCCAAAATATGTTCACATTCATTTATGAAGTAGACTAGACTATCACATATTCTATAAATATATTAAATGGTTTTCAAGAGTCTATATAATTAGAGTACATAATATATATTTTTTAAGAATTTAACTACATTACTTTAGTTAGCAATTTAGCGTACTTTAAGTTGAATGAACTAGCAATCTACTATTGTGTAATTTCAAAATATATTACCATCTTAAACCATTTGGATTGTTATAAATCTCAATCCTTTTACAAAGAAAGTTGGAGATCACCTTGTAGAAACAAGAGATATGATTTCTCATATCCTAAAAAAGGTTTTCTAGTAGCTAGCCTTTCAAACAATGAACAATGTTATATGCTGGTGTAAATATCGTATTTGTAATTTTATTAGAGATTGTATTTGACAAATTTGGTTAAATTAATGATTCAAATTGATGAAGTAAAATCTCTACCGATTTGCAACAAGATGGTAATTTTTGTTTTCATCATCGGGAGATGTTGCAAAAAAAGGCTTCCGGTAACCACCACAAAAACGGATGAAATTCCCCAAAACAATTAAAAGGGCAAAATGGTCATAATCTGAATTAAAAGGGAGAAAACCATCTCACAACATGAATGTGGCAGCATCAGAAATGTTAAATTTCAGCAAAGCAACAGCAGGGGCAAGATAGTCAAAAGTTGACTCGAAAGGAGGAGGCCACCTCATAGCACTTACACACGTCTGTTATGAAACTTTGAAGGGGAACAAACAACAAGACTTTGCTCAAGAAAAAAGCTTTAAGGTAGTTGGAATATTTTAGTAACGACATAATTCTGTGACGTATTATTGAGTTCTAGTCGAATCCCCTAATTTAGAAGATGAGGTAGTTGGAATAAATGAGGAATCCAAGTATGCTATAACATATAACTCCAATTCTTCTTCATGTCTTCTGATTGAAAAAAACAGAGCAATCCCAAATGTTAAGCAAAATCGAGAATGAAACAACCCAAAAATACGACCCAAAAATTTCAATTTTTATTATAACAAAAAAAACCATGAAACTGAGTATCGCATAATAAAACCATACGTTGCGTGTTTCGAAAACCATAATAAAATACTATGAGAAGAACTGTATCACAACTGTATCCAAACATATCAAGAAACTGAATCAACTCCCAGGACAAAAACTGAAGCTGTGGTGTGTGCGATGCCATCATCCCGAGCTCTTCCCTTTGCTTGCGGAAGTACCTGAAACCAAAACTGAAACTGTAAGCATAAAGCTTAGTGAGCTCCCCCAAACTACCACATACCTTACAATACATGTAAAGCACATACTGGGGCTTGCCCACTGACTGGGACCCCGTTCCCTGCATCGGACCGAAGTCCGGACTAACTATCTGGGACCCCGTCCCCTACATCGGACCAAAGTCCGAAAACTGACTGGGACCCCGTCCCCTACATCGGACCGAAGTCCGAAACTGACTGGGACCCCGTCCCCTACATCGGACCGAAGTCCGAAACTGACTGGGTCCCCATCGCCTGCATCGGACCGAAGTCCGGACTAACTGAACACAGCATAGCATAACATATCAACTAGCATAAACACATAAATCCTGTCTGAGCCACGGAGGCGTCAAACATACTAACTACTACATTGGACCGAAGTCCAGAAACTACTGCTGACTGAACGGGCCGGAGTTGTGGCCTTAGACCCGTTCCTACTGGAAGGAAACTCACCTCGTGAACTGGCTGCTGTGTGTATGGCTCTGGAAGCTAACTGTTGCAGCTCCGGTATTTCCCCGGCTACAAATCCATAGACACACTCAATCAGATGCTAATCACTGCATTGGGTAAATGACTCTTTTACCCCTGGTCAAAGTCAACTCTCCCGGTCAAAGTCAACCTACAGTTGACCTGACTCGCCGAGTTGGGCCGCCAACTCGCCGAGTCCCTAGTCTCACTTCTCAACCCTACTCGTGGCTACACGTCGAACATGGCATCGACTCGACGAATAACCTCTTGATTCAAAAGCTCAGGCAATCTGCATCCGAATCGTCGAGTCATATGAACAACTCGACGAGTTGTTCTTCGATCTAAGAAGATTGTCTTGGACTCGCCGAGTTGTATGAACAACTCGTCGAGTCCCTCCATTATTGAGTCTAACCTCCGACTCACTGAGTCCATCCTACTGCTCACTGGCCTCCACTCGGAATCACTCAGAGGGTAAAGATCGGGGACTCGCGACCTGACTCGCCGAGTCCGAAGAACGACTCGCCGAGTCACATGCATGCAGATCCTAAAAACTCGATTCTGATCAAAACCACCGCATACAATTTATAGATCTGAGTTTCTAAGGCTGATTTACCACGTAAAGTTTCCAACTTTACATGTACATACGCATGAAAAGGGATATAAAGGCTAAAAAGGCACTTAGAAGAATAGATCTAGGGCTATTATGCAAAATGGCTCTATAAAGGTGATAGATCTACGATTTTGGAACTGAAGCATGGCTAGATCCGAAGGCTAATCAATCTAATGTGATCTCTCTACTAAGAACAAGCTAAGAAATGGCTAAAAGAGGCTAAATATGCTTGTGAAAGAGAAATAAATCATAGAAACAGAAGGGAATCGGCTGATACCTCAATAAACTCTGAAATGGGTGCAAGACCTTGGATCTTCTTCTTCTCCTTTGGATCTAGCCTCCTTATTCTCTTCAAAACTTCAAGATTCACACAAGAAATGCTCAATTACTCAAGGGAATGATTAGGGTTTGCTAAATGATGCTCTGAGGGTGAAGGGAACGAGTTTGGGGCTCATAAGGTGGTTTAAATAGGGTACAAATCCGGGGATTTAGGGTTTCTACCTGGCAGGCAGACTCGCCGAGTCCCGAATATGGACTCGCCGAGTCGCCGACTAACACGTGCTCGAAATCTCGTCCCTACTCGATGAGTCGGGCCATAGACTAGCTGAGTCCCTCTCGAAAACTTCTAAATAAATGCCACGGAAGCAACATACCAGGAATGGGGCATTACAATTCTCCCCTACTTGTCTCAGACTTCGTCCTCGAAGTCTGCTACGGCTGAATCTGCAAATAACTCCGGGTAGTGCTCTCTCATTTCTTCCTCAGTCTCCCACGTCCACTCAGACCCCTTCCGGTGCTGCCACTGCACCTTCACTAACTGAATTGCCTTGTTCCTCAAGGTCTTTGTCTTCCGGTCCAGAATCGCGACCGGCCTCTCAATATAATTCAGGCTGCTATCAACCTGAATATCTTCTATGGGAACCACTACTGACTCATCCACCAAACACTTCCTCAACTGAGACACATGGAAAGCGTTGTGTATCTGGCTAAGCTCTACTGGAAGATCCAACCGATAAGCAACCCGACCCACTCGGGCCAAAACCCTGAAAGGACCAATGAATCTGGGGCCCAGCTTTCCCCTCTTCCGAAACCTGATGACACCCTTCCAGGGTGAGACCTTCAAAAGGACCATATCGCCCACCCGGAACTCCAAGTCTGAACGCCTCCTGTCAGCGTAGTTCTTCTGCCGACTCTGCGCAGTCTGCAGTCTATTACGGACCTGCTGAATCAAATCAGTCGTCTTGAGCACCACCTCTGTGCTCCCAACGACCCGCTGACCGACCTCGCCCCAACAAATCGGGGTCCTACACTTCCTCCCATAAAGCATCTCAAAGGGAGGTCGATCAATGCTCGCATGATAACTGTTGTTATACGAAAATTCCGCTAATGGAAGATACGTATCCCAACTGCCACCGAAGTCTAGAACACATGCCCTGAGCATGTCCTCGAGAGTCTGAATCGTCCTCTCGCTCTGCCCGCCCGTCTGAGGGTGGAAAGCGGTGCTGAAATGGAGACAAGTACCCATCTCGTCGTGAAACCGCTTCCAGAATCTGGATGTAAAACGGACGTCTTGGTCTGACACCACCGATACCGGAACTCCATGACGTGCCACTACCTCACGCACATAGATATCGGCTAACTTTTCTGCCGATATGCTCTCCTGGATCGGGATAAAATGAGCACTCTTCGTCAACCGATCCACTACTACCCATATCGAATCTACCCCTCGTGCGGTCCTAGGAAGCTTGGTGATAAAATCCATGGTAATGTCCTCCCATTTCCACACGGGAATGTCTAACGGCTGCATCTTGCCATGAGGCCTCTGGTGCTCCGCCTTGACCTTCCTGCAGGTCAGGCATCTCTCAACATACCAAGCGACATCCCGCTTCATGCAGGGCCACCAATAATCGGGTCGAAGATCTCTATACATCTTCGTCGCCCCTGGGTGGATAGAAAATCATGACTTATGAGCCTCGTCCATCAACACCTGCCGTACCCCCACCCCAGTACGGTACCCACACTCTCCCATGAAGTGTCAGCAATCCTCGACTGTCATAATCAAACGAAGCTACTCGACCCACTATCCTCTCACACTTTTGCCTCTCCTCCTTGAGGCCCTCAACCTGAGCCTCCCTAATCCGTTCCAACAACGGAGTAATCACTGTCATCCTCAAACACAAATCTCTGATAGGGGCTGCCGACACCTTGCGGCTTAGGGCGTCGGCCACCACGTTGGCCTTCCCTGGATGGTAAAGGATCTCACAATCATAATCTTTCAGCACATCTAACCACCTCCTCTGCCTCATGTTCAGACTCGGCTGATCCATAAGGTACCTCAAACTCTTGTGATCCGTGTAGATAGTACAACGGACCCCATAAAGATAATGTCTCCAAATCTTGATTGCAAACACAACCGCCCCTAGCTCTAAATCATGGGTAGGATAATTAGCCTCGTGAGGCTTCAACTGCCTTGAGGCGTAAGCTATCACATGGCCTCGCTGCATCAACATTGCTCCCATACTTGTGATTGAGGCATCACAGTAGACTATAAAGTCCTCTACCCCCTCTGGCAAGGTAAGGATCGGAGCCTCGCACAATCTCTGCCTGAGGGTCTCGAACGCTGCCTGCTGCTCAGGCCCCCAACGAAATACCACCGACTTCTTGGTCAGTCGGGTGAGCGGCACTGCTATCTTGGAGAAATCCTGAATGAACCTCCGGTAATACCCTGCCAACCCTAGGAAGCTCCGAATCTCAGATGGAGACTTCGGGACCTCCCACTGCATCACAGCCTCTATCTTGGCCGGATCCACCAAAATACCCTTCTGGTTGACGAGGTGACCAAGGAACTGCACCTCGCGCAACCAGAACTCACACTTGAAGAACTTTGCGAAAAGTCTCTCCCTCCTCAAAACTTCCAGCACCTCCCTCAGGTGCTCCTCGTGCTGTTCCTGCGTCTTGGAATACACCAAGATATCATCTATGAATACTATCACTGACCGATCCAGCATCAGTCTACACACGCGATTCATGAGATCCATGAACGCGGCTGGAGCATTGGTGAGCCCAAATGACATCACCACAAACTCATAATGACCATACCTGGTCCTGAAAGCAGTCTTCTGCACATCCTCATCCCTAACCCGCATCTGATGATATCCGGAGCGTAGATCGATCTTGGAGAACCAAGATGCTCCCTGAAGCTGGTCAAACAAATCATCTATCCTCGGAAGTGGGTAACGGTTCTTCACCGTTACCTTATTCAACTCCCGGTAATCTATACACATACGGTGTGACCCATCCTTCTTCCTCACAAACAGGATCGACGCTCCCCAAGGCGAACTGCTCGGCCGAATGAAACCCTTGTCTAGCAGCTCCTGCAGCTGCGTAGACAACTCCTGCATCTCAGGGGGAGCTAGACGGTACGGTGCCTTGGCTATCGGAGCCGCACCAGGAATCAGGTCGATCCTAAACTCGACCTGCCTCTCAGGAGGTATTCCTGGTAAATCCTCGGGAAATACATCCGGGAAGTCTCGCACAACCGGAACATCATCAACTATCGTCTTGCCCTTCTCCCGGGCATCCAAGACATAAGCTACATAACCAGCGCAACCCTGCTGAAAATAGCGTCTCGCTCTCGCGGCAGAACAAAAGGTTGGTCCGCGCTGTGGCCTCTCGCCCTGAATCACTAACTCTCCCCCACTGGGAGTGCGAACCCTCACTAGCTGCAGCTCACAATCAATCACCGCCCCATTGGGACTCAGCCAATCCATGCCTACTATAACCTTATTCCCTCGCAGGGGAATAGGAACCAGGTCCACCGAAAACTGCTCGTCAAACAACTGAAGAGAACACCCTCTATGCACTCTGGCGGTCCTGTCATCTGCTATCTCAACCTCTAGTGGACAATCCAACTCCCCTGGAGCTTTACTAAATCTCTTGCTAAGCGCTAGCGATACGAACGACCGGGTAGCCCCTGAATCAAATAATACCATAACAGAAATGTCGTTCACAGAGAACGACCCTATATAAAAACATATAATCATAAGCAATAATCAATCAATAATAATAAAGAGATGAAGGGAAAATACATACCCGTCACCACATCAGGAGTCGCTCGCGCCTCCTCTGCTGTCATCTGAAAAGCCCTACTCTTCGCCACTGGCGCCTCGGCTCGGCCCTTCCGGCCATCTGTAATCCTCAAAGTAGCAGGGGCAGGTGCAGCCACCTTCCCTACTGTGGCTAAACTCGGGCACTGGGACTTTTTATGTCCCCTCTGATTGCACTGAAAGCAAATCAGAACTGATGCTGCGATGGCAGTAGCAGGGGTCGTACAATCCCTGCTCAAATGCCCAGTCCGACCGCACTTGAAGCAGCCGGAACTCCCTGCCTTGCACACCCCATCGTGCATCCTCCCACACTTGCCACATCGACCGTGGCTCGGCTGAATCCTGGATCTGTGATCTGAAACCTTGGGCTTTTTGCCCGAACCTCCTGAACCCGAAACCACCTCCGGTTTCCTCTTCTTCTCCATCTCGAGATCAATCTCCCTCTCTCGAGCCCTAGCAATCATGTCATCCAGCGTTTTACAGCTGGACCGGCTCACAAACTGGTGGATATCGCTCCACAACATCTCATGATAACGGGCCTTCTTCATCTCCTCATCGGCTGCATACTGAGGAACAAGAAGAGCCCTCTCCCTGAACTTGGCGGTGATCTCCGCCACGGTCTCTGTAGTCTGGGTGAGGTCCTGAAACTCTCTGGCTAACTGTTGCACGTCAATAACCGGTGCAAACTCCGCCCTGAACCTGGTAGAGAAATTAGCCCAGGTCATGGCATCTAACGCTGCATCATCTCCAATGGTATGTCCGACCTCTTCCCACCAATCCCGTGCCCTGTCCTTCAGAAGACAGGACGCTAATCTAACCTTGTCCCCCTCGGGACACCTGCTCGTGCGGAACGCGTTGGCCACATCCGCCAACCATCTAGTACTCGCTATGGTGTCCCGCGCCCCGTGATAATCTGGAGCTCCACATGCCCTGAACTCCCTGAACGTAAGTGTGCGCGACCCCATCATGGCCGCCACCTCAGCACGAAAGGTGCCCAACCTCTCATCCATCAACTCTAGGATACCTTCCTTGATCGAACCGAAGATCACAGGAGTCTGCTCCAGTATGATACGAATAATCTCTGAAGAAAGAAACTCTCTGGTCTGCTCATCCATGCGCTCGTCCCCCGAGCCTGATCCTGATCCCTCCCCGGCACCTCCACTGCCGGCTGCTGGCCTCGAACGCAAAACCACCATTCTGAAACACATCATAACAACATCAGAAAACTGAAATATCTCAAGGGATCTTTGATACTACTACTAGCTTCCTGGTCTTGTCTCGGCCTTCCTTGATTCGAGTACGGATCCTCTGCTTTCAGTAGTACGGGCCCATACTACCTTCCACATCTATCCGTACTTTCCTCAAGAACTGCCTTGACTCCACCAAGTCACTTCTACTACTACTGATCTCTGCTACTCTCATCATAGGCTTGCCCTAGGGAAATCTCTGACTCCACTCAAACCAGTCCTCAGCTGCTGAAGGCCTCCTTGTAATGCTAATTAGCCATCACCTGAATACCATCACATGTGATGAGGCTCGGATAATCCTTCGAGTAAAAGGCTCGTCCCTACAATGGTTGGACTCAAACAAGAGCTGCGCAATAGGGCCAAATCCAACACTCTGAGATTATTCAACCCTGATCACATGTGACGTGACATATTCACCTAACGGCTAACTCTCATCACCAAGAGTTCTACAAAGCACGAAGCAAGCAGCATTCGGACACCAGAAACTACTCAAGCAAATCTACTCTCATAACGAGGAACTGTACTAGCATACAATGCTAAGCTCGCGCTACCAGGCATAACCTAAACAGGCTATCCTACTGCTGTCTACTCAATACTAGCATGCAATTCTCATAAAGCTGAAACACATATAGCAGGCACATAAGGCATCCTCCTAGATCCTTAGTCCTATACTAGCACGCTGTTCTACTGAAACTGGAACAATTAATCATAATAAAACTTGTATGGGTAATTTGGGAGTACTTACTTGAGCTCGGCTGATCGCATGCACCACACCCTTATCTTGTTTAAAAATTCTTTTCTTTCTAAGTGCTTTTCAAAATCCTTTTCTGTTTTTAAAAACTTTTTACCACTTCCTTAGTTTAAGTTCAGACACACTCGGGAGTGCGCCCGAATCCCTCAAACCAAGGCTCTGATACCAACTTGAAACAACCCAAAAATACGACCCAAAAATTTCAATTTTTATTATAACAAAAAAAAACCATGAAACTGAGTATCGCATAATAAAACCATACGTTGCGTGTTTCAAAAACCATAATAAAATACTGTGAGAAGAACTGTATCACAACTGTATCCAAACATATCAAGAAACTGAATCAACTCCCAGGACAAAAACTGAAGCTGTGGTGTGTGCGATGCCATCATCCCAAGCTCTTCCCTTTGCTTGCGGAAGTACCTGAAACCAAAACTGAAACTGTAAGCACGAATCTTAGTGAGCTCCCCCAAACTACCACATACCATACAATACATATAAAGCACATACTGGGCCTTGCCCACTGACTGGGACCCCGTTCCCTGCATCGGACCGAAGTCCGGACTAACTATCTGGGACCCCGTCCCCTACATCGGACCAAAGTCCGAAAACTGACTGGGACCCCGTCCCCTACATCGGACCGAAGTCCGAAACTGACTAGGACCCCGTCCCCTACATTGGACTGAAGTCCGAAACTGACTGGGACCCCGTCCCCTGCATCGGACCGAAGTCCGCACTAACTGAACACAGCATAGCATAACATATCAACTAGCATAAACACATAAATCCTGTCTGAGCCACGGAGGCGTCAAACATACTAACTACTACATTGGACCGAAGTCCAGAAACTACTGCTGACTGAACGGGCCGGCGTTGTGGCCTTAGACCCGTTCCTATTGGAAGGAAACTCACCTCGTGAACTGGCTGCTATGTGTATGGCTCTGGAAGCTAACTGCTGCAGCTCCTGTATCTCCCCGGCTACAAATCCATAGACACACTCAATCAGATGATAATCACTGCATTGGGTAAATGACTCTTTTACCCCTGGTCAAAGTCAACTCTCCCGGTCAAAGTCAACCTACAGTTGACCTGACTCGCCGAGTTGGGCCGCCAACTCGCCGAGTCCCTAGTCTCACTTCTCAACCCTACTCGTGGCTACTCGTCGAGCATGGCATCGACTCGACGAGTACCCTCTTGATTCAAAAGCTCAGACAATCTGTATCCGACTCGTCGAGTCATATGAACAACTCGACGAGTTGTTCTTCGATCTAAAAAGATTGTCTTGGACTCGCCGAGTTGTATGAACAACTCGTCGAGTCCCTCCATTATTGAGTCTAACCTCCGACTCACTGAGTCCATCCTATTGCTCACTGGCCTCCACTCGGAATCACTCAAAGGGTAAAGAGCGGGGACTCGCGACCTGACTCGCCGAGTCCGAAGAACGACTCGCCGAGTCACATGCATGCAGATCCTAAAAACTCGATTCTGATCAAAACCACCGCATACAATTTATAGATCTGAGTTTCTAAGGCTGATTTACCACGTAAAGTTTCCAACTTTACGTGTACATACGCATGAAAAGGGATATAAAGGCTAAAAAGGCACTTAGAAGAGTAGATCTAGGGCTATCATGTAAAATGGCTCTATAAAGGTGATAGATCTACGATTTTGGAACTGAAGCATGGCTAGATCCGAAGGCTAATCAATCTAATGTGATCTCTCTACTAAGAACAAGCTAAGAAATGGCTAAAAGAGGCTAAATATGCTTGTGAAAGAGAAATAAATCATAGAAACAGAAGGGAATCGGCTGATACCTCAATAAACTCTGAAATGGGTGCAAGACCTTGGATCTTCTTCTTCTCCTTTGGATCTAGCCTCCTTCTTCTCTTCAAAACTTCAAGATTCACACAAGAAATGCTCAATTACTCAAGGGAATGATTAGGGTTTGCTAAATGATGCTCTGAGGGTGAAGGGAACGAGTTTGGGGCTCATAAGGTGGTTTAAATAGGGTGCAAACCCGGGGATTTGGGGTTTCTACCTGGCAGGCAGACTCGCCGAGTCCCGAATATGGACTCGTCGAGTCGCCGACTAACACATGCTCGAAATCTCGTCCCTACTCGACGAGTCGGGCCATAGACTCGCCGAGTCCCTCTCGAAAACTTCTAAATAAATGCCACGGAAGCAACATACCAAGAATGGGGCGTTACAGAGAAACAGAGCAACCCCAAATGACAAAAAATAATAATAATTGAAAATTGGATCAGCACCAAAGGGTAATCAAATTTGAATCTTACCCGAATTATTCTACAGGTATATTGATGGTTTAGAAATGTGATTTTGGAGTCTGCTTCTTTTTAAAACGTTCTAAATATTTTAAATCAGAAACATATTTAGATAGAATATGACTTTATACCACTCATTTAATCCATTTATGGGGAGTTTTATGTATGAAAAAAGCTTCAGTCATGGCTTTCAATGATTTTCACTGTTTTCGTTAATAATTTATGTTTACAGCTTCAACAAAAATGTCACAAAGACCTAGGAAACTTATGTGGTATCACTATCCTTCTTGTGTATGACTAATTCAAATACCATTGATTAGAGATTAAATGTGATTCCTCATGTTATGTAACTGAAACCTAGCAAGTCATGGCATTCAATTTCCATTACATAAACTCCTATGCCTTAACTACATCAATGAGAAGGTTATGTTCTTTTATAAGCTTTGACAATGTATCAATGGCCGACTAGTGCATGTATTCAAATTTCAATGATTTCCTAAATTGGTGTTATAATATTATGGGTGATCTGGCATGTGAGGTGGCACCAAGATGGTGTTATAACATGTTGCCCATACCCAATACTCTAAGGGATTTGATCTGATTTTAATGATGGACTTTCTAGGTTTCATATGTTTCTTTGGTTGAAAAGAATATCCATATTGTTTCTTTCTCTTATCTTAATTCCTTGATTGTTACTTTTATGCTTAATTGAAAATTAAAAACAAGAAATCTTTTAACACATCTTTCTATTGTTTGTCAACAGATACTTGATGGATCATGTACATGTTGATTTCTTGTACTACTAGAAAAAAGGCCTTTTACGACGCTCATTGCGCGTCGTAAAACGCTCAGACGACGCGCAAATGCGTGTCAAGGAAGGCCCTGTCATCAAGAGAGACGACGCGCATTGCGTATCAAGGAAGGCCCTGTCATAAAGGTAGACGACACGCATTTGCGTGTCGTAACCTTACGACGCGCGTGTTTATGACACGCAATGCGTATCAAGGAAGCCCCTGTCAAGAAATGTCATGTCATAAATGAAGATGACACACATTTTTGCGTATCATAATTTTAAATGTTCTAAAAAAATATTTATATATTTATTAATTTTTAAATTAAATTTGCATTTAATGTCTCATAATAGAAATAAAATATCATATACAAAAAATACAATCCATTGCATAAAATTTAATGTCATACAATTCTATTTTTTACAATATCTAAATTTGCATCTAATCTACTCTCTACATCAAATTTCAACTAAGTAAAGTTGCATCTTGCCTTTCATAATTCTTTAAGACTAATGCTGCAAGATTTGAATCAAGTGACTTCATATTCCTTTCTTCCACCAACTTTACCTGATGCACAAAATACACAGAAACAAAAAAACATTGTAGAGGAAGGGGTAATTTGGGAAAATGTGAGGGGTATCCTCTGCAAAACAAAACAAAAAATATCCTTTGCAAGATTTGCTCTTTAGTATCCTCTGCAAAACAAAATAAAAAATATATATCAAAAAATTAAATTTTTTATAGTTTTATATTATAATTATGCCTAGAGTATTGCATACCTGAAGAACCATTTGTTAGCTCTACAACACTTTTTGAATCTGATGTTGTATGTTGATATAATAAACAAATAACTAAAAGTAGGTTGCTATTTCTTAAAAAGTAATTCAACTTTGGCATATTATAGCTTACCTTCTCTGTTGGTGGCAACTGCAATGAGTTCTTTCACGGCTATATCAGAAACAAGATAAAACTACAGAAAAAAATGTAGGTTAACTCAGCAAATGATAAACCAATATTTGGTAATTTACAATCTTTCTTTCATCATACAATCTTTATTCTTTAGGTATAATGTATTTATTAATCCAACAATATTGACATTATGCATAACTTGAATTCAAATATAAATTGGACAAGATATAATGTCTTTCTTAAGAAAATAGTTCAATATGCTACCCCACTATCGTTGACTATTAAAGAAATTAGGGCCAAATCTAACAATAGAATGTTTATGACAATTAAGGCCTCATTTGGAAGCCAGCAACAGTAATACAAGCTAGAAAAGAGGGAACAGGTGGTGTTTTTAAGTTATAATTTTGAATAGAAAAGGCAAAACTTCTATAACAACTACTAAAGCAATTGAAGTTAATATCATGATGCCTTCCTCAGATCCTGATGCTGATCTGGTATGCTTGCTTCCAATTTATTTTTCTTAAAAAACTTTCTAGAGGTAGTTACGTCATTTGCACACACAAGAGATTGAAAACAAGTCCTGGTCAAAGTTTCTGCCAAATATACAAATTTTGTATGCTATTATCGTACAAAATATAGAAAAAGAGGTGAATATCTAATTTTTATTAGCTGATTCTTTCTATATCACATGTCTCACCTGTTATCAATAAAATCTAAAACCTAAAATGATCAATTTTTAAATAAACAAATTGAAATTGGGACGTGTAAAGAAGTGTAAATGCAAACAATAAGAATGTTATAATTGGGTAAAGTTTTCAAAATACAATGCCTTGATAAGAAAAAAATTGAAAATAGAATGTCTTAAAAAAAGAAATGAAAGTATGGTGCAATATAATACACAAATAAATGAACCATATTCGAAGGAATTGGAATTTGAAGGATCTGGAATCTCAAGAAATTGGATTCTCTCACACATTTGGTTGATAAGAAATAGATTGGAATTTGTAAACAATATGAAGAGGAAAAGTAAATGGAAATGCAAGAGATATGTTTACTTGTGAGATATAGGGTTAAAAGGGTAGTTAGAGTATTTACTATTTATAAAGAGACAGTGTTGCAAACATGATGTGGTATTAGAATGGAATCGAATTCCAGTTCCAATCCCAATTCCAATTCTGGCCAAATCACACAGAATATGACATAAAGGTGACTTAGACCACAAAACATCATAACTCAAGTGTAAAAGAAATCCAGATAATTTAGGGTTCTGTGACTTCTTTATCAATTTGATTCAAAACTACTTCTAATCAGATTTGTCTAAAATCCAGACATTTTTATCTATATTTGCATCAAAGTCTTATTGAGAAGAGGGGAAACAATACTTTTCAATCAAAAAAACATTTCTTTGTGATAGAAAGAAATGAAAAGTTTGTTTACCTTGGTGGAATAGGGAGGAAGCTTGAGGTAGTTGGCACATGTCATGACACTTGGCAAATCATCATCTGCAGATTCCGACACTCCACCCGCAGCATTTGATGCAGTGTTGTTGGAACTTTGAAGAGCGTTGTAATTAATAAAGGGTTAGTGACTGAGGAGGGGCAATTTCGTAATTCACCTAGATAAAATTTTGAAAACAAGGGGTGGTTGAGGGGGTTTTTTTTACCTTTCTGACAATGGTCAACTTAGGGTTCAAGACAGCCAAGCCACCTGGAGGAAGCCGAGGTGCACCAGTAACAAACTGACAGAATGCCCTTTGCTGTTTTGGATTGAACTCTCCCATTATCTCAAGCAACTAATAAAGAGACATAAAAAAAAAATTATTAATATTAACTATACTATAAATTTATAAATCTTACCTGAATATCGCTAAAAATAAATAAATTACTCACATTAATTACTACAGGGCTCTTGGATGTGTATCCATGGTCGAATTTTATGTGTTCCACAAGTGTATCAGCCTGCATTTAAAAGAAACATGAATTCTCTACATCATATCATTTTCAAAAAGAATACATGTTATGTTTAAGTAGAAAAAAGATGAGCAAATTACCTCCCACATTTCTCTACGCCCACAGAGTAAATAATCCAACTCACTTAGAGAAAATATTTGTAAACTTGAAGCCTCAAAAACCTGATAGTAATAAGATAAAATATTAGCTTAAAAAAATTATTTTGTATATTTTCTAAGTCCATAAACAATTTAGCATATTAGAATGTTGGAAAAAGATGATGACCTGATTAAAGCCAGCTCTAAATGCTTCCAATTGCCTTGTGATACAGAGAATCAAACTTACTTCTTGTTTCTCCTCCCACGTTTAGGTCCCCATCCTTCAAGCTTTGCAACAGGGCAACCCACATATGAAGTTCATATGTGGTGGAACTTGTCAAATAAAAGAAAAAGAAAGAACTGAATGCGTTCATCTTAATCGGTCACTTCAATCAAGAATTAGTGCCCTAAATCTTCAACTACATATGTCTTAACAATTTCACATAAATAATTATAAAGGATTGTTACAATTATCTGAAATTTCAGATCTAGGGATGACGTACCTGGAGCCCTTGGTCGCTCAAAGATGATTTCCTCGGTAGAAACCATGGTGAGTTTGGCGCCGACGTCCTCTTGAACGGCATCACCGAACTTAGGCCAAGAACGCCTCTCCATGGCGCGCTTGCTCAGCCGAGCATTAGCAATTTTACGGATGCGTGTGGTGGTGGTAATCTTAACCCGATTACCTTCGTCGTTGAATTTGTACTTTCAACCCGTGTTCATCGGGTCCAATAACCTGTTTCGGCGGCAACAAATAGTCATAGTCACCGCCATCAGCTTCTTCCTCCAATTCGCCCCATCTGGGTTTTTGAACCATGTCTGCGAAGCTGCTAGAATTGTTGTTGAGGGAAAAGTAGGGTAGGAGATTCGAAGTGGTAATGTGAATAAGATGAAGATGTAATGAAGTCGGTTGTTGTGATTCTTTAGGCTTCAAAATTGATAGATTTTTTTCGATTCTTTCAAGTTTGAATCAGAAAATGAGAAAGAGTTAGAGAAATCAAGAGTGCAATGCTCGTCCTTGTTAGGTTGAAGATGAATGATAGATAGAAGATAGAAAAAACAGGTGGGTTTTCAAAATTTTGGGGATTTCATTTCCCCCCTTGTCTACTAAAATCCCGTTTCATTAAAATTATAAAGTGACAGGTACAGAAGACGCGCGTTTAAGATAAAGCGCCCTCCGTGTTTTTAATTTTTTTTCTTGAGACACTAAATTAAGGGCACGCAATAAAGCGTGTCGTAAATCCTTAAATTTTTTGGAGAGATGACACTATTTTAAGGGCACGTCCTTTTGTGTATCGTTAATTATCGCGTGTCGTAAAAAGCGCGTCATTAAAGGTCTTTTTTCTAGTAGTGTTGGTGGCTGCATAAGCAAGAAACAAGCTTTTAGCGAAACAAAAGAAGCTTAAGGTATCATTCCAACATATTGTTGTTGTTTAATATGGTATATACAAAATAATTAGGATTAAGTGCAAGAAAATTCATCCCAATACAAAACTTTAAGGCTATAACCCGGTAGATAATTTGAAGAATGGTTTCTTGATATGGAAAGAATTTCATGTATGGTTCTATAATTGGGTTGGATTTCCAAAATACAAAAGTCCAAATAAGAAAGCAAGTAAAATGTTGTAATAGGAAGAAACGAAAGTAGGATGTTATAAACAGAAAAATAAAACTATATTGCTATTTCTTACATTTAGCCCAAATAAATATGCAATATTTTAATAGGGACATACTTTAATAGAAGTGTATGTTTTTAAGTGAAATACTCAAATTTCCTTTCTTCTCGTTAAAAAACAACTACTTACTTCAACTTAAATGATTATTAGAACAACAATAACAATAATATTTGGCTGCTATTAGATGCATACTTGACCATTTAAAAGTTGCTATGGTTTCATTAACATTGGTCATGGATGTTTCAGTTTTATGACCATATTTAAGTATGACCTAATTTTGTGTAATAAACTCAAAAAAATATCTTTAAGGGTATGATTTATCATTTATCGATATGTTTCTATAACATATTGAGATTTGAATCGAAGCCGTTAATCTAGTGGATGAGGTTATCGGAACAAAAAGGAGGAATTCAAGTGTGAGATAAAACATAACTCCAATTTTCTTCAGATCTTTCTGTTTGAAAAACAGAGCAGCCTCAAATGTTAAGCAAAACCAAGAAACAGAGCAACCCCAAGTGACAAAAAAATTTGAAAATTGGAGCAGCACCAAAGGGTAATCAAGTTTAAAGCATACCCTAGTTAGTCTACAAGTGTTTAGATTGTTTAGAGATGATATTTTGGAGTCTGCTTTCTTTTATAACGTTCTAAATAAATTTCAGAAATATATTTAGAAAGAATGTTCTTAATTAAACAAGTGAAGGCTTGATTGCAGGTTTTGGTTGATGGTAATTTTCCGATATGGAGCAACCATTATGCTGTAAATAATCGTATTTGTGGGTAGCAAACTTGAAATTTGTTCAGAAAAATCCATTAGATATGTAACCTGACAATGTGAGCTGGAATAAAGAACTTCACATATGGCCATTTGTATATTATTACCCAAACATAGAGGTAAGGTTTTTCTACAAGTTCTGAATTGTTTATGTCGATTTTTGCGTTTTTTTGGGACTTATTTATTGTAACACCTCAAAGATTGGAAAGTCAAGAAAAGAAAGAGGACCTCAATTTTAAGGGGAGACTCGGCGAGTCCATGGAGGGACTCGGCGAGTCCGAGTGGGATCCGGGTCGAAGTGTAAGCGACCGACTCGGCGAGTCGGCCAAGGAGACTTGACGAGTTGGGTCTGAACGAGGAAAACCCTAAATCCGGGACTTGGAACCTATTTAAACATCTCATTCTCCTTCCTAGGGTTCCTTTACTGCCTCTCTACCCCAGAACACCAAACCCTAGCCGCCATATCCGTTTTAGAGCTAGATCTTGCCTTGAAGAGTGCACTATAGCTTGGAAAAGGAAGAAAGGCTTTGGAGGTGCAAGAAGGGACTGTAGATCCGGGATTGAGAAGACATTTCAGACCAATTGGAGGTAATAAGCTGTTGCTTGGAATCCCTTTGCACCTAAATCTATTCTCATGTGTGAGTTTTGGACATTTTGGCATGATAAGGAACCATTTCGAGTTAGAGGTCCAGATCTAAGGATGCTACCTCAGATCCATGGTTGTTTTGGTCTAGAATCCCCTAAAGTATCAGCCCTTGGTATGTTGAAGAAGTATGTTGCCATAAACCCTAGTTTGAATGTGTTTTAAGCCTAGATCTCTTGATCTACACGTAAAGTTTGCCACTTTACGTGGGTGATAGGCCTTAGAAGTATGGATCTATGAGTTGGAAGCCCTGCTTGGCTCGAAAAGCCACTGCATGGATTAAGGACTGAATAGACTCGGAGAGTATCTTGAAGATGAGGAGGAACTCGACGAGTGGGATGAACAGCTCGTCGAGTCGGATGAAGTTAGGCATCAACTCGGCGAGTTGGAAGAACAACTCGACGAGTTGGTTGAAGATTGTCGTGGACTCGGCGAGTCTATTAGTGGACTCGGCGAGTCAGGTCGCGAAACCTCAAACCCTTCGAGTTGAGACTCGAATCAGTGAGTCGGGTGGTGACTCAGCGAGTTGGTCAGGACAGGACTTGGAACTAGTTGGACTCGGCGGGTCATAGAATGACTCGGCGAGTCGAGTCGCGAATAGAAAGACCCTGAGCTTATGAACTCGGCGAGTCATTAGGAGGACTCGGCGAGTAGGGTTGACCTGGAAGGTTGACTTTGACCAGAGTTGACTTAGTTGGCTGTCAGACTAAGTGTTATATGTATATTGATAGCTCGGAGAGCTAGAGGAGCAGCGGTTCAGGGGATTGTCGAATAGCAGCCAGAGGTTTATCAGCAGAGCTCAGCAGTTCAGGTGAGTTTCCTTTCAGTAGGAACGGGTCTAAGGCAACAATGCCGGCCCTTTTAGCTAGCAGTCAGCTTCGGATCTCGATCCGATGTAGTAGTTAGTATGTTTGATGCCTTCGTGGCTCAGACAGGATATATGTGTTTATGCGATGTTCAGTCAGCTTCGGATTTCGGTCCGATGTAGGGGACAAGGTCCTAGTCAGCTTCGGATTTCGGTCCGATGTAGTAGTTAGTATGTTTAATGCCTTCGTGGCTCATACAGGATTTATGTGTTTATGCTAGTTGATATGTTTATGCCATGTTCAGTCAGCTTCGGACTTCGGTTCGATGTAGGGGACAAGGTCCCAGTCAGCTTCAGACTTTGGTCCGATGTCAGCTTCGGAATTCGGTTCGATGTAGGGGACAAGGTCCCAGTCAGCTTCGGACTTCGATCCGATGTCAGCTTCGGAATTCAGTCCGATGTCAGCTTCGGACTTCGGTTCGATGTAGGGGACAAGGTCCCAGTCAGCTTCGGACTTCGGTCCGATGTCAGCTTCGGACTTCGGTTCGATGTAGGGGACAAGGTCCCAGTCAGCTTCGGACTTCGGTCCGATGTCAGCTTCGGACTTCGATTCGATGTAGGGGACAAGGTCCCAGTCAGCTTCGGACTTCGGTCCGATTAGGGGGCAAGGCCCCAGTTAGTCCGGACTTCGGTCCGATGCAGTGGGCAAGGCCCAGTATGTGCTTTATATATTATTGTGTGGTATGTGGTAGATCGGGGGAGCTCACTAAGCTTCGTGCTTACGATTTTCAGTTTTGGTTTCAGGTACTCGGTTTTCAAAAGAGGAGCTCGGGAAGATTACAGATCACACACCATAGTCAGTTAGCCTGGGAATGTTTGACTCTGATAATGATATTATGTTTTGAATTTAATACTTGAAAGTTATGTTTGACTTATGATACGTTGTTTATAAATCTAGTTTTAGTAATGTTTTAAAAGAAATTTTTAGGCGTGATTTTTGGGTCGTTACAAGTTGGTATCAGAGCGTTGGTTTGAGGGATTCGGGCGCACTTTCGAGTGTGCCTGAACTCAAACTAAGGAAGTGGTATAGAGTTTTCAAAAGAAAAATAGTAGTTACAAAAGAATTTTGAGAAAAGAAAACAATTTTAGAAAAAGTAAAAAGAGTTTTGAAAAGTGAAAAGGGTGTGGTGCATGCAATCAGCCGAGCTCAAGTAAGTACTCCCAATTTACCCATACAAGTTATGTTATGATTATCAGTATCAGTTTCAGTATCAGTTTCAGTTTCAGTTTCAGTTCCAGCTTCAGTAAAACAGCATGCTAGAATAGGACTAAGGATCTAGGATGATGCCTTATGTGCCTGCTTTATGTGTTCCAGCTTGATGAGAATTGCATGCTAGTATTGAGTAGACAGTAGTAGGATCGCCTGTGTAGGTGATGCCTGATAATGTGAGCTTAGCATTGTGTGCTAGTGCAGTTTCTTGTTATGAGAATAGTTTTGCTTGAGTATGTTTCCTTTATCCAAATGCTGCTTGCTTTGTGCTTTGTGGGAATCTGAGTGATGGGAGTTAGACATTAGGTGAATACGTCACATCACATGTGATCAGGGTTGAATAATCTCAGAGTGCTGGATTTGGCCCTACTGCGCAGCTCTCGTTTGAGTCTAACCGTTGTAGGGACGAGACTTTTACTCGAAGGATTATCCGAGCCTCATTGCATGTGATGGTATTCAGGTGGTGGCTAATTGGCATTACAAGGAGGCCTTCAGCGGCTGAGGACTGGATTGGGTGGAGTCAGAAGTTCCCTAGGGCAAGCCTAGGATGAGAGTAGCAGAGATCAGTATTAGTAGAAGTGCGTTGGTGGAGTTGAGGTGACTCTTGAGGAAAGTACGGATAGATGTGGAAGGTAGTAGGGGCCCATACTACTGAAAGCAGAGGATCCGTACTCGATTCAAGAGGGGCCAAGACGAAACTAGAGTTGGTGGAGTGAGAAATCCCTCAACAGTAGTGTGTAAATTGATCAGGAATTGTTATATTTTCAGTATGGTGACATTGCGCGAGCTACCAGTTAGCAGTTCAGACGTCGAGGAGGGATCTGGCTCGGGCTTTAGAGCCGGGCAGCTTGATGATCAGATGAGGGATTTCATTTCCGCAGAGATCACGCGCAACATCATTGATCAGACTCCAGTGATTTTCGGTTCGGTTAGAGAGGCCATCGTGGAGCTTATGGACAGTCATCTTGAGGCCTTTAAGGTCGGGATAGTTTCAGGACAGGTTGGGGCTCGTCTAGATCCTGATTCTTATGGAGTTCGGGGATCCATCAGGGAGGGAGGCCCCATTTCTAGTTTTTGCCATCAGGGGACAGGAGTGAGTGGGGCACCCTGTCTCCAAGAGAGACCTCTGTATGATTGGATAGTTGAGGAAGTTTCGCGAGCTATTCGTGAGGATCTGCCCGACATAGTCGTAAGGATCACTGATAGATTGATCAAGAGACTCCAGGATCAGACAGTTGTTGTTCAGTCGGCGGGCAGGGAGTCGGAAAGGAAGAGGAAAGCGGATGAGACTCAGGTAGCCTCAGGTTCGGTAAGAGGCCCAAGGGTTCGGATTTGAGGGCGAGGAACTATCAGAACCGCAGTCGATGCGGGAAGTGCGGAAGGACGCACATGGGTGTGTGCAGGCGTAGAAGTGGTGATGTTTTGGGCTGTTTCAAGTGCGGCCAGATTGGTCATTTTAGCAGAGACTGTGTTGCTACCATTGCCCAAGGACTTGACCCGATATGTTTCCATTGCGGTCAGAGAGGCCACAAGAAGGCCCACTGTCCGAGTTTGTTTACAGCAGGTCAGGTGTCAGCTCCTGCCCCTGGGACTTCGAGAGCCCAACGGACACCAGGGTCGGGCAAGGGCGCCTACGGCTCGGAGCCGAGTTTTCCGGTAGATTTCAGCAGGGATTCGGGCAACACCGAGTGATGGAGGTATGTATCTTTTGCTTTTCTGTCATCTTTTATTGCGATATTATTGTTATGTTGCTGCATTACCTGCTCGTGGTTGAGTTTTATGCCATCTGCATACCTTGGAATTCGAATAGTGAATTGGAGGTCGTTCCCTCTAGATCAGGTTATTTTGGATTCAGTATCTGTAGCATGTATGTGTAAGATGCAGTAGTGCTTTACTACTTGCGGAGGGCGTTAGTCGAGTAATGATCAGTTATAATCTCAGTTGTGATAGTTCAGAGTTTTTAGTGGAGTAGCTAGCGGTCAGTAAGAAAGTGGGTCGGGGAGGTGCACCCCAAATGCAGATTCTCGCGATGTAGTCCCTAAAGCAATTACAGTTAAGGACCGAAGGGTGCTCAGTCAGGTAGCAGGAGGGGTGCGGATCTGGCAGGAATTAGTTGGAGCGCCGGCAAGGGTAAACGTCGGCGGTCAGCATATCGCCCTTCTAATGAAAGGAAGGTTGGAAATCCTTTCGACCAGTGAGCAGTAAGGATCTAGTCGAATCCAAGTGGGGGAGAACCCTTCCAAGTATACAAGAATAAGAGCCACGTAGACTCAGAATGATTGCGCGGCCTCTGAAGTGATTGTAGCACGGTGATCGATGGATTGGGGAGTTCAGATTTGGGAGTTCGAGGACCTTCCCAGCAACTAGTTCATATAATCGAGATGATTAGAAGCTGGTTGAGAATCCAGGATTGGAGGACCACCTGTAGAGGCTCAAGTGAGTCGGAATGGGGATCCTGAGAACGGATAGCAGGAGATGTTTTCGTATTAGTAGCCAGTGGCAAAGTCAGCATGCAGGATTGCATGGATTCAAGAGTTGGGAGTTTGGAAACTTCCCAACGAAAGCTTCTTGTATCCGGATTAGTAGACGGTTGGTTTGAGAACCAAGCCGAAGATTTCCTCGACGAAGCGCTAAGTATATCAAGGATATAAGATGTCAAGAATGATGCAGTATTCAAAGACTAAGGGCTGTTTTTGGGAAATGAAGATGAGGAATCACTAGTGAGACTAGGGATAGTCAGGATGTCCTCGAGATAGTAGTAGTAGTAGTGTTGTAAGTCTACGGGGGTAGCCGTAGCATTCACTAGCAGTCAGATAGTAGTAGTAGTGTTGTAAGTCTGCGGGGGTAGCCGTAGCATTCACTAGCAGTCAGATAGTAGTAGTAGTGTTGTAAGTCTGCGGGGGTAGCCGTAGCATTCACTAGCAGTCAGATAGTAGTAGTAGTGTTGTAAGTCTGCGGGGGTAGCCGTAGCATTCACTAGCAGTCAGATAGTAGTAGTAGTGTTGTAAGTCTACGGGGGTAGCCGTAGCATTCACTAGCAGTCAGATAGTAGTAGTAGTGTTGTAAGTCTGCGGGGGTAGCCGTAGCATTCACTAGCAGTCAGATAGTAGTAGTGGTGTTGTAAGTCTGCGGGGGTAGCCGTAGCATTCACTAGCAGCCAGATAGTATTAGAGAGTTGTAAGTCCGCGAGCGTAGTTGCAGCCTTTATCAGATTGGTAGGTAGCATGAGCGCGTGTTGGACGCGGGAAAGCAGTAGTACCTACTAGTTCGGGTGCAGCAGTGAAGATATGGGAAACCCCGGGTTAGATTTCGGATTTCCCAAATGGTTCTGTTATGGCTAAGTCAGCAATCTTGGCTATAGATCGTCACATCAGTTATGAGATCAGAGTAGCAGTGGACCGTTGGGGTTCGGTTATGTTAAGGGCTACCGTCAGTCTGGGAGCCATCATGTTGTTAGTCGTGGAATTGATGATGTCAGGATGTGACGTATGGACCCAATCGGTTGGATCGGAAGGTTGCTAGAGCCAAAGTGACAGGATAACTAGTGGAAACTAGTCCTAGAGGAAGATTTCGTTCAGAAGTCGTGGAAGCGACTAAGTGAGGAGTCCTTTGACTCCACAGTTGGGTTGGAGTTCAGTGTTTCAGCCAGTTCAGTGTTTCAGGCAGCTCAGTGTTTCAGTCAGTTCAGTGTTTCAGGCAGCTCAGTGTTTCAGTCAGTTCAGTGTTTCAGGCCGTTCAGCATTTCAGTCGGTTCAGCGTTTCAGGCAGTTTAGAGTTTCAGGCATGTTCAGTATAGCAGGCAGTTCAGTGTTTGGAAGGTTTCAGAGTTTTGGGACAGTATTAGTATTTGGGTTGGAATGTAAGTGCTGACGGTATAGTTGGTTGATTTGGAAATGGCAAGTCTCTCTCAACAGGATCAGTTGAGCCTTTTGCCAAGTGTAAGTGATCTGTAAGGATAGCTAGGCAGGTAGCTTTTCTTTCAGGAGGGAAGGATCGAGTTAGTAGTGGTTGAGTAATCAGATGGGATATAAGCAAGCTGATTCCAGCAGCATCGTTTCAGTATGAGCGGCAGAATGGATAGAACAGTTATAGATAGTCGAAGTATCTTCAGGAGTCGCTGGGAGCGACTAGGAGATTGCGATGGAGTGTAGTGACCGGTGGGAGTTCGGTAACTCAGATATCGGTAGATTAGTTGGACCAGAGTGGTCTCAGTGCATCCAGTAGGCGGATGAGGGGTACATAATTCTCAGTCGGAGGAAGTAACATTGAGGAAATTAGGGAAAGGAGAAGAATTCAGTATGTACCAACAGTAGTGACCAGCACTGTGAGTGGCTGGAGTGATGGACAGAAGGGTGTTAGTTTTCCAGATAGAGAGTTGGAGGCAGTTCGCAGGGCAGTTGGTCATAGCAAACTTCGAGGACGAAGTTTAGTTTAAGTGGGGGAGAGTTGTAACACCCCAAAGATTGGAAAGTCAAGAAAAGAAAGAGGACCTCAATTTTAAGGGGAGACTCGGCGAGTCCATGGAGGGACTCGGCGAGTCCGAGCGGGATCCGGGTCGAAGTGTAAGCGACCGACTCGGCGAGTCGGCCAAGGAGACTCGACGAGTTGGGTCTGAACGAGGAAAACCCTAAATTCGGGACTTGGAACCTATTTAAGCGTCTCATTCTCCTTCCTAGGGTTCCTTTACTGCCTCTCTACCCCAGAACACCAAACCCTAGCCGCCATATCCGTTTTAGAGCTAGATCTTGCCTTGAAGAGTGCACTATAGCTTGGAAAAGGAAGAAAGGCTTTGGAGGTGCAAGAAGGGACTGTAGATCCGGGATTGAGAAGACATTTCAAACCAATTGGAGGTAATAAGATGTTGCTTGGAATCCCTTTGCACCTAAATCTACTCTCATGTGTGAGTTTTGGACATTTTGGCATGATAAGTAACCATTTCGAGTTAGAGGTCCAGATCTGAGGATGCTACCTCAGATCCATGGTTGTTTTGGTCTAGAATCCCCTAAAGTATCAGCCCTTGGTATGTTGAAGAAGTATGTTGCCATAAACCCTAGTTTGAATGTGTTTTAAGCCTAGATCTCTTGATCTACACGTAAAGTTTGCCACTTTACGTGGGGGATAGGCCTTAGAAGTATGGATCTATGAGTTGGAAGCCCTGCTTGGCTCGAAAAGCCACTGCATGGATTAAGGAATGAATAGACTCGGTGAGTCCTTCGAGTGGACTCGGCGAGTATCTTGAAGATGAGGAGGAACTCGACGAGTGGGATGAACAGCTCGTCGAGTCGGATGAAGTTAGGCATCAACTCGGCGAGTTGGAAGAACAACTCAACGAGTTGGTTGAAGATTGCCGTGGACTTGGCGAGTCTATTAGTGGACTCGGCGAGTCAGGTCGCGAAACCTCAAACCCTTCGAGTTGAGACTCGAATCAGTGAGTCGGGTGGTGACTCAACGAGTTGGTCAGGACAGGACTTGGAACTAGTTGGACTCGGCGGGTCATAGAATGACTCGGCGAGTCGAGTCGCGAATAGAAAGACCCTGAGCTTATGAACTCGGGGAGTCATTAGGAGGACTCGGCGAGTAGGGTTGACCTGGAAGGTTGACTTTGACCAGAGTTGACTTAGTTGACTGTCAGACTAAGTGTTATATGTATATTGATAGCTCGGAGAGCTAGAGGAGCAGCGGTTCAGGGGATTGTCGAATAGCAGCCAAAGGTTTATCAGCAGAGCTCAGCAGTTCAGGTGAGTTTCCCTTCAGTAGGAACGGGTCTAAGGCCAAAATGCCGACCCTTTTAGCTAGCAGTCAGCTTCGGATCTCGATCCGATGTAGTAGTTAGTATGTTTGATGCCTTCGTGGCTCAGACAGGATATATGTGTTTATGCGATGTTCAGTCAACTTCGGATTTCGGTCCGATGTAGGGGACAAGGTCCCAGTCAGCTTTGGATTTCGGTCCGATGTAGTAGTTAGTATGTTTAATGCCTTCGTGGCTCAGACAGGATTTATGTGTTTATGCTAGTTGATATGTTTATGCCATGTTCAGTCAGCTTCGGACTTCGGTCCGATGTAGGGGACAAGGTCCCAGTCAACTTCTGACTTCGGTCCGATGTCAGCTTCGGACTTCGGTTCGATGTAGGGGACAAGGTCCCAGTCAGCTTCGGACTTCGGTCCGATGTCAGCTTCGGACTTCGGTTCGATGTAGGGGACAAGGTCCCAGTCAGCTTCGGACTTCGGTCCGATGTAGGGGGCAAGGCCCCAGTTAGTCCGGACTTCGGTCCGATGCAGTGGGTAAGGCCCAGTATGTGCTTTATATATTATTGTGTGGTATTTGGTAGATCAGGGGAGCTCACTAAGCTTCGTGCTTACGGTTTTCAGTTTTGGTTTCAGGTACTCGGTTTTCAAAAGAGGAGCTCGGGAAGATTGCAGAGCACACACCATAGTCAGTTAGCCTGGGAATGTTTGACTCTGATAATGATATTATGTTTTGAATTTAATACTTGAAAGTTATGTTTGACTTATGATACGTTGTTTATAAATCTAGTTTTAGTAATGTTTTAAAAGGAATTTTTAGGCGTGATTTTTGGGTTGTTACATTTATGGATCCAGAAGTCTCGGCAGCTGGTGGTAGAGTTGACGCGTGCTTAATTCATATTCTGCCTACCAGGTGCTTGATGTAATGCTTGTGTCTTATTCTTTGATTTTCTTCAGTCAGGTGCATGTCTCCAATTAGAGTACAAGAGTGTAATGGATCTAGCAGAAAAACCTGTTACACATAGTGAATCCCAATCGGATGTACTATTCCAAATTGTTATGTGATTTGTGATGGTTCTTGAAGACACACTTGTAGAAGGTATATTCAAATTGAAAATATGTGTAAGTTTGCTATGAACACCGAGCTCTTAAATATAAGACAAGACGAAGAGAAATCCAACATATATATTTATAATTTGTGGAAACGACATATATGGCCCTTTCTTTGTTCCTAATCATATGACATGACTAAGGACCCATTACCTAATTATAAGTACATTCCAAGCATATATTGAAACTACAGACTCTACTCCGACATTCTAGGATCAAACAACCATTAATATCTTGATTACAGTTAGAACACACATATTTGGGTGTCTTCTTTCTCCGTACAAATGTTAACGGATGTTTATGATAGGGAACATCCAAAGTGCCCTCATGGAAAATGTTTGCATAAAGATCGATTCGACTAATGCAATGAAGGTGAAAAGAATTTTTGCATTTGTGACAATAATAGAGGGGGAACTTGGGGTGCATTTCCTTCTCACAAATATCACAAAAGAAATCTTCAGGATGATCCATGACGGGTGGATACGTCAATGGAATTTCATGTCCTTTGCAATACCTATGACCAAGGGAATGTGGCACCCTCATTGCACAATACATGTCTAATATGAAGTTGCAAGCATTACAAGCATAACCGATATAATCAGACCACATGTTGCAAGCATTACAAACAGGTACAGGATCGATAACTTGGATAAGTGGATGTTTGTGGGATTTATGTTTGATGGTGTTGGGTAGAAATGCACAGCTAACATCAAGTTTGAACTCACAAATTTTACATTTGTACAAAAACGTGTTGCAAAAGCTCCCACAACCATTGCATTGATTGTACTTACCATGTCCCCTTGTGTTTATCAAGGAAAGCAAACGATTTATGTTTATCAAGGCAAGCGAATGATCCGGGTGAAGTGGATGTTGTAATTTGAGTGGTAACTCGGCACAATATTTGTGGAGAGAGAATGAATTACATCCATCTTTGCAAGTATAGTATGGAAGGGAGAGGGGTCGTACACACCCAAAACATACCTCAATTGGATCACTACTGCAACACATGTTGTTAGGTTGGGATTCAACATTAAGGGTTAATGGATGTTGATGACACCAATGGTTGATCTTAGTTTTATCATCATCATCATTATATTGAGCTGTCTTTTCAAAATGTACCAGTTTCAATGGATCTGTAAATGCCTCTAACATGGGAAAATGCAGCAAATTATCTACTTCTTCATCATCAATAGAAGCACTTGCGCTATCCCTGAAACCAGTCCATAATCAAGAATAAGTCTTCACAAACACAAAGAAGTAAACAACTTTTACCTTAGAGTAGAAGGCTGGTCTACTGCATTTAAGGCGCACTTGATATGGACAAAATATCTACAATTTGCACATTGATACAACCACAAATTCCTCCGGATGTATTTGTTGCAAATTTCACAGTAATACAAGAAATTAAAGAATTTTTCAGGAAGTGAATAGACGAGAACAAGTGGGTGATTGGGGTGATGGGGTAGTTGGATGGTAGGGGCTAAGGAAGCACAAGACTTATGTATCCAGAAGTCACAAGTGTCACACTCATAGAATAAGCCTTCATCTTTAGCATTGCAAGCATCACACAGGAATGAAGCAGGTTTTAACTGGAGGGTTAAAGCGTGTTTTGGATGGCCTTCATGTTCAACCTTCATCTTTGCCTCCTTCTTGATAGCATTTGCTTCAACCCTGCGAGCAATCTCAACAACACAACAATCAATGCAAGCTATAAACTTAAATAAAGTGTTATGCTTCTCAACAGATGTATATGCAAATCCACCAAGTTTCTTTTGAATCCCACACATGTTACAAAACCAAGATCTTGGTTTTATATGTTTCAAATCAGTAAGTGTTAGAGGGTGATGATATAAGGAAGGGTCGTTGATAGTAGGGGGAAGTTGTGCGCATGATTTATGGAGAAAGTAGCGACATTGGAGGCAAGCATATGCAAAACCACTTGATATGGGTTTTTCACATGCATAGCAACAAATGACTTGTGGTTTTTTATTACCACCATCGAAACTAGAACCAGCAATGGTCTTAGAGTTTATGAGCTTTAATGGATGGTTTTTATGACTAAAGTGATTAATCTCTTCCATCTGTGTGAGTGTGTGTGTGTGTGTGGAAAATGATGTATTTAATCATTGAATTTATAGACAATAAGGTAAGGCAAAATACCATTTTAAAACTAAAGAAATCCAACTTAGCATTTTTAGATTGCTTTGCTACCAAGTATAGTTTTTAAAATGGTATCTACAACATTCTTTTCTCATATATCAAGTTAAAGGTACCATACATCTCTTTTTCCAATTGAAAATTTCTTTCTATGTCACATAAAAGAATTGGATTTCTTCCTTTTATTTTAATTCTTTGTTTACTTTTTGAGCTTGATTGAAAGAATAAAAACTAGAATTCGTTTAACAAGTCTCGCCAATACATATTATTTGTATGTATTAATAATGTTTAACAAGAACTTGAATTGATTTGTATAGAAAGAAAAAAAAATCACCTAGATAATTTGATTTTAGTGATGTTTGTACTTCAAATTTAAATATGGTATTTTGTAATTTTATTAGAAATTATATTTGGTAACTTTGGTTTTAATGATTTATATTGAGCAAGTGAATAATTACAGTATTAGATAAAGCTCGAAATTCCGTCTTGATAAATGAAACATCTTCAATTTCAACAAACAAATTAACATATATAAAGGGTATTGATATTTCCACTTGTATATATGATTCTTCCACTTAAAATAAAATGTTTTGACATTTTTACCCTTTAAAAAGTTTACAAAAAAAAATGAAGAGTTATAAATAGATAACATGTGCCGCTTCTTATCTATTAAAACGTTCAACCAAATGATTCAATTTTTTCTTCCTCCCCCTCCCCCCCCCCCCCCCTTTTTTTTTATTGCTAATAAAAATCAATTTGTGTTTTTATTATTCATCACACAATCCCATTATTGGAATTATTGGAATGCATTCAAGTTAACGTCATTTTAAAATATAAAACTGTGTTAACCATAAAACCATTTAACAATATGCTACGACTTCATTCATGTATAAAATTTATCCTTGAAATCAAATTATTCAAATGCACTCCCTTTTGATAAGTCGAAGTCAATCAACAAGGGCTTTCACGAAACTGTCAATTTGTACATCAAAAACCTTGAACCAGGTCTCTAGTTGAGAATATTATTCTTCCAAATATTGGTTTTCAAATTCCATTTATTCTCATCATTAATCTTCGACCTTCTAGAAACAAATGAATGGGCATGCACATATTAATTTTAGATTCAAACGTCGACTAACTCTCAATCATCCAAAACCTAAAACAAAAATTGGTTATATTAGATTTGTTTATTTTTCATATCGTGAAAAACTTATGAACCGGTAGAAACAAATGTAATATAATTCAAATGAAATCAGGAATATAATCAACAAATGTTAAATACTTTGTTTTTTATGGCTCCTACTTCTCAATACCGACAACCGGTGAAGGGCAATGAAACAGCAACGACTAGAAAACGGAGAAGAAATAATGGCGATATGCGAAGAAAAAGGAAAATTCTTGAACGACGATGGGCTAATAGGAAGAGGAATGGTTCGATGTTTGGAAAGAAGGATCGTATTGACTTGATTATTGGGCTTCTTATCTATTTCTATATTTTTGTAAATTTCAAATAAGGGTAAAAATGTAAAAACAATTTGATTTTAAGTGGAAGTATAAAATATGCAAGTGGAAATATCACCACCCATATATAAAGGACTACATGCGACTTTAATAATGGATTTCTCAGAGTTATATAGGTTTCTTCTATGGAGAAAAACCGTGATAAATAGATTAATATAATAAATTTTTTTGTAAAAATACATTACTTTTCCTGAATGAAAACAAAGTGTAGTAAAAAATGAGAAGAGATTGTCGTGTAACTGTGCAAATATCATTGACCGAATGTTGAAAACTACTAGAAAAAACTATTTTAAATACAGTTGAAATTGAATATATAATACGAACTTTCAGCCATATAATAAGAACCATACTCTATATCACCTCTCAGTGCTTTAGTGTTTCTAAACTCCAACTTTACGCCTATGATAGGAATATTTGAATGCATTTTAAACAATTAATATACACTACAAGTTTGGTGTAAATATGATAATTTTTTTCATAAATTTTATTCGACAACTTCGATATTAGCGGTTGTAGTATCTAGCTTACACTTCAAAATTTTAAATTGAGCGACGAAAAATTACATTATTAGATAAACTCAAAATTTTAACTTGGTAAATAGTAAATGTAAGAGCACCCACACCGTCTTTCAACAATCTCTTAGGTGCATGTCATTAAAACTACATATGCATCTTTCAACTGCTACAAGACTGGTTGGAATGCCACTTGTCTTTTATAATGTTTTATGTTTGTTTTTCTCTACAACGATTTTATATATATATATATATATATATATATATATATATATATATATATATATATATATATATATATATATATATATATATATATATATATATATATATATATATATATATATTATAATAAATTTTAGATATATTTTAAAATTTATAAATTAGTTGTTGATGTCAATCAGGTCCATTTTGAAAGAGAATTTTTATTGAATTGATAGGAATGGTAATTATAAAGCTACATAGTTGAAAGATTAGTGACATTGTACTAACACAAATGGTTTAACACCCATGAATATTTTACACAATAGAACTATAAGAGATTTGATCTTACTTTATTGATGGACTCTTTAGCTTTTATATGTTTCTTCTATTAATAAACTAGATTATAATATATTACTACGGTTGAAATATTAAAATAATAAAAATGTCAAATAAAAGTTAATTATTAATCAAAAATATTGAAAACAATTATTTGTATAACACTTTGGAATGGTTTGTTATTAAATATATCATATTTATCTAAAATATAATTTATAAATTGATTATAAATAATAAAAAATGTTCTAAAAAATGGTAATGGCAAAATGGTAATAGCAATGTACATTGATATCACCCTTATAACTTCAAACCAGATTCTTTTGTATTTTGGCCATTTAAAATCAAAATTTCTGGTTTTAAAATCATTTTATTAAAACAAATCCAAAGTTTCAGAAATTTCATGAATATTTTGATTTTATTTTTCATGTATTTCTATTTTATGACGAAAATACCCTTAGCCTTCAAAAACTCCAAAACCATCCCAAGGCTATATATATATATATATATATATATATATATATATATATATATATATATATATATATATATATATATATATATATATATATATATATATATATATATATATATATATATATGACATAACATTAAAGAGAGCGGATTGGCCATCACATGTACCCAAAATAATTTGGAAATTCTTGAACTCTCTTTTAAAACTTCTACTAAGATTGCCACTTCTGTAAATAAATAAATCAAAACTCGTCAAATAGGCATTTATCTGATCATATATCGACTCATATATCAGACTACTGAATATAGCATATCACATACTTCCAAAAAGATGGGAGATAAAAACAAAAATAAATTGGTTCGCCATGAGAATATAAAGTCCAAAACGTTTCGACTTAGGGAAATGTCATATTTTGGGCTACAACATTGAAAGATTCGTGACTTTATATATATATATATATATATATATATATATATATATATATATAGAGAGAGAGAGAGAGAGAGAGAGAGAGAGAAAGAGAGAGAGAGAGTTAGGTTCATATATAAAGTCTAAATATTGTGTGAACGTGTGACTAATTATTGACCAATCAACATATAAGGGTAATTTTGGAATTTGATATACATTTATTTTTAATAACTAAAAATATAATACGCTATTTATAGAACTTCTCTTAAATCAAGGATCAGTTATAATTTCTAATATACAGCCTAAAATTTACGCTTCTTTCATCTCCATAACCCTACATCAACTGGTGGAGGCAATCTAATAAACCTGAAAAATAGAACCTTCATTCATCACTTCACGAGTCAGGTCGGTCAAAGGCTTGTAAATGTTTATTACTCTCTGTCGCCTCAAAGCTCGACTCAACCTCCTTGCATCTCATCGGGTCACCACTGTCCATCTCCATTACTGGACTGCTCAAACGGCGGTCACACTATTTGACGACCAATCAACTAGTCCGCTTCTTTGCCATTTTCAACTCTTCCTTTCCCGATATGTATCTCCTTATTTCAATCTTTTCCTCATTGTGGTTATATGTCTCTAACTAACATACTGAGAAAAGTTTATACAAGTTAATATTAAAAACTTTTGAACCACGAAAGGTTTGTTTACATTACCTGTTATGTCAAAATATGTTTATCAGGAGTTTAGAAATCAACAAATACATCAAGGATGTAATAATTCTATTCCATATTTGAACCAAGAAAGGTTTGTTTACATTACCTGTTATTTCAAATCATTTTTTTTTGCCAAAATGTGGATTAACAATGATATTCTCAAAAAATGTTTGACATTTGAAATTCAAAAGTTAAATTTGAAATATTTTTTGTTTATCTGTACTACTAAAAATTGTTGCCAAATGTTTTATTGATAATATAATTCTAAGAATGTTATATGAGAGTAAAGAAGTTTTGTTTTAGAAACTTACATTTTATGCTAACACATTCTGTAAGAATCTGATAGTTATTTATTCATATATACTATTTCTGTAAATTTTGTTTAGAATAACTATTTATGCCATTCTTACAAAATCTAATAGTGGGAAATTGTTATCGTATCTTAAAAAATTCAGAAATTTTATTTACAAGAACTATTATCTCACTCTTAAATAATTCGGACTTTTGTTTCTCAAGAACTTTAGTTGTTTATAACAATTTAGGAATGTTTTTTACAATTATTGATTCATGGATTTTTGTTGTGGTTAATTGTTATCTCATTCTTAGAGAATTTGATTGTAGATATAAGAGTTCAACAAAGATATATTGAAACTGATTCTTGAAGATGGAAGTTTGAAGAACGAAATGCAGAATGGAAACTAATTATTGATAGGAGTTGCAAATAGAACATGTGTACAATAAGAATGTTTCATGTATTGTAATTTTTTTTCATTCTTTATTTTTATGTATTACTTTTAGAGAATGTTTTTTTTTCTTCAAAAATGTAAGTTACACATTTGGATCGTGTCAATGTAATTTATGAACTTGTAATTCATATTTTATGCAATATATTCTTAAAGAATTAACTATAACACTTATAGAATTAATCAAGATTCTTTAAGAATATCTTATGAGAATGTCAATATCAACTATTCTCATCATCAATAAGTTTTAACTAGGTTAATTGATTCCTAACGATTCTTATGAAATAGAACAAACTATATTTTTGAAAATAATTCTTAACCATGAATATTGAATATTCGTCAAGAATATAATAAACTATATTCTTGTATTCTTAAAAAATTCAATACTTAAATAATTTCCAATATGCAAAATTTAATATACCACATTGTTAGGTAACACGTAAAAAAATAATCAACTTTTTTTAAAATAAATCTCCAGATTTTACCAAGAATATTGTAATTAAATTAAAGTGTAAAAAAAAAAAGAATTTTATTCTTTTAAAATCTAATTTAAATTGCATCCATTAATATGCTCACTTTCCATAAATTATTGTTAACCAATTTGATTAATTTACCCTTATAATTAATTATGTGTAATTATATAGTACATGCTAACCCATGGTGATACCATGTGCCCTTAGGATCACAACCCTTCATGTTTTTTAATCTAATGATCAAAATTTAGTCATACACTCACACAATACTTATGATTCATATTTAATCCTAACCATATATATATATATATATATATATATATATATATATATATATATATATATATATATATATATATATATATATATATATAGTTAGGATCATATATAATCATCAAATATTGTATGAATGTGTGACTAGTTCTAGACCAATCATTATATAAGGAAATAATAATAACTTTAACAATAAATAATTATGGTGAATAAATGAATCAATTAATAAGCCATTAAAATGAAACGTTAAAAAAAATAGATAATAAACAAATATATAGTGTATAAGGGAAATAGTCAAAAATATACAAATTCTTATGAAAACATATAACCATTTTGAACCATAAGACAAACTTACAAATTTGTAACAAACCAATAATATATATTTAAAATCATATATAGATGTATTTGTGTTTACTGAGTAAAAAAACAAAGCAATAATATGTAGCTTTCAACTTACCGAATTAACTTTATGTCCTTATTTATACTAATTTTTTAGAATGTTCAATCCCAAATATCTTCATACCTAAAAAAAAAATAGAACATGTTGAGTTCAAGTATGCTCAATCTTTTGTGAAGTGTATCATCGTAAATGTAGTTTTTTTTTTGTTGTTTTTTTAATATAAACTTTTTTTCTAATAAAAAATATATAATCTTGGTACCAAATGTTGTAACTTTTCTCTTTCTTGTTTATACGAGGAAAATAAAACTTTTAATTGAATGATTTATTGGTTAACGTGAAAAGGTAAAGATATAGACATATAAAAACCATAAAAAAAAACAAATAAAAATTCTTCAAGAACCATTAAAGATTCTTAAAGAATAGTAGTATATAGTATAAATTTTGTACGTACTCTTTAAGAATGATTATAGATTCTTAAAGAATATTAGTTAAAATTATAAATTATGCATATTCGTTAAGAATAGTTACATATTCATAAAGAATATAGTAAATAAGTTGGTGTATATTTCTTCTTTTATGTCGTAATATTCTTAAAGAATTTTAATTGTAAAAAAATATTTGAAAGAAATCATATTCTATAAGAATGAAAGATTGAAAATATATGTTCATATATGTTTCATTACGTCGAATGCTAAAAACATATATTTGAATGTATTAAATAAAATATAACATTTGATCTGATTTTTATTAATTAATTTGATGTAATTAGTTGCCTAATATATAAGTAAATTTCATTTCTCTCTCTTCATAAAATTTAATATTTACCTTTATAATTAATTAAGTGTAATTATAGAGTAATTGCTAGTCCATGTTAGTAACATGTATCCTAATATCATATCCTTTTATTTTTTTAATCTAAAGGCTAGAACTTAGTCACACATTCACACAATACATGCGATTTATATTTAATCCTAACCCTATATATATATATATATATATATATATATATATATATATATATATATATATATATATATATATGGGAAAAGAGAATATACATTACAACCCCACCTAAGCTTAGGTACTAAACCTCTTGAAAATACATTGTTTTACTATATACAAATTACGGTTAATGGACTCACGATTAATACTTCAAGATGTAAATTCAAGATCGACACAATAGGGTTCAGGGTTTCGGTTTTAGGGTTTAGGGTTTAGGTTTTAGGGTTTAGGGTTTCGGTTTAGTGTTTAAGGTTTAGGGTTTAGGTTTAGGGTTTAGGTTTATAGTTTAGGGTTTAGGGTTTAGGGTTTAGGGTTTAGGGTTTAGTAATGTTCACTTGGGTGAAGTAATAAACGATAATGGAGGAAAGAAAACAGATATGGTAAACGATAATGAAAGAAAGAAATGATATGGAGAATGATATCTTTACCAAGTGAAACCAAACTAGGTATATTTAGCAAGTTAAAACGACATATTTTAGAGGTTTAGTACCTAAGCTTAGGTGGGGCTGCAATATATTTTCTCTATCCCCTATATATATATATATATATATATATATATATATATATATATATATATATATATATATATATATATATATATATATATATATGTTGATTGGTCAATAATTAGTCACACGTTCACACAATACTAAGACTTTATACATGAACCTAACTCTCTCTCTCTCTCTCTCTCTATATATATATATATATATATATATATATATATATATATATATATATATATATATATATAAGATTTAGGTTATAAGTATGTGTATAATGGAAAACCACCATCACATTCAACTCCTAAGAATTCTAGTTTTAGCATCGTACTTACCTACCATTACATAAACACACATGTGTGTTCTAGGAAAGAGGATGGGGTGGTCTTCAGGGGACAATATCCACACTCAGCAACACTATAAGATATAATTTCTTAAAATATGACGCGTTGTAAACCGGATAATCAAAGATGACACATAAGTATACTCTTTTGTTCATGGTTGCAGAAAACGTTAAATGTTAGTTAGTCGTTAGACTAGACTGGGGTCTAGAGATTAATCGGCTAGGCGGGGATTAATTGGGGGATTAATCGAGGACCATTAATTATTAAGAAATCTGTTCAAAAATTTATAAATATAACTTTAATTGTAAGAATATAAATAAATAAGTATAAAAGTTTAATAATAAGTTTAACAAACACAACAATTTATTATCTAATTAATAAGAAAAGTTATTCAACTTTTAATATATCTTAAGAAAAAAAATAAATTTTGGTATTTGTATATTTGAAAACACAGGAAATTTGAAATTTTTTGAGATAAACTTTAAAATTTATTTGTTTTAAATTTTTTTATATATTAGTTGAACATTGAAATACTATGAACTTTTGAAATTTTGAAAATTTAGGTTTAATATTTAAAAATTTGAAAACTTGAAAATTTGGCCAATTAGGTCGCCTAGGACCGATTAGAAACGTCTAGCTCCGACTTTGACCCCCTTTGACCAAAACCGATTAGCCTTAATGCTATTCAGTTGAAGACCGCCTAGTGGTTAATCCCTGATTAATCGGCTGCCTAGACCGAGTTTTACAACATTGCTTTTATTAGAAGTAGAAGATCATAGTTTTACTTATTTCTATTACACCATTACACCATTGAACTTTAAATCATTTTATGATTAAAGCATTGTATTTTAAAAAATTACTTAGTTATAACATTGTACTTCCATTTAGTGTTTTTTATCAGGCATTGCACTTCAAAAATATATTAACAGTGAAAATTTATGAGCATTTGGATGACATTGCAATAATTGGGTAGAAATTTCAAAGTATAATGATGTAAAAGCAAGAAATGAATGTAGGATGCTATGATAAACAAAAAGTAAAACCATATTGCCATTACTTGTATTTGTCAATAATTCAAAATAAAATATTTTTTTATCGATCAATCTAACCTGGCCCATATTAAAAAGTTACTCCTACCTAGGGGTGTAATCGATCTGAGCCGAGTCGAGCATTGTCAAGTTTGAAACTCAACTCGACTAAAAAACCCAAGCTCGAAACTCCGCTCGAACTCGACTCGAGCCTTAACTCCAAGCTCAATCTCGATCTCGATAAAGTAACCGAGTCTTTTGAGATCGTCTCAGCTCGACTCGATTAGCTACTAATAAAATAAAATCACATTAAATTACAATAGAAATACAATGAAGCTGGTGAGCTCGACTCGAATCCACTCTATAATATGTAAATATGAAGAAAATAAAGGATAAAAGTGTAAATATAACGCTACTCGATTAAGCTCGCGAGTTTCACAAGCGGAGTATTTCTATACTTGAGCTCAGATCGATAATTGTAACATCCCGATGTTGAGGTATTTTCAGTTTTAACCTTATGTATGAATAAATATTGCATTTTAGTCCCTAAGTATGAATAAATATTGCATTTCAGACCCTATGGGGTGTCTTGAGTCATAAAAATGTGGTATTGATGGTTAGTTTTACTCCATGCATGCTATAGAAGGTCTTAAGGCATTAAGATGTTGGGATTTTGTATATTAAGCACTTAATGGACATGCAAAGTCATAAAGTTGGAAACTTTATGACTCTTGATGGTATTTTAGCCTTGGATCTATAATTGGACATGCTTAGTCAAATAAAAAAGCGCTTAATAAGTTAAAAGGGGGACTGATGCCTATGTTGGGCGTACCGAAGGGTACGCTGCGTGTAGGCAGATCTGGCCCCGATGCCTCAAACAGCCAGTATGCCTCGCGTACCTCCACAATACGCGTTGCATACGAAGCCTGAGTTGACTCAGCTGAGTGGACTCGGCTGTGTTGATTACAAATACAGCACACATAATTGGGTGTTTTCTTTCTCCGAACAAATTTTAATGGATGTTTTTGATAAGGAACATTCAAGGTGCACATGTGGAAAATGTTTGCAAAATGCTTAAATCAATTAATGCAATGAAGGTGAATTTTTTTTTTTTTTTACACTTGTGACAATAATAGAGGGGGAACTTGGGGTGCATTTCCATCTACAAATATCACAATAGAAATCTTCAGGATGATCCATGAATGGGGGATATGTCAAAGGAATTTTATATCCTTTGCAAGACCTATAAGAAAAAGAATTTGTCGATCTCATTCCACAATACATGCCTAATATGAAGTTAAAAGCTCTACCAGTATAACTTATATTATCAAACCACTTGTCGCAAGCGTTACAAAGAGGGTGAGGATCGATAACTTGGAGAAGAGGATGCTTGTGGGATTTGTGTTTGATGGCTCTAAGTAGAAATGCATAGTTGAAATCGAGGTAGAACTTGCAAGTTTCACATCTCTATAAAAATGTGTTGCCATAGCTATTGCATCTGGTACATTCATCGTAATTCTCATGTATCCTCCTGATGTTTATCAAGTCAAGCGAATGATCTGGGTGAAATGGATGTTGTAATTTGAGTGGTAACTCGACTCAATATTTGTGGAGAGAGAATGGACATCCATCATTGCAACTATAGTATGGAAGGGAGATGGATCATACACACCCGAAACATAACTCTATTTGATCACTACAACCAGACATGCTGTTAGCTTGAGGTTGAACATGAAATATTAATGGATGTTCATGACTCCAATGTTGATGCTCAATCAAAGTTTTTTCATCATCATTATCTTGAGTCATTTTTTCATGATGTTGTAGTTTCAATGGATCTGTAAATTAATCTGACATGGTGTGACAACCCGAAACTTTTTCCGTTTCTGTATGCGATCCCGTTAATGAAATTTCGGATTTTGTTAACTTTTCCGTCAAACTTTTTGGTCTATTAAAATAATCTAGTTATATTTAATTAAATTATTACGAAAACCCATTCCTTCGATTCAAGCAAGTCTCGGTAACATTCCTCAACCAAATTCAAGTGTTTTCCGACACTTTATCTAACGAAATCGCTAATATAGATGCATATGCGTATTTAATTGCTAATAGGATTTCGTTAAGTGTCGCGTGCAACAACTCGGGAACCTTCTTTTCAGTCATCAACCCCACGAAACAACTGTGAGTTCATACCCCTACATTTTTCCGCATTTTTATTGTTTTCAGGGGGGGGGGGGGGGGGGGAATACAAGTTAAACATAAGTGTTTTCTTCAAACTAAACGTAAACGTTTTCAGAAGTACACATAAAACTGATGCAAAGTTTCATACTCTATTTTTTCCCTTTTGTACCATGTCGATCATAATGGACGTTTTCACGAAAGATGCATAGTTTTACGGATTCGATATTCGCTTCATTATTCATACAAACTATAATCGGTATAGTTTTGGATTTCTTTAAGAACTTATCAAGAATGGAAAATTTCGCTGCTAAACATATGCACTGGGACAGAAACCGTTTACAGATTATATCATTGTTTTATCATGATTTTCATAACTGTAATTTATCATTATTATACGCGACATACACTCGGATTTCCATTACGGTAGAACGCTACCGCTTTACTTGTAAACTAGATTGTACGATACTGTGAGGTGCTACTTCATTATTGTACCCTTAGGTGTATATGGATAAATCCTACCACTGTATAACCAGAGTCTCCTGGAGGGAGAGCATGAGGTTTGTGAATAGATCTATTCGGGACTGACAATCCCACATCTGGACTGTTAGCTACAGTTTGGCGGGCACGCCTAAAATGTACAAATGTCATTTAACGTCAACGCCTGAAGAACATTGGAAAGGTCACTAGTCATATCAAGCATGGTTATACGACTCACATTATATATAAATCACAGATAGTTTACCAACCTGGTGTTCTTCAATAGTTTTATTTACACCAAATAGAACTAAACACATTATACATACTGACCGGGCCAGGGTTTTCAAATACCAAATCATTTATGCTATGGTTTTACATTTAAATACATATGCTTCATGATTAGCTTTAGCTAGTCGCATGAAGTAGTGTTTTGCATAACTCTACGATTTTTCGGAAACGAACATTCATGATTGTATACAAATCGATAACACTATGTTTTTATTAAAGAAAATATCGGATTTTCTTGAAACTACATAATCATTTCGGCTTGCTCATCAACAAGTTTTCACTTCAAATTACTGCTTATGAACTCACCAGCTTTATGCTAATATATTTTTCAAACTGCTTGTATTCTCTGGAAATCAGTAGACAGGTACTTGCTGGATTTTTCGAGGAACCGAAGCATTTAGAGTTTTTAAGTTTTATTTTGCAAAACAATCGGTTGTAATTCAAAACTGAAGTTTCAAACATATGTAAACATTTTTATTCAAATATTCACTGTAATGGTTGTGTTGCTATGATTGCTGCTATTCATTGGTTGTGATGCTATACATGACGTCCTTCGCCCCGGAATGTTTCCACCAACGGTTTCGGGGTGTGACACATGGGAAAACGTAGCAAACCATTTCCATCCTCATCAACAGTATAAGTACTTGGACCATCTCTAAAATCACATATTCTTGTTTAGAACAATTAAGCATTCACAAACACAAAGAAAAAGAAAGCAAGTTTTACCATTGAATAGAAGGTTATTCTGAGTTTAAGGCACACTTGATATGGGAAAAATATCTACAGTTGGCACAATGATACAGCCAGTCATTCTGCCGGATGTATATGCTACAAAATTAACAATAATATGCAAATTTAAAGAATTTTTCAGGAAACAAATAGACCAGATCAAGTGGGTGATTATGGTGACTAGGTAGATGGATGGTAGAGCATAAAGAAGCACAAGTCTTATGGATCCAGAAATCACAACTATCATACTCATTGAATAAGCCTTCATCCTTATAAGTATTGCAAGCATCACAACAGAATGCATCATGTCTTAATTTGAGGCTTAAAGTGTGTTGCGGGTAGCCTTCATGTTCAATCATGATCCTTTTTGCCTCCTTGATAGCATCAGCTTCTGCCTTGCGAGCAATCTCAACAAGACAACAATCGATTCAAGCATTAAATATAATGTTGTACTCATGTTTGGTATAGAAATAACAAAACCCTCTTCTTTTATTATTACGACAAACATAACACGACCAAGATTTGGATTTTTCATATCCGAAATCGAATGTTGTTAGAGGATGCTCATATATGGATGGAAGTAAGATTGAGAATGGACGAAACTTTTGAGCAATTTTTATGCATAAAATGATGACATTGGATGCAACCATATACAAAGCCACTTGATATTGGGTTTTGACATGCATAGGAACCAATTACACCGGGTTTCTCTTTCTCTTCACCACCACCACATTGGCTATCGAAATTAGCACCTAGAATCGTCTTTATGTTGTTCGACTTTAACGGATGACTTTTATGATAAAATTGATTAATCTGTTCTATATCTTCTATCTCTTTTGTGATATCCATATTCTATAGAAAATGGCAGACATGTAAACCCTTAGCGCTAAAGAAAATATAAAATGAGGGCCAAAGAGGCCAAAGTCACATGGTTCGCTAAACTGGGCACGAACACGAACCGGAACGAATCGAACTGGATTGTGGTACAATAGAGTACCAATCGTCGGTGGTTCGCAATCTGGATCGCTATGGAAGGCGTACCTAATTTTGTGCGATGGTTCGATGTACCATTTATTCCTAGTTCGCGAATTAAATAGTGTTGGAAACTCGACATCGAACCTAAGATTCCTTGTTCGATTTCCATTAATTACTAACTTTTAATTTTCGCTTTTCACAAAAACATTAATAGTTTTGACTTTAATTTTCACATTAACGTTAATACTTCACTTCATACGAACAATCATTAGACTTAATTTCTTATGTGGAACTTCTATTTTACTCATATATATATATAATGATTTCATCATCCTCATCGGAGCATCCTAAATTTTGCTTTATGTTTCTTAATTTTTTTTGAATGTTTCACTATAGTTTTGTCATATGGGTTGTGTATTAAAGTATTTTTACTGAATATTGAATATTTGATTATTAATACAATATAATTTTTTGGAATTAATATAATTTAGTTTTTCATATGGTACATTGTACCACTATAATTGGTACATCGTACCCGAACGAACCAAAATGAGCCTACCTTCTCGTATCGAATTTAAGGGACCTAGCGAACTACGAACCGCTAACCCGTTCTCATACCGAAGTGAACCCAGGTGACTATGGAAGTGGCATTAACATGTGCACATCTCAAGAAATATTCAACTTACTTTGATTTTAAGTAATTTTTTTTTAATGTTTTCCCTAACATTCTTTTCTCATATTCAAAGTTAACATGACGCATCCTGTACATGCATCTCTTTTTCCAAATGGAATTTTCTTTCTATATCACACGAAATGAATTTAGTTTCTTTCTTCCATTTTAATTCATTGAAATATTCTTATGTTTAATGGAATAGTAAAATATGATAAATCCTTTAAAACATCTTACCACCTATCATGTAGTGGCTTGGTTAGGGCAGTGTGACACCCCTATACCAAATGATGAACCTTCTTCGTGGGAGCTAGCCCATAAAAAACTAGAATACTCTTTTCAAACAATTATAATATGATATGTGTTGGCATAAATATGGTATTTGGGTTTTTATAAGAAATTATATTTAATAACTTTGGCTTTAATTATTGATGAATTGATCTTGTTGTATAAGCTAGCTATGCTTACATGTTAAAGAGAATTGACAGTCACATCATATCCACAACGACTTATTTACTATGCCACATCAATTTATTACCTCATGTGAATATAACTTCCAAAATATTTATATTGAGCAAGTAGACAATATATAGATAAAACTCTAAATTTAATCACAAATGTAACATCTCATCTCGAATTTCAACACATGAAAAATATATTTGATTTTATTTGACTTCAATAATGGACTTCTTGGAAGTTTTATTTGTTTCCTCTATGGAGAAAAACTTGATAGATAAATTCACAAAAAAAATGTTATATAAAGACACATTGATTTTTGGGCAAAGTTTATAAAAATATTATGTTTTCATTTTTTTTGAGAATATATTCTTTCTAAATGATTTCAATGTTGAGAACATTTTTTTTTATTTTGACAATATATTTTTTCTAATTTATTTCAATGTTTATAACTTAACATGTCACCGGTTTCCAATTGACATGGCATGTTTAAGTGGTACTTTTTTATGACGTGACATGATGACACATCACTATTTGGTGATATTACATTCAAGGTTTCAAAATTGAAACAATACATAAACTGAATTGATTTTTGTTATATTTAGCTAAAATGTAATGACTTTTGTTCTATAAAATATTGAATCATGTATGCTATATATTATAATATTGATGAACAAAACTTCTTACATTCAACTAAATAAGCATACCAATTTTAAGGAGAAATTAACCATGGTAATTCTCACCTGTTTAACATTTTTTATTTTGGACAAAAACAATATCTACTTCAACATGCTCCAAAATAAAGTTTATTGTTTCTGCCCATGTTGGTAATTTTCAACTCTTGCAGGTAATTAACCCCAAGCCACCCCTATTAAACTCAAACAATAGAGCACCCCATGACTGTGGTGTGCAAATGGGAGAACAATTTGTGCAAATGGCATATTTGCAAATTTTGTCTTCTGAATTAGCTTATTGAGATATTATGAATTCAAGAGTTTAATAAGAATGAAAGACCATGCTTCTTGTTCATCTTGTTTAATTTCTCCCTTTTGTTGACACTTTTGTATCATTGTTCCATATTATTGATAATCTATAAATAGAATAAAGTTTCATCACATTTACATGTTGCATTACTTATAAAGACTAGACTGGAAATGAAAGTGACACTAATTTGGTGTGATGTTTTTTTATTGCATAAGAGTAAAAAGGTCACGTCCGTGCGACCATTGGATCCAACTCTACAAAGAGACCACGCCAATTTTCGTCTACCCCTACCGATACCCTCATCTACCTGAAGATGAGATTGAAAAGCAATGTACTGACATGCTGAAAATAGTGATAATCCGACCTAGTCAATCCTTATTTTCATTCCCCGTCTTGCTGGTGAAAATAACTGATGGCTTGTGGCAGTTCTATGTTGATTAACAGGAATTAAATGTGAAAAAGTCAAGGATAAGTTTCTTACTCCAGTGGTCAAGGAAGTCCTTGATGAACTTCATGGAGCATCAATATTAACAAAACTCAATGATAATTGCGCCGTATGATTATTGAAATTGAAAAGTTACAAGTGTTCTAGATGAAAAGCATAAAAGCTAAGAATAAGAAAGAGGAGAATAAATACTAGCTAAGACACCAAACCCTAATGGGCTAAAGGCTAAAGGGGCCCATAAACATGTGGGCTAACAATATATAGGCTAACATCCCCCTTCAAACTCATAATGCCAAGAAAATAAGCATTGAGAGTTTGTCACACAAAACACGAAACTGAGATGCCGATAGAGCCTTCGTAAAAATATCTGCTAGCTACAAGGTTGATGAAACAAACGGAATGGATATGGTTACGAGATGTAAGTTATGACGTGTAAAGTGATAATCAATCTTAATGTGCTTCGTCCGCTCATGAAAAATAGAATTCTTACCAATCTGTATCCCACTTTTGTTGTCACAATGCATGGGAGTAGGTTAAGAAATGTGAACCCTTATATCTGCAAGAAGCCACCGACACCCAATAACGTCACATCTAGTCACAACCATAGCATGATACTCAGTCTCCGTGGAAGATATAGAGACAACATCCTGTTTATTGCTTTTCAATAGACCACTTCTCATTGGATGCTATGAAGTCTGCACTCTTCGTGAATCAGTCTATAATTACCCAAATCATATCGTGACCTCCCTTCGTTCTGGGTAGTTAAGTCACAAAATCCATGGTGATTTTTGATGTCGCACTTTAACTCTTGCACATGTCACACTTTCAGCCACATACTTTGCGATATCGAGCTTCATCTTTGCCTACTAGTAGCAAGGTTTCAGATCCCTATACATCTTGGTACTCCCTGGACGAATAGATTACATGGTTTTGTGAGATTCTTCCATGAGAAGATCTCTTATTCCTCCCATCTTAGGTACCTAAATCCTATCCTGGAATACCTTCAACCCTTGACTATTTATACCGAATACCAACGTCTTGCCTAAACGTTCATCCTTTTGGTCATTTTTCTCCAAAGCATCATTTTGCGACTTCTTGGTACTTTCTATAATTGTTGATAGAGTTTCAATCTTTAACACTCTTGGACTTTTCCTTTTTAGGTTTATCTTTCTACTCAAAGCATCAGCTACGACATTTGCCTTAATAGGGTGGTAAAGTATTTCACAGTCGTAATCCTTGAGTAACTCTAGCCAGCATCTTTGTCTCATGTTCAACTCCTTCTGGTTAAAAATATACTAGAGACTCTTATGATCAGTAAAAAGTTTACACTTTGTTCCATAAAGATAGTTCCTCCATATCTTTAGTGCGAAAACTACCGCTGCCAACTCCAAATCATGAGCGGGGTAGTTTAATTCGTGGACTTTTAGTTGTCGAGATACATATGCTATTACTTTATCTCTTTGGATAAGAACATAACCTAGCCAAACTCTAGATGCATCACTATAAATTGCGAAGTCTTCCACTCCATCAAGTAAGGAAATAATTAGTGCTTCACATAACTTCTTCTTTATCTTCACAAAAGCGTCTTCATGCTTCTAGCTCCATGTATAGGTAGCTCCTTTATGGGTCAAAGTTGTCAATGGGGAAGCTATTGAGGAAAGGCTTGGATAAACCTTCTATAATATCCAGCTAATCACAAAAAACCACGGATCTCAGTGGGACTTTTTGGTTGCTCCCACTTCATCACTGCTTTGATCTTTGTTGGATGAACCATTATGCCTTCTTGGCTAATCACATGACCCAAGAATTGCACCTCTAGGATCCAAAAATCACATTTAGAGAACTTTGCATACAACTTCTCCTTCTTCAGAACTTCTAATAATTCTCACAAGTGCTCCCCATGCTCCTGCTGGCTCTTTGAGTATATTGGAATGTCATCGATGAACACTATTACAGACCTATCGAGGAATGGTCTACAAACCCGATTCATTAGATCCATAAATGCTGCTGAAGCATTGGTCAATCCAAACGATATAACCAAAAACTCATAGTGTCCATATCTCGTCCTGAAGGTCATCTTTTTGATATCTTTCTCTCTCACCTTCAACTGATGATACCCTGACCTAAGATCGATCTTCAAAAACAGGTCATCAATCCTTGGCAATGGGTATTTATTATTTATCGTTGCTTTGTTCAACTCTCTGTAACCTATACACATCCTCATACTGCCATCCTTCTTCTTTACGAATAACATCGGAGCTCCCCAGGGTGATGAACTATGTCTAATGAAAACATTGTCCAATAATTCCTGAAGTTGCATCATAAGCTCCTTCATCTCCGTTGGTTCTAATTGATATGGTGGTTTAGCTTTTGGTGTGGTTCCTAGAAACAAGTCGATATGAAATTCTACTTGTCTATCAGGGGGTAGTCTAGGAAGATCATATGGGAATACTTCTGGATAGTCACACACCACTGGTATCCTTTGCATTTTATTTTTCCTCTTCTTTGCATCGATTAAGAATGCCAAATATGATGTACATCCCTTGGCACGACATTTTCTGGCTTTCATTGTGATGATGATTCTAGAATTCATTATGCATTTGTCTCCGTACACCATAAATGGTTCTCTTCTAGGAGGGTTTACGTGCACCATTTTTTTTCTACATAGTATCTCAGCATCGTTTAAACTAAGCCAATCCATTCCTAATACTATTTCGAAGCTATTTAACTCAATAAGCAATAATTCCTCGTGGAACTTATTTCCATTCCAATCAATGATTATGTTTTTCACGCGATGGCTAATAGGTAGAAACTTGCCACTAACAACCTTGACTATTAAAGCATTATCTAGTCTTTCTACAAGAAAATCTAGTCTTTCACCAAATTTATGTGAAATAAAGGAGTAGTTGGCTCCAGATTCAAACAAAATGTTGGCAGGTAATTCATTTAGTAGAAATGTACCTGAAGCAACATCTGCTTCTTCCTTTGCAACTTCCAGAGTCATCAGGAATGCTCTCGCCTTTGGCTTTAGCGGCACATTTGTCTTTGCAGGTTCATTTTTCTTTGGGTAGTTCATCTGGACTTGCCCTGGTTCCCCACACTTGTAGCACACGCTTTGAGCAAGTGGGCAGTTGTTAGAATAGTGACCAGTCTTGCCACACTTGTAGCAGGTCACATCTCCACTACATTTCCTGAAGTGCTTCTTCTTGTATTTCTCACACTACTTGGCTTCATTATTTCCCCAAATCTCTTGTCTTTGGACTTCAAAAATCTACTCTTCTTATTGGGCCTAAAGGTTCCCTCAAACTTCATCTTTGTCGGCGGTTCTGCCCTTTATCATCTCTTCAACAGATTTGGCAGCCCAGATGGCCGCCTCATGAGTAGGTGTTGTCTGTGAAGGCATTGGTATACTCATCTCCATCAATAGAGATGTTGCCCCTTTTCAATGTCAGAAACTGGTTCTCCAGTTCTCGCATATTTTGGGATGAAAAGAACTTGTGTTTGAAGTGTACCAAGAATTCTCCCCATGTCATTTGTAGTGGCTCATTGGAGCTTATGGTATTTCCCAAAGTGTTCCACCAACGAATAGCCCCACCCCTAAACTGACGCACAACATAAGTGGTTTGTAGTTTTCCCTTGCAACCACATATTATTAAGGCTAGGTCCATCTTAGAGATCAATTCCATAACTCCCAATGGATCTTCTTTCCCGGTAAAAGTTAACGGTTTGCAACTCGTGAAGTCTTTATACTTGCGTCCATTCTTTTCAATTCCTTCATCAGGTTGTTTCTCTTAACCACTTGTGGTTCGGCTTGACTAACAGTTCTACTATAATTTCCTTCTTCTGACTATTCCTCATTCAGTTGAGGTTGCACAACCGGTGCAGTAGGTTCATCCCTATTCTCTAGAAGTAGACACCTTTTCTCCTCTATTTGTCCATCTAGCATGACCTGTATCATTGTCTAAACTCCTGCCATTGTGATAGCTTCTACAGCAGGTGCGGCGACTGGTGCACGCTCAGGCTCAAGCTGTTGGTTTCCATTACCATTTCCCAATCCACTATGAGTTCTCACCATGATGTTCTGCATACCAAAGCAGTCGTTCAACATACTGAGACGCGGGTATATATGATATGGAAGGTTTTAGTTATGTATATCCTCTTCATCGCTCCAAAAAGTCGCATGCCAGTTTTAATACAATAACTAAAATTTTAGAACTTTTGACCACATAAAATTTCGTGAATGATGGTCGGCAATAGACCTTAAGTCTAATGAAGTAATAGAAAGTTAGGTAGGCAACCTAATTTAAGCTATAATACAAGTTATTTAGCACATAACAACAAATTAGGCATCTTATCTTAAAGTAAGCTAGTGCTTTGTGTCAACTCAAGTATACAATCTAGAATATTTTAGACACACAGCTCACCATCATCACTTAGCATTCTAAGTTTAAGTCTAGAAATTTCCTAAAATTCCTAGTTCGCTTAAACTAATGCTCTGATACCAACTATGACATCCCCAATTTCACGGCCAGAAAAAACCGATTTGTTCATGATTATTTAAATCAAAGTATTTCTTTTCAAAAGAATAATAGTGCGGAATTTGTTCCAAAAAACATGACAATATCATTATCAAATCATTTATGAGGAAATGTATTTTTATTTATATTTAAAAAAACCTTGGGATGTCTTGTCAATACAACAACATAAGCATAAACGTAATATTACAGGCCATACAACAATTTATTATTGTAATGGCCTATTCTTCTTTAAATCTCTTGTCAGATTTAAACTCATCACACCTGTACTATTACGTCACTACCTGTGATACAAAGAAACTGAGTGGGTCAGGTTTGGGAGCCTGGTGAGCACATAGGGTTTTCAATCCACAATAATAATATTTAAAATCTTTTTAAATATAAACACACCACACCAAATAAATAACCCGATTAACCGCTCCCGTTATTTTCACTCATTGACCCTAAAATGATGATCTCAAGGTACCTATCCTAAAGGATCTTTATAGCAATGGATAGACTATATCACTCCGGGGATACCTGAGCAATATATGTCAATAAGGCAACCATGGGGGGATAGAGTACACCGAATGAACACATCGTTTATTAACACCTACAAGTTGCGAGTCTGCTAGTGTTTCCACTGGACTGTCTAGAATAGTTTATGGTCGTCATCTACACTTTGCTAGATAACAATTCACCAATGACGCCTCGGTACGTTAGTTGTCAACACCTCACCTTTATTATTTCACCTTTAACGACGCTTCACAACCCAGTATGATTTAAGTATGATAAAATAGATAGATTAGTACTTTATTAAAATATAACTGAACAAAGTAAAGTCATATTGAGCACAAATACTGTAACACACAGATAATAGCACATATAACATCTAAGCAATTAAAATACTTCATATCTATATGTAAATTGAAAGTAACTATGCACTCACTTGATATGACGGGTGTAAGCCTCAGATTGTAGTAGTTCTGATAATAACCCCTTGATCTAAAATTTCCCCTTTTATTTTCTAAAGATATTTTATATTCTTTCTAAACTTTACTTATTGATTAAAGAGGAAATAAACGAGTAAAAATTCATGCAAATGTCAATATTTATATTTAACTTTATGAATCATGATAAGGATAAAAAAACCTTAGTAATTCCTTGATGTCCTTAAAATCAACACGTATCATAAATTGGACATGTATGTAAGATTATAATTATCTTAGTCATCTTGTAAAACTAACACATATACATTTTTATTGTACGATCGTACATTCAAACAACACGTGTTATTTTTAATTAATAAAATATGTACGACATTTCCAAAATTTCTTACAAGTATCGGATCATCTGAAATTCACAAATCAATTATAGTTACATTTATGGTTCATCAGTTATTCTTGTATTAACACAATATGTCCTTCAAGTTACACTATAGTCCCTTAACTATTTATTAATAAAATCATTATACCCTTTATAATAAAATCATATCAAAATAATTTATCGTTTCACTACTTGGGTTCATCCTTAAATGTATTTACATCTTATAATTTGTAATTTTAGGTTCTTTACAAATTTCGTTAAGATTATTTATCTTAAATAATCTTTTTATTTTCTTAACGTTTGTTTTAGCCATATTTATTATGTTTTTTTTAAATAAACTTTTTTTTTTCACACAAATATTATATACACATAATATTTGTCAAATATCCACGCATATAATATATACTAGAATAATTATCTTTCATTTATTATTAAAAGGTTACAATCGTCGACTGATGTAAATATATATTTTATAGGATATGCCTTGCAAGAAATGTGGGCGTTACATGCATCAAACATCAATCATAAAACACGTATGAGTGTTTTGGGAAATACTTACTTGAGCTCGCTTGATTGCACGCATCGCACATTGTTTTCAAAAAAAAGAAGAAAAAACTTTCTTAGAAAATCATTTTCTTTTAGAAAATTTTATCAACTCTTCAGTTTGAGTTCAAGCACACCCAAGAGTACGCCTGAATCTCTCAAACCAAGTCTCTGATACCAAATTGTAACGCCCCAAATTTCAACCCAAAATTTTCAATTAAAATATTAAATATATATTTAAATCATAACTACAAGATCTTAAAACATTTATTAGAGTATAATTAAAAGTTATCCTGTGCACAAGTCCCCCACTGATGCTATGCAATCGAGCCGTGCCCCTCCTTTTGATATAAGAAAATCTGAAACATGTAAACCACAAACCGTAAGAATAAAGCTTAGTGAGTTCCCCATAATACCACACGCAACACAACACAACACAAATAAGTAACTATGGGGTATCAACAACCCTGGGGACTATCATCAGTCCCAGTGGGTAAACATCACGCCCAATGGGTTATCAACAACCCTAGAGGCTACTCAAAGTCTTAGTACACAGTAAAACATATCATACTAACAACAATCTAGACCCAGTTGGTCAACATATATATATATATATATATATATATATATATATATATATATATATATATATATATATTACCATACAGGCTCATACAAACATGCAAGAGTCACGAAGACTACTACCATCCTACAATACATAATTTAGTGAGCTGGCATTGGTGCCTTCAACTCACAAACACAAGGAGAAGTCTCACCTGGATCGAAGAATTATGAAGCACTACGATACGATCCGTTTTATACACTGCTTACACCCATGAATCCACTAACATTAGAACCAGATAAATACTTAATTAAAAGCAAAAAACCCTCAAGTTTGACCCAAGGTCAAATTTGTTCAAAAAGTCAATGGTCAATGGAAGTCAAAGTCAACAAGTCAAACTTCAAGCTGAGTATACCCATCATACTCAGCTTGTACGCATGGCGTACTCACATCCATAATCGGGACCCCATATGAGTACGCGCAAAGTACTCAAAGGTACGCCCAGTGTACTGTGCCAAATGTCACTTTTCCATAAGTGCTTAATTTCTTAAGTCCTTTCATCCAACACTCAGATTGTAACAACGTAATATTTCAAAATAATTTTTCATTTTTAAAACATTCATTCATTCATAAAATAATGTCAAACACATTGTATCAAATGTGATTGTCACAAAACATGTCCCTAGAATCTCAACAAAAACTCCAATGCGTGTGTGTACGAATCATGTCGGCGCCTTCCCGCGCTCATCACTAGTACTTGAAACACATAACACAACAACTGTAAGCATAAATGCTTAGTGAGTTCCCCAAAATACCACATACATCACATACGCCACTCGAGGCTATAATACGACCCTCCAGTCGATGTGTCTCAGCGGGACCCTCCGGTCTCGTAGCTCGTTGGACCCTCTAGTCCGGTCATAGCTCGTTGGACCCTCCGGCCCGGTCTATATACAACATACAAATATCATATAGCACATAATCTCATACATAACACATAAGACCCTCTGGTCATCGCATAGTACCACTCTAGGTAACGTATAGTGAGAAGACTCACCTCGATATCTCGGTAAATATCTAACTCGGAAGAAGTGTGATCTATCCTCCGCCTAATCACATAAAGTAATACTCTCATAAATACAACTGTACTCAACCCTAAAAGTCAACAAGGTCAACGGTCAAACTTTGACCCGAATCGTCGAGTGCACTAGGGCGACTCGACGAGTCTACACGTGTCCACTGACTCTCTTAGACCCTCTCTTGGGACGTCGAGTACTTCCCTTGACTCGATGAGTTCCACCTGGCATGAATCGCGGGGCCACCCCGACTCAACTCGCCGAGTCTCAAGAACAACTCGGCGATTTCCAACTTGAACTCAGACCCCTTACTCTCCCTGACTCACCGAGTCATTCCCCCAACACGACAAGTCCACTCACTGAGTGATTAACGGGCAACCTTCATACTACTCGCCGAGTCTATTCTTCGGACTCGACGAGTTCATGCCATGCATAAACTCAATACAACTTCTGAGGTCAGATCTGTTCCATACAATCATAGATCTGGCCTCCCTAAGCATGATAATCACGAAAAGTTCGGACCTTGACACTCATATAACATCTAAATGGTCCAAAATGGTGATTTAGCCCCAAAAATGACATTCCAAGCTCATGGCTCCCAAAATGACTCATAAAGCTCCAAGGGTTAAGGTCTCTTGACCTCTTTGGGTCCAGATCCAGAACACAAACTCGAGAAGGGACCAAATGCTCCACTTAATCAACCTCTAAAAGGCTTAAAAAACCCTAACACTAAGAATCAACCCAAAAACTGAAGAAGGTCCGAGAATAATACCTCAATACAATCTCTATGAGCTCAAAAACCACCAAAATCGCACCTCCTTCAGCCTCCTCTTGCCTTGGTTACTTCCTTCTTGCAAAAACACCCACAAAAGGATCAAGAATGGCCTCTCCTTCCTCACAAACGCTCTAGATCTCTTAGGGTTGCTCTCTGGGGGTTGGTGGCCGCAAATGACGGTCATAAGGGCCTTTAAATAGGTCCCAAACCCTGGAAATTAGGGTTTCATTAAACAGCGTGGACTCGCCGAGTCCACTCGTGAACTCGCCAAGTCCAGCTGTGAACTCGCATTCGGCTTCGCGACCATACTTGGCGAGTTTAGACGCCAACTCGCCGAGTCTCCTCACATCCCCCAAAAATAAAAGAACAAATAATATACCTGGGAATCCAGATGTTACAATTCTCCCCCACTAGAACCAGACTTCGCCCTCTAAGTCTCATTCCGCAAGCAACTCCGGATGCTGCTCCCGCATCTCACGCTCCGGTTCCCAAGTCAACTCTGACCCTTTCCGATGCTGCCACTGGACCTGCACCAGAGGCACTTCCTTGTTCCTCAAAACCTTGATCTTCCAATCCCTGAGCGCCACCAGTCTCTCAACATAATTCAAGCTCGCATCCACCTGAATATCTTCTAATGGCACCACTTCCGACTCGTCGGCTATACACTTTCGCAACTACGACACATGGAAAGTGTCATGAATCTGACCCAACTCTGCTCGCAACTCCAAACGATAGGCTACCCTGCCTACCCTCGCGATTACCCTGAAAGGATCAATATATCAGGGCCCCAACTTGCCCCTCTTCCTGAATCGGATCACTCTTTTCCAAGGAGAGACCTTCAGGAGCACGAAATCGCCGACCTGAAACTCGAGCTCGGACCGACGTCTGTCTGCATAACTCTTCTGATGACTCTGAGCAGTCAACAACCTCTTTCTGACCTATTGGATTTGCTTTGTCGTCTGAAGCACAATCTTGGTGCTGCCCATCACACGCTGCCCTACTTTTCCCCAGCAAATAGGGGTTCGACACCTCCTCCCATACAACAGCTCAAAGGGTGGCATGCCAATGCTCGAATGATGGTTGTTGTTATAAGAAAACTCGGCCAAGGGCAAATACGTGTCCCAACTCCTGCCGAAATCCAACACACATGCCCGGAGCATGTCCTCGAGCGTCTGGATCGTCCGCTCGCTCTGCCCATCAGTCTGTGGGTGGTATGCGGTACTAAAATGCAGTTTCGTACCCAACTCCTCATGAAACTTCTTCCAGAATCTGGAAGTGAAACGTACATCTCGATCTGAGACAATGGAGATCGGCACTCCATGCCGCGATACCACCTCTCTCATGTATAGCTCTGCCAACTTCTCCGTAGAAGAGCTCTCACTGATGGCCAGGAAGTGAGCACTCTTCGTCAATCTGTCCACAATCAACCAAATCGCATCGACGCCCCTCGCGGTCCTTGGCAATTTGGTGATGAAATCCATGGTAATCTGTTCCCATTTCCACTCGGGAATCTCTAATGGCTGCAGCTTACCATCTGGACGCTGGTGCTCGGCCTTCACCCTGCGAAAGGTCAAGCACCTCTCTACAAACCATGTGACATCCCTCTTCATACAGGGCCACCAATAATCCTTTTTCAGGTCCAAATACATCTTAGTGGCCCCGAGATGGATTGAGAATTTTGATCGATGAGCCTCTTCTATCAAGATGGTATGCGTTCTGCCCACGGATGGTACCCATATCTGACCCTGAAATGTCATAAGCCCCCGACTATCGGTAACTAATTCCGATACTAGCCCAACAACTCGCTCTCTCTTCTGGCTTTCTGGCTTCACAGCCTCAGCCTGGGCCCCACGAATAGCATCCAGCACCGGTGTCATCATTGTCAATCTCAAACAGACATCTCGTATTGGGGCGCCCTCCGCCCTACGGCTCAATGCATTGGCTACAACATTAGCCTTGCCCGGGTGGTACAGGATCTCACAATCATAATCCTTGACCACGTCCAACCACCTCATCTGGTGCATATTCAGGTTGGGCTGATCCATCAAATACTTCAAGCTCTTGTGGTCCGTGTATATCGTACACTGAACCCCATATAGATAATGTCGCCAGATCTTGAGGGCGAACACTACCGCTCCCAACTCTATATCATGAGTGGGATATCTCGACTCATGAGGCTTAAGCTGCCTCGATGCATATGCTATTACATGCCTCCTCTACATAAGCACCGCTCCCAATCCGGATATCGATGCATCGCAATATACCACAAAATCTTCCATCCCTTCCGAAAGGGCTAACACTGGGGCTTCGCATAATTTCTGGCGAAGTGCCTCGAACGAGGCCTGCTGCTCCGAACCCCAAGAAAACGCAACACCCTTCCGGGTCAACTTGGTGAGTGTCACAGTGATCTTGGAGAAATCATTAATAAATCTCCGATAATAGCTGGCCAAACCCAGAAAACTCCTGATCTCGGTGGGTGATCTCGGCACTCCCACCTCATGACCACCTCAATCTTGGCCGGATCGACCAATATCCCATTCTGGTTAACGAGGTGCCCCATAAACTGAACCTCTCGTAGCCAGAACTCACACTTGGAGAACCTGGCATAAAGCCTCTCCGATCTCAGAACTCCGAGGATCTCTCTCAAATGCTCCTCATGCTGCTCTCGGGATCTCGAATACACCAATATATCATCGATGAACACGATCACCGAGCGATCCAACATCGGTCTGCACACCCTGTTCATGAGATCCATGAACACCGTCGGTGCGTTGGTGAGTCCGAAAGGCATCACCACCAACTCGTAATGCCCATAACGAGTCCGGAATGCTGTCTTCTGGACGTCCTCCTCCCGCACCCTCACCTGATGATAACTAGACCTCAAATTGCTCTTGGAGAACCAAGATGCTCCCTGCAATTGATCAAACAAATCATCGATTCTTGGCAAAGGGTAACGGTTCTTGACCGTTAGCTTATTCAACACACGATAATCAATGCACATCCGGTGCAAACCATCCTTCTTCTTGACAAAAAGAATAGGCGCCCCCCATGGCGAACTGCTCGGCCTGATAAATCCCTTCCCCAGCAGCTCCTGGAGCTGCGAGGTTAGCTCCTGCATCTCCGAAGGCGCAAGGCGATAAGGCGCCTTGGCGATAGGCGCAGCTCCCGGAACCAATTCAATACCGAACTCTACCTGCCTCTCCGGAGGCACACCTAGCAACTCCTCTTGAAACACATCCGGGAACTCACGCACTATCGGAACCTCATCAACCGACTTTGGTTTCTCTGAATCAACCCTCGCATCCATCAATATGCCACAAATCCCCTACAACCCTGCTGTAGAATCTGTCTCGCTCTGGCAGCCGAACAAAATGCTGACCCCGTACGTGTACCCTCGCCGTACATCGTAAGAACTCCCCCACTAGGGTCTCGAATCGTCACCAATTGACGCTAGCAATCTATCACAGCTCCATATCGGCTCATCCAATCCATACCCACTATAACACACACGTCCCCCATCGCGATCGGAACCAGATCTATCGAGAACTCTACACCGAAGATCTCAAGGACACATCCTCGAATCACATCCGAAGTGTACACTACTCGTTCATCAGCTATGGAAACTCGCAAAGGCCGATCCAACGCCTCTCGACGGACACTAATATGCTGACTAAATGCTATGGAAACAAACAACCGACTCGCACCCGAGTCAAATAATACCAACACAGGCACAGAACTCACAAGAAATGTACCTACGCATATCATCATATAAGCATAAAAAAACTCAACTCGAATAAAAGATGAAAAAAGAATACATACCAGCCACAACTTCGGGCGCCGCACGGACCTCCTCCGCGGTCAACTGAAATGCTCTCCCACGAGCCTTTGGGGCCTCGGCCTTCACCGGCCGAACCTCGGTAGTCCTAACAGCAGGCGCTGATCCCTGAAGAAGCTGCAAGCACTCGGCCTTTCGATGACCGGTCTGGTTGCAATGAAAGCAATCCGAAAAACCCTTGGGGCAATCCCTCGCGATATGACCCTCCTTCCCACACTTGTAGCACACCCCAACCCTGCACGACCCCTCGTGACTCTTACCGCACTTCCCACAAGTGCGACCCTTTGTGCCCCCAGATCTCGAATCAGCGGGTCTAGCCCGCTTGGCTGCCGGCTGAGACTGAGCTGGCCGCCGATCCACCCTCTGTGACTCGGCCTCCTCCTTGGCCTGAGTCTCCAACTCGATCTCCCTCTTCCGGGCATTTTCCTGGAGCTCAGCAGATGTCCGATAAGTCGAGTTTGCCATGAACTCCCGAATATCTCTCCTCAGCACACTTAGATAACGGCTCATACGAGCCTGCTCAGACGACACCTGCTCAGGGCAAAACATCACCCTCTCATAAAACTTCCTGGTGATGACTGCCAAAGAATCAGTACCCTGCTTGAGGGTCAAGAACTCCTGAATCAACTGTTCCCTCTCCACAGGGGGAACATACTCCTCTCCGAACATAGCGGTGAACCTCTCCCAGGTCACCTCGGAAATCCCAGCCAAAGTGAAGTTCGCCGTCACGAACTTCCACCAATCCTTTTCTCCCAGGCGGAGCTGGTTCCAGGCGAACCGAACCCTCAATTGCTCTGGACAAGAACACGTATAGAAACATCCCTCGATGTCAGAGATCCACCTCATAGTGGCAATCGGGTCCTGCGTCCCGTCGAACTCTGGTGGCTTCGTGTTGCTGAACTCCCGGAACAACAACGAGTCACCTCCCTGAGGTCAGGCAGCAGCAACAGCATCAGTAGCTCCAGCTGCAACAGCCTCAGTCAGCACCGCGTACCGCTCATCAAAAGTCTTAATCAACGTGGTCTTGACATCCCCAAACATCTCCGGAATCTCAGCCCGGATGGCAGCAGCCACTTCCTCGTGAATCAATCGACGGATCTCCTCGTCGCTGACACCACTGCTCTCAGGTGTGTGTCGAGTCCCAATCATGATGCTTCTGAATTACAACAAAAATTATCTGAGACTCGATCGATCATACACATACTCGATGACGCAACCCTACTTGTCCTCCGTTGTCCAAAAGATTCTTACTTGGAATGCCCACTGATCCGGTGTCTCTAGTAGTACAGGCCCAATACTACTGACGACACCGCATCAGCATTCACTCCAAGTCCTCCTCCTTGGATCTTGGATTACAAGTACTCTACTCTCATGAGCTCCTAACTGCTATCTACTCGCTCTCAAAGCATCTCAGCAACAGAAATCTCCTAGGCTAAGGCATCACAAATCAGGCTACTCTAGTCCTAATATGTACACCTAGCCTACTCTAGCATGCATAACATAACATATCTCATAACACATAATGTAAGGGTACTTTTGGGGATTCACCGTTCGGGCACTGGCTGATCGTACACACGGCTCTGCTCTGTTTGTCTCAAAACTCTTTTTAATCTTTTCAAAAGTTTTACTTCATTATCAAGATTTTCCTCAAATCCTCAGTTTGAGTTCAGATACGCTCGAAGGTGCATCGGAATCCCTCAAACCAAGGCTCTGATACCAACTTGTAACAACGTAAATTTTCAAAATAATTTTTCATTTTTAAAACATTCATTCATTCATAAAATAATGTCAAACACATTGTATCAAATGTTATTGTCACAAAACATCTCCCCAAAATCTCAACAAAAACTCCAATGCGTGTGTGTACGAATCATGTTGGCGCCTTCCCGCGCTCATCACTAGTACCTGAAACACATAACACAACAACTGTAAGCATAAATGCTTAGTGAGTTCCCCACAATACCACATACAGCACATACGCCACTCGAGGCTATAATACAACCCTCCGGTCGATGTGTCTTAGCGGGACCCTCCAGTCCCGTAGCTCGTTGGACCCTCTGGTCTGGTCATAGCTCGTTGGACCCTCTGGTCCGGTCTATATACAACGTACAAATATCACATAGCAGATAATCTCATACATAACACATAAGACCCTCTGGTCATCGCATAGTACCACTCTAGGTAACGTATAGTGAGAAGACTCACCTTGATTTCTCGGTAAATATCTGACTCGGAAGAAGTGTGATCTATCCTCCGCCTAATCACATAAAGTAATACTCTCATAAATAAAACTATACTCAACCCTAAAAGTCAACAAGGTCAATGGTCAAACTTTGACCCGACTCGTCGAGTGCACTAGGGCGACTCGGCGAGTCTACACGTGTCCATTGACTCTCTTAGACCCTCTCTTGGCACGTCGAGTACTTCCCTTGACTCGACGAGTTCCACCTGGCATGAATCGCGGGGCCACCCCGACTCAACTCGCCGAGTCTCAAGAACAACTCGGCGAGTTCCAACTTGAACTCAGACCCCTGACTCTCCCTGGCTCACCGAGTCATTCCCCCAACTCGACAAGTCCACTCACTAAGTGATTAACGGGCAACCTTCATACTACTTGCCGAATCTGTTCTTTGGACTCGACGAGTTCATGCCATGCACAAACTCAATACAACTTCTGAGGTCAGATCTGTTCCATACAATCATAGATCTAGCCTCCCCAAGCATGATAATCACGAAAACTTCGGACCTTGACACTCATATAACATCCAAATGGTCCAAAATGGTGATTTAGCCCCAAAAATGACTTTCCAAGCTCATGGCTCCCAAAATGACTCATAAAGCTTCAAGGGTTAAGGTCTCTGGACCTCTTTCGGTCCAGATCCAGAACACAAACTCGAGAAAGGACCAAATGCTCCACTTAATCAACCTCTAAAAGGGTTAGAAAACCCTAACACTAAGAATCAACCCAAAAAATGAAGAAGGTCCGAGAATAATACCTCAATACAATCTCTATGAGCTCAAAAACCACCAAAATCGCACCTCCTTCAGCCTCCTCTTGCCTTGGTCACTTCCTTCTTGCAAAAACACCCACAAAAGTATCAAGAATGGCCTCTCCTTCCTTACACACGCTTTAGATCTCTTAGGGTTTCTCTCTGGGGGTTGGTGGCCGCAAATGACGGCCATAAGGGCCTTTAAATAGGTCCCAAACCCTGGAAATTAGGGTTTCATTAAACAGCATGGAATCGCCAAGTCGCCGAGTCCAGCTGTGAACTCGCATTCGGCTTCGCGACCATACTCGACGAGTTTAGACGCCAACTCGCCGAGTCTCCTCACATCCCCCAAAAATAAAAGAACGAATAATATACCTGGGAATCTAGATGTTACATAGATCTAGACACATAACATCATTCTAACTCATAAAATTCCTACCTTTGACTTTCCATGTCTAGAAAAAGTCCAAAAGTCAAAAGCTTAACTTATTAATCCATTAAGACATCATGACACTTTCATGGGAGGAATAGAAGAATCAATATCACATTTTTATGGATCCTAATAGGTCCATAATGGATAAAATTTCCATCTTTATCCATTAGAATGGTCCAAACTACCAAGATCTCATTTTTAAGTCTCAAAGTGACCAAAAGAGCATCTTTTCCAACTTAATCCATTAAGACCAAGTCTCTAACCTTCAGATCTTAATCACAATGATGTTTAGATGGATAAAGTTGATGGGTTATTAAGGTTACAACTACAATGTTGTAAGCAGAAAAACATTTAAATAATTAAATAATTAGGGCACATGCTACCTAATAAGGATCTATGTCTTTCACATATAGGAAACATACTATGAAATATCATTCTACAAAACATTCCTATGTAAAATCGAGATTATAAGAATAGGAACCTTAACTTTAAAATTTTTATTGCAAACAACCTTGAATCATTCTTCGAATCTTATGGTAGCAAGCATCGAAAGTGTCATGCTTCTGATGGTTAATACCCAAGACTAGCAACTAAGAATTATAGATAGGAGAGGTGTAGTATTTTTGGCCAAATCTTCTTAAGGGAAGGAGTGTCGAAAACATGAAGGGTATGGTCCTTTATTCAACTGAGGTAGCTTGGTGTCAAAGCTAGGGTTTAAGGAGGAAACTGTAGTGTATTTGAATCGACTATTAAAAACAAAATCAAGAACTGAATGCAATAAGAAAAAAGATGTAAAATATAATCTGTTTGGCTCTTTAATTTCGTCTGAACAAGTACAGGAATACACCAAGAGTAAAAGTGTTCACACACTCAAAAGTTACTCTCGAGTCCTATACATACCCTATTTATAGGTTGATACAGACGTGTACAAAAAATACATAAGGACTAGACATGATAGCTTCGACCTCGAAAAATGCCTTACGTTATACATATATTCGAAATACATCACATTGACATCGACACTACCCTGACCTAAATGTATTTCAACACCTCACTATATACTTCGAACCCTACAATCTCACCCTTAGTGTGAAGTGTTGAACATTAGCCATCAACTTCATGGTCTGTTGAAGTATCGTTCAAACCTCCATATACCAAACTACTATCTTTCAAACTTCTACTTTATCTTCTGCACTGTTCCTATTACCATTACTGAGACGAACCATAAGATTGGTATATTAAGAGTTTGTGTATCTTTCCACAACACACATTTGAAACAAAAACTTAGTCATTTTCCATTCTTTCTTTTGCCAAGGAAATCAACTCCTAAAGGTTTGTGAATTATCTCCCCATCAACATTGTCTTTAAGGTTAACATTTCCTTTCAGTAAAGACTGGGGAACCTTCTAAGTTTTGTTCACTGTCATCGTAAGCTCAATATCATTCACTGCCAAACAATCATAGTAATTATTTATGAAAACTTTGATACGATCGAATCCAATCAAGAGGTCAACCTTATTGTTTTCCTGAAGCTTTGACACATCCACAGAGCTCAAAATCTTTGTTACATTGATAAGATCGTTTAAGTTTATCAGAGGAAAATCAGCAACAAAGAAGTCACATGCAACATTGTTCCCTCTGACCACGTAGTATCGACAATTTTGCAATAAGCCCTCGAACAAGCTTTCTCTTGAAATGTTTAACACTTTGATGATTTTGAATGAAGACCAAACTTCTTCCTCCTTCTTCCCCATAACAGCATGGAATCTCATCTTTAATCTATTATACTCATATTTATCTTCAAATTTATCCAACAGCTGATACTGAGCAGAAACGAACATCATGTGATTGATCGGAAAATCCAACTGATTGAAGTCAGAATTTTCAATATTGTAGCTCTTCTTTGGAAATTTTCTGAAATCATGATTCTTCCCAGATGAAACAACTTGTTTGATCATTTCATAACACCATTTTTTGCTTAGATCACCTTTGTTGAAGCTAGGAGGCTCACTCTGTCTTTGTTTCTCTATTTCCTTCTCCACAACTTTGATTTTCTCTTCATTAGAAATCAATTTCTTAATTCCCTTCCCTTTGTCACCTTTTTTTTATCCTTAGAAGGTGGTGGTTTTGTACTCAAACTCGAACCACTAGCACCTTCTCCAATAATTATCCCTTTTCTTATCGGCCTCGAAGTTGTTGTAGTACCAGTGGTTGTCAGAGAAACAAGAAGTGATGTTGGAATTTGCGTAGTCATCACCTTGCCTACCACTTTACCTTGATCAGGATCATTCGAAGAGCCTACCCCCTTTTCTCCCCTTGCACCACTTGTTTCACTAGTGTGGCACTCGTGGGTATTAGAAGTACCAAGTTAAAAATAGGAGCAAGTTCGGCCTTGAGATTTGATTCAAGAGAAGAAATCAACTACGAAATAAATTCTTGAGAGACAGCAGATTGATGAGAAATATCAATCTTTGACATAGACTCTGTTAAACTTCCCAAAAACTTGTCACACCCCAAAACCAAGAATGGAGGAAACGTTCTGGGGCGGAGGACGTCATGTATAATATCAACAACAGTGTAAAGTAGTAAACAAGCAACAACATCATCCATTGCATTAATAAAATAATTATTATACAATTGTGTTCTGTCAAATTTTGATAAACACTAAAGCATAAATCAAAATGAAAGATAAGTCTTGAACAAGGTCCATCTTCCTTTCTCCTTGCATCGGTACCTGTCTATGATGACCTGAGGATACAAGTAATTTTGAAAGTGAGTATCAGCTTTGAAGCTGGTGAGATCATAAGTATTTAGTGTCTTAATTTGTATGTAAGTATTTGTATGTAAGAATTTGTAAGTCTATGTATTGTAAGTATTGAAAGTGTATATGAATTGTAAGTGTTTGAAAACCCTAGAATCCCTATGATTCCTACTAGTATATGAAGGTGTCTTCTACCAAGACCTAACTGTTCTAAATGTATGTCTCTTGTAAGAGTATGTATGTTCGTAAGTATAACTATCATTATCCAAAAATATAGTTTCTATATTTCCGTGCGTCGTGTGAATGTTCACGAAGTGAATGTGATGGGAAAAAGAAATAGTACTAAGGTGTAGTGCTATAAGAACTACTGCCGTAATAACTACCTTAAACCGGATTTTATATTAAGGCATTATGTGATAAATTGTACCATACTATCGACTGGTAACAACGACATAAGAATGGTCATAATAAGGAATGACGTTTGGCACCCGCAGACCTGCAGATCCCACTATAGCTAGCAGTAAGGTGTAGGATAGTCAATCCAGTATAGATCCATACACAAACTCATACTATAGACTGGTTACAACGACATAAGAATGGTCAAAAATAATGTATGACGTTTGGGACCCGCAGACCTGCAGGTCCCGCTATAGCTAGCAGCAAGGTGTAGGATAGTCAGTCCATTATAAATCTATACGCAAACTCACGCTCTCCCTTCAAGAGACTCTGGCTACAACTCGGGCCATGTCATTTAAGTCATGCTCCGATTTAAATCACAGTAATTAACGTATTCTAGTATATGTAATGTAATGAACTGTTCTAGCTGTAATGTACGTGCTCTCTACCTAGCAAGTATAGTAATGTAATCGTTCTAGTATCGTTGTATATGTTCTCTTCCTAGTATAGTTGTATATGTAATGTACAGTAATGTTCTAGAAAGTATTGACTCATGAATGAACTGACTCATTGTATGATATCGCGTTCTAGTAATGGTTCTAGTATCTTCCTAAACTACCCATATGGTAGTTTACTAGTAATCTATCTGGTACGTATGGTCATGGATGTATACCCTTGCTACCCAAGGGCATGGGATGAACTGGAAGGACCTTTTATGACTATATATGTACACATGATATATAACTAATATTTAAACGACCTTCGGACGAGTACCCGATATCCCACCAGACCACATCTCAAGCGTGAAAAGGAAATAGGGTGGATAGCCTTCCTAAGTCTTTTAAACATTTCTTATATAACTATACATATAGAGGCATGCAATTTATAATATAAAAGCATAAATAAGTTTTGTAAGACATTTGAAACAGAAATATTATTTTAAGAAAAGATCGACTTGATGTCAATCTATAAAACAATTTGAAGGCATAAGTTTGATAAAACAGTTTAAGTATAAGGTAACATTTATTTGAAACACAGTTGAAAATAAGTTTGAAAGGTAATGTACAGAGTAAGATGTACAGTGTAATAAGGAGTTTAAAACATATAAAATGTTTATAAAAATCATTTGAAGGAAACTGTTTGGTAAAACGGCTTATGAGTAGCCAAATCATTTGAATGTTGTATATTAATCACATGTGATTGATATAATAACTAGCGTAATTCTACTTATTAATCGCATGTGATTGATATAATAACTAGCATAATTCAACTTGTATCCCCCTCCCCCATAAAACATTTAAAAGTAGTTTAAAACATTAGTTAAGGGGTATGAACTCACCTGCAGTAAGTGACTGGAATTGAACGGACTGTTATCGTAAGGAAGGATCAGGCAAGTGCTTGGTGTCAAGTGAAGACTTAGACACACACAATGATCCTAATTACATATGAAAACATATGTATATAAATAATTAGTTATTAAAACACTAATTATACAAGTAATAACATTTAAGCGCGAGGAAAACACTTTTGGTCAAGTGCTAGGAGGCTAATGGGTTGCAACAAAGGAGTATAATGCCCCTAATGTGAGTTTAAGGTCTAATGACCATATGTTTTGGAGTTTACGGCCCAGGGGAGTAAACTCCTGGCCTTAAACTCTCCTTAGGGTCCCTAATTGAAGCTTAGAATTACTACAACTCTAGTGGGGAATTGTTTAAAGGCTATACAAGTGTTTGGGTGCCATATTAACTCCTTTGGGGAGTTTACAGCCGTAAACTCCCTTGGGAGGGTTTTTATGGTGTTTTCAAGTCTCAAACATTTCTAGGAACTAAACTAGGCTTTGGTACTTGGCTTTAGAAGAGTTTATGGCACCATTTGGCACCATTTTATGGAGTTTACGGCCATAGAACCTTTTGGGCCGTAAACTCCCTCACTCTTGGTGTTCTAAGTGTGTTAACTAGTCCAAAACTCATTTAGGTACATGCCCAAATTGGTCTCTTGGCTTAAGGAAGGATTTAGGGTGTCATTTGACCCCTTTAAAGGTGTTTACGGCCCAAGAGTTTGTCTTGTCCGTAAACTCCTTTTTCCTTGTGATTTCTTATGTTTGCTAGGCTATAAACACTTTAGGTTATTTGTCCTAATTTAATCTAAGCCTTAGGAAGTGTTTCAAAGCATTTTGGCACTTAAAACTTGGAGTTTACAGCCTAAGAAGCTCCTTGGCCGTAAACTCCCTTCTAGCCATGATTCCTAATTGTTTTGTGGTATAAGGCATGAATTGGAGGCCCCTAGTTCGAGTTCTAAAGCTTTGAGGGTCATTGGAACCCTTTAGGACCTTAAAATGGAGTTTACTCCCCAAGAACGTTCTTGGGCGGTAAACTCCCGGATCTCACATATTTGGCATGTAATCTATGTTATTAAGCTTATAACAAGTATTATAAAACAACTAGAGAAGTATACTCACGATTTGGGATAAAAAACCGAATATCCGTGAGAGAGAATTTGGCTTTTCTCTAATTGGAATTCAACTAATGAACCAATTTGGTTCAGAATTCTATTTATAGTCCTGAGATTTTTGGCAGAAAATATTTCTATTCTCGGAATGAATTCTAATGTCCTAGAGTATTGGAATTACAGTGTTGCACCAAACCCTAGTGCATCCACTCTCCTAATATCTCCTTAAGTGTAAAATCCTGAAAACTGCCAAACTTATACTCGAAGTATGAATTTTCACTGTAACTGCTCTACTTCTATTGGCTTGGTGTGGTTTGTTCAGAATGGAAATTTCGGGTGGTCACAAAACTCTTCTAACTTTTCAAACGCTTTCGATTCACGATATGTCTTGGCATCGAGCTTGGTTGAGAATGAATTATGATACTCCACAAGCATCGTGATCGCATTAGGAATAACATCTACCTTTCCATGAAGATTTGAGTAATTCTTCTCAATCTTTTCAACCTCCTTCGTCATCTCTAACTTTAGCTCAACAACTTTGAGGTTTACAGACTCCTCAACCTTCTTGACTTGCTCAACAAAAATCACATATCGTTCTTTTGCAACATCATGAAGTTTGGTAACCTTGTATTCAAAATTTCGAGCATGATGCTTTAAATGATCATCATGTTGCTTCTCAATCTGCTCCAGAGGCAGCTTTAAACGAGTCTCTTGTCACTTGAGCATAACATACACTTCAATTATAGAAATAGAATTTCGACCTCCTGTATCTGCCTGAATCTATAAGAACAAATTTAGTTTGTGATTGAGAAATTTAAATAGCTTTCCTGACATGAGCATGTGATCTGGAATATTCTCTTCTTCATGGTCGAAATGAATACCAGCAAAAGAGACCATGACATCAAGATCATTAGGTTCATCTTCTGGAACTATCTTTCCACCTTTAGTGGATTGAGAAGAGAAAAGTGATGTAATAGGTTGATGCATGATGTTAGAAGATGTTGGTGAGATGGTAGAAGCTGGTAATGTAGATGTGATTGGTGAAGAGAATGGTGGTAAAGAAGTGGAAGTATCAATGATGGTAGTTTCAATGGTAGAAGATAGAATGAATGAAGTAGGAATAGAAGAGATTTCAATAGAAGATGTACCGTGGGCTTCGTTATGCTTCATCCCTTCACCCATAATGACAATTGTGTCTATATCAGATATGTGCATAGTGATGCCTGAGGTTCAAAACTCCTCTATAACAAAATCAGTCCTCGAAACCTCGGGTGGCATCACAACTGCCTTCGTAGGGATGGTACGGAGCCACCAAGACTTCCATTCGCCTCGAAAGTTGACTTAACCAGAGAGTCCCTATGAGGTGTCTCGAAGCCAAATCCAGTTGCTTCTTAGTTAGTTCTAGAATACATGTTTTCGATGGGAAAACTCCTTAAACACTATTTTTTCAACTTTCTTGTGAACCGCCTTTGTAACCTCCTTCTCTATCGTCTCAGGAACAGATGGTTGTTGATCAGGTTTCTTTAGATTCTTCAAAGGTTTCACAACCTTCGATGTGGCTTCAAATCCTTTAGGCAATAAAACACCAACCTGTATATTTAGGTTCATAGTTGACAAAGATTGAACAAGTATCGGATTTGCAAGATCGATTTTGCATAACATCGCATCCAGAATTCTAGCCACATTAGGAAACAAACTTGGATCATCAGTAACAATCTTGGGAGTCTGATACATTGAGATTTCCACCTTTGCATCTTCAGATACAACCAAAATACACTCTTTCTCATATACTTCCCTTAAAATCAAGCTCCAATACCTCGCACACTAGACACCATTCGTGAAATTAGTATGAGAAATCCCTGTTATGAATTCTTCCTGTTGATACATAAAGTGTCCCTCTTAAACTTAACGATCCGCAGTCTTATTCTCCTACCGCAATTAGAGTTGCTACCACAATATGGAGTACCTACCGTAGTTTCAAGTTGAAGTAGTTATTCTGAAAACCGGAGTGAACCGCAACTACCACTACCGTAGTGAAGATCTCTTTGTATTGTCAACTAACTTAGCGTGTTAGCTTTACTTTGTCCAGTGAACATTGCATGGTCACTTAAGTCAGTAGTTTATTATTGTTTATTCCACATGTAACTTTATGAGACTCTATAAATAGAGTTTTCGTCTTCATGTAACCTTACCACTTCTTAACAATCTTTCTGAACTTTCACTCTGAAATACAAAGATCATTCTCCCATATATCAATCTTATCTAATCTAATATTCGAGATCCTCTTCACCTTAAACTGATCACACATACTAAATTGTGTTTGAATGCGAACGTCGTTATGAATCAGTTTGGTGTATACTTGATATAACTTGTTGTCATTCACATTTCATTTACATTTTAGCACTTTATATTTCCGCAACTAAATATCTAAAAACTCTAACTTATTATTGTGGAGCTTGCATGATCCTTGAGATTAACTTATTCCGCAACTATTATCTTGTATTAATGTTTGTTCAAGTGTTTCTCAAAAGTTTTTCTCTCAAAACTTCCCACAACTGAGTTGTATAATCGACATTCAGATCATAGTAAAGACCTGCAATCATAGCATATACTTCTAACTTGGCTTTATGAAGCCCTGAATTGCGACCAGTTAAACAACATAGAAAAATCCCAAATAAGAAGTGCTAGACACAAGGCAAAACAGTCTTGCGAAAATGACTTATTAAGGTGAGTGGCAGTTAGTGAGCCATCTTATTGAACATGTAAAAAATTTGTTCAGTCATAACTTTATAAAACGGTCCTGTATTTGGAATCTTCAGGATTTGAGCAAACTGCCTCTTTGTAAGCTTGTAAAATTTTTTGTTGGTCAATTGGAATGTCACCAATTTTGTTGTCTTGTTGAACACTGTTATCGATCCAGACAGTGATAACCACGTCATTGGTACAGAGAAAGAAGAAGACATAACCGTTGAAAGAACAGAGTGGTAGAGAGCAACAATCAACATCTGTAATTGTTCAGGATACTTCATAACATCCAGTTGAATACGAAAATTAGAACTTTGAATATTCAGCAATGGCTGAGATGCTGCTTCTTCACTGGTGGTGTTTGATGGATCAACATGACCAGTTGGTGCCGCCATTGTTAGGGTTTGTGAGAAGTTTGTGAAGAAACGATTATCGTGAAAAAATATTTAAGGAACATTTGACCAAAATAAGTAAAATTTTCAATTTAGTCCACCAAAATCCTTTTATAATCAACGTCAAATTTGAATTTGAATCGTTCACCAATGAAATTCTGCCATGTTTTGCTTTTGCGTAACGTGAGATCCATAATAGGCTTATCCAACGAAGGACCTAAGCGCGTGCTGACTACCATTCGTACTTTCAATTTTGAACTATTCGTCAAGCCAAATTTCTCACGCAAGTTACGAGAATATTTCTCTTGATATATGAAAGTTCCTTCCTTGATTTGATAAATATTCAATCCCAGAAAATTATTTATCTTACCCATCATACTCATTTTGAACTAGATTTTCATCATATTCACAAATTCCCTAGACAACGAAGGGTCAGTCGAGCCAAAAATAATATCATCTACATAAATTTAAACTAGCATCAGATGATCCCCTGCTTTCTATCGAAATAGAGTAGGATCAATTGATCCTTGTTTAAATTTAGAGAGTTTCAAGAAATTGGTAAGAGTTTCATACTAGGCTCGAGGTGCTTGTTTTAAGCGATAGGTAGCTTTATCAAGTATATAACAATGATTAGGAAAATTTTCATTTACAAAACCTAGTGGTTGTTCAACATAAATCGTTTCTTCTAAGACACCATTGAGAAAAGCACACTTGACATCCATTTAATATACATAACAGTCTTTGTGTGCTGCATAAGCAAGAAATATTCGAACAACCTCGAATCTTGCGACAAGGGAAAAGGTTTCATCATAGTCAATACCTTCTTGTTGTGAATATCCTTTTACGACCAATCTTGCTTTGTTTCGAACAAGATTGCCTTATTTGTCCATTTTATTTTTAAAAAACCATTTTAATCAAATGACCAAAATATCATTAGGTTTTGGAACTAGTCTCCAAACCTTATTTCGTTCAAATTCAGCAAGTTCAGATTGCATTGCGACAAGCCAATCAGGATCTTCTAATGCAACCTTATATGTTTTCAGTTTCATTTTAGAAATGAACACATTAAACATACAGAATTCCTGGTGAACATTAGGTATCTTGTTTTTAGATCGAATTTGTGCATGCATCATAACTCCATCTTGAGGATCACCAAGAACTTGTTCTTTTGGATGGTTTCTTGTCCATCTGTCCATCGGTGGATATATAGGATCAAAATCCAAAGGTGCATCTTTGAATATTTCATCCGATTCAGCACCTTCATCTTCATTCGACACAGAGTCAGAAACATCATGACAACTGTTAGAATTGTAATGCTCCCTCTCGACATCAGCATTAGGTGTCAATCCAGTGAGCTCCCCCTCGACTAATAGATTTGGATTGTGATGCTCCCCCTTGACATCAACATTGTTTTGGCCATGCTCCCCCTCGAACTGATGTGTAGTTCGATCATTCTCCCCTTCAACATTAGAATCATGTATATGATCTTGTGACATTGAACTTAAGTGCTCCCTCTCCACTTGACTACCCTGCGAAACAGGTAGACTTTCGACACGTACTTGTGAGGTTGATGTAGATTGAAAATCATCTTCTTCCCTAGTCACCGTTGAATCATCAGAATGCTTCGATGCTTCAGGAATCCGATTATCTTCAACATGAACTTCAACATATATTTTCCTGTCTGAAACACCAAAAACTAAATCATAATCAATATCGAAAGAGTTTGCAATTGCCGACTCATCATTCGTTTCTATGAGAATTGGCTTTTATTCAAAAGTTTGTTCAGCACGTTTGATATGGTAATCATCGAACGTAAGATTATATGTCTCCTCAAATTTTCTTGTGCGCTTATTCAACACCTGATATGCGACTGAGTTGTGTAACCCAAGAATATTCTTTCATTAGCTTTTGACTGAAATTTTGAAAGATTATCTTTGAGATTCATGATAAAGCACCTGCAACAAAAAACATAAAAAAAATTTACATTAGGTTTTCGATTTTTGATGATTTCATAATGGGTGATGTTAAAACGATGATGTATGAATGAATGATTTTGAGTAAAACATGTTGTCGGAACTGCTTCTGCCCAGAGATATTGAGGCAGGTTCGTATATGTCAGCATTGTTCTTGCCGCTTCGCATAGAGATCTATTCCTTCATTTGACAACACCATTTTGTTGCAGTGTATAAGGAGATGAAAAATTATGTGAAATCCATAATTCAGCCAAAAATGAATCAAGAACTTTGTTTTTGAATTCTAAGCCATTATCGCTTTCTAATTCTTTCAACTTTGTTTCTCAAACTAAGTTCGATGTGCTTGATAAAATCTATCATCACTTGAGAATTTTAGAGTTCTAACAAAGAAAGAAAACCCAAGTAAACCATGAAAATTCATCAACAATGACCAATATGTACTTCTTCTTGTTGAGAGTCTCAACAGTCGAAGATCCACAATGGTCAATGTGAAGAAGTTCTAGATGTTTGATGATCTTCAAGTTGATGACGATGGGATGAACTTAACGATGTTGCTTTCCCTGTTCACATGCTGTACGTAATGAATCGTTATCAAATTTTAATACAGGTAAGCTACAAACAAGATCATGTATAACCAATCTGTTCATATTCTTGAAATTTAGATGAGAGAGTCTTCGATGCCACAACCAGCTAAGATCAAACGATGCCTTCAAAAGTTAGCAGACAGAGGAAAAGTTGACATTGGGCTTCATGTCGAGTGTGAACATATCACCTTTCCTTTTATACTTAAGCAGTACTTCCTTTGTTTCCTTGTTTGAGATGACACTACCTTCCTTATCAAAGACTACTTGATTGCCAGTGCCCACAATAAGTTGTAAAACACTTATCAAGTTGTGTTGTAAGCCTACGACATAGGCCACTCTTTATACTGTAAACTTTCCATTTGTTCCTTTCCCATAAACTTTTACCTCGCGTTTTTTTATTATTGCCAAATTTCACAACACAAGAAATTTCCAAACTTTTAAAATCTCACATATTCTCTTTTTGCCCTGTAATGTGACGAGAGCAACCACTATCGATATACCAGTGTTCATCGTATTTCTATCACATAACACCTACGATCAATCAAAAAAAATTTAGGTCCCCAATGCTTTTTGGGTCCTTGGATATTAGTTTGAAATGCTTTAAGAAACGAAAAACCTAGCACCCAACTTTGAACCTTCAATTTTAATCTATCTATTAATTCAACTTCAACAGTCTTGGGCATCGAAATGTAATCATTCAATGGTTTAGGTTCAACACCAACTTTTCCTTTTCCAATTATAGTTCGTTTGGCTTCATCTTTTGTGTTGGGAACATGTTTCCATCTTTTCACGGAGGGAGTAGATTCCAATGAGAATAAACTACTAGTTTGTGACTCGTTCAAGTAGCTTTCGTAAGCATTTTTATTTTCTCTTCAGGGAACTTTCCCAATTGGTATTTCTTCCCTTTGCCTTCGAGCCAGTGGTTGATGTTATTCACATCATTTTTCCCTTTTACAAAAGAAGCTTTAACTTTCTGCTTTGACTCTGGATTTGGAAAGTGAGGTTGTGTCGGCTTAAACAGTTCATATTTGTTTCCATTTACTGCCAAATTTTCAAAATTTCTTTTTGCAAACGATGGTTTGGAGTGTTTGAAACTGATTTTGAAAAGGTTTGTTATAACCGACTGATGTTAGATTAAAAACCTTTTGTCCTTGTGGAAAAATTTAGTGACCTTGAAATTGATTGAAATTTCTTTTTTCATTACGTTGAAAAACATTTCTTTGAAATTTTTTTGGAGAAAACCTTTCATATTAAGAATTTGAAACAAAATTCCTTGGACGTTAGTTTGGAACAAACTTCTCATTTATTTGTGTTTGAGCAATTATGTTCGATCTGGTTTGTGAACATTTGATTGACCCTTTTGAAAATCATTTTGGTTTTGAGTGGATTTATTTTGAACAAAAGTCATAATTTTTTGAAAACGTCTTAACTTGTCAGTTGGTTTTTGCTTAAAAACTTTTTGTTTCTGAAAAGCCTTGACATTTTTCCAATAGACTTTGTTTCATGCTTTTGACATCAAAACACATTTCTCTTTTGCAACTTTTTAAATATTCTCATTAAAAATATTTGCTTTTTTTTTTCTAATTTGTCGATACTGCTTCAGTTGTTTGATTATTAACTTTTGATTTTTCAGATTTAACCTCCCAAACTCTTTTCAGTTTTTGTCTTTGGAAAGTCGTTGAGTTTTCGTTTAGGGTATTTTCAATCGTGCTTTGATTAGAAAAGAATCCTTCTTTTGTTGCTGCTTTGTTGTCTTCCTCAACAATTTTGTTGATTTCAGGATTTACTTTGTCACCATTTTCAGTGGTAACAAGCACTTGATTGGGGAACACAACTTCATTAGTGCACTTGAAATTCAGATAGAGAACTGAGTTAGATTCAAGAAAATGAGGACCTTTTTCTTTCATCGCCTTTTCGAACTATTCTATTTCCTCATAAACCTGTTCGACAACAAATCAATGAATAGTTGGTTCAATTGAATCATCATCGTCATCACTGTCTGTCTCACAGTCTTCTACAACCACATGGTCATATTTATGAACTTTCGATGTAGAGGGTTTGTCAGTATGAACCTTCTCCATTGAATCATGACAACTTTCTTTGCCCTTGGACATCGAAGTGACATTAATGTTAGACAATTAAGAACAATCAATAGTTTCCTCTTCCTCAATCTCACTAATATTTTCAGAATCATCTTCGATATCAGCAAAATTTAATTGAGAGTTTAAAGTCTAAGTCTCAGTCATGTTCAAAATCTTGATTTATCCAGTCTTAGTAATAGTCTCATTAACAATATGTACTAATTCATTAGCATTCAAACATTTATCAATTCTAATAATTCCATAGGCATAAGAATCATTAGGGACATTATCGAATTCTGAGATTTTCTTCTCACAATCATAGGAAGTTGTATTGATTTTCTCTCTTTCGTGTACTAGGAAAGGCAGTAACTTCCTATGTTGTTCTTTTCTCATATCTGATGAATGATGAATATCAGTTAGTTTAGCGTACACTCTTTTTGCACTATTATAGTAGATATTTCTCTGTTTCATCAACATAACATTTTCTTCCCTAACAACATTCCTATCTAGAGTAATATTATTCAGTTGTAGTTCTAGACTATCTATTCTACTTCTCTTAGATTCCAAGTGTTTTTAGGTGTCTAGCAACAAAGTTTTTGATCTTTCAGCTTCTCTACTAACAGAAGTTAGCATTTCATTAACATAAGAAAGAGTATCATCAAAATTAGATAAAACATTAAGATAAGAACTTGAAGGAATATCAAAAGATGCAAAAAGAGAGCGTACCTTCGATTTCATAGGAGATTTGTCAGCTCTTGTCGACATGAAGCATTTCCCAGTAATATTTTCCTCTTCTAAACTTCCCACTTCGAAACGTGCATACATTGTGCCATGGGTGGGGTTTCTCATCTCTTCATTGTCAGAACCAAATGACCAAATCTGGTAGGTTCCATCTCCTTCAACTCCTCCCTTTGCAACCAATGATAATCTTTTAGTCCTCGCTCTCACCTCTTCCAAATGTTCGACATAATAAGCCTTATCTTTAACTCTCTCCTTCTTCTCCTCTTTCTTTCTTAACATGTAATCAACTGGCAGATGATTTTCACCATTGCAATAATTACAATCGAACCCTAAATCTCCTTTCAACTTCTTCACAACCTTCTCAACAACATTCTTGCTCTCTTTCTTCTCTACCTTCGAATCCTCTCTTGATCCTTTCCTAGAAGAATTATTACCGTTGAACTCATTGCTGCTTTTGTATTTTCGATAAAATGGATTCTTAAAGAACTTTTTCACTTTATTGTTGGAATAGTAAGCTACAGCCTCATCCTCCGAGTTCATCAAGAATCCTTCATCTTCAGAACCAACCAACTCAGCAACTTCGATCTCCGAGTCCTTTTCTGACACCTTCGACATCAAGGCCAGTTGAACTCCCATATTCAACTTCCCTTGTTAAGCTATATCATTGATTTCGGTCTCATGAGCTTTGAGAACATTGTACAATTCTGCTAAGGCGTAGCCATCAAAGATTTGCTTATTCTTAATCATCAAGCTGATATTCTTCCATTCTTTTTGTAGACCCATTAGGAATGTGAGATTGTATTCAAGAGTGGAACATGTGACTCCATAATAGTTTTATTTGAAAGTCAACTCATTAAGACGATCGTAGTAGAATTCGATGGTTTCACCTTCCTTTTGCTTGAATTCTCCAAGTTCCAGCAAATATTGTTTCACTGAGCTCTTCTTTGTCTTCTCACTTCCTTGATACTTTTCCTTCAAAGTATCCCGAATCTCTTTAGCAATTGTGCAACCTCTAACAAAATTGTAGACAACTTGTGTAAGAGCACCACGGAGTTCGCATAGACACTTTTTATATTTGCTTTTTGTTTATCAGCTTACAATGCAACATCAACAGAAGAACCAGCTGTTCTAATTTCTTTTAGCCTTCCTGAACGGTAATTACCACTCATAAGACATCTCCATAGATCTTCATCAATATTGTTGAGGTAATCCTCCATGCGATCTGTCCATTGCTCGTAGTACTCTGGAATAAGCATTGGAATCTTAGTGGAAGATCCAAGCAGATGAGAATAGCTAGACATTGTGTTCATGTTGAAAATTTCCCTTATTGTATGGAACTGAAATGACGAAAAGATTCAGAAAAGGAGATCTAATGAATAAATCTTTCAGAAACTGTTCATAAAACACTCGATTAATCAAACAATTGCATAATCGTAACAAATCACTCAAATAAAACTAATTTTCTTAATAAAAAGTGAAATCTTTTGAATGGAAAAGAGTGATTCAAAATTTTTGAAAAGGATGAGGAAACCAGAAAATAATTGATTATATCCTGCTCTGATACCAAATGTAGTGTGTTTGATTCGAGTATTAAGAACGAAATCAAGAACATAATGCGATAAGAACAAGATGTAAATATAATCTATTTGGCTCTTTAATTTCATTTGAACAAGTACAGGAATACACCTAGAGTAAAATTGCTCACACTCTCAAAAGTTACTCTCGACTCCTATATACACCCTATTTATACGGTGATACAGACGCGTATAAAAAATACATAAGGACTAGACATGAGAGCTTCGATCTCTAAAAAATTCCTTATGTAATACATACATTCGAAATACATCACATTGACATCGACACTACCCAGAAGAAAATGTACTTCGACACCTCACTATATGCTTCGAACCCTACTAAAACCCTAAATCCCTTTGCTTGTGACCAAGCAGCCCATTCCTTTTCATACAAGGGCTTGGACAAAAATTCCTTGGGCTAGCCCAAGTGATTTTCATCCACCTCATCCAATGAGGTCCATGGGCTCCTTTCCCCAACTTTCAATAAATAACCAAACAAATCCTGCACCTTCAATTAATCTAATTAATCCCAAAATTAATTTTAGTTAATTTTTGATCAATTATAAATTAAATAATATGATTTCTAATTAATATATTATTTTCATAACATATTATAAAATTAGTTGTTTCAATTTATTATTTAAATAATAAATTAACCTCTCTCTAAAATCTTCTTGTCCAATTGCTAGGTTTCAGGGCAACCCAAAAGGACCGTGCTAATATCAGTTTAAGTGTATACCAATTATAGTTATGGGCTTAGACACCTAATCCAACAGTCTCCCACTTGGATAAGTTTAATAACTATAATTGCAAGTATAATTTCCAAATAGATCACTAAATTGTAGCTACCTAAAGCTATTGTCGAACTCTAACCTAGGCAGTTACGTGTCCTAAGATAAGTGATCAAATATTCTTTCATTCTACAAGATATCATATGGACACAAGATATGGATTGAAATCAATCTCATTGTCCAATATTCTGTTTACCAATTTCGTGATCAATTACGACTGAATTCAGACTGCTAATTAAACACATCCATTTAGTTCGGGCTCAGCTAAGCACTTCACATGTCGACATCAAATCATCCAGGGGCCCAAAGATATCTCTTTTCCTGTTAGAGAAAAAGTAATGAATAAACTTTGACTTATATTCTTGCACTACTTACTCATCAAATCATGCACAACAATATGTTTTATAACATCAAGTTACTGATGCGTTTACATATTATCAATGCATAACTGACTTGTAAACTACAACTCATATATCTTCGTTTCAAGAATATAACATAATAAAATCCATGAAGTAATTCTCTGAGCCAGTTTTATCCAATACTTAAAATTCCATTACTAAGTATTCATGAACATTGAAGCAAAATTATTGCTATGTCTAATCTCCATAGACAATCTACAGTTCAATTCATGACATTCTTAATTCGCTACTTACTTCCAAAAGTATGAGTGACCGTGCAATTTCGAATAATCAAATTATTTAGGAAGTAAAACATGCAAAGTGAAACACAATGATAGCCTAATTAAATATGGTCTCAAAACTATTGAATATAAATAAAACTCTTATTATTTAATCACCATATTAATTAGGACTTTATTCATTGTATAATGTTTCAACTAATCAAATAACCACTTGAATTAAACATCAGTCATATCATGTTATAAACATGTATATTATGTCTCTCTATGGTCCTTCCTTTGTGAATATATTGACTAGACACTATTCCAGTGATGCTCATTTCACAATTCCAAATTATTGTAAGTACTAAAAGTGTGTTAGAGTTCAACCTTAGATGTAATGATCTTCTATGATGTCGAGGATTCAAAGTCATGGAGACCCAGCCAATGGCATTACAAAATGGTCCATTGGAACTTTGTTACTTAAAACATTTCCATGGTAACGAAGTCTCAAATTCTAGCTATAGTCCTTGAACACCTTTCTTGCATTAAATTTCCTAACGCACATGCAAATTTTAATAATCAACTCCCACTATTGAAATATTTCCATATGCCCATATGACCATCAATTCTAAAGAAGAATCACCTCCATCCATAATTATGTCATTATGGTCCATCTAAATTAAAACCATACGTCCAATTGTCCACAAGTAACCAATCTTTTGGTATAACCTTAGAATTTTCTTGATAGATGTTCAAGAACTTTAGTCACACAAAGTTATATCCCTTCTTTTTTCAATGCCCAATGCATTTTGAAAAATCAGGACAACAGAATATTATAGCATATGTAATAGATCCTCTATCCGAAACATATTGGACTCGATTCTTTATGTCTTACATATGGACCTGATATATGTTCAGTCTCTTGCTATAATATATCCATATATCGAATTTCCTACGTTGAACCATGTCAACATGATATTCAGATACATCCAAGACTAAGCTCTATTAAACTCTTCAATCTAAAACTTTATATTTAAAATGAAGTATGAGTGCCCTCTCCCTTAAGTTTATCATAGAGAAACAATTCCCAAACTTTGCAACTTATAAATTTGTAAACTTTGTTTTCTACAATTAGTATTGAAAACGTGCAACATTTAGCATAACAATTATGCTCCTACTAGCATAACAATTATGCTCCAACTAGCTTTGAGATGTACCCAAAAATAGACTAGACTTCTAGAAATCAACAATCTTGACTTTCTTACTAAAGTGTAGATATATGATACGTGATGTTTCAATAAGTCTCCAACTAAACTTGTCAATCATATACACGTTCATTAAATATCAATTATGTCTGTGTGTTTAAACCCTTTCAAAACTTTTAGCTATATGTCCTAAATGTTCAAACAATTCATTTCCAGTTCTCATAATTCAAACTATGAAAAGGGATGCCATAATCGTATTGTGAATTCAAGAATGCATACAACTACTAACCATAAAGATATTTATCAAATCTTTAAAATCTACTATCGAAAGTGTTTCCTCACAATTATTCTCATTAAATTAGAGCAAAACCTTTTTCCACCTATTTTTATGGGGTATACGTTTCTATACATGTGAATCTATCATTTCCAACATAAAATCATAAGATAAGTTTTAGGACAAAACCAAAATCAAATTTAGCTTTCCTTTCATGGACTGCACTTCGCTTATTCTAAATTTCTTGCCCTCTGGCAGCACAAGGGCCTACCAGTGCTTTCGTGTCGTTAAGCAGCTCACTCATATTGATCAATGTACTTTCACTAACCAACTTGCTCTACCTTTTATAGTCAAATGAGAACCATAGAACTCATAACCATTGCCAAATCAACTGGAAGGTGCATAGAAACAAAAATGTGTCAGCTGAACCCGATAGGGTATCAACCTCAGATTGTGTGCTAGTGATAACTAAAAGGTTTATTGTTGACTGACTCTTGAAACTTTTAAGATCAAAAAGATTCCCACTAACTTCTTGACATATAAATTTCTCTTTCATTCCTTGAAAAGCTAAAACAAATATTCAAATGTTCTTGTGAATTCCAGACAAGAAAAACTTCATGTGTTGGTCTTAGTTTATCCTTTGTTTTAATCAAAACATCACAACTTCCAATACCAAATGTGCTAGGGTAAGAAAACATTATTACTCCACATTTCATGAGGTGTAATAAACCTACTTAGTAACAAATAAGTTTTCAAGATACAATCTGTAGTAACTAAAGCACGACTCTAAAACTTGATTAGAAACAAAGTATGACTCATCTCTTGATTGAACCATTTCAACAATACCCGATTCCTCTTCTTAGTCAAACAATTGCACCAAGATGTTCTCCGATGATCAATTATGATATAGTTCAACAATCATTCAGACGATCACAAAACATGATACTAAAGTACTCTCCTCTCCTTTCATATTGGAGTAACTTTTATTTTTCTACTTAACAGATTCTTCTTATTCGTTCTACTACATTTCTAAAACCTTTCCAAAGTATTAGAAATATGGTTAATCTTATAAACACAAACATATTTACTGAAGCATAAGTAAATCATGACGAATTGAGTTACCGTCCTTTGTATTGGATCTAAAGAGTCCATATTAATATGTACTTGATCCATAATTCCTTCACTGGACATACATAAACATGTGATCAATGAATTCGTCATAATCTTCCAACAACTAAGACTCTCATGCATCACACAGTTCGAATTGCATGACTCGAGGTTTCTATCAAATTGAAACTTGGTGATGAGTATTCCTTTTTCACTTGGTCAATTATGACAATGCCACAAGTGATATAACAAGAATCAAATCCACAATTAACATTGCTAATAATAGAAATGTAACCAACACTTTCATAAATGCCATTGTAAGGAAAAATAAAATAAGCCGACTAGATAAACCAAAATTTCACTTTTAATGATAATAAACGAAAAATTGGAACTTGTCCTTACAATGCATAAAATGAAAACTATGTTTCTTCACATCTCCTAAGCAATCTATTAAATTATCCAAAATACTTATTAGCAGTTACAAATTCTGATCATCGAACCATGCGATCTCATGATCAAATTCAATTCACTCTTCTTAAGCTTTCTTCTTTCTCTTAGATCCTGAAGTAGAGTCACACAACTTGACTTCACTATCTTTGAGATCTTTCAGGTACTTATGGAAGCTTTGCAATTAATTTCCCTTCAATTCACATTAGAAATATATGGAATCTTTAGGGTTAACACATGAAACTATCTCAGAACTAGCCTTTCTTGTTACCATATGATCAAATGGTTTGACCTTGGCCGATCCCTTTCCATTAGTAAGAGAAATATTGTCTGGACTACCATTGTCACAATTGCTAATGTCTATGGAAACTTTGGAATCAAACCCTTTAAGCACTCATGTCTCAGATGTGCTCTTAAGCATTTATGCTACAATAACAATCAACATTTGGGTCAAATCACTAAGGTTCATGTCGATGTTCCTCATACGAAATTTCTCAATGAACTGACCATATGACTTAGGAAGTGAAAGAATAACCAAATCAATGGCTTGCTCCCTTGGGAAAACGACACCCATTTTATCTAACTTGTCATTGTACGACTTCATTCTCAAAGAATATGCACATACCGAATTTCTATCTTGATGTCTACGTGTCAATAGGGCTTGACTAGTTTCGTATCTTTCAATTCGAGGAAAAAAATGATGTGGGGAGAGTCACTGGAGGAGGAAGAGGAAGATTTGGCACTATAATAGGAGAAAAGAGAATTCAAGTTAGTTTATATTAATCCGTATTAATTAACCCATAATTTTAAATTATGGCTAGGATCCATATTTTCGATTTGAACTTTGAAGAGGGATGCCGTAATCAAATTCAAATCTATTTTAGGTAGGTAAGGCTTTTACCTATTTCAATATTATGAAACTCCTAGATCATTTGAGATTCATTGAATCTAATAAAGGGCATGTTTAATATCAGATTATGCTCTCACTTTTGTGATTGGGATGCTGAGGATCACAAGCGAGATGTGAATAACCATGAAAATTAGCTTGGCACCCTCGATGTCATTTATCATCTCCTTTTAATGTAACGGTTAGCCACACGCAATCCGTTAATCAAGGATAATTTTTTTAGGCACCCACTACCACTCTGTATTAGTAGCCCATCAGTGTGTCGACTAACCACACACACTCCATTAACAACTTATAAAGTGTAATGTGAAATTTCATGGATTAGCATACAAAATCACATTTTTCCTAAAGTAACTGAGAATGGTATTTTAGAAAAGGTTTAGTTACTTTATGTCATTATACTTATTAATGAGATTATGTCCTATCAAATCCATTCGGCTAACGACCCTCCACCATACAGGAGAGCGGTGGCTGAGAGTGGACACACATTCAATGGCCATTTTATTGGCCGCTTCCTTATACCCTCTTTATAGTATAGCTTCGTGAATAAGGCGTACTACCGATCTGACTGACTTTTCATATACGTATAATATATATTTAAACTTTTAATTATATACATAGTTTAAGGTGTATTTTAAAACATTTTAAAATTGCAAGGGTTTAATCTTTTAATAAATTAAAATTTTCATTTAATTAAATTTAAACCATTATATGGATTTATTAATTATCTTTTAATTAATTACATAATTAAATTAATAATAAGATCCATAAGGTTAATTTTCAATGTATTTCAGACTTTCCGAAATACTAGGTTTATAATAATATATAAAATAAAAAAAATAATATAAGACATCAATTATTAAGTTTAATTAATATCTAGATTTATTATTTATACACTTAAAAGGTCAGTAATATTAATCAAGAAAACAGTTAATCAAGTGAAATACTTATCTCCTAACTTCTAGCTTTTTATTTTGTCATCATAGATGCACCAAAATCGGATATAGAGGATAAACATTGCTAGTAATTATCACATAAAAGCTGATTAGGAAGATTATCTCCAGATTTTCGGATCTGGACGGAGCTCATTTCGTGAGCCACATTGCTCATGTCATGAGATGGTACAAAACAAAACCAAGTTTCTTTTTTCGGTTCACAAATGTGCAAATACATGAAAGAAAGCCATAGACTCTGATACCACTAATGGGTTATTAAGGTGACAACTACAATGCTCTAAGCGGAAAAACGTTTAAACAATTAAATGATTAGGGCACATGTAACCTAATAAGGATCTATGTCTTTCACATATAGGCAACCTACTATGAACTATAATTCTACAAAACATTCCTATGTAAAATCGAATTCATAAGAACAAGAACCTTACCTTGAAGATTGTTATTGCAAACAACCTTGAATCCTTAGTCGAATCTTTTGGCAGCAAGCACCACAAGTGTCGTGCCTTTGATGGTTCACTCCCAAGATTAGCAGCTAAGGATTATGGAGAGGAGATGTGTAGAATTTTTGGCTAGATCTTCTTAAGGGAAGGACTGTCAAAAATATGAAGAGTATGGCCCTTTTATATAGCTAAGGTAGTTTGGTGCTAAAGCTAGGGTTTAAGAAGGAAACCTTAAATCCCTTTGCTTGGTGACCAAGCAGCCTATTACCTTTCATACAAGGGCTTGGACGAAAACTCCTTGGGCTAGCCCAAGTGATTTTCGTCCACCTCATCCGATGTTGTCCATGGGATCCTTTCCTTAAGTTTCATTAAATAACCAAACAGACCCGACACATTTAATTAAACCCATTAATCCTAAAATTAATTTCAATTAATTTCAGATCCATTATTAATTAAATAATATGATTTCTAATTAATATATTATTTTCATAACATATTCATAAATCAGTTGTTTCAGTTTATTATTCAAATAATAAATTAACCTCTCTTTCTAAAATCATTATGTCCAATTGCTAGGTTTGAGGGCAACCCACAAAGACTGTGCTACTATCAATTCAAGTGTATACCAATTATAGTTATGGGCTTAGAAACCTAATCCAACAAAAGTTTCCAACTTTATACATAACAAGCTCACAAACTTTCAAGAATTAGACTTTCTGCACTAAAATGACCAATCGCCCATAACATCCAAAAATAGCTAGATCTAACAAATGCAGTGTTGATACAAAAAATGACCCTCTTTAACTTAATGATCTGCAGTCTTGTTTGTCTACCGCAATTGGAGATGCTACCGCAACTCAAGTTTGTCTATCGCAGTTATAGAAGATGTTTTGTCAACCGCAGTAAACTGAAACCTCTACTGCAGTGAAGAATGATGAAGACTTTCTAGTTACATAACTGACTTAGCGTGTTAGCTTAGCTTTATGAAGTGAACCTTGAATGGTCACTTAAGTCAATATGATATTAATTGTTTATTTCCGATGTAATTTTTTTAGGAATCTATAAATAAAGAGTCCCTCTTCATGTAATCGTATCCACTTTCACAAGCTTTTGAACTAATACATAAATATGAAGATCATTCGCTCAAATCTCCATCTTATCTAATATCCGAGATCCTCTTCATCTTAAACTGTTCACATTTACTAACTTTTGTTTGACTACAAACCTTTTTACGAATCAGTTTGATTTCTACTTGATATAACTTCTTGTTATTTATATTTCCTTTACATTTCCGCAACTAATTATCTAACACTTCTAACTTATTATTGTTGAGCTAACTTGATCCTTGAGATTAACTTATTTTGCAACTATGTGACATCCCCAAAATCTCGGCCAGAAAAGACCAATTTTCATTTATGCTTTTAAATAATTTCAGAGTAAATCCTTTTGATTTGAAAGAGTTGCGAAATTTGTTCCCAAAAAGAAAACATGATAAAACAGTGTTTACCAAAGCATTTCATAAAAGAAATGTATTTTCATTATATAATCAAAACTCGGGGTGTCATGTTCCGATACAGACCAATAAGCATAAACGATAACATTACAAGTCGTTCAACAAATATATACATATACAGACTTGTAAACAAAACAACTTGATGGTTCATCCATCTTATGCCCTCGCGCCACTTCCTGTAATACAAATAAAACTGAGTGGGTCAGGCTTGGGAGCCAGGTGAGCATATAGGGTTTTGAACCCACAATAAATAATCATATTTAATTTTCACTAACCAACAATAACCCAATTACCCATCCCGTTATTCTCACTTTATGTCCCTAAGACAACTAACATAAGGGACCTAGTCTAAGAATATTTCATCGGGGCGACAACACATGCTTCGGGGGTTCCTCAGCAATATATGTCAAATAAGGCAACCATGAGGGGGATGGAGTACAACGAATGAACACCCAAGTTCATAAACACGTAGAGGTGGCGAACCTGCTAATGTTCCACAAGACGGTCTAGAAAAGTCTGTGGTCGTCATCTAAACACCGTTAGATGACTAAATCAAACAACAACGAGGCCTCTCATCTGTTTATTACACACCAGCTATCTACCCATGTTCTACCCAAAATATTAGTAGATAAAAATATACATTTTTATACATAGATAAAAACCTGTATAGCATGCTTTGATCGATACGTATTCCACATAACAGATGAGGCACACACACATAACGCGTATTTCATAGAAAACAAATCAAATCCATGAGATAGCAGAGAGTGAATATACATTCACACATATAACACAAAATATACACATAACACGTATTTCGTATAAAATACTTCATATTTATGCGTTAGAAGAAAGTAACTACATACTCACACATATAAACAACAATATACTTAATACACTTGAACCATACTTGTATTATTATCGTGTTTATGAAAGGTAGTATACACTCACTTGATCAGAAGATGATCGGACAGCACTATGACTTGCAGAAGTAGTAATCCTCAGCAATATGGAAGATCTTCACAAAAATCGAACTTCTCGTGGGCAGAGCTTTGGCTCGGGAACCGAACTTCTCGGGATCTTCGGGATCTCGAGACTTGCTTCGGGGCTTGCGAATAATACCGGGGTTTCGGGGTATTTCTGGCACGCAAATCGATGCAAAACAGGAGAGAGAAGAGAGAAAAATAGCAAAGGAGTCGGCTGCCCTCGCATCCTTTTTATAGGAGGCTGGAGCCTCGGAATACACGGGGCATACTGGTCCGAAATCGTCACTGCTTACATATCCGAAGTGATCGAGTGCGAGTGTTGACATTCCTCGGTGTAAGCAGGGCGTACTTCGGATGAGTCCGATGACTCCTCTTCGGATAATGCCGGATTTTCCAATTAAATTTAAATACAAATTATTTAATAAACTTCGGAAATTCATATCTTCTTCATACGACCTCCGTTTTCGATGTTCTTCATATCCACGCGAAGGTGAGACTACGCTCTACAACTTTCGTTTAGACTCCGTCGGCTAATTTTAACTTTATTTTTATTATTTATTTTTAATAGGCCGGGACAGAAAAACTTCGTTATAAATTCATAACTTCTTCGTTTGACGTCCGTTCTTGCCTAACTTTTCATCGCTTCGATACCAACAACGAGACCTTCGATCGTCTTTTAGATTGCTTTGGCTAAAAACCCCTCGATCTCAAATCGAGTATAACAGGCTGCATACCGCTAAGCCGAAACTTCGATAAATCATAACTTCCTCATACGAAGTCAGATTTGGGCGTTCTATATATATTTGGAAACCTCGTTTCAACTACTACAACATTATTCAAAGATATCAAGTTTATTTTACACTTAAATTTTGACGCTTATTTTTATTCTTAATTAATCAAACCACATAATTAAACAATTAAGCACAAAACACACAATACTTAAATAATACAATCTTATTATTTCAAAACGGGTTTCAAAGGTTAACCTAGACTATTACATTGCTAAAAATTTTAGGGTTTGAGCAATCTAACACTTCCTAAGTGTGCATGCAACCCTAATAAACCTTGGATCTATGTTTTCTTCTAAAATACATGCAAATAATAATTTCCAAGGTTTCTTCCTAACTAGCATAGCATAAAGGATTATGAATCATAAAACTACTAGTAGAAATAGATACCTTTTGATGATGGTTGATTGTTTGGAGTTTGAGAGCCAAGCACCAATAGTGTGAATGCCTCAAATGGAATCACAAATCACCACAAACTCTTGGAAAACTTTGAGAGAGTGTATACACACATAGAAAATCGGCCACACACATAAAACCACACTAGTGGCTATTTCATGCAACATAAGCATGCTTATATAGTGTGCATGGTTAGGGTGAAACCCTAATAACCCATGACCTTTCCTTTTCCAAGGATCCATGGGTTAAAAGCTCCATGGATCATCCATGGACTTCCATATAAGCCTAGCCCATTAACAAATGAGTGTTAGCCCACACTATATAAAACCAATAGCCCACAATCTAATTAGTCTTCCTTTTAATCTCTAAATTAATTCATAATTAATTTAAGACTAAGACTAATTAAATAACATAACTTCATATTAATATATTATAACTTATAATATATTAATAAACATATGTGTATAACTCTCATAAAATTATCCATAAATAGTTCGGGTGAAGTGCAACCCAAATGGACCATGTCGGGTCGGGTCAAGTATGTACCAAATAAGTTATGGACTTAGACACCTTATCCAACAGACTCCCACTTGGATAAGTCTAATAACTATATTTGCGTATGTTACTTCAGGAACCAACCAGCAATCGTAGCTCTCGAAAACTCTGTTGAACTATGAAGCGCCATTTTAGATAAGTGATCATATAACCCTCTGTTCTCATGATATCAGCCGGACAAATACATGGAACAACGTCGTACTTATTGTCTAGCAGTTTGTTTCCCGATTTCCGATTTGTTTGACAAAGAACTTAATCGAACACATCAATTTAGTTCTGACCGGCCGGTACATAGGTCACAACAAAATCATCGAGGGACCCAGATATCGCTTCTATTTCTAGAAGGAACAGATAAACTTCGACTCATATGCTTATTCTACTACTTGTTGAATTGTACACAAAGGCACGTTTTATAACATCAAGTTACTGATGCGTTTACGTGCAATCAATGCACAACCAACTCATAGGTAACAACTCATATCTCTAGGTTTGAAGATTTATATGATATTACCGTCTCACGATCACTCGAGATAAATTCCATGAAGTGATACAAGTGAGCGTGGGTTTATTCCAATACTCATAACTTATGAGCACTCATGAATGTTGTAGCAACCATTGCTATGACTAAACCCATTTAGCCATCTACAAACTCGATTCATGACAGTCTTGATTCATACCTACTTCCAACATATGAACGACTGTGGAGTGTTTAAATGACTTAGTCATTCGGAAAGAATAACCTAGCTATTTTGGAAGTCAAAACATGCAAAGTGAAACACAATAATAATCGAATCCAATATGGTCTCAGCACCCTTTTGAATATAAATAGAACCACCTTTTATTTATCACCATATTGATTACACATTATTCATTGTATAATGTTTCAATCAATCAACTTAAGACTTGAATAAAACAACAGTCGTCCCATGCTCCTGGCATGTCACTACTAGAAAACAACCCTTTAATGACGCGCAAACAATGACACTCGCTGATAGAGGATGCGCATTTGTGCGTGCCCTAAAAAATAATGCCAGTTTTACAAAATTTGAAGGATAGTGGACACGCATTTGTGGGTGGCCTAAAAATAGTGTCCAACAAAAAAAATTAAAAACACGGAGGGCACCTATCATAAAAAGGCGTGTCGTCTAAAACTGTCGCTTTATATTTTTCTTTACGAACGCGCGTTCTCCAATTTTTTAATTGCAAGCGGGAATGAAATCCAAAAAATAAAAAACCCCGCCTTGATACTCTCGTCCTTCTTCTTCTTCTTTGTATGTAAAATCCTCTTCAATCAAAAGAAACCCTAGAATCATTGTGTGTAAAACATCCATAATTTCTTACTTGAAGTTCCTAAAATCTTCATCGATCAAAACAAATCCTAAAACACCGCTTGATACCCACCTCAACTACCTCCAACCCGCACCGGCTTTCCCGATGTTTTTCTTCATAATCATCCCCTTCTTAGGTATGGCTTCATGTTCGGCAGAGAAATAGGCCTCTAGAACGATCCAAACCAATCTCATCGAACCAAGATGTTGTTCTGGTTTGTTTTCAAGGTCCGAGTGGGTTACCAGTTCTGAATCACTACTAGACCACCTATGCTTCCTGGATCTGGTCCCGGTCCCGCTCCTTCAGCTCTTGGTTCTTCCAATTCCGTTCATGGAACTAATCTTCCCTTTGCTTCTTCCCCTCTTAATCCACTGTCAGGTAATTCTGTAAATAACTTTATTTCAATGACTTGTTTTTTGTTTCAAATTATGATTTATTTATTTTAATGTATGTAAAGGGAGGGAAGATACGGGATCCCTAGAGCGGGGTCGTTATCGGTACAATCAAATGTTGTCTGCAAGAAACGCAAATCAGTTGAGTTTGCACACGTCCCCCATGTCTGAATTCGAGAGAGTTAATTTAATTTCATGGACGAGACAACTTGCACGCAATGGGAAGCTTCTAGATCTTTTCGGTCCTAATATTCATTCACTAGATCAAGAACAGGCACTCCTCTGTATCACAACCGCTTTACTATGTCTCCAGCGTTCGCCGGTAAAACGTCCGACGATGGGAGAGATCGTTGGAATGTTGTCAGGCGAGGCTGAGCCGCCTCATTTTCCGTTCGAGTTTTCTCCATCATCGCCTACAAATATTCCGTTCAAGTCCCGGAGAAAACCTAGGTGATTTAACTCGTCAGAAATCATTTTTCATTTTTTATTTTGTTAATTATTGACCAAAAATGAAAAGGAAAAAAAAAGAGTATATAAGGTTGCTTCACTTGCAAATCTCATGTTTCCTTGAAAATCGCCTTTTCATTTCAACAACTTCTGAATTGAAAACGCCATTTTAGCGATGTTATTATTTAATTAGTTTTGTCACTTTACAATAGAGACTTAATACCAAAAATGTTATTAACTGTTGTTTGCTTTGTTATTAAATGTATTTCAGGGGGATTTCGGGAAATGTTATGATAGATGCACGTTCCACAGGGAAATATTATCATTGTAAGTTCATTATCTGGAATATTATATTTTCATATAATTTGTAAAAATAAAAAAATAAATTTGGTCAACGTTTGACCAAGGAAATAGGAATATTCACATGGTTGCTAATTATAAGGTTGTATTGTATGTATGCAGTTGTAAGGCTTATGTGACGTGCTGCTTCCTACATTACATTAGAATGTGCTTTACAAACTCATCCAAACATCACTCTTATTGGAGAAGAGGTACACAATTCAATTTTTTTTTTTATTTTTTTAGAGACTCAGTAATTATTTTTTTGTCATATTTCTTACAGGTTGCATCAAAGAAATTGACACTAAAAAAGGTTACAAATTACATAGCAGATGTAATCTGTAAACGTGCAGATCTTGGTTATAACTATGGTGTTATTCTCATACCTGAAGGACTTATTGATTCCATGAGGTAAAAAAGTGCAAAAGACGAGAATACCCTTGTCAGGCATTCTCATACTAATAATCATTGTTGATGACTTGTAGGTGCAACAACTGATTTCTGAATTATATGAAATATTGGCAAATGAAACTGTTGATGAGGGAGGAATTGTAGACAGGGGAAGTATCCTGGTTGTGCTCATTTTTCCATAAGAGGAGGGCGTAGAGATTCCAAAACAGAATACCAGCTGCCAGTAAGTTGTTATTACAGTATATTTTGTTTTGTTCGTAAAAGGTTGTTTTTCTAGTAGTGAACTGATTATGATATTGATCTTGATGCAGAAAGTCAGAACCCAAATGATCAGGTTAATTTAATTATTTTTATCCAAGATAATTTTCACTCTGTAATTTCCATATTTTTTTTACTTGATATGATTTTTGTGATTAATAATACAGGGTTTTGAGAAAATGATATCGGGAATGTATTTAGGTGACATTGTTAGAAGAGTAATTCACAAAGTGTCATTAGAATCAGATATTTTTGGACGAGTTTCCTCTAAGCTTTCAGCAAGATTCATGTTAAGGTATGTCATAAAACAAAATTCTTTACTCTTTTTACCAATGTAGGGGTAGAAATGTAAAGTGCATTGTTTAGATTGATAAAAAGTTCTCAGCAAATGGGATTACAAAAAAGATAAATTCATATTTTGTTTCTTAAAAATACTCAGTACACCATTAATGGCTGCTATGCATGAAGATGACTCCCCAAACCCGAGTGAAGTTGCCAAGATTCTTGAAGAAACCCTAAATGTAAGATTTTCCTAGTTTCTATATAAAAAAATACTTTTTTGAATCTGGGTTTATTTTCTTTTTTGACAAAATTAATTCATTATCAGATAAACGATGTTCCACTGAAAGTGAGAAAACTGGTGGTGAAAATATGTGATGTGGTGACAAGAAGAGCTGCAAGGTTAGCAGCAGCGGGCATTGGGGGAATTTTGAAAAAGATTGGTAGGGATGGGACTGCAATGATTACAAGTAGAAGGGTTAAAAGTGGAAAAAATGGGAAAAATGAGAAGAACAGTTGTAGCAATAGAAGGTGGATTATATTAAAGCTACATGATTTTTAGGGAATATTTGAATGAAGCAGATACAGAAATATTGCAGAAATCCCAACAAACATTATTTTTAAAGGATTTTGATGGAATGGAATGACTCTCAATTGGTATTCTGTTAGAGTGATTTTTCTTGCATCATTTTCTGAAGCACTTAAGTACCATGATTTTCACCATCTTTACCACACATTTTTTTTTCTTTCTGAAAATGCAGCAGAAAATGAGGAAGAAGAGAAGGGCAGAATGGTAATTCATGCCATAGAAAGGGCAATGGTGTTAGGTTGAGAATTTTAATGGGGTTTTCATTGTGGAAAGGTATGAATGTCTACTACATTTTTTCTTTGTTTTCCTATCCTGATTCTGAGTTTATGTGAGTTGCTTATCCCATTTTGTTTGATGCTGTCATGAAATGTTTCAGCACGTTGCTGCAATCTGTCCTTATCTTATAAAAATCATACAAGGCCATCAGATTGTCCAAAAATCATGAAGTATAGTTTTCTGGAAAGGTTAGTGTATCTAGTTTCACTGAACTTTGGACACTTTTCCTAATTCCAATTCCTTTAAGGGTATAAGTACCAATCTTTGCAAACTGGTCCATGCAGCCCACTGTTTGCATCAATCAACTTCAAATATTCATAATAAATTCATAAAGGCTCCAAATGCCATGAGGTAAAAGCCTATAATCAGGTATGGAAGTCTATTTTCATCCTTACCAAGGGCTTAACTTAATTCCAAGCACAAAAGTTCAGCTTAGTACAAGAGTGCAAACTAGCCCGAAAATTCACAAATTTCATGTGCTAACTTGTCATGTGCACAAGTAATTCTACAAAGCATAATTTATGTAACAGTGAAAATGATCCAACATTCCATTTGAAGTGTTTGCAGATCTTCAAGTGAGTAAATATCAAGTGAATTTTGAAAGCCATGTTATATATACACATTCCTTTATCTGTTTTGTTTCATGTGTGACACATACACTTGAAAGCTTTTACCTTTTGATAGAGGTATGCAAGATTAGTTTCCAAAGATTTTGCGCCCAATGTACCCTTTTGTGTTCTTTAAGTATTAACACTCCTTGTGAAATATGATTTTAAAATTTTCAATAATTGATTTTCTTTTTTCTTGGATCTGACAGTGGGATATTCCAAATTTGGATATTCCTACTTCTGAGCCTGAACTAAACTTGCCCTCAGCCTTGAGAGAGCTTTCATGTGAACTTTATAGGTTTATCATAGGAATGTCCGAATGACGGTTATGCCCTTCCTACCATAAAAAGCCATTTATCAATTGATTTTTATATCATGCAATTTATCTTACCTAAAAATTTCAATTTTGGGATTTGTAAATTTAGTTTTTTGAGGTGATATATTCAAGTTTACAAAAGATGATAAATGATGATGGGTTTCAACGAGCACTTTATATGATTGACATTGGCCAAAATGACATTGTTGATGCGTTTGCCAATAAGTATTCATATGCCCAACTTGTAAAAAGAATACCATTAGTTCTTGCAGAAATTAAGAATGCCATCAAGGTGAAATTAAATTGTAAAAAAAAAAAACACAAAAATAGCCCAAACAGTTAAACTTTTGACTCATTTCCATTTTATATTTATTTTTTGTCCAGAGTATACATGATAATGGTGGCAGTAAATTTTGAGTTCCTAACATTGATTGGTTTCTTGTTATGCTCAAATCTTAATAGCTATCATGCCAACCTTCAACAATAGTTTTGGATTGACAACTTCTAGCAGAAGATATCGCGTACGTGTTCTTGTGCTGTTATTATGGATTCGGGAACATCCTTGCTTACTGGTCCAACTGTATGTATCTCACGTGAAGCTTCTATTAGTACTTTTAATCTCAAGGATTTCAATTTTTTCATATTTCTTGTATAATAAATATTATGAAATATTAGCAATGTGTTACATTTACTTAATATTGGAATGATCATTTGTATTTGACATATTAGTGCAATGAATTATTCTTAGTGTTTATGGTATTTTATTTTGTATTATTAGACTTTTAATGTGTTATTTAATTTGAAAATTAGTAAATCTATCAAAAAATATATAATTTTAAAAATATTTAAAATTATGACACGCAAAATGCGTGTCGTCTTCCTTTATGACAAGGGCTTCCTTGATACGCAAAAATGTGTGTCATCTTCATTTATGACATGGCCTTTCTTGACAGGGGCTTCCTTGATACGCATTGTGTGTCATAAACACGCGCGTCGTAAGGTTACGACACGCAAATGCATGTCGTCTTCCTTTATGACAGGGCCTTCCTTGATACGCATTGCGTGTCATAACCACGCGTCGTAAATGCGCGTCATAAATGCGCGTCGTCTCTCTTTATGACAGGGCCTTCCTTGACACGCATTTGCGCGTCGTCTGAGCGTTTTACGACGCCCAATGAGCGTCGTAAAAGGCCTTTTTTCTAGTAGTGTGTACACTTTGTTTTTCTAAAACAATAGTTATGCCATACTCCAAGTATGCACACTATGTTTGTCTATGATCTTTACATTGTGATGTAGATCAATTGAACATGATTCCAATGATACTCATTTCACAATCCCAAATCCTTATTATAAATGTGAGAATCCCCGATTCCTATCATTTACCAAACAATCTGTTAGATTTTAAACTTTTATGCAATGTTCCTCTTGTAATGATTATTCACAAAGTCACCAAAACCTTGTCACCAGTCATTACAGAGTATTCCAAAGAAGGTCAACTTCTATGGAAAGGAAGTCTCATATCCAAAGTACATTGCTTTGAACATCCTTCTTGCATTAAGGTTTTCTAATCTTACATAGATTGAATAACTTCCACCTATGGAGACATTTCCATAGTCCCATTTTGACTCTCACTTCCGAACAAGAGTTACTTCTTTTCAGAATATGTCAATATGGTCCTTTCCGACAACTTACATCATACTTCCAACTTTCCCTGAGCAACCAATCTTTGGCGAACCTCAGATTATCCTCGACAATTGCTTAATCACTTTAGTCATATCCAGTTCTAGACTTTTCCTTTCTCAATGCCTTAAGCATTTGGAAAATTTAGAAAAGATGAATATTATAGCACATGCAATCGATCCTATATCCGAAGCATATGGGACACGATTCATGATGTCTGACATAAAGACATGATACTAGACTAGTCTTTTGCTACAATATTTTTTATTTTCCATGTTTTCAAAATTTAACTATGAAGAGGGATGCCGTAATCATAATCGAATTTTGAAAACGCAATATATATAGAATTTCTTCAAGTTGAACCATTCCAACATAAAATTCATATATATATATATATATATATATATATATATATATATATATATATATATATATATATATATATATTCTTGACTAAAGATGATTAAAATCTCAATCTAAGCTTTAGAATTGAAATGAAGTATAATTTCCTCTCCCTTAATTATAGCAAAACAACTTTTCAACCCCTGCAACTTCACGAATTGAAACTTTGTTTTCTATAATTAACATTGCTAACTTGCAACACTAAACGTAATAATCATGCTCCCACTAACATGATGATTATCAGCATAACACTTATGCTCCCACTAGCTCTGACATATTTCTAGAAATCTGCTGGACTTCTGAAATTTAGATTCATACACCCTTTCTTAGATAGCTCACATGTGTGTCTAAACAATTTCAAAAACTATGAAAAAGGGATGCCGTAATCATAGTCTCAATTTCTTAGACCTTTTCCATTTCTCACAAGTCCATGTTAGTATGTCGGTTAACCACACACGCTCCACTAACGACTTTTGAAAATGCAAATAACACAATTGATATCTACCTAAAATCTACTTAGTGAAGGCGTTTCCTCACCATCATTTTCATGAATCGGAGAGAAACCTTATGACACTTAGATTTTATAGTGTATGAGTTCCTATCCATGTGAATTTGTCAAAACCATAATCATAAGATAAGGTTAGTGACAAATTCAGCCTTACATGGATTAAACTTGTTCAATTTTAGTTTCTTGTCACCTTGGTAGCACAAGGCCCACCAATGCTTCCAAGTTGAACTTTGATAACTCACATGCAAATTCAACTTATTTGAAGTAGGTACAGAAATAAGAATTATGTCAACACGATAGGTTGCAAACCTTAAGTCGTGTGCTAGTGATAAATTACAGGTTTTACTCTTGATTAAATCTTGAAACTCTTTCAGGATCTTTAAGGCTCCCACTGTCCCCTTGACATATAAGTTTCCCCAGTCAAGAACCATTCCTTGACAAAACAAATATTCAAGGGATAGTGCGGATTCTTATCAAGACTAACACTTCACACAATTGGTCTTAGTTGGTCTTTGTCTCATCCAAGACATCACAACTTACCAATCTCAAATGTACAAGGGTAGAAACATTTTACACTACATTTGATAAGTGTTTTAAACCTTACTTTATGTCACTCAATGTTATAATCTTGGAGTATGACACTAAGAAATGTTTTGGAATGAAGTATGACTCATCTTCTTGATTTTAACCAATCCAACAATTCATGACCTCTCTTCTTAGCCATAACAATGCACTAAGACGTCCTTAGAGTATGAATTTGTGATATGGTTTCATAATCATTAAGATGATCATGAAATACGATACTAAAGTACTCTCCCATCCTTTCAGATTTGAGAAACTCTTATCTTTCTGCCTAATTTGATTCTTCTCATTTGTTTTGTCATACATTGTAACCTTTCCAATGTTACAGAATTATACTTAACCTCATAAGTATAATCATATTTACTAATCTTTAGTAAATCATGACAAATCAATATTTGTGGTGGACCTTGACCAGCGCACACCCAGTGTACCTAATTCCTTAGTCCTTCAATTGACTCACATATACATGTGATCAAAGAATTAGTCTTAATTTTCAAAGATGAAAATTCTCATTCATCATACAATACAACTTGTATGATTCCAAGTTTCTGTCCAATTGAAACTTGGGTGATGAAAAACTTTCTTCATTTGGTAAATTCAGACACTACCACAAATGAAAGAATGAAATCCACTTTCCAATATTGCTATTACTGGAAACATATAAGCAACAATTTTGTACAGATGCCATTGTAAGGATATTTTTAAAATAAATAAAATTAAAACCCTTTTTTCTTTTATTTTAAAACTTTGCAGAAAAACTTATCCTTACAATCCACATGAAAATCTTGGTGTTATCTATTCATAAGCAACATAGTATAACTCTTAAGCAACAGCTCAAAATTCTGATTGCCGAACCATGCGATCGAAACCCACCTTCGCAATCAGAATCAACATATACTTACTTTAAGCTTCCTATCTTTTCTTTGATTCTTAAAAACATCAACATGTGACCCATTCACATTATGTAATAAGAATCTCCAAATAGAAACTTAATAGAGTTAGTCAGTGGACTTTAACTGAAGTAGAGTCAAACTTTTTTGACTTGATCAATCTTATGATCCTTTAGGTAAATATGACAGCTTTGCAATCAGTGTCCCTCCCTTTGGCAATAAAACATATAGACCCTTTGGTAATGGCACATGAGACTATCTCAGACTTAGCCTTCCTCTTTACCATTTGGTCAACCGAGTTGACTTTGGCCGATCCCTTTCCATTGGGAAGAGAAATCTTTTTCTAGATATCCAATGCTACCATTGCCAATGTCCATTTAAGGTTTGGGAAGTTGATCTTCTAATAAAATTTGCTTTACTAGTGTTCCAAATCATTGTTGAATCTGCAGCACTGAGCAAATAGATAAGATCATTAAGGCTCGTGTCATAGTCTATCTCATAGTAGTCCCAAAGAGACTCACTATGTTACTAAGAAAGTGATTGAACATCCAACTTTCACGAGACTTTGACACCCAACTCTCCCGGCTTGTCAATATGTGACTTTATCTCCAAGATGTGAGCACACATAGACTATGCTTGCCAATAGGGATTGAGTGAATTTAAACTTTTCAAGAACTTGTGGGTGAGGGAGAATAATTGGAGGAGGTGGAGGAAGTGAAGCATGATGTTGAGGGACACCATCTTCAAGAGATTTGGGAAGATCATAGTTGTCTGAACCAGACATCTATAATGGGAGAAAATCAAGTTAGTTGATTCAAAGTCCTTAATATAACACCCAATATGAAATATTAAGGCTAGGACCCAACACAATATTTTATAATTTGGAAGAGGGATGCCGTAATCCATGCTATAAAATATTTGAAGGTAGGCGAATGACGATTCACCAATTTCCACCATGAAAAACGAAATAATTTATTAGGTTTTAATTGGATTTGAAATTGCTAGATCTTTTGAGATTCATTGAACTTTTCAATGGCATGTTTCAATCTCGAGTGTTCCCTCTCAAATTTTGTGACTGGGATGCCGAGGATCACAAAACACGGTGTGAATAACCATACCAATTCACTTGGTACCCTTAATATTATCACCCAATCAATGTGCCGGTTAACCACACACGCTCCATTGATCTATGACAAACATTAAGTCACCCTTCATGATCCTTACTAGTCCAAGTTAGTGTGCCCGTTAACCACACACGCTCCACCAACGACTTGGTAAGGTACAAAGTGTGAATTCCATGGGCTAGCACCAAATTCACATTTTTCCTAAAGTAACTAAGATTGGGAATTAAATAAAACATTTAGTTACTTTATAATATTCATCATACTTAATGATAATTTATAAGTCCTTGTCTTACCCGTTCGGCTAACGACCCTCCATCGATCAAGCAAGCGGTGGATGAGAGTGGACACCCATTAAGTTGCCATTTTATAGGCAACAACCTTATACCCACCTTATAGACCAACTTCGTGAATGAGGCTTACTAACGGTAAAACGACTTGTTCTTATACATATATATAATAATTAACCATTAATCTTATAATAGTATAAGGATAGAATTTTAACTTTTAAAACTTCTAGGGTATGGAATTAAAGTTTGTGTGAGACTTTACAAATTCCTAAACTTGAGGGCAAGTTTTGAACAATTCATAAACTTTTGGATATTCATAACTTATGAGTTTTAATTAAGTGTTTTAAAGCTTTTAATGAAGAGTCTCTTGGAAATCCATAACTTGAGGACAAGTTATGGAGTCCATAAAACATTTATGGGAAAAACTCTTCAAGAAAATGTAACCTACAACTTCTTAAAAAACATTTAAAAGCAAAACTCTTGGAATTCCATAACTTGAGGACAAATTATGAATTCCATTGAAACACATTAAGATCAAGAATTAACTAACAAACAATTTGCAAATAATTCCTATGATCTAACAAAACTCATATGAACATGAACATCCACATCAACAATTTCAAGAATCATATGAACACATATAAACTTGAAATTTTGATTATAACTTTGAAATTGGTCCACCATCATCATTACCACATCAAAAACAGTTTAAGGTAATGATTCTAGACCAATTCCAGCACCAAAACTCGAGGATATGCTGTCTGGGGGTCTAACTCGTGGAGTGCATGAACCAACTCGCCGATTTGGATGAGTTTTGCCTTGGACTCGTCGAGTCCCTTCATGGACTCGGCGAGTCAGCTGTGCAGATAGCATAAAATCTTCGATTTTCAGCAATTTGCATCAAGTATTCAAGAAAACAAGCCTAGGCTCTGATACCACTATTGGGTTTTGAGCAATCTAACACTTCCTAAGTGTGCATGCAACCCTAATAAACCTTGGATCTATGTTTTCTTCTAAAATACATGCAAATAATAATTTCCAATGTTTCTTCCTAACTAGCATAGCATAAAGGATTATGAATCATAAAACTACTAGTAGAAATAGATACCTTTTGATGATGGTTGATTGTTTGGAGTTTGAGAGCCAAGCACCAATAGTGTGAATGCCTCAAATGGAATCACAAATCACCACAAACTCTTGGAAAACTTTGAGAGAGTGTATACACACATAGAAAATCGGCCACACACACAAAACCACACTAGTGGCTATTTCATGCAACATAAGCATGCTTATATAGTGTGCATGGTTAGGGTGAAACCCTAATAACCCATGACCTTTCCTTTTCCAAGGATCCATGGGTTAAAAGCTCCATGGATCATCCATGGACTTCCATATAAGCCTAGCCCATTAACAAATGAGTGTTAGCCCACACTATATAAAACCAATAGCCCACAATCTAATTAGTCTTCCTTTTAATCTCTAAATTAATTCATAATTAATTTAAGACTAAGACTAATTAAATAACATAACTTCATATTAATATATTATAACTTATAATATATTAATAAACATATGTGTATAACTCTCATAAAATTATCCATAAATAGTTCGGGTGAAGTGCAACCCAAATGGACCATGCCGGGTCGGGTCAAGTATGTACCAAATAAGTTATGGACTTAGACACCTTATCCAACAAAAAATGGCAAGCCCGGAAACACAGGCGTTACAATTCTCTCCACCTTAGAATGATTCCGTCCCCAGAATCACACATCAACAAACAAATGCGGATAGCGACTCAACATGTCACTCTCCGTCTCCCAGGTGAGATTCGACCCATTCGTGTGTTTCCATCGGACAAGCACTAACCCAACCATTTTGCGTCGCAACTTCTTAGTCTTTCGGTCAACAATTGCCTCTGGTTCTTCAATCAACCTTTTGTTCTCATCAATTCTCAATTCAGAAATTGGAACTATATCGGGAACTTCTCCCGTGAACTTCCTCAAATAACAAACATGAAAAGTGTTGTGAATTCCATTCAGTTCTTCGGGTAATTCGAGTTTGTAAGCTTGGTTCCCAACCCTCTTAAGAACTTTAAACGGTCCAATAAACCTTGGACTCAACTTTCCCCTTTTTCCAAATCTTATAAGTCCCTTCCACGGCGAGACTTTAAGCAAAACCGAATCTCCAACCTCAAAATTCATCGGTCTTCGCTTTTTGTCAGCATAGCTCTTTTGACAATCTTGAGCTGCTAACATTCTTTCTCGAATTATTTTCAACTTTTCAGCAGTTTGATGAACCATCTCTGGTCCCATAAACTGCTTTACCCCAGCCTCAAGCCAACAAGACGGCGTATGACACTTCTGTCCATACAAAGCTTGATAAGTTGCCATCTTAATGCTCAAGTGAAAACTATTATTGTAGGAAAATTCTACCAATGGTAAATGTTCATCCCAATTACCTACGAATTCCAAGGTACATGCTCTCAGAATATCTTCAAGTGTTTGTATCGTTCTTTCACTCTGACCATCAGTCTGCGGATGGTAAGCTGTACATAAACATAACTTGGTACCCATTTCCTCTTGTAGACTTTTCCAAAACCTTGAGGTGAAACGGCTATCACGATCCGATACAATCGTTAATGGAACACCATGAAGCCTCACAATTTCCTTCACGTAAGAATTCGCAAGCTTTTCCATAGACCATTTCTCCTTGGCTGCTATGAAATGCGCACTCTTAGTGAATCGATCAACGACCACCCAAATCATGTTGTGACCATTCTTTGTTCTGGGCAGTTTAGTGAAAAATCCATAGCAATGTCTTCCCACTTACCCATAGGCACAGGCAATGGTTCTAAACTCCTGTACGGTTTTTGATGTTGTGTCTTGACTCTCGCACAAGTCACACACTCTGCCACATACTTTGCAACATCAAGCTTCATCGTCGGCCACCAGTAGTAGGGTTTCAGGTCCCTATACATTTTAGTGCTACCGGGATGAATCGAGTACATGGTCTTGTGAGCTTCTTCCATTAGAAGATCTCTGATTCCTCTTGTCTTAGGTATCCAAATCCGATCTTGGAACACCTTCAGTCCATAACTGTTTACACCGAACACCAACGTTTTGCCCAAACGTTCCTCCTTTCGGTCATTCTTTTCAGAAGCTTCGCTTTGAGCTTTCTTTATACTTTCCAAAATAGTCGAGACAACTTCAATTCTCAACGCTCTTGGCCTTTTCCTTTCAAGATTGACATTCCGACTGAGAGCATCAGCAAGAACATTAGCTTTACCGGGGTGGTAAAGTATCTCGCAGTCGTAGTCTTTAAGTAATTCTAGCTAGCGTCGTTGCCTCATATTCAATTCCTTCTGATTAAAGAGATATTGGAGACTCTTATGATCAGTGAAAAGTTTGCACTTCGTGCCATAGAGTTAATGCCTCCATATTTTCAGAGCGAAAACTACCGCTGCCAACTCCAAATCATGAGTCGGGTAATTCTTTTCATGCTCTTTCAGCTGTCGAGACGCATATGCTATCACCTTTTCTCTTTGGGTCAAAACGCAACCCAATCCAACCCCAGACGCATCGCTATAAACAGCAAAGTCTTCAACTCCATCGGGTAAAGAAAGTATCGGTGCCTCGCATAGCTTCTTCTTTAGCTTCTCGAATGTTTCTTTATGCTTATCACTCCAAGCATAAGTAGCTCCTTTGTGGGTCAAAGCTGTTAATGGAGTACCAATCGAAGAAAAGCCTTGGATAAACCTTCGGTAATATCCGGCTAATCCTAAAAAGCTTCGAATCTCCGTGGGACTTTTCGGTTGTTCCCACTTCATCACAGCTTCGATATTCGCTGGATCAACTATTATCCCTTCTTGGTTGACCACGTGACCCAAGAATTGGACTTCACGAATCCAAAAATCACATTTGGAGAACTTCGCATATAGCTTCTCCTTCTTCAAAACTTCCAACACTTCTCGCAAGTGTCTGCCATGCTCCTCTTGGCTTTTCGAGTAAATCAGAATGTCGTCTATGAACACTATCACGGATTTATCAAGGAAAGGATTACAAACCCTATTCATTAAATCCATGAATGTTGTTGGAGCATTGGTTAGTCCAAACGACATAACCAAGAACTCGTAGTGTCCATATCTAGTTCTGAATGCAGTCTTCTCGATATCTTGCTCTCTTACTTTTAGCTGATAATATCCTGACCTAAGATCGATCTTCGAGAAATAGCTCAAACCTTGCAATTGATCAAACAGATCATCAATCCTCGGCAACGGATATCTATTCTTTATTGTTGCCTTGTTCAGCTCTCTGTAATCAATGCACATTCTCATACTTCCATCTTTCTTCTTCACGAATAACACTGGAGCTCCCCAGGGCGATGAACTAGGTCTAATGAAACCTTTGTCTAATAATTCCTGAAGTTGCATCATCAGCTCCTTCATCTCCGTCGGTGCTAATCGGTAAGGTGCTTTTGCTATTGGCGTGGTTCCTGGTAACAAGTCAATTCTGAACTCCACTTTTCTATCAGGTGGTAATCCAGGAAGATCTTCGGGAAATACTTCCGGATACTCACACGGCACTGGAATACTCTGCATCACCTTCTTTTCTTTCATAGCATCAATCACGAATGCTAAATATGATGTACATCCCTTGGTCAAACACCTTCTGGCTTTCATTAGGGAAATGATTCCAGAATTCACTCGCCGTTTGTCCCCATACACCATAAACGAATCTTTCCCAGGCGAGTTTACTTTAACTATCTTCTTCTTGCATAAAATTTCGGCATCATTGGCGCTAAGCCAATCCATTCCCAGAACGATGTCGAAACCATTTAGTTCGATAGGCAATAATTCCTCGTGAAACTTATTCCCATTAAGGTCGATTAAGATGTTTTTCATACGATGGCTAACAGGTACAAACTTGCCACTAGCAACTTCGACTAATAAAGCATTATCTAGTCTATCAACAGGCAAAGCTAGTTTTCTACCAAACTCATGCGAAATAAAGGAGTAGTTGGCTCCAGAATCAAACAAAATTCGAGCAGGTAATTCATTTACGAGAAAGGTACCTGAAGCGACATCAGCTTCATCTTTCGCAGCCTCAAGTGTCATCTGGAAGGCTCTCGCCTTCGGCTTTGGTGGAATGTTGGGCCTAGCTGCCTCCTTCTTCTTCGGACAGTCTTTTAAAATATGCCCTTCTTCATTACAGCCAAAACACATCCTTTTGTTGTTCGGACACTCATTGGCAGAATGTCCAACCTTTCCACACTTGTAGCAGGTTACATCCTCGCTACATTTCCCAAAGTGCTTTTTCTTACACTTATCACACCACTTTGCTTCGCCTCCTTTTCCTCCAAACTTTTTCGAATCAGATTTCGAAAATTTGCCTTTCTTACCGGAACCAGATGTCCCTCAAACTTTCTCTTCTTACCAACCTCAACCTTGTCGGTGGTTCTCCCCTTAATCATGTTCTCAACAGACTTGGCAGCCCAGATAGCTGCCTCTAGAGTATGTGCCTGACGTACTGGCACCTCGTACTCCCATGGGAGTCCCTTCGCATACCGGTCCACCTTTGTCAGCTCATCTGGGACGATACGCAAGGCAAACTCCATCTTATCGGTGAAGTTATTGGTGTATTCATCAACTGACATGCTGCCTTTCGTCAATGACAAAAACTTGTTCTCCAATTCCAATAGATTTTCAGCCGAGCAGAACTTGCGCTTGAACTGCACCAAGAACTCTGCCCATGTCAATTGCAGTGGCTCATTAGGGATTAATGTCTTCCCTAGAGTGTTCCACCAACGAACGGCTCCACCTCGGAACTGACGCACTGCATAGATAGTCTGCAACTTGCCTCTGTAGCCACAAGTCATAAAGGCCAATTCCATTTCGAAGATCCAATCCATAACCCCAATCGGATCCTCCTTTCCATTGAAGGTCGATGGTTTTAAAGTTAGAAAGTCCTTGTACTTGCATCCCATTCCATCATTCCTTCCATCATGGTTGTCTTGCCTAACTATCAGTCGGTTGGCTTGACCAACAGACCCACTGAAGTTTCCACCTTCCGAGTGCCCTTCATTTAATTCGGGCTCTTCCACACGAATTGACAGTTCTTCACGATTCTATTGAAGCAACCGTCTAGTTTCATCCATCTGACAATCCAACATCGTCTGAATCATCATTTGCACACTAGCCATTGTTATCGGCTCAGGTGCTGCTGCTACGATAGGTATTTGCTCAATCACTGGTGGTTGATTCCTGCTTTCATCAGCATTTCCAACTCCACTACTCGTTCTCACCATTTTTGATCTACACACCGAATAAGGTGAAATTAGATCCTCATTTACAATAGATATTCAAATCATCCTTATCGCTCTGAAACGTTTACATGCTAGTTCTAATATCGTAGACGCACGCTTAGAATCCTACACACATAAGGTTTCTAGATCCGGTCGGCAACAGACCATAGATCTGAACAAATAATATCATATATGGCAACATATAACATTTAGCACATAAAAGCATTTTAGGCAACTTTCCTAAAATAAACCAGTGCTCGTGTCTAAAACATAACAGACACACATCTCAAAACTTCACTTAGCATTCTAAGTTTAAGTCTAGAAATCCTACAAATTCCTAGTTCACTTAAACTAATGCTCTGATACCAACTGTGACATCCCCAAAATCTCGGCCAGAAAATACCGATTTTCATTTATGCTTTTAAATAATTTCAAAGTAAATCCTTTTGATTTGAAAGAGTTGCGGAATTTGTTCCCAAAAAGATAACATGATAAAACAGTGTTTACCAAAGCATTTCATAAAAGAAATGTATTATCATTATATAATCAAAACTCAGGGTGTCATGTTCCGATACAGACCAATAAGCATAAACGATAACATTACAAGTCATTCAACAAATATATACATATACAGACTTGTAAACAAAACAACTTGATGGTTTATCCATCTTATGCCCTCGCGCCACTTCCTGTAATACAAATAAAACTGAGTAGGTCAGGCTTGGGAGCCTGGTGAGCATATAGGGTTTTCAACCCACAATAAATAATCATCTTTAATTTTCACCAACCAACAATAACCCAATTACCCATTCCCGTTATTCTCACTTTATGTCCCTAAGACAACTAAAATAAGGAACCTAGTCTAAGAATATTTCATCGGGGCGACAACACATGCTTCGGGGGTTCCTCAGCAATATAAGTCAAATAAGGCAACCATGAGGGGGATGGAGTACAACGAATGAACACCCAAGTTCATTAACACCTACAGGTGGCGAACCTGCTAATGTTCCACAAGACTGTCTAGAAAAGTCTGTGGTCGTCATCTAAACTCCGCTAGATGACTAAATCAAACAACAACGAGGCCTCTCATCTGTTTATTACACACCAGCTATCTACCCATGTTCTACCCAACATATTAGTAGATAAAAATATACATTTTTATACATAGATAAAAACATGTATAGCATCCTTTGATTGATACATATTCCACATAACATATGAGGCACACACACATAACGCGTATTTCATAGAAAACAAATCAGATCCATGAGATAGAAGAGAGTGAATATACATTCACATATATAACACAAAATATACACATAACACGTATTTCGTATAAAATACTTCATATTTATGTGTTAGAAGAAAGTAACTACATACTCACACATATAAACAACAATATACTTAATACACTCGAACCATACATGTATTATTATCGTGTTTATGAAAGGTAGTATACACTCACTTGATCAGAAGATGATCGAACAGCACTACGACTTGCAGAAGTAGTAATCCTCAGCAATATGGAAGATCTTCACAAAAATAGAACTTCTCGTGGGCAGAGCTTCGGCTCGGGAACCGCACTTCTCGGGATCTTCGGGATCTCGGGACTTGCTTCGGGGATCGAGAATAATACCGGGGCTTCAGGGTATTTATGGCACGCAGATCGATGCAAAACGGGAGAGAGAAGAGAGAAAAATAGCAAAGGAGTCGGCTTCCCTCGCATCCTTTTTATAGGAGGCTGGAGCCTCGGAGTACGCGGGGCGTACTGGTCCGAAATCGTCACTACTTACGTATCCGAAGTGCTCGAGTGCGAGTGTCGACATTCCTCGGTGTACTCGGGGCGTACACGAGTACGCGGGGCGTACTTCGGATGAGTCCGATGACTCCTCTTCGGATAATGCCGGATTTTCCAATTAAATTTAAATATATATTATTTAATAAAATTCGGAAATTCATATCTTCTTCATACGAACTCCGTTTTCGACGTTCTTTATATCCACGCGAAGGTGAGACTACACTCTACAACTTTCGTTTAGACTCTGTCGGCTAATTTTAACTTTATTTTTATTATTTATTTTTAATAGGCCGGGACCGAAAAACTTCGTTATAAATTCATAACTTCTTCGTTTGACGTCCGTTCTCGCCTAACTTTTCATCGTTTCGATACCAACAACGAGACCTTCGATCCTCGTTTAGATTGCTTCGGCTAAAAACCCCTCGATCTCAAATCGAGTATAACAGGCTGCATACCGCTAAGCCGAAACTTCGATAAACATAACTTCCTCCTACGAAGTCAGATTTGGGCGTTCTATATATATTCAGAAACCTCGTTTCAAGTTTATTTTACAGTTAAATTTTGACGCTTATTTTTTTTCTTAATTAATCAAACCACATAATTAAGCAATTAAGCACAAAACACACAATACTTAAATAATACAATCTTATTATTTTAAAACGAGTTACAAAGGTTAACCTAGACTATTACATTGCTAAAAATGGCAAGCCCGGAAACACAGGCGTTACAAACTATTACCTTGTACTAATGTTTGTTCAAGTGTTTCTCAAAAGTTTTTCTCTCAACAATTGGTATCAGAGCCAAAGTGGTTGCTTTTTAAACAAAACTCTGATTTTGAAAATCCTTCTATACCACTAAAGCTCATTCTTAAAAATAAAAATAAAAACCAAAAAACAAAACAAAACAAAACAAAGGAAATATGGAACAAGCTTTATTATTGAACGTTTGGAACAGTGTTGGAGGCGCGAACAGAGCACCAATACTTGTTTCAAATGAATACCACCGTTGGTCTCAAAGAATGGAAAGGTATCTCAAGAGGCTCGGAAGAGACGTGTGGAGATCTGTGGAAGAAAGACCCCATATCCCTGTTGTTACTCCTATTCAAGCAAATGGTGCTCAAGCACGACTAGTTAGAGGTACGGACGCAATGAATCGACCAACAAAAGATGATATTGAGAAAATGGAAAATGATGTCATAGCCTTCTATGAAATCTCTTGCTTTGTTGCTCCATATAATTTTGACATCATCAACTACAAATTTACTAAGGAGATCTGGGATGTGCTCAAGAATCTCTATCAAGGGTCAGAACAAAATCAGGATAAGAAACTCACCACAGCTCTCTGTGACAACCCGATATTTCAACTCTATGTAATGACCTAAAAGTCAAGTATTGCAACCACTTTTGTGATAATGAAATTAGCTTCGAAAATAAAATGTCCAAAAAGTTTCTATTTAATTACCTACTATGTTTGATGTCATTAAACCACGATCGTACATAAAAAGAACGCCCAAATCCGACTTCGTATATTGAAGTTATGATTTTTATAAGTTCGGCTTAGTGACAGACAGCTAAAAACTCGAATCGGAGATCGAACGACTTTTGATCGGAATGACCTAAACGAGAATCGAAGGTCTCGAAAATGGTATTTCAGCGGTAAAAAGTCTGGCAAAAACAGACGTCAGATAAAGAGGTTATGAATTTCTAACGAAATTCTCTTAACGCGACCTTTTAAAAATAAATAATAAAAATAATTTCAAAATTTGCCGACGGAATCTAAACAGAAGTTGTAGAGCTTAGTCTCACCTACGCGTGGATATAAAGAACATCGAAAACGGAGTTCGTATGAAGAATATATGAATTATAGAATTTTATTAAATAAATAAAGTATAAATTTTATTATTTAACCTTGGTATTATCCGAAGGCGAGTCATCAGATAGGGCCGAGTTACGCCTAGCGTAAGCTCGTACGCCCAGCGTACTCAAGGCCTAGGCCTCGGATCGTCCACGTCTCGCCCTATGCGAAGCTAGCACCCGTCCCATCCGAACTCCGAGGCAGTCGAGGATCCGGTCATGCATGACGCAAGCGTACGCCCAGCGTACCGAGGCGGTTCCCACCCCCTATAAAAGGGATGCGAGGGTTCCGAAGAAAAGGGTCATTCTCTCTCATTTCTCTTGCGTTGTTGCCTCGTTTTCCGTGCCCTTGCTAACCCGAAGCCCCGGTCACTTTGCTCAAGTCCCGAAGGTCGTTTGTACTCCCGAGATTCCCGAGAATCCCGAGAAAATCCGTTTTCCCGATAAGAAATTTTGCCCGGTTTTCATCTCGCCTTGCTTCGATCTTCCAAGTGAGTTCATACCCCTTAATTAACCCTTTTAAATATTCTTTAAATTCTTTTATATGCTTTCAGGGGGGGGGGAATACAAGTAAAACACCCGATTATTATCGTGTGTTATATAAAGTTTTATTATACACTTTTATTCAACAGAATCATATGTGATTTATAAACTTTATAGGGAACTTGCGTATGTAAAATATATCACGATAACATTATATCTTTTGAAATGAAAAATGTTGTTTTATAGGTATAAATTAAACACTCTATTTTAGATTGCATGTATATGTGTCCAAATTAGACACTATAAAAATCTATACTTTCATAACTAGGGATTCATTTTCTAGGGATTTCTAAACAAACGAGACACACTTTTAGAAAGCTATAATAGGTATAGTTTTACGAGAACATTACTAACTTTTACATACTAGAAACGCGATTTTCAAGAAGTCACTTTCACATACAAGAACAAACGAGCATTTTAAACACGTAAATCTGTTTTTATACTAAGTTTTGTGAGACATTAACTTCACATACGTTCGAGTACACATTTCAAGTCCTATATTATATACCATAATCCCTTGGAGGGGGAGCATGGTGTTTGTGTATAGATCTATACGGGCTTGACAACTCGTGCCCTGACTGTTAGCTACAGTCCACCATTTGGGGTGACAAACGTCAGAACATTTCAACGCCTGAAGAACGGTGTGTATAGGCAATCTGAGTCAATAGCATGGTTATAAAACTCACATGGGGTATTAAAAATACATTGATTTACGAGGTTTTTCAAATATATTGGATATTTTATACGTACATACATTTTCTAGAAACAAACATTAGTCTTGATAGAAGGCTACATTTATACTAGTAGAAAATATGGGATTTTCTAGGAACAAACAAACAAAAACAAAACATTTCATTTCATACAAACATTGTCATTTAATACTTATGAAACTCACCAGCTTAAATGTTGATCTACTCTTTCAAAACTACTTGTGTGTCCCAGGGATTCAGTAATTACAGGTATCAAACAGCTTTTGAAGAAGGGACATTGCGTCGTCAGTTTAACTTCATATTTTGGCATCATATTGTAATTGGTTTTGAACATGTACTTTTTAAACAATGTAAACTTTCAATTATATATATGATGGTTGTATTGCTTTCTTTACTATGTATTCATTTGTTATGCTACCACATGAAGTCATCCGCCCCCGAACGTTTCCGCCGTTCTGGTTTGGGGGTGTGACAGATTGGTATCAGAGCAATGTTTATAGTGAACTACGTATATCGAACCACATAAGATATACAAACTATAAATGCTTAAGGGACTAATACTCTCTGATAAAACATTTTTTTTTGTTTTACGCCTAAGCCGCGTTTTGTTTAACTTATAATGTTAGTTCATTCAAGTACAAATACTTGCATACAACAAACTTATTTTCATGATTTTAACTATACAAGAAGTATTTAGACAAGTTGGACACTACGATTAAGACTCGATATATGTAATCAGGATTTGGGACAAATATAGCATGATCAACTATATTTGTCCGAGATCGGACCAATATATATCGAGGATTGCTCGTAGTAAACAACAAGTCAAAACTTACCAAAACATCACGAGAATCAAGCACACGAATTTAAATACTATAGGAGTATTTATTACTTAGAATACCTTAACATACCTGTTTAGCTTACATGTTCCAAACAATATTCGATTCTTATAAACCCTATTCTCGTATAGTCAAATGGCGGGATTTCACCACCCCGGCGACCCCTACTATCCCAACCAAGGCAACGGGGGATGGATCGAAGAGGATCCCAAGGAGGACGAAGAACCCATAGAATTGGATGATGACTCCGGTACCGACTCAGAGCCAGAAGTGATCAACCCACCACCCGCACAACCTCCTGTCTTCGTAAGGAACTTTCAAGGACCGACTCCCGTGTGGGGAAGTCACCCCCACCATTGGAGCCAACAACAAAACCTACGCCCTCCCTACGGCATGTGCCGAGACTTCTACGATGTCCGCGGCGGAGGTTCGGCTGATCGGGCACTCCCAGTAATGGTGGGCAAACTAGCCAATCAGTCCTACCAATCCGGAGTTCAAGCTAGCCAGATTCGGGATGTCAACGTGGAAGTACAGGTTCACACTTCTGACATCCGTAGGCTTGACAGAATTCAGGACAATGCCCAACTCCAGACCGAGGCATTCCAAGCACAAATGATTGTAGCCCTCGCCGAATTAAGGGAACAACAAGCCGCCTTTGATAGGCGTCTAATGGAATCGAAGCAATCAGATGCGGAGTCAAGCTCTAAGCGCAACCTACGTCGCAAGTAGTGCTTGCCAAAATCTCGAATTTTGTTATAAGTTAGGACCTCGGCTAAAAGTTTTTAAATTTCTTAAACTTCGTAACCGGAGACCCTTATAGGGGTCAAATTTTCGTGATCATTGTATCAACTATTATATTAATATAAGTGGCACTATTATTACTACGTGGGGTATTTCATTCAATCCTTAAAAAGTTATGGAAAAACCAAATGCTTGTTTCATATTTTCAGTCTTACAAATAACTTTCATTCTTCTATTTTGAGACTCATACTATCATCTGTTGTTGGGCTATAGCAATTTAGTTCATGAGACACATACAGTTTCTATGCTATGGAATTCTTATATTTATCTTTTCAACCTATAATTGAAGGATGCCTCCGCGTAGGAACCCAAGACGAAACAACGGTGGGGAAGCACCTATACCACCACCACCTCCACCTCCTCAATTTAATGTTGTCATGTTCCAAGCAGCAGTCACCAAAGCTGTAGCAGCTTCCATGTCACAGATCAATAACTCGAGTACTACTGGCTCGGGAACTGGCACACACCCATCCAACCATGGCGAGAGTCATGGTCAATCCCGAGAATGCACCTATAAGGACTTTACTAATGCCAAACCCCAGATGTTTAATGGAACTGGTGGTGTGATGACTCTGAGGTAGTGGATCGAAAGGATAGAATCAGTCTTTGAAATCTGCTCCTATCCCGAGCACAGCAAAGTCAAGTTTGCAACCTTCACGCTTACTGATAGGGCTTTAACTTGGAGGAATGGCTACATTAAGGTACTTACCCTGATAGTGGCAAACTCCATAAGCTGGGAGAGCTTAAAAATCATGCTGATGAGAGAATACTGTCCACGAGGAGAGATTCAAAAACTTGAGCATGAAATCTGGACTCTTGGAATGATTGGTACCGACATAGCAACTTATACCAACAGATTCTGCGATCTGGCAATCCTTTGCCCATATATGATTGCTCCTGAGAGCAAGAAAATAGAGAGATACATTTGGGGACTGTCGCCTCAAATTCGATCAAGCGTGTTAGCTTCAAGACCTGACAATTTTGAAAGTGCCAAGGAACTAGCACAATCTCTTGTTGATTACGAAGGTCATCAGAACTCAACGGTTTCTACACCAGAACCACAAAAGGGAAACAACAACAACAATAACAAGAAGAGAGTATGGAATAAAGGGAAGGGTGGGTCTTCCCAAGAATCCGCGAAGAAACAACAACTAGTTTCAGTGAATGCTGTTACTGTACCTACTACCGTTCCTACAAATCCCTACCCAACAAAGCCTTATGGGGGTAACCTTCCAAAGTGCACCAAATGCACTTATCACCATCATGGACCTTGTCGGGAAATGTAGTGCTCCAACTGCAACAGAAAGGGACACACTGTTCGTTTCTGCAAGGATCCCGCAAAGCCGATCACTCAAGTTCCTAGCGCGGGTGTAGGCCAAACTTGCTACGGTTGTGGCGAGGTGGGCCACTACAAGAGAAACTGCCCAAAGGCAGCAAATACCGGCGGGGTGGGACGAGTTTTGGCTATAGGCCACGATGAAGCCGCAACTGATCCGACTGTAGTTGCTGGTACGTTCCTTCTCGATAATTCATATGCATGCATATTATTCGATAGTGGAGCGGAGAGAAGCTTCGTAAGTCAAAACTTTATTCGCTTACTTAAACATAAACCTAGCAAGTTAGAAAAATCATTCATTGTAGACATGACAAATGGAAAAACGGAAAACACTAACTGCATATACATGGACTGTACGTTAACTTTAGACGGTCATTCTTTCCCAATCAACCTCATGCCGGTCCAAATTAAAAGTTTCGACGTCATAGTCGGCATGGATTGGTTAAGTCTTCTTCGCGCCAACATCATGTGCTTTGAGAAAGCAGTTCGTCTTAGTCTTCCTAACGACGAAACATTAGTGATTTACGACGACAAATCAAGTACAAACCTTCGCATCATTTCGTGCATCCAAGCTCGAAAGTGTTTGCGGAAGGACTGTCATGCATTTCTTGCGCACATCATCGATACGAGTCAGGAATTAAGAGACATCAAGAGCATTCCTGAAGTATGAGATTTTCCCGATATCTTTCCAGAAGAACTACCGGGATTACCACCACAACGCCAAGTCGAATTCAGAATCGACTTAGTTCCAGGGGCTACCCCGGTAGCGAAATCGCCTTATCGCCTAGCACCAGCAGAGATGCAAGAACTTTCCAGTCAGCTTAACGAACTCCATCAAAAAGGATTCATTAGACCAAGTTTCTCACCTTGGGGAGCACCGGTCCTGTTTGTAAAGAAGAAAGACGGATCGTTCCGCATGTGTATCAACTACAGAGAACTAAACAAACTTACTGTCAAAAATCATTATCCTCTACCCCGCATTGACGACCTATTTGATCAACTTCAAGGAGCAAACTACTTCTCAAAGATAGATCTACGATCCGGATATCACCAATTACGAGTACTAGAGAGGGATATTCCCAAGACAGCCTTCCGAACTCGTTATGGACACTACGAATTTGTAGTGATGTCGTTCGGATTAACCAATGCACCAGCAGTATTTATAAACCTAATGAATAGGGTGTGCCATCCTTACTTAGATCAGTTTGTCATCGTCTTCATCGATGATATACTTATCTACTCTCGAAGTAAGGAAGAGAATAGTCAGCACCTATGAAAAGTCTTAGAAACATTGCGATCGGAGAAGCTCTATGCGAAGTTCTCTAAATGCGGATTTTGGATTCGAAGAGTCGAATTTTTGGGCCACGTTGTTAGCGAGAAGGGGATACACGTGGACCCCTCCAAAATTAAGGCCATTGAGAACTGGTCGGCACCAAAGACAACTACAGAGATTCGTCAATTTCTAGGTCTCGCTGGCTACTATCGCAGATTCATAAAGAACTTCTCTAGCATTGCGAAACCTCTTACTACATTAACCCAGAAAGGCATGGCCTTTAACTGGGAAGCGAAACAAGAGAAGGCGTTCCAAACACTGAAACAGGCCTTGTGCACCGCACCGATACTATCCCTTCTCGAAGGGATAGAAGATTTTGTAGTATATTGTGATGCATCAAACCAAGGACTTGGTTGTGTTCTTATGCAGAGAGGGAAGGTTATTGCTTACGCCTCCCGACAGCTTAAGACACACGAAGTGAACTATACGACACACAATCTTGAGTTTGGAGCAGTAGTATTTGCTCTGAAGATCTGGAGACACTACTTGTATGGAACCAAGAGTACTATATTCACCGATCACAAGAACCTTCAACACATTTTTGATAAGAAGGAGCTCAACATGCGACAACGATGATGGGAAGAGTTACTCAATGACTACAAATGTGAAATTCGTTATCATCCTGGCAATGCCAACGTGGTAGCTGACGCCCTCAGTCGAAAAGAATACACTGGGCGGAGAGTCAAATCTCTGACTATGACTATCCATTACCACTTATCCACACAAATTAGGGAGGCTCAACTGGAAGCATTACAACCTGAAAATGTGGCGGGTGAATCCCTGAGAGGAATGGAAAAGAATCTAGAAATCAAGGGTGGCGGAGCGTATTATCTCATGGATCGAATCTGGACACCGAAACATGGTGGTTTCAGAGACGTAGTCATGACCGAAGCACACAACACGAGATATTCCGTTCACCCAGGTTCAGATAAAGTGTATCTGGATCTTAAGAAACTATACTGGTGGCCTAACATGAAAGCAGAAATTGCTACCTTCGTAAGTAAATGCCTTACTTGCGCTAACGTTAAGGTCGAGTATCAGAAACCGTCAGGATTACTGCAACAGCCGGAGATCCCGGAATGGAAATGGGAACGGATTACTATTGACTTCGTAACCAAGTTGCCCAAGACGACGGCTGGACTCAATACCATATGGGTCATCGTCGACAGATTGACCAAATCCGCGCATTTCCTACCAATCAAGGAGACTGACAAGATGGAAAAGCTTACAAGAACTTATTTAAGGGAAACAGTACGACTGCATGGTGTTCCGATATCCATTATCTCCGATAGAGATAGTAGATTCACTTCAAGATTCTGTCAGTCACTACAAAGTTCCCTGGGGACTAGGCTAGACATGAGTACAGCCCACCACCCACAAACAGACCGGCAAAGTGAGAGAACAATACAAACTTTGGAAGATATGCTGAGAGCCTGTGTCATTGACTTCGGAAAAGCATCGGATGTCCATTTACCCCTGGTCGAATTTTCATACAACAATAGTTATCATACAAGCATAAAGGCTACTCCGTTTGAAGCCCTCTATGGTCGAAAGTGCAGGTCCCCTCTGTGCTAGACGGAAGTTGGCGACACCCGGTTAGCTAAAGGACGAGTTCCTGAAAGCACTCTCACCGGTCCGGAAATCATACGAGAAACGACAGAGAAGATCGTTCAAATTCGTGAACGATTGAAACCCTCTAGAGACCGACAGAAAAGCTACGCTGACCAAAGGAGGAAACCTTAGGAATTCCAGGTAGGAGACCACGTTTTATTAAAGGTCTCACCGTGGAAGGGCTTAATACGCTTTGGAAAGCGTGGGAAACTAAATCCAAGATACGTAGGACCTTTCGAGATTCTTGCTAGAATCGGCCCTGTGGCTTACAAGCTTAATCTACCGCGTGAACTTAGTAACATACATCCAACCTTCCATGTCTCGAACTTGAAAAAGTGCATGTCCGATGAGACTCTTGTTATTCCACTCGACGAGATCGAGATCAACGAGAGCCTCAACTTTGTGGAAGAACCGGTAGAAATCATGGACCGAGAGGTCAAACAAACGAAACAAAGTCGCATACCCATCGTGAAGGTTCGCTGGAACGCCAAGCGGGGACCTGAATTCACATGGAATGCGAAGATCAGATGAAACAAAAGTACCCTCATCTTTTTCTCTGATTCACTAGTATCTTTACTACTTTAAATTTTGGGACGAAATTCCCTCTAACGGGGGGATGATGTGACAACCCGATATTTCAACTCTATGTAATGACCTAAAAGTCAAGTATTGTAACCACTTTTGTGATAATGAAATTAGCTTTGAAAATAAAATGTCCAAAAAGTTTCTATTTAATTACCTACTATGTTTGATGTCATTAAACCATGATCGTACGTAAAAAGAACGCCCAAATCCGACTTCGTATATTGAAGTTATGATTTTTACAAGTTTGGCTTTGCGACAGACAACTAAAAACTCGAATCGGAGATCGAACGACTTTTGATCGGAATGACCTAATCGAGAATCGAAGGTCTCGACAATGGTATTTCAGCGGTAAAAAGTCTGGCAAAAACAGACATCAGATAAAGAGGTTATGAATTTCTAACGAAATTCTCTTAACGCGACCTTTTAAAAATAAATAATAAAAATAATTTCAAAATTTGTTGACGGAATCTAAACGAAAGTTGTAGAGCTTAGTCTCACCTACGCGTGGATATAAAGAACATCGAAATCGGAGTTCGTATGAAGAAGATATGAATTATAGAAATTTATTAAATAAATAAAATATAAATTTTATTATTTCACCTTGGTATTATCCGAAGGCGAGTCATCAGATAGGGCCGAGTTACGCCCAGCATAAGCTCGTACGCCCAGCGTACTCAAGCTCTAGGCCTCGGATCGTCCACGTCTCGCCCTATGCGAAGCTAGCACCCGTCCCATCCGAACTCCGAGGCAGTCGAGGATCCGGTCATGCGTGACGCACGCGTACGCCCAGCGTATCGAGGCGGTTCCCACCCCCTATAAAAGGGATGCGAGGGTTCCAAAGAAAAGGGCCATTCTTTCTCATTTATCTTGCGTTGTTGCCTCGTTTTCCGTGCCCCTGCTAACCCGAAGCCCCGGTCACTTTGCTCAAGTCCCGAAGGTCGTTTGTACTCCCGAGATTCCCGAGAATCCCGAGAAAATCCGTTTTCCCGAGAAGAAATTCTGCCCGGTTTTCATCTCACCTTGCTTCGATCTTTCAAGTAAGTCCATACCCCTTAATTAACCCTTTTAAATATTCTTTAAATGCTTTTATATGCTTTCAAGTGGGGGGGGGGGGGAATACAAGTAAAACACCCGATTATTATTGTGTGTATATAAAGTTTTATTATACACTTTTATTCAACAGAATCATATGTGATTTATAAACTTTATAGGGAACTTTCGTATGTAAAATATATCACGATAAAATTATATCTTTTGAAACGAAAAATGTTGTTATATAGGTATAAATTAAACACGCTGTTTTAGATTGCATGTATATGTGTCCAACTTAGACACTATAAAAATCTATACTTTCATAACAAGGGATTCATTTTCTAGGGATTTCTAAACAAACGAGACACACTTTTAGAAAGCTATAATGGGTATAGTTTTACGAGAACATTACTAACTTTTACATACTAGAAACGCGATTTTCAAGAAGTCACTTTCACATACAAGAACAAACGAGCATTTTAAACACGTAAATCTGTTTTTATACTAAGTTTTGTGAGACATTAACTTCATGTACGTTCGAGTACACATTTCAAGTTCTGTATTATATACCAGAATCCCTTGGAGGGAGAGCATGGTGTTTGTGTATAGATCTATACGGGCTTGACAACCCGCGCCCTGACTGTTAGCTACAGTCCACCATTTGGGGTGACAAACGTCAGAACATTCCAACGCCTGAAGAACGTTGTGTATAGGCAATCCGAGTCAATAGCATGGTTATAAAACTCACATGGGGTATTAAAAATACATTGATTTACGAGGTTTTTCAAACATATTGGATATTTTATACGTATATGCATTTTCTTGAAACAAACATTAGTCTTGATAGAAGGCTACATTTATACTAGTAGAAAATATGGGATTTTCTAGGAAAAAACAAACAAAAACAAAACATTTCATTTCATACAAACATTCTCATTTAATACTTATGAAACTCACCAGCTTAAATGTTGATCTACTCTTTCAAAACTACTTGTATGTCCCAGGGATTCAGTAATTACAGGTATCAAACAGCTTTTGAAGAAGGGACGTTGCGTCGTCAGTTTAACTTCATATTTTGGCATCATATTGTAATTGATTTTGAACATGTACTTTTTAAACAATGTAAACTTTCAATTATATATATGATGGTTGTATTGCTTTCTTTACTATGTATTCATTTGTTATACTACCACATGAAGTCATCCGCCCCCGAACGTTTCCGCCGTTCTGGTTTGGGGGTGTGACACTCTCAATGAGTTTAACAACTTTAACGCTCTTCCCAGTGAAAGTCTTGACGATTCGTTCAAACGATTCAATCTCATCATCACAAAGTTATCAAATGCGTGTACAGTTCAAAGCAATCAAGAAACAAACCTGCAGTTTCTCAACGATTTGGGAAAACATTGGTATAGCCTAAAGATGATTGTGTAAGGGGATAGAACGATTCATACGTTGTCCCTTTTCAAGTTATATGGAGAACTTCAAGCACAAGAATCAATTATGTTGAAAGATTGTGCAGAGTTGGGTGGACCACTTTGCCTTATAGCTCAAACCCAACAATTCAAAACTCCATAGTACTCATATCCTACTGAATCATCCTATCCAATTTCAAATGATAACTCACCGCAATCATATGAGGTTGATGCTTAAATCAATGATGAAGAAGAATTCCTTAATGCCATCATCTTGGTTATCCAGCAATTCAACCGACTACCACCACCATCATTTCATAAAAATCAGCAGTTTATCAAATCACCTTTTAACCGCAACTTCAATCTGCATAATAACCACTCACAATATCCCTGAAACCCTCATCATCCACGCAAGCATACAACGCACATCATTCCAAAGAGGCATCACAATCTAACAAACCATCAGACTCCGGTACCTCAACTGAAAAGAAAACTAAAGTAATTATCTGTCATAAGTGTCATAAAGAGAATCACTTTACCAAAGATTGCAAATCAAATGTGGTTAAGGACAAGGCATTCTACCTTAGAATGAACCAGGAGATGGAATAAAAAGAAAAGGCAAAAGCGTATGTTGCTCAAGTGAAGAGGGATCATCAAGTGTGGTCATCCAGAGATGAGGACGTAGAGTTTGACAACAACAAATGGGACCGTAAACAACACTTACAATTGGGAATGGTCCAATGGGTACGCAACCGATAAGAACTCAACTCCCCAGATCAATGTTGATTGTCCATATGTCCCACTAGATCATGAATTTCATTATCCAGTCAATGACAAAATGTTTCCCAAAGACATAAGGTATCATTTCGGTAGACTTCATGAACTGATTAACAATTGTGTTATTGAGGAAATTCTTCCCAAATTCTCGGGTAATCCTGGTGATCAATTACCCATCATTGGCACAATTTGTCCCAATTCTCAGTCATCTTCGGATATAGATGAAGTTGCTGTAGAGGACCAGAGTTAGTTGCAAAAGTGTCCATCCTTGGCTTCCATAAAGTGTTCGAACAAAAAACCATCCTTAACATACTCTGCGGTAGTCCAGTCATCCGTACCACAGACCCAGTCAAAAGCATAGAGACTATTCAACCAATTGTTCATGAATTACCAATTGAAAATTTTGAATTTGGTCAATGTTCACAGAGTCCTGAACTTTCTAGTTTGGAAGACTCAAGTCCTCATTTTTCAACTAATTCAAAGGTTTTCAAGAAACCATAGTTAAATATTTCTGATTGCAGTTCTCGAAAGACTCAAGCAAAATTGGCTTTTAAAGAGGAACTCAGGCATCGAGGTAAAAAGCCGGATACTGATCTCAAAAACAAAATTTTCAAAAAAGCCAAGTTTTCAAATCAAAAGAACTTCGAAAAACCCACTGCTGCCAAAAATCTTTCAAATAATACGGCAGTCAAACGATCAAACAAAAAGAATTGTGCAGTGACAAAAAAATTTCAAACACTCCTGCAAAATTCCAAAAGAAAATCACGTCTTTTCAAAAATATTCCTTAAACAATCCTAAGTGGAAAGGTATTTTACCGACTGCGGAACCTTCATAATCACATCAATCTATGATCAAGTCAAAACCTAGGAGTAATTCACGTGCCAAAACCTTTTCAAGTCCTAAAGGAACTACAGCCAAATCCCACCCACGGACCGGTCACAAGTCTCCAACCACACCCTCCGGACCATTGACCAAGTACGGTGTCTGGATAAACGAGAAAAATCTCTCCTTTGGATTTTATATGCTAAAACATCATGTCGAATCCAACCTCGTAACATTCCAAAAGTATTGAAACACCCAGGACTAGGTTTAAAAACTGACATGCAACATGTTCCTAAAACCCACGTGCATGCATCCATTAAGAAAGTTTCTCATGTGTCCTCGGGCTCCAAACTTGTTTGGGTGCCCAAACTAACCCTTTAATTTTCAAGAAATGTGCAAGGAGGAACAAGAAGAGGAGTGGTTAATCGATAGTGCCTGCTCCTTGCACATGACCAGAAGGTTAGAATACCTTCGCGACTTTAGGCCAATTTGTAATGGTGGACATGTTACTTTTGGAAACAACGCAAATGGAATCATCAAGGGTTATGGTGTGTTGACCACGAGAAGTTTCTCAATTCAAAAATTCGCTTACGTAGAAGGCCTCAAGCATAACTTGATCATCGTAGGCTAGCTATTCAAAGCTCGTCATCGGGTTGAATTTGATAGTGAATATTGCTACATAATGACAAATGATAGAAAAACCTGCTTGATCAAATCCAAAGCCGAAGGGACAATGTATCCTTTGGATATGTCGTTGATCATTGGAGAACCGCAATTGTTTTTTCTGTCAAAAGCAGTGTCTGAAGTAAGCTGGTTATGGCACAGCAAACTAGCTCATCTCAACTTCAGATACATCAACAACCTAGTCACCAAAGAACTAGTATGTGGTCTCTGAATCTTAAAGTATAGTATCCATCTCTTGTGCCTAGCTTGTGAGTGTGGAAAACAAACCAACGGAAGTCATCCTATGATTGTCGATTCTTGAATTGTTGAACCTTTAGAGCTACTTCATGTTGATCTCTGTGGTCCATCTACTGTAGCCAGTCTTGATCACAAGAAATACATTCTGGTTATAATTGATGACTTTACTCGATTCACTTGCTTCTTCTTCTTGAGACTCAAATATGACACACCACAGATCATGATCAACTTCATAAAAGAAATAGAGCTCCAAATCAAGCTACCAGTCAGAAGGATAAGAAGTGACAGCCAAATTCTCTAATCAACTCTTGAATAGTTCTTTGGTTTCCAAGGGCATCAATCACAACTTTTCAGCTCCCTACACACCGCAACAAAATGGAGTAGCAGAGTGAAGAAATCACACATTGGTTGAAGCAGCTAGATTGATGTTAAAGTTTGTCAACCTTCCTCTGTACTTCTGGGTAGAAGCAGTGGCAACTGTATGCTTTGTTCAAAATAGAAGCATCATTTGCAAACGTCTTAACAAGACTCCGTATGAGGGTCTCAACAACCGCAAACCTAATGTCCGATTCTTCCATATTTTTGGTTGCAGATGTTTTGTGATCAACAACAAGGATCACCTTAACAAATTTGCACCGAAATCAAATGAATGCATTTTTCTTGGCTACTCAACTAATAGGGTGGCCTACATGGTTCTCATTAGACATACAAGACTGATAGTCGAAAGCTTCGATGTCAAATTTGATGACTATTATGTCCGCAACACTGCTCCGTCAATTGAAACAAAAGCTATCATGGAAAGTGATATTCTAGCCTCTTCGGGTCCATTGAACATAGTTGAAATCAACTATGATGATCTTTTTTATCCTGCAGAGATAGCTCATCTCTCCGAAATCTTGGGGTCTCAGGTACCCCAATAACAACATGTTGAGGTATCTGGTCCAACCTTGTCTGAAGATTTGTCACTCAATACCTTCACCTCTCCATTTGAGGGGGAAATTTCAACTCCGGTGCAAGTGACAACCATCGAGGTTCTAGTACTAGAAGATGCCTCCGGTTTCTACCCGTAGAGTCACTATCTGATCAAATGTTTCTTCAGACCCTGAGGATGAAGAACTTGAGAACATCGACACAAGATCAGATTCAAGGGTTATCACTCATTCATCAATCCAGGGGGAATCGATGTCATTGGTTCAAGGGGAACCATCTTCGGTTCAGGGGAACTCCCATCCTCAATTTAGGGGGAACCTCCTTTAATAGTTGTAGTTCAAATTCCTACAATCTAAGATAGTTGCTCCTAAGTCGAGGGAGAACTACCTTCTCCAGCCGCAGAGTCCTCTGATGTTGAAGATATTCTCTCAACCGAAGTTGTAAATCACCAACAACCTCGTCTTCATATTTGGATGAAGGATCACCCACCGGGTCAAATCATCGGAAACCCATCTGCAGGTATCCAACTCGATCCTGTAATGATTTAACTGACCACTACCATTATGCAGCTTTCATGTCCTTAGTCAAGTTTCAAACCATAAAAGAAGCACTCATGGAGCCCAACTGGATCACCGCAATGAAAGAGGAGTTAACTAAGTTTGATAGGAATAAAGTACAGAAACTGGTATCGAAGCCAAAAGGCCACACAATCGTCGATACAAGATGGGTATATAAAAACAAACTTGACGAGTGTAGTGTGGTGGTGAGAAACAAAGCCTGGCTAGTTGCTACGATGAAACATATGTCCCCATAGCCAGAATGGAAGCAATACACATTTTCTTAGCGTATGCGGCACACAAGAACATCAAATTGTATCAAATGGATGTAAAAAGTGAAGGGTTTTGAGCATTCTAATACTCCTATGGTGTACATGCAACCCTAGAAACCATGGATCTATGTTTTACTATGATAAATGCAAAATTGTTTTTCCAAGGTTCATAACCTATCTAGCATAGCATGGGGAACTTTTAAACATAAATGCTAGAAGAAGAACATACCTTTTGTTGTTTGGATTCCTTGAGAACCTAGTGAGCTTAGAACCTCAAGTGTGATGCCTCAAATGTCTCACACAACACCACAACACTTGGAATAACCTTGAGAGAAATTTCACTAACACTCAAAATTCGGCTAGCCCTCTTATTCTTGCTTGTAGTGCTGATTTTTGCTATTCAAGGGGTCTTTATATAGTTGTGAGAAAAGTAGGGTTACACCATGTAAACCCTAATTGTCATGGCTTTCCATATTCCATGTTCCAAGGGTTTGTAACCTCCATGGACTATCCATAGAGCACCTTATGGGTTTTAGCCCAATCCATACAAACCATGGATCATTAGCCCACTATACAAGAATAGATGATTTACATAATCAACCCCATATATTTAATTAGTCTCTTTTTGATCACTTAATTAATTCCAAATTAATTTTTTGATCAATACTAATTAAATAATATTATTAATATATTAGAAATTATAATATATTAATAATCCTATAGTGTCCTTTCTCTCATTTAGTCTATCCAAGTGTTGCAATGCCATGCAACCCAAATGGACCATGCTAATCGGGTCAAGTACATTCCAGGAATAGTTATAAACTTAGACACCTAATCCAACAGTCTTCCACTTGGATAAGTCTAATAACTATAACTACAAGAATGACTTCAGGAATCGATCAGCAATCGTAGCTCTTTCAAGGTCTCGCGGAACTGAGATGATGATGATACGCTATTTAAGATAAGTGATCATATAATCCTCTCTTCAAGATATCATCCGGACAAATACATGGAACAATGTCTTATTGTCCAACAGTTTGTTTCCCGATTTCCAATTTGTTTGACATAGAACTTAATTGAACACATCAACTTACTTCTGACCGGGCCCGGTACATGGCTTAACACAAAATCATTGAGGGGCCCATATATCGCTTCTAATCCAAGAAGGAACATATAATCTTCGACTCATATGCTTGTTCTACTAATTGTTGAATCATACACAAGGACACGTTTTATAACATCGAGTTACCAATGCGTTTTCATACAATCAATGTATAACCAACTCATAGGCAACAAATCATATCTCTAGGTTTCATGACTTATGAGATCTTACCGTCTCACGATCACTCGAGATTAATTCCATGAAGTGATACAAGCGAGCGTGGGTTGAATCCAATACTTAGAACGTATGAGCACACATGAGTGTTGTAGAAACATTTTGCTATGTCCAACAACTTAGGCATCTACAAGCCAACTCATGACAGTCTTGATTCATATTGTGACTACCGTCAATTTTTGGTAAAGCCAAACCGGTCAATTCATCTAACCCTTGTGCTATGGGTTTACTTTATGTCTTTTATTGTACAAATCAATATATTAATGCAATGATTCACTTAGACTTTTCACGTGTTCAGAAAATCAAAACCCTAATCAGGGTAAGTGATGGAGCTACTCGACAAAATGTTGTTTCACACCCTCAAGGGACGCATAACATTCATAATGAGGTTTAACAGGGTTTACGAACCTTGCATTTCGAAGCTAAACACTCGCAAAGGTCACAAACAAAGTCTCCCTCAATCTCTCTCGCTCTATCTCTCTTTATCTCAAATCTCTCTCAAATATCTCCCAAATCTGTCTCATAACCTCCCTCAACTTTTTATAATCATTCGCGGCAACCCGACCCTTAACTTAGTCAAAAACCAAGCAAAACGGGAAATTTATTGGTCAAACAGCCCTATAAGACCGAAGCCCTAATGGAACCGAGCCTCTTAGAAGCGAAACCCTAAGAAGCGAAACCCAAAAAGCCAAAGCTGAAGGTCCCTTTCAGACCGAAGCCTCCAAAGACCGAAACCGCCCTGCCGAGCCGAACCCACCTTCGGTTCGGACTACTTCGCCTTTGCCTACTTCGCTTTCGGACCCGCTTCCATGTTCGCCTGCAATGCTGTTCGGACCGAACCCTCCTTTCGGTTCTTCTCACACCCGAACCTACCTTCAGTTCTAAACACCAAAGACCGCTCACCTCAGACTTCAAAATTTCGCCTCTTGATCGCGGTTTTCGAGTAGTTTCGCGTTTTAAGCCCGTTTTTCATGATTTTAACGTGGGATTTTCACCCAACTCGTATTTTGGCATATAAGACCCTAACTATTCATAATTTAATCATATTTTGTGGGAAATCCTTATCCAAGAATAAAATCTATTGGGTAAGATATTGAGGTGGAGTGTTGACTTTTCCATAAAGCAATGGCACAAGCTACCTCCCAAATGTTCTTGACTTGGAAACCTCTTCTCTTCATCATTCATCCCAAGAAATCAGTAAAGGTGAGTTCATAGCCCAATATTTTCATGTTTTCTTCAAGTTTTAGGGGGATAATACAAGTTAAAACACCAAAAACTTAACTAAACTCAAACATCATCTTTCAACAGAAAAGTTGAGTTCTATTCACGGACTGTATTGACCATCTTAAACTTAATATCTTTCAAAACTGTTTCTTATGCAAATATTTCAGGTTTATACCTTTAAAATGACTACTTGCACATCTCCATATGATTTTTCTACAATTAATGGCGATTTTTACAAAACAGCCTATCATTTCAGAAACCACTTCGGATAAGTCTGTGAAGTTGGACATTTTTACACAAGTTAAAGGTCACTAAAAATTATGAATAAAATAGACACATTTTCTAGATCCTCAGAGTATTACGGATCTACATTTCAACATCTAATGATTTTTCTATAAATTTTCCAATATCAGGAATAGAAAAGTTAAAAACTAGAAAATAGCTACCAATCCTAGTTACACCTTGTAACCTGATGAGCAAGGTGTGTAGTATTATTTGAATACATGTTGCTGATTGTACATATTATCTACCTTAGTTTAAAGGTATGAATCATATACAAAGGAATACTACCACTAAAAAAATTATAATAAATTATAATAAGTATAGTTAAGTCTGTTATACACCACAACAAATATGCTAAACAAGAATAAGTATAGTTAGGTTGCATATACAATACAAACATTATGATAAACTATAATATGTATAGTTTATGTTTCATTTACATTTTGAACTCATTAAAAAGTACCGGATTTTCATACAAAAGGGGTACATTACAAAGTACCGGATTTTCATACAAAAGGGATACATTACAAAGTACCAGGTTTTCATATAAACGGCGTACGAATACAAAGTACCAGGTTTGTACAAAAGGGGTACATTACAAAGTATCGGGTTCTCATATAAATGGGGTACGAATACAAAGTACCAGGTTTATACAAAAGGGGTACATTACAAAGTACCAGGTTTATATAAAAGGGGTACATTACAAAGTACCGGGTTTATACAAAAGGGGTACATTAAAAAGTACCGGGTTTTCATACAAAGACGTTACATTATATACAAAGTACCGGGTTTTCATATAAACGGGGTACAAATACAAAGTACCGGGTTTTCATATAAACGAGGTACGAATAAAAAGTACCGGGTTTACACAAAATGGCTTTTATGATATTAAAACAACGTTTCATCTTGAATTGTTAGTTTTCAGCTATAACTGCGAAGTGTACATGTTAGAGTTATATATGAATTTAGTCGCAATCGACTTAGAATTGGTGGGCTCGCCTTACTTCCTGTTTCTTGTTTGGTTGTGGACCTAGGATAGACCCATTATATTTGACGGTTTATTTAACTTAAATTTTATATAACTTATATACACTTGGTGATTTTAGAAGGAATCTACGGGTCTTTCTAGGGTACATTATTGCATAACATAGGAGCTTTCATTTCACACTTATTAAAGAAAATATTGGATTTTCTGGAATCATACTCTATCGCTTTTACAAGGAAAATGACTTCTTTCTCAAAAAAAAACACTCTTATGAACTCACACACTTAATTGTTGATAGTTTTCAAAACTACTTGTGTTCTCAGGAAATCAATGAAACAGGAAATCACTAGCTTTTGAGGATGGAACGTTAACTCGTCAAACATTTCACTTTGTCATCATAGTATAATTGATATTGAAACATGTCAACTCATACTATGGTGTAAAATTTTCAATTATATTTATGATGGTTGTATTTACTTTGAGCACTATTATACTCATTGTTGTGATACTATACATGAAGTCCTCCACCCCCGGACGTTTCCGCCATCCTTGGTTTGGGAGTGTGACAGATTGGTATCAAAGCATTGTTTATAGTGAAATAAGTATATCGAGCCACATAAGATATACAACTATAAATACAATGGGACAAAAACACTCTGACCAAGAGTTATACTTTTTGGATTATATCAAGTATTTTACTAAAAAGTATACATGCATGCATACATACTAAGGTCAGCATCATACTAGAACATAACAAAAGTGGTAATTGTAGAACGACACAAGTAGGCTTTGGGATGTATAGTCAGGTCTGGGAATGACATAGCCTGATCAACTATGTCTATCCCAGAAGTGATTAGCATATGCCCGGGAATGGTTGTGGTGTTGCAACAAGTCTAAAAACGTACCAACTCTATCTACAAAAAAACATTAAGAACATAAGACACACATTAAAATACTACAGGAGTATTTTGTGATACAATAACCAACTTATGTGAAAACTAAAGACCCCTATTAGTAGGTCTATAATGATTGAGTGCATACTTTAAGGTTATACATAATTAAAGATATTATAGACTCAGAATCTATGACTATTGCTCTACTTCTTGTTCCTTGTTTGGTTGTGGACTTAGAGTAGAGTCATTTATTCGAAGGCGTATTTTATCTCAGATTATGTATAACTGGTATGCACTATGTGATTATAGAAGTGATTAAAGAGGATCACCCCCTATAAGTAATTGTAGGATTAGACGTCTATTAATTATCTCTTCTACCCCTATTCTCTCACGAACAACATGGCGGGAGCTCAACTACCAGGAGACCCTATTCTTCCTAACTAGGAAAATGGTGGTTGGATCAAAGAGAATTTCGAAGAGGATTCTAAAGAAATAATAGAGGAAGACCCCGACGAGACTTCCATTGTCCGACACCTCGATGAGGTGTAGATTAATAGAGACGGAGTTGGGAACAAGGTCAACACCCTCCCTATGGCATGGATGAGGATTCTACAACCTCAATATAGGAGGATTAGTAGACAGGGCTCTCCTTGTCATAGTACGTTGCATCACTCACTAGAGGGTACAAACAAGAGCATCGGTTAGCCAAATCATGGAGGTTGGCGCTACCACCAAGATCACCGCAATTCACCTTCGTCACTTTGATGGAGGCCATGAACAGATCAGAAACCACATCAAAGCCTTCAGAGGGAAGTGACCGCAACTCGAGTTGAGATTAGAGAGTATCGGGAACGTCAAACAACGTTAGAGAAAACGTGTGATAAAAGCATAACATCAAATGACAGAAGCCAGGGCAGAGGTTAGGGCAATGCAGACTTTCATGTCTTCATTCTATGGCCCACGAAACATCACCCGCCGCGAGTAGTGTGTACACTACTGACATATCGATACAGACTCAAGCTACTGGCATGTGTTTAAACACTGCCCCGTCATATACATAAATTCGACCCTTCAAATTTAGGGAGTACACTATTCAAGAGATCGTGTCACTGTCAAAATTTTTCCTTACATTAACGAAATGTAGACCTAATATAAGCTCAAACTTTCCTGAACTCTATGCACTAGGTTATATCAATGAAATTGGCATGCATTTTATTTCATTGGGAGTTTACCACATATTTCATAACCTAGATTACAAACGATTTGCTTATATTAACTCTATTATTACTTAATATATACCTCAAGGTTATGTGTAATTAAGAGACGATGACTTAGAAATGGTGAGTCCGCCTTGGGTCCTGTTCCTTGTTTGGTTGTGGACTTAGGACAGACTCATTAAGTTCAACGGCCTATTAAACCTTAATTACACACCACTTGTATACATCGGGTGATCATAGGAGTGGATCAGGGATGGAACAAATCACCAGATTACATTCGAGTCACTACTACTAAATTCATAAGCTTATCTATATGGACTTTCATTATGAATTGCTTACAAAATACATTTAAGTCGGGACATAATACAGAAAAATCTAGTTCAATAACATCCGACTTTTCACTATTATTGGAGACTTACGTCCATTCGTCTTTACAAATTTATGACATAACTATGCCGCCGAAGAAAAGTTCCAGACCTTCCGGCAGCACAGCACCACCACCACCTCCGCAGTTTGATCTCGTAATGTTCCAAGCGGCCGTAACAGCAGTCGTGGCTGCCGCAATTTCACAAATTGGAACAAATGGTACCGGTGGTGCTGGATCTAGTGCCACAAACTCCAACCATGGGGATAGTATGGGGCATACGAAGGAATGTTCATACAAGGATTTTACTAGTGGCAAACCCGATTCTTTCAATGGAAGAGGGGGCATCATCACACTGATGCAATGGTTAGAAAAATAGAATCGGTCTTCGAAATTTGTGCATGCCCCGAAGCAAGCAAGGTCAAATTTGCAGCTTGCATTTTCTCCGGCCGGGCCCTTACTTGGTGGAACGGCCACGTTAAGTCACTGATGCTTACAGTGGCTAACTCGATAAGCTGGGAGTACTTGAAGGAAATGATGCTGAAAGAGTATTGCCCAAGGGGAAAAGTGAAAAAGCTAGAGCAAGAACTGTGGAACCTCAAGATGACAGGCTCTGACCTTGCAACCTATACCGCCTGATTCTGTGATCTAGCACTCCTTTGTCCCGCTATTGTCACCCTGGAAGACAAAAAGGTGGACCGATACCTTTGGGGATTGTCTCCCCAAATTCAAAATAGTGTGTTGGCCTCAAGACCAACTACCTTTGACAGTTCCAAGGAGCTGCCACAACGACTCATCAACCATAGTGCCATCCATAACACTGCGACAACCACCCCTGAACAAGCAAGAGGGGGAAACAACAAAAGGAATTTGGAACAACAACAAAGATCAACCGGCCCAGGACTCCACTAAGAAGCAACAGATCATTGTTTTTCATGCTGTCACAACCCATGCCACTCCAGCACCCATAAATCGATATCCTGCAACCCTTCCGAAATGCAACAAATGTAACTTCCATCATATTGGGTTTGTCGGGAGATGCATTGCAAAAATTGCAACAGGAAGGAGCACACTGTCCATTTCTGTAAGGCACTGGCACAACCCATCACCTAGGTCCCTGACACTGGAATAAGCCCAGCCTGTTATGAGTGCGGCGAAACGGGACACTTTAAAAGAGACTGCCTAAGAGCAAGGAATGTTGGTGATGGTGGAAGGGTGCTTATGATCACTGTAGGAGAGACTTCCCCAGAACCACACGTGAATATCAGTACATGTTTCTAACAACAGCGTTTAGGTTTTAAATTTTTACTAAAACTAGCATCGATTAAAGTATATCAACCATAAATCTCGAGAACACGACAAACCCTAGTCGTAAACTGCCCCTCTCCCCCGAGTAAGTCATATCATTTATATAAAAACTCAGGATTCTTACTGGTGAATCTATGATGGCTAGTGTAAACATAATGGTCATATATCATTAAGATTCTATAGACTTAGGATGTGTAAGTTTTCCTTATTTCATGTTCCTTGTTTGGTTGTGGGCATAAGGCGGAGTCACTCATTCAAATGCCCTTGCGATCTTAATGATATACGACTAGTACACCAAGCGATTATAAAAGATCTGGTAGGACTTATATTGCAAATTTCGTCATAAATTTTCGAAGCACTCGTACTACTAGTACTCACTAATTACATTATAAAATATTCGGAGTAATAATACCAAGGATAACGCGGAGAGCATAAAGGCATATACATAGAATACACCACCATTCCAAAATGATCACTGGTAGTTTTAAATCGACTTAACACCGGTTACAATAAGATGTCCAAACGTCGTCAATTATCATAAGATGGCTTGGTCCTTACCATATCAATGTCATGTATTACGAAAAATACCCCCATCTTTTCCCCAAATTATTGAAGTCCCGGTCAAAACACTAATTTTGGGATGAAATTCCTTCTAACGGGGGGATGATGTGACAACAGACAATTTTTGGTCAAGTCAAACCGGTCAATTCATCTAACCCTTGTGCATTAGGGTTTACTTTATGTCTTCTATTGTACAACTCAATATAATAATGCAATGATTCACTTAGAGTTTTCACGTGTTCAAAAAATCTAAACCCTAATCAGGGTAAGTGATGGATCTAGTCGATAAAACGTTGTTTCACACCCTCTGGAGACGCATAACATTCATAATGAGGTTTATCGGGGTTTACGAACCTTGCATTTCGAAGCTAAACACTCGCAAAGGTCACAAATAAAGTCTCCCTCAATCTCTCGATCTATCTCTCTTTATCTCAAATCTCTCTCATAACCTCCCTCAACTTTTTACAATCATTCGGGGCATCCCGACCCTTAACTTAGTCAAAAACCATGCAAAACGGGAAATTTATTAGTAAAACAGCCCTATAGGACCGAAACCCTAATGGAACCGAGCCTCTTAGAAGCGAAAACCTAAGAAGCGAAACCCTAAGAGCCGAAGCCGAAGGTCCCTTTCGGACCGAAGCCTCCAATGACCGAAACCGCCCTGCCGAATCGAACCTGAGAACCAAACCCACCTTCGGCTCGGACTGCTTCGCCTTCACCTACTTCGCTTTCGGACCCGCTTCCATGTTCGCCTGCAACGGTGTTCGGACCGAACCCTCCTTTTGGTTCTTCTTACACCCGAACCTACCTTCGATTCTAAGCACCAAAGACCGAACCCTCACCTCAGACTTCGGAATTTCGCCTCTTGATCCCGGTTTTCGAGTAGTTTCGCGTTTTAAGCCCGTTTTTCATGATTTTAAAGTCGGATTTTCACCCAAACTCATATTTTGGCATATAAGACCCTAAATATTCATAATTTAATCATATTTTGAGGGAAATCCTTGTCCAAGAATAAAATCTATTGGGTAAGATATTGAGGTGGAATGTTGACTTTTCCGTAAAGCAATGGCACAAGCTACCTCCCATACCCACTCTATGACCACCCTCAATCATTATTCATCCCTACCTACTCAATTATTTGTCTTTTCACACTCTTTCTCCAGCAAGTTTTCTTGATCAAAAGTTGAAAAATCCTTATCTCTCCTCCCACTTTATTCACTCTTTCTCAAGAACAATAAACACACCTCTCTCACTTTCTCTCTCTAAAACTCGAGTCTCCAAGGCTAATATTAAGATTTTCACTCACTTTTGGTAAGTATTCCCATCCTACATTTGAAAATCCTTTCCATTCTCTCTCGAATTATGGATCTCCCTTAACAAATATCACCATATTTGCTCTTAGATCTTCGAAACTGCAAGCATCTCCCAAGTGTTCTTGACTTGGAAACCTCTTCTCTTCATCATTCATCCCAAGAAATCAGTAAAGGTGAGTTCATACCCCAACATTTTCATGTTTTTTCAAGTTTTAGGGGGATAATACAAGTTAAAACACCAAAAACTTAACTAAACTCAAACATCATCTTTCAACAGAAAAGTTGAGTTCTATTCACGGACTATATTGACCATCTTAAACTTAATATCTTTCAAAACTGTTTATTATGCAAATATTTCAGGTTTATACCTTTAAAATGACTACTTGCACATCTCCATACAATTTTTCTACAATTAACGGCGATTTTTACAAAACAACCTATCATTTCATAAACCACTTCGGATCAGTCTGTGAAGTTGGACATTTTTACACAAGTTAAAGGTCACTAAAAATTATGATAAAAATTATTAATAAAATAGGCACTTTTTCTAGATCCTCAGCGTATTATGAATCATATACAAAGGAATACTATCACTAAAAAAATTTATAATAAATTATAATAAGTATAGTTAAGTTTGTTATACACCACAACAAATATGCTAAACTAGAATAAGTATAGTTAGGTTGCATATACAATACAAACATTATGATAAACTATAATAGGCATAGTTTATGTTTCATTTACATTTTGATCTCATTACAAAGTATCGGGTTTTCATACAAAAGGGGTACATTACAAAGTACCGGGTTTTTCATACAAAAGGGGTACATTAAAAAGTATCGGGTTTATACAAAAGGGGTACATTACAAAGTACCAGGTTCTCATATTAACGGGGTACGAATACAAAGTACCGAGTTTATACAAAACGGGTACATTACAAAGTACCGGGATTTCATATAAACGAGGTACAAATACAAAGTATCGGGTTTTCATATAGATAGGGTGCAAATACAAAGTACCGGGTTTACACAAAATGGCTTTTATGATATTAAAACTACGTTTCATCTAGAATTGTTAGTTTTCAGCTATAATTGCTAAGGGTACATGTTAGAGTTATATATGAATTTAGTCGCAGTCGACTTAGAATTGGTGGGCCCACCTTACTTCTTGTTTCTTGTTTGGTTGTGGACCTAGGGTAGACCCATTATATTCGACGGTTTATTTAACTTAAATTTTATATAAGTTATATACACTGGGTGATTATAGAAGGAATCTACGGGTCTTTCTAGGGTAGATTTTTGCATAACATAGGAGCTTTCATTTCACACTTATTAAAGAAAGTATTGGATTTTCTGGAATCATACTCTATCACTTTTACAAGGAAAACGAATTCTTTCTCAAAAAAAATCTTATGAACTCACCAACTTAATTGTTGACACTTTTCAAAACTACTTGTGTTCTCAGGAAATCAATGAAACAGGAAATCAATGAAACAGGAAATCACAAGCTTTTGAGGATGGAACGTTAACTCGTCAAACATTTCACTTTGTCATTATAGTGTCATTGATATTGAAACATGTAAACTCATACTATGGTGTAACTTTTTCAATTATATTTATGATGGTTGTATTTATTTTGAGTATTATTATACTCGTTGTCATGATACTATACATGAAGTCCTCCACCCCCGGACGTTTCCGTCATGCTTGGTTTGGGGGTGCGACACATATCTACTTCCGACATATGACCGACTGTGGAGAATCTGAATAATATGATATACCATAACATAATTATTCTGGAAGTCAAAACATGCAAAATGAAACGATAGTAAATGATTGACAAAAGATAGTAACACTTTACTCGTAAATAAAGAACAAATTTTATTCATCATCAAATGTTAATTACACTTTACACATTTCAGATTTATCTAACTAATAAAACTAATATCATCCTTCAGCCCTATGCGCCTCACATGCTGGAGATACTTAACCCTACCCAGTCCCTTCGTGAGGGGATATGTCAGGTTCTCATCCAATGATACCCTCTTTGCCACGAGGAGTCCTTCTATTCAATGTCTGATGAAATGGTATTTTCTGTCGATGTGTCTCGATCTCCTGTGATCCCTTGGTTCCTTGATTAAGGTAGCTACACTTTTACTATCACAGAAAATCTCTATAGGCTCCTTTATAGCTGGTACAACTCCAAGGTCCCCAATGAAGTTCTTTAGCCATATAGCCTCCTTCGCTGCCTCGCTTGCCGCTATATACTCTGATTCGCAAGTTGTATCAGCCATTGTCTCTTGCTTGGAACTTTTCCAAGAAATTACTCCTCCATTTAAGGTAAAGACCCAGCCTGACTGAGAGTGGAAATTATCCCTTTCATTCTGGAAGCTGCATCACTATACCCTCATACTCTCAAGTCATCACTCCCACCAAGGGTAAGGACCCAGTCCTTAGTCCTCCGCAGGTACTTGAGAATGTTCTTTACCACAGTCCAGTGAGCCTTGCCAGGGTTCCCCTGATATCTGCTGACCATGCTCAATGCAAAGGCCACATCAGGTCGAGTACAAGTCATAGCATACATGATCTAGCCTACAACGGAAGCATACGGTACACGACTCAACTCTGCTATCTCATCCTCTGCACTCAGGCTCCGAGTCTTACTCAATCTAGCGTTACTCTGAATCGGTAACTCTCGTTTCTTGGAATTCTGCATGCTGAACCTATTCAGCACCTTCTCCAAGTAGGTACTCTGACTAAGTCCAATTAGTATTTTACTCATGTCTCTCAAAATCCTTATCCCTAGGATATAGGCAGCTTCTCCAAGGTCATTCATAGCAAAACACTTCCCAAGTCAGGACTTCACTTCTTGCAAAGTTGGGATGTCATTTCCTATGAGTAGTATGTCATCCACATATAGCACCAAAAAGCTGACTATACTCCCACTAGCCTTGACATATACACAAGATTCATCTTCACTCCTCGAAAAGCCATACTCTTTGACTTTCTCATCAAAACAAAGATTCCACCTGCGAGGTGCTTGCTTTAATCTATAGATGGATTTCTCAAGCTTACACACTCTATTAGGGTACTTTGTACTAACAAAACCATCTGGCTGGCTCATGTAAACATCCTCAACAACCTTTCCATTAAGGAAAGTGGTTTTGACATCCATTTCCCATATTTCATAATCATGAAATTCAGCAATGACTAACATAACCTTAATAGACTTAATCTTCGCTACTGGTGAAAAGGTATCATCATAATCAACTCTGGGAGTTTGAGAAAAGCCCTTTGCAACCAGCCGTGCCTTATAAATGTGTACGTTACCATCAATTTCAGTATTCTTCTTGAAGATCCATTTGCACCCGACTGTCTTCCGACCAGGCACATTGTCAACCAAGTTCCAAACTTGATTGTCATATATGGATTGTATCTCGTTGTCCATAGCCTCTTTCCATTTAGCAGCCTCAGGGCCTGCCATGGATTCCGTGTAGTTGTTAGGTTCATCCTGACTTACTAGTGTGTTATCACTGATATGTGTATCACCTTCCGTGGTAATATGGAAACCATAGTAATGCTCAGGTGCATTCCTAACTCTCGTGGAACGCCTCAGAGGTACATACTCTTATGTCGGATCAACAGGAGTTTCCTCCTCAGGTTGATTGCTAGGGTTTGAGGTTCCTTCACCACTTGACTCTTGAATTTCTTCAAGGTCAATTTGCCTCCCACTATTTCCTTGGCTCATGAATTCTCTCTCTCGAAAGACTCCTATCCTTGCTACAAAGACCACATTATCATTGGGTCTATGGAAGAGGTAACCAAAGGATCTATGTGGGTAGCCGATGAAAATGCACCTCTCACTTCGAGGTTCGAGCTTATCGTGAGACTCGCGCCTCACGAAAGCCTCGCAACCCCAAATCTTTATGTGGTCTAGATTGGGAACTTTTCTGGTCCACATCCCATGAGGTGTTTTGGCAGCCTTCTTTGTAGGGACTAGATTAAGGATATGGGCGACATTCTCTAAGGCATACCCCCGGAATGAGATTGGTAGCTAAGCTCGACTCATCATGGAACGAACTATATCCAACAAGGTTCGATTGCACCTCTCAGCCACACCATTAAGCTGTGGTGTGCTGGGAGTTGTCAATTATGAGATAATCCCACATTCCTTAAGATAGTCAAGGAACTCTGTACTAAGATACTCACCACCTCGATCGGATCAAAGCATCTTAATGTTCCTGCCCAACTGATTCTCCACTTCCTGTTTAAACTCTTTGAATCTTCAAAAGGTTTCTGACTTATAGTTGATTACGTAGACATATCCATATCTACTAAAATCATCAATAAAAGTCACATAGAAGTGGTTAGCATCTCTTGTGGAGGTTCTGAAGGGTCCACACACATCAGTATGTATGCGATCCAACAAACCCTCACCCCTAGCACAAATACAAGTGAAGGGTGACTTTGTCATTTTCCCAAGCAAACAAGATTCACAATTATCATCTGATTTTAGGTCAAATGACTCCAAGACTCCATCCTTTTGGAGTTGGCCTATGCGTTTCTTGGTTACATGTCGAAGACGACAATGCCATAATGATGCTTTATCCAAGCTAGTGGAAGAATCGATACACAATACATTATTTCGTAGGTTATCAACAACTGACACAGTTTCATACACACCATCACAAGGTAATGCTTTAAAATAAAGAACATTATTAAAGAAAGCATTAATACCACCACATTCATTATCAAATGAAAAGGTAAAACCTTGTTTGTACAAACCATGAAAGGAAATAATATTTCTCGCCATTTCAGACGAGTAACAACACTTATTCAAATCTAAAACTAACCCACTACTTGGCAAAAAAGAATAAAGTCCAATCTTGGTGACAGGTGAAGCTTTCCTATTCCCCATGATCAAGTTTATCTTCCCATGCTCCACATTCTCACTTCTTTTTAGTCCCTGTAAATAAGTACATATGTGAATACCACAACCTGTATCAAGGACCCAAGAATTAGAATGGGGTGAATTATTAGACAATATAGTGTATATACCTGCATGGTTGGGTTTTACTTTCCCATCCTTAACATCTTCCAGGTACTTCCGGCAGTTTCGCTTCCAGTGCGACTTTTCATGGCATTAGAAGCATTCAGCCTCTTTAGGGTTGGAAGAAGGAGTGACGAAACCTTTCTTGGTTCCACTTGAAGAGGAACCATCAAGAGACTTTCCCTTGGTACCCTTCGAATGGCTCTTCATCTTCTTTCCTTTGCCTTGCCCGATTGCTAAGACAGGAGTCGCGGTATGATTAGGAGTGGTAACAACTGATTTACCCTTAAGACCACTTTCGGCGGTCTTCAAGAGTCCTTGAAGTTTGCTGAGTGTAACTTCATCCTTGTTCATGTGGTATGTCATTTGGAATTGATCATAACACGAAGGTAAGGAGTGCAAAATGATGTCAATTGCCAACTCCTCGGGAAAGTTCACATTCAGTTTCAGCAAACGGTCCACATACCTTTCCATTTTTTTCATGTGGCCCGTGATGGGTTCACCATCCTTCATCTGAGGTGTTATCATGGAGGAGATAATTTCATACTGCTCTTGACGAGCACTCTGATGGTATGGGTCCATCAAATCCTGGTGCGTCTCAAAAGGGTAGTAGTCCTCATAGGACTTTTGGAGCTCGGCTGTCATTGTGTCCAACATGATACAAGCCACCTTAGTAGAATCTCTCTCATGTTCCTGGTATTCAGCGATCTCCTCAGGAGTAGCAGAAGACTCAAGTTCCTTAAGCTCCTTATCGAGGACATATTCCTTGTCCTCATACCGAGTGACCATCCTGATGTTCCTAATCCAATCCTTAAAGTTAGATCCATCGAAGATGACTCTCCCATAAAGGTTTATGAGAGAAAGGAGCTGATAGGGTTTCAGCTAGAAGCAGCATTGTTGGAAGACATCTGAAAAGAAGAAAGACAAATTTAGATTAGATATAAAGATAGTCCTTAATAAGACACCCAAATGAAATATTAAGGCTACGATCCAACACAATATTTTATAACTTAGAAGTGGGATGCCGTAATCCAATCTATAAAATATTTGAAGGTACGTGAATGACGATTCACCAATTTCCACCATGAAAAACGAAATAAATTATTAGGTTTTAATTGGTTTTGAATCTCCTAGATTCTTTGAGATTCATTGAACTTTTCAATGGCATGTTTCAATCTCGAGTGTTCCCTTCATGTTTTTAGGACTGGGATGTCGAGGATCACAAAACAAGGTGTGAAGTAACCATGCAAATTACTTGGTACCCTTAATGTTTATCACTCAATCGTTGTACCGGTTAACCACACGCGCTCCACCGACCTATGAAAAAACTTAAGCCACCCTTTGACTACCTTGTTTAGTCCAAGTTAGTATGTCGGTTAACCACACACGCTCCACTAACAACTTAATCAAAGTGCAAAGTGTAATTTCATGGGTTAGCACCTTATTCACATTTTCCTAAAGTAACTAAGATTGGGAATTTATATAAATATTTAGTTACTTTACATTCATCATACTTTTAATAAATATTTAAAGTCCTTGTCTTACCCGTTCGGCTAACGACCCTCCACCGATCTAGAAAGCGGTGGGTGAGAGTGGACACCCATTAAGCTGCCATTTTATAGGCTGAAACCTTATACCCCCTTATAGACCGGCTTCGTGAATGAGGCCTAGTAACGGTAAAACGACTTGTTCTTATACATATATAATTAATATTAAACTTATAATGTTATAAAGTATAAGGGTTGAATTTTAACTTTTAAAATTCTAGGGGTTGGAACTAAAGTTTTTAAAGTAACTTTACATGTTCCAAAACTTGAGGGCAAGTTTTGTAACGTTCAAAACTTTTCATCTTTCATAATTATGAGTTAAAGGCTTATTAAAAATGAGAGACTTTTCATTTTATGTAACCTATGTGTTTCTTTAGTGGACTTTAAAAGAATGACTTTTGGTAATCCATAACTTGGGGAAAAATTATGGATTCCATTAAAAAACATAATGATCAAGAATTAAACTAACAAGCAAGTTACAAATAATTCCTATGATCTTCTAAACTCATAAGTTCATGAACATGAATATCAACAATTTCAAGAATCATAAGAAAACCATATAAAACTTGAAATTTTGATATTAGCTATTGAAAAGGGATTAGCATAAACATTACACCATCTAAAACAAGTTTTATAAGACCAAAACAGTTTAGGGTAATGTTTCTAGTCCATTTCCAGCAACAAAACTCGAAAAACTGCACTTTGGGCATTCTACTCGTCGAGTGCATGAACCTACCCGAGTTTTTTTTTTCAACAATTTGCATCAAATATCAGATAAAAAAGCCTAGTCTCTGATACCACTGAAGGTTTTTGAGCATTCTAACACTCCTATGGTGTAGATGCAACCCTAGAAACCTTGGGTCTATGTTTTACTATGATACATGCAAAATTGTTTTTCCAAGGTTCATAACCTATCTAGCATAGCATGGGGAACTTTTAAACATACATGCTAGAAGAAGAATCTATCTTTCGTTGTTTGGAGTCCTTGAGAACCTTGTGAGCATAGCACCTCAAGTGTGATGCCTCAAATGTCTCACACAACACCACAACACTTGGAATAACCTTGAGAGAAATTTCACTAACACTCAAAATTCAGCTAGCCCTCTTATTCTTGCTTGTAGTGTCGATTCTTGCTAGTCAAGGGGTCTTTATATAGTTGTGACACAAGTAGGGTTACACCATGTAAACCCTAATTGTCATGGCTTTCCATATTCCATGATCCATGGGTTTGTAACATCCATGGACTAATCAACCCTATATATTTAATTAGTCTCTTTTTGATCAATTAATTAATTCCAAATTAATTCTTTGATCAATACTAATTAAATAATATTATTAATATATTAGAAATTATAATATATTAATAATCCTATAGTGTCCTTTCTCTATTTTAGTCTATCTGAGTGTTGCAATGCCATGCAACCCAAATGGACCATGCTAACCGGGTCAAGTACATTCCAGGAATAGTTATGAACATAGACCCCTAATCCAAAAAAAAGTTCCTTTATGAATGGAGAATTGAAGGAAGAAGTTTACCTACAATAACCTCTAGGCTTTGAGAGTCTAGAATTTCCAAACCACTGCTACAAGTTGGAGAAAGCAGTATACAGTCTGAAACAAGCACAAAGGGTGTGGTATGAGACTCTCTATGAGTTTCTTGTTATGTCTGGATACAAAAGTGGTGTGATTGATCCCACATTATTTAGAAGGAAAAATGGTAATCACTTGATGCTCGTCCAAATATATGTTGATGATATCATTTTTAGATCAATAAATCAGGGTATGGTTAATGACTTTGCAAAGCTCATAACAAGTAAATTTCAAATGAGCATGAATAGAGAGATCAACTTCTTTATCGGACTTCAAGTGAAACAAATCCCTCAGTTGGTCTCAAGGAATCAGAATTCTGTTTCTTTGTCTAGCACAGAGGTGGAATATGTGGTCGTAGCTAGCTGATGTTCCCAAGTTCTTTGGATGAAGACTCAACTCATGGACTACGGTTACAGAATGCTATTGGTGCTAATTTACTATGATTCAAAGAGTGCTATAGTGATTTCTCATAATCCTATTCACCACTCTAAGACGAATCACATCGGACTACGGTACCATTTCATCAAGGATCACATCCTCAAGGGTAACATCGAACTCACTTTTGTTCCCACTCACGAAGAAATAGTGTATTTTTTTACTAAGGCACTTGATGTTATAAAATTAAACGGATTTTTGGAAATGCTAGGAATGATGAACCCATACCTGTAATTCTTCTTGAATTGATAACTATCGCAGACCACATCTGGTCTCCAAGTGTGAAGGAATTGCTTCTTTTCTTTTCAAATTAAAAAAAAAAAAAAAAAAAAAAACCCTTGAAGCACTCTCTTCACTGCGGTTCTAGAACAATATATTCCACATATTTATTTTCAGTATACCTATTATACCGCAATCACATATGATCAATATATTCTTTGGGTCTTTTACTTCCTTTGTTTCTAACCTTCATGATCAAGTGTTCATTTAGTTAATGCTACCACAATCATACTGCTTACTACCGCAATCACATGAATCCCACCGCATTCGCAATGAATGATCCTACAGTCATAACTTCATAAACGATGTGAATAACGTTGTGTGCTATTTAATGGAGTCTAATAAAAACATTCTTTCAAACATTCATTTTGTCGTACATGATAGTTTCAGTCCTTTTTTAACTAAATTTCCTCTATCAGGTTCCTTTTTCGGATAAAAACAAGTGAATCGTTTTTCTCATAAATGAAATCTTTTAAGAAATCTTTTTCTCAACCAGTCATATCACTCGGTCGTTGGGTGTCAAATCCATTTCCAATTCCCCATTTTACACAAAGGATAAAATGACTCTCAACCCCATGTTCAGGCGACGTGTGATCATGGTACTGTTAATGCAATAAATTCTCCTCTTTTCCCGGAAAAATTTTAATTTCCATTTATTTTAATTGTGGCTGATAATGGTACAAAGCCAAGGGTTTTTAACTTTAACAGTTGTAGTTAAATTAATTACAATGATTTTTGAAATTCGGAGGTATAAAAAACCCCAATTCTTCCAAAGATAGCTTTTACGCTATCTGAATCCGTACAACGATCTTCATCTTCTCCATCTTCTTGCTAAAACCCTTTTCTGCAAGTTCTCTAAAAATCCTGTTTAGAAACAATGGTGAAGTATGGTGTTTCAAGGAAGCAATCAAAAGCTTCAGGCTCTGTTCGCGCCAACTGGTTCTGAATCAACCATCAAAGATCAAACTCCATCCATGAAGGGTCCACACTGTGGTTTGGTCTAGGCTTTCTTTTGTATAGGGTCCATTGAGTCAATATTGTGTATTTTGGGGGTGTTTGGTAGTTTACGGACCAGTGTGGTGTTTACGGTCGTAAACCCAGTTTGCGGCCAGTGTTCCCTATATATAGGGCTTGTCTAGGTCATTTGTCAGGTTGTTCGTCTTACTGTTCATGGGCAGGTGTATTTGAGTTGTACCAGACGTTTTATTAAATAAACGTGTGCAAGCTTGATTTAATTCTTTTCTACTCCAATTCTTGTTACTTTGATTGATTAATTGCTTGATCATTGGCTAAGATCCATTTTTAGGACCTTACAATTGGTATTAGAGCCAGGTCGGTGTCAAAGCATTTTTCAATCAAGTTTTCGGCAAAAGGGTATTAGCTTCATCACCATTCGAGATTGTTTTTAGTGATTTCATAACTAGAGGGAATCGAATCTGCCAAAATCATTGTTTTTCGTCAGTGTTTAAAGAGTTTACAGCCAAGTGTTTATGGCCGTAAACTCCTATATACGGCCGCAAACTCAAGAATCGTGAACTCAGGAAAATCCGTTGACCGTGAACTTGTTTGATCGTAAACTCTATTTACGGCCGTAAAGAACCTTGACCGCAAACCATCATTTGACTTTTCTTGTTTTTAATCCTTTTGATTTAAAATCAATTAAATTAATTAAAATGGACTCTCAAAGTCAAGCACATCATCATGAACTGGACTCGGTTATGGGAACAACCACGCGAATTTGAAGATTGTTGTCTGCAAATGGGTTTCCTGAATGGAAATACCGAATTGAAAAATACATCAAAATGAAAGACTTCAAGATTTTGGCGAAGTATTGTCAAAGTTCCAGTCAAAATTACTACCACTGTTGCGGGACAACTAGTTGATAAAGCAGTTGAAAACTATACTGATGAAGATTTTGAGAAAGTTGAAGAACAGGAACGGGCTTTAGCCACCCTGACTATGGCTTTGTCTCCTGATATAGCTCATGGTTTTAGAGAATATACTTCAGCAAAAGTTTTGTGGGAAGCTCTGATCGAGGTCTATGAGAGAAATGAAGACATGAAAGAAATTCGTAAGGATATGCTACAATAGAAATTCAACATGTTTAACTATATTCCTAGAGAAACCCTGGAGGCTCAGCTACAATGATTTACCACTCTCACTACTGAGATGAATATAGCTGGGATCTTCTTGACCAATTCTGAGATAAATAAAAAGCTACTGAATGGACTTCCAAAATCACGGGATATGAATGTAGCGGTTATCAAGAAGACGAAAGACCTAAATCGTCTCACTCTTGCTGAAATAATGGCGATTATCAAAGCTTGTGGTCTTGATGATGAGCAGCGAGAGATTAATCATGTGAATTCCTATTCAACTGAAAATATTGGGATTTCTTCAAACAATGCTCTTTCATCACTCATCTCCTCTTCAGGCCAAGCGTTTGCTGTTCAACAACCTCAGAGTCAGACTTTTGCTACTCCATCAGCAAAAACTCTTCCTGCTGCGTCATCCGCGTCTCCATCTATTGTTCCTCAATCAGTTCCCTCCTTCAATATATCAGTGGTGGCTTCTTCCTCAAATTCCAAAGAAAATGATGAGAATCTTGCTCTTGCCACTGGACTTGTCAACTGTTACAATGCCCTCTTAGCCAGAGAGCTCCCACCTCAACTATCATTTGCTGACCTGGATCAAATTCATCCGGAAGATGTGGAAGAGATGGATATTACATGGCAAATAGCTATGGCAGTGTTCAGGGCGAAGCAGTTCGCAAAGAAAACTGGAAAGAACAACTGGAGAATGAACACTGATAAGAAGGTAGGGTTTAACAAAGGAAAGTTGCGTTGCTTCAACTGTCACAAGCCATGTCATTTTGCTCGTGAGTGCCCGAAACCAGATCGAAGGATGAATAATGACAAAACAATGGTAGCTATGGGAAATAATCGTGGAGGTGCGGCGGTCAACAATGAGACTGCAATGGTTGCTCAGTCATTTGACTGGGAAGACCAGATTCAGGCTCTGAATATTTAAGGACCTGAAAATGCTCACTTGGCCCAAATAAATGATGACGCTCCTGTGCAGAATGCTGAGGCTGGTCCAGAAGAAAAGATGATGGAGCTGCAGTTTGCCTTAATGGTATCTTCTACCTCAGAATCCAACAACAATGAGGTAAGTTTATATTTCTGTTCTCAAGCATGCATTGATTATGTTAAAATTCTTCGTGAGGAAATAGAATCATTACGTAGAGAAGTTGAGGACCTAAACTATGAAGGTTATCAACTCATAAAAGGACAGAAACCCCTAAAGGCCCAATTAGAAGCAAAAACCAAAGACTTTAGGAAACTTCAAGAAGACTATAGCAACAAATGTGAAAATTATGACTATGTCAAGAGACAACTTACTGAATTAACTACTGAGCTTGACACGTTGAAAGGCAAATTTGAAACTGCAAATTTTGATTTTAGAAAATTTGATGTGTCAAGCGAAGTAGTTGCCAACGTGATAGATAAATGCTTGCAATTCAAACATAACCAACAAAAGGGTTTAGGATATGACAAAGTGCCTCCTCCTTTTAATCATAATTATCAGTATCACCCTGTAACTGATGAGGAGATTGCCACCGAACCATTCATGGTTTATGGCAAACCAACTGGTTTTGTTTAAGGAGGATTTATTAAAACTGAATGTACTAATGTTTCTACTTCTCCTGTAGATCGATCCTTAGATCAGTCAACGCACGAAGTTGAAGGATTTTTTCTAAAAATAAAACTATGTCTGGACTTGAAAATAAAATTGTGTTTGAACCTGCTGTTTTTATTTTGAATGAAAACCTTAATTTTTCTAATGTTAAAATTGATGATAGTGCATCACATCCTGTTGAGTTGAATTTTTTTTTTTTTGACATATTTGATGATTTGTTTGATAATCTTGATACTTCTGATGAGTCTGTTACAAGCACACCCACTCCACAAGTCACACAACCTGATGCACCCTCACTTATCGCACAATCTGGTTCTTGCACTTTTTCTTGTGGGAAAAGTAAGGGTGTCATTAAGGAAAATAAATCTGAAAAACGCAGTACCAGTTTCAATAACAATAAACAAATCTGTTTTAATTGTGGTACTGGTGGTCATATTGCTAGGAATTTTCCCAATCGGGCTTTTGTACATTTTATGTCACCAAGAGGAGAGAATGAGTCTAGAAGAAGGTCTTTAACTAGAAAATCCTCAAGAACTCGCTCTTGAAATGATGATTGGAAGGATGATCAACGCAAGAAAAGGGCAGTTTTTCAAAAGGATAAACAGGTTTTTAATAACAAAGTCACAAACAGTTTGCCGAAATCGAACAAGGCTCCACCAAGATCGGTTTCGTCAAAGAGTGGATCTGGGTCTTCAACCACTTTTAGTAGAAAATCCAGATGCTCAATGCAAACTGAAAAGAAATATGTTTCAAAACCACCTGTGATTGTTAATAAACCTAAATACCAATAGATGCTCAAATTAACTCCCAACCAATCGTCGTCATCTTCTGAAAAAGTAGTAAATGACAATTCAAGCTTAAAAGTTTCAAAAGACACATCTGAGTTAGAAAAGGATCAAACCAGGAAAGTAATGACTTGGGTTCCCAAATCTAACAGATCCCACTCATTTTGCAGAGACAGTTGCGGAGGAATGTCGTCAGACCTTGGTATGTCGACAGCGGCTACTCCTGACATATGATAGGAGACATCTCCCAATTGAGCAACATTCAATCCTTTAATGGGAGGATATGTTTCCTTTGAGGGTGGAGGAGGTGGAAAGATCACTCAGAGAGGAACCATAACAAATGGAGTGCTCAGTTTCGAGGACGTCAACTTTGCTCTCGAGTTAAAGCATTGCTTGTTAAGTGTTTCTCAAATTTGCAACAAAGGGTACTCAACGCATTTTACCAATAAAGAATGTATGATCCTTAAGCCAGGCATTGTCATCCCGGAAGAGTGGATCCTTGTCAAATCAAAGCGGGATGGCAATGCATATATCATAGATATGAACAGTAACATTCCAGAACAAGTCACATGACTCTTTTCGAAAGTCTCGGAACAAAATGCAATGATGTGGCATCGACGACTCGGACATGCTAACGCTAAGAATCTAAATCGTCTTGCGAAAAATGAGATGGTACGTGGCTTACCCGTCAGAGACTTTATAACATTTGAGAAGTGTGTGTCATGTGCCTAGGGAAAGCATCATAGAAAACCACACCTACCGAAACAAGTTAATTCAATCAGCCAGGTGCTCCAATTATTGCACATGGACTTATTTGGTCTGGTAAATGTCCTAAGCATCAGCAGAAACTCGTATTGTCTGGTCGTGATCGATGATTTCTCTCGTTTTACGTGGGTTTTCTTCTTATCCGACAGTTGGGGTTGCCGATCTGATAAAGAAGTTCATTGTGTTGATTGAAAACCAAACTAACAACCGAGTGAAGGCGCCTCGCACCGATAATGGAACAGAATTCAAGAATGCAGTTCTTGATCATTTTTGCGTAGAAAAGGGAATTATGCTTCAATACATCTCTATTCGAACACCTCAACAAAATGGTGTGGCTGAGCGGTGAAATTGAACATTAAAAGACACTGCAAGGATGATGCTTTGTGACTCTAAATTACCTGTGTTCTTTTGGGCTAAGGCAATTAATATTGCTTGCTACGTTCAGAATCGTGTTTTGATCAACAAAGCCCAAATGAAGACTCCATACGAAATTCTTTATGGTCATAAGCCTTCTGTCAGCCATTTCCGTCTATTTGGCTGTCCTTGCACCCTTCTTCACCTGGAGTCCAACCCAAAGTTTAATGCCAAAGTCGATGATTGTTACTTCGTGGGGTATGCTGCACGCACGGCGTATAGGGCTTACAATAAGAAGACGAAGCAGATTGTTGAATCTTTCGACGTGCACTGGTTGGAGGAAAATGAAACAGATGTTCGAGTGGGTCCTGATTGGCTATTTTATTAAACATCGTTATTCAATTCCTTCAATGTGTCTTCAGACGGCTCGTCTGGCTCTTCCTCTAGCTCGAAGATTTCTCCTGAAGATGAAGACGAAGAAGTTGTTTACAGACCTCCACCGGTATCCTCTTCAATACCTCATGGGGAGTAATCTGTTCCATTTTCTAGTTCAGAATCTCGTATTCAGCATGATGCTCCAGATGCTGATGCTACTCCTCTTACTCCTGTTGAAAGAGAGTTTATGTCTAGAGATGCTTCTGTTGTTAATCTAACTTTCATGGAGCTACTCTTTCCTGAACAAATTGCTAATGAGTCTGTAGCAGATCCATCTAATGATACAGGTTCATCTGATGTTCAACATTCAGCAAATGATGGAGTTATCAACATTCACAATCTTCCCGTCTCCCCCGATGACATCAGCCAGGAGATACCCTCACGCATTCAATGCGATCATCCGATCGAGAATATCATTGGCCAGCTGGGTGATGGTGTTAAAACTAGATGTCAGAATGGAGATGTAAACACATGTCTCTATTATTGCTTTATCTCTCAAATAGAGCCAAAGAACATTCAAATGGATTTGAATTAGCCCAGCTGGGTAGATGCTATGCACGAAGAGCTAAATCAATTTGAAAAACTTGGAGTTTGGACACTGGTTGAATTACCTAAGGGAAAAAAAGTCTTTTGACACACGCTGGGTATACCGCAATAAGCAGGATGATTCTGGAGTCATAGAGCGTAATAAGACAAGATTGGTGGTTCGCGCGTTTAGACAGATCGAGGGTCTTGACTACACTGAGGTTTATGTTCCAGTTGCTCGCTTGGAGGCTATCTATATCTTCCTTGCATATGCTTCATACATGAACTTCACAGTTTATCAGATGGATGTTAAGACAACTTTCTTGTATGGCAAGGTGAAGGAAGAAATTTATGTTGACCAACCCCCTGGGTTAGTTAACTCGAAGTTTCCTAATCATGTCTACAAGTTAGACAAGGCATTGTATAGGTTACATCAAGCTCCTAGAGCGTGGTATGCGACTCTCACAAAGCACTTGCTCGAACATGGATACTCTCGTGGCACTATTGATCAAAAATTATTCATCAAGTATGTGGGTAATGATCAGATCCTAGTCCAGATCTATGTTGACGACATTATCTTCAAGTCTACTAGTCCGCAGCTATGTAAAGAGTTCGAAGGCGTGATGAAAAAGAGGTTTGAGATGACTTCGTTAGGGTAATATGACCGTGTTTTTGGGGCTTCAGGTCCAACAGAAGTCAACCAGAATCCTGTTCCATCAAGCAAAGTATGTGGAGGATATACTTGAGAAGTTCAGGTTTCAAGACGCGAAAACTGCATCGACACCGATGGCCGAAAAACCCCTGCTCAATCTAGATACTGAGGGCGAATCTATAGATCAAACTCTCTACAGATCGATGATCGGATCATTGATTTATCTAACTGCAAGCCTCCCAGACATCATGTTTGCAGTTTGTCAATGCGCACGTTATCAGGCTAATCCTAAACTCTCACATCTTATTGCTGTCAAAAGAATCTTTCGGTATATCAAAGGCAACCCAAAATTGGGTCTTTGGTACCCAAAAATTCTGAATTTGATTTATATGCATTTGCTTATAGTAATTATGGAGGTTGTGAGCTTGACAGGAAATCTACATCATGAGGGTGTCAATTCCTTGGTGATCGGCTGGTCTCATGGCAGTGCAAGAAACAACATATTGTCTCAACCTCAATAACAAAAGCAGAATATATTGCTGCCTCTACCTGTTGTTCTCAAGTTATATGGATCCAACATCAGCTGTTGGATTACAGTTTGAACTATCTAGAAACCGCTATCTTTTGTGATAATAAGGCTTCCATACAGATCACTAAAAATCTTGTCCAACATTCCAAAACCAAGCACGTTGATATCAAAATTCACTTTATCAGAGACTGCTATGAGCGTTCTCTCATTAGGCTGGAACTGGTCCCCACTGCTGATAATGTGGCGGATCTCTTCACAAAGCCTTTTAACAAAGCTCGATTCGATGTGCTTGTGAGCTTTTTGAAAATGATTTGTTTTGAGGATTAATTTGTGTTTTAGGTTAGTTTAAATTTGCACATTTTAATTTCGTTCTCACTCATGCACAAATTTAGGGGGAGAAATAAGCAAAAACCAAACAAAAAAAATCAGCAAATCAAAAATCCAAAAATAGTGTTATTATTTTTGTCAGAAAATACTTAAAAAAAATCCAAAAACATTAGAAAATTAAAAAAATTAAAAATTTATGTGTTTTTGTTAGTTTTGTCTACTAGGAGTTGATATAATCATGTGATAACAAATAATCTGAATCTGTGTAAGGTAACTAAGTCGAATTGTTTGTGCTCTATGTTTGATGCGCTGGTAGACATGAAGGATCTTTTAATGGACTTGACTAGGATCAGATGAACTTGAAAACTTTAGAGACCTGACAAACCTTAACCTAGATAGTTCCATTGAGTTTGACAATACAATGCTTGGATAGGTTGAGCAGAGAGATATACATGGGAATCTGTGGATACACTAAATTAATATGCATCTAGAAATATGGATCAATTTTTCCTGGATGTACGGACTTATGTCCTTAATTCTGGTTCTGATGGGGCGACTGGGGATTCTGATAAAGTAGGTATGTAGGAAATTATTTTCTTGCTTTCTTTCTGTCAGTCATATGTTGTCTCCTCTACGTTATCGGAAGATCCGACCTAGAATGCAACATATGCAACTCTATCTCTACACACCTTCTTATCTATCTACATCTGTTAGTCATATGTTGTCCCCTCTGCGTGATCGGAAGATCCGACATGGGACACAGCATATGCAACATTCTGTCTCTCAATCTCTCTATCTTAGTTAGCCATATGTTGTCCCCTTTGCGTTATTGAAATATATCCGACCTGGGACACAACATATGCATCCATTTCTAAATCTGACTTCCTCCTTAATAATTGTTTACTCGCCTAAAGTAAGGAGTTCGTTGGAAGTTCTTGATAACCAGAGTATATCGGGAAGTGGGGAACACGTTCTAGTGCAACTAAAATCAAACCACTTAGAGGTTGTCTGTAGATCTCACTGCTTGATTTAGGTGGACAACAATATCCTTGGTCGTCGTCAGCTGAATGGTTTTTAAGGAAAATATATAAGTTTGCAGAATTCATTGTCTTGTCACTACTAACTTGTCCTAAATCTTATCATAAGTCCTTTATGTTTAAGTGGACCACAATACCAGCGATCGTGTAACATCCGGATTCCCAGGTATATTATTTGTTCTTTTATTTTTGGGGGATGTGAGGAGACTCGGCGAGTTGGCGTCTAAACTCACCGAGTATGGTCGTGAAGCCGAATGCGAGTTCACAGCTGGCCTCGGCGAGTTCACGAGTGGACTCGGCGAGTCCACATTGTTTAATGAAACCCTAATTTCCAGGGTTTGGGACCTATTAAAGGCCCTTATGGCAGTCATTTGCGGCCACCAACCCCCAAAGAGAAACCCTAAGAGATCTAGAGCGTTTGTGAGGAAGGAGAGGCCATTCTTGATCCTTTTGTGGGTGTTTTTGCAAGAAGGAAGTGACCAAGGCAAGAGGAGTCAGAAGGAGGTGCGATTTTGGTGGTTTTTGAGCTCATAGAGATTGTATTGAGGTATTATTCTCGGACCTTCTTCAGTTTTTGGGTTGATTAAGTGGAGCATTTGGTCCCTTCTCGAGTTTGTGTTCTGGATCTGGACCCAAAGAGGTCCAGAGACCTTAACCCTTGGAGCTTTATGAGTCATTTTGGGAGCCATGAGCTTGGAATGTCATTTTTGGGGCAAAATCATCATTTTGGACCATTTAGATGTTATATGAGAGTCAAGGTCCGAACTTTGTGTGATTATCATGCTTGGGGAGGCCAGATCTATGATTGTATGGAACAGATCTGACCTCAGAAGTTGTATTGAGTTTTTGCATGGCATGAACTCGCCGAGTCCAAAGAACAGACTCGGCGAGTAGTATGAAGGTTGCCCGTTAATCACTCAGTGAGTGGACTTGTTGAGTTGGGGGAACGACTCAGTGAGTCAGGGAGAGTTAGGGGTCTGAGTTCAAGTTGGAACTTGCCGAGTTGTTCTTGAGACTCGGCGATTTGAGTCGGGGTGGCCCCGCGATTCATGCCAGGTGGAACTCGTCGAGTCAAGGGAAGTACTCGATGTGCCAAGAGAGGGTCTAAGAGAGTCAGTGGACACGTGTAGACTCGCCGAGTCGCCCTAGTGCACTCGACGAGTCAGGTCAAAGTTTGACCGTTGACCTTGTTGACTTTTAGGATTGAGTACAGTTCTATTTATGAGAGTATTACTTTATGTGATTAGGCGGAGGCTAGATCACACTTCTTCCGAGTCAGATATTTACCGAGACATCGAGGTGAGTCTTCTCACTATACGTTACCTAGAGTGGTACTATGCGATGACCAGAGGGTCTTATGTGTTATGTATGAGATTATGTGCTATGTGATATTTGTATGTTGTATATAGACCGGACCGGAGGGTCCAACGAGCTATGACCGGACCAGACGGTCCAACGAGCTACGGGACTGGAGGGTCCCGCTGAGACACATCAACCGGAGGGTCGTATTATAGCCTCGAGTGGCGTATGTGTTGTATGTGGTATTTTGGGGAACTCACTAAACATTTATGCTTACAGTTGTTGTGTTATGTGTTTCAGGTACTACTGATGAGTGCGGGAAGACGCCGGCATGATTCGTACACACACGCATTGGATTTTTTGTTGAGATTCTGGGGAGATGTTTTGTGACAATAACATTTGATACAATGTGTTTGACATTATTTTATGAATGAATGAAAGTTTTAAAAATGAAAAATTATTTTGAAAATTTACTTTGTTACAGATCGACCAGACATAGACATGAAGGTAAAGGTACCGACAAATGGATTAAGGTTGTCTAATAACTTTGATCCTAGTATCACAAAAAATTATGTTCAGTATCAGTTGAGATGAATTAAGTTTGTTTTTATTTTTAATTTTTAATTTTTAATTCTCAATTTCATTTTCACCTTTATTTTACTTCATTTTAATTTTTAATTTTAATTTTAATTTTAATTTTTTAATTTTATTTTATTTTATTTCTAATTTTATTTTATTTTATTTTAGTTTTTATTTATTTATTTTATTTACTCTCTTTAAATTGTCTAAATTTTTTTTTAATTTTTTTTTAAATTTTAGATTTTAGAAATTTTCCATTATTTTGTTTTATTTTATTTTTATTTTAATTTTTACCCTCAAAATGTTTTTATTTTTGAAAAAATTGGGATTTGGACTTCATCTTACACTGTGTGGATAACAACTAAAGCCTACAAGGTATAAAAGGAGAGCTTATAGTCGTATTCATCACTCCTCCCTTCATTTTCAAGATCACGGCCGTAAACCCTCCCCCTCTCTCTCTCTCTCTAACTCAAAAAAAAAAATTGTGTTCTTCAGTGAAATTGAGTTGTGATTCTCAGAGGTATGTTAAAATCGACCGGTGAAGTGTGCTTATTTCATCAAATTGACAGCTTTTAAGGGATTAATCAGTGGTTTTTGATCTATCGGCGTTTACGGCCCAGCCATATACGGCCAACTGTTTACGGCCTAGCCATGTACGGCCAAGCTGTTTACGGCCAAGCCGTGTACAGCCAGGTTGTTTACGGCCAAGCCGTGTACGGCCAAGCTGTTTACGGCCGTATATGCTTATTTTGTTAACAATTTCATTTTGGTCAATTCCCTGTTGACTTGTATCTTAAGGCCAAAGATTAAACTGTTTGATTGAAAAATCCATAAATTTTATATCATTTAATTACTGTGTTTTCTCACTTGGCCCGTCGTGTGCAGTTTAAATGGCAAGTCTTAAGTTCGCAGACAGTCACAATCTTGCAATCCTGCTGGTGGAACCTCCCGCTGCTCATGAAGAGTTCAAATCGATGATTCATGGACTAAAGGAGTGTTGTTTGTCCAATGATCTCACCGTGAGTCCTGTTGTGTATTAAGGAATTATTAAGGAATTTTGGATGTCTGCCCAGATGAAAAGAGGAAATGACAGATTTGTGTTCATTAAGGCTGAGGTGAAAGGATGCAAAATTATCATCACAGAGCAAATCATTAGAGATGCGTTACAAATTGATGATCAACCAACTTACCCTGTGGAGATTGTTGTTGATGAAGTTCAAGGAGTTCTGAACAAAATGGGCTACGAAGGCGTTTTTCCTCCCACCATAAAGAAACTCCTACCGCCTTACTGGAGATTCTTAGCTCACACCTTTGTGACCTGTATATCTGGTAGACGGACTGGTGCGGATGAAATATCTTTGAGAAACACAGAAGCTATCACCGCGCTAGCAGAAGGGATAAATTTCAATTTTTCAAGGTTTATTCTGGATGAATTTGTTGTGAACATCAACGCGAAGACTAAAGATACTTTCTTGATGTATCCTTGGTTTATTCAGGTGTTTTTCAACTTGCAATTCCCAGAGATGGCTAAAGAAGGAGAGACCCTAGATATGAAATCCCTTGGCCCACACACTGTTAGACTGATTAAACAGAACCGCAAGGGTAAAGTTGTATTTCAAGGGAGGTTTCCTTTGGTGAAATTTGGAAAGTTTGCTGAACTGACTGCAACATCCGAATCTCATGGGTCTTCTGATAAAGTATCTTCTGAGCATATTTCCTCTGAGAAAGTGTATTCAGATGATGATGTTATAACGGTGTCAAATCATGAGAAGGAAGCTACTCCCAGTGTTTTGTGGCTGAAGAACATGACTTGACATTTGTTCATGTTCAAAGTAACTACAGCGAAGGAGCAGAGAAGACTTTATCTGCGAATGTTGAAGACTCTTTTGAAGACCTTGATCTTACTGGTTATGACAGGGATGAAATTCCACTGAATTTCGGAAGCAATGAGAACCATTTGTCAAATGAAAACCTTGATGTGTTCTTTGACAGTATCAATGATGTTGTTCATACAGCAATGGAGATATGGGAAACTGAAGATGCTTTCGAGAACGTGCCTCTTACATCCAAGCAGATGGCTGATGATTCAACTCCTAAGGAGACAGTTTCAGGGATTCCTCCCCTTGTTACTGTTCTTCCTACCTCAGAGCCTCCTGCGAGTGATCCCATAACAACTATGACCTCCTCACCTCCTACTAAAAGAAGAAGACTTGACCCTAGACCTGGTGTGTTGATAACTGAACCATCTCAAAGTCTCCCAATTCATCCAACACATGTTCTTACCGCTAACCCATCTGGACCAACTCTTGAAGGACCTAGCACCACATTTGATGTTGGTGGTTCCTCTGTACCAACAGATTTTTCTCCTCCTCAAGCTGATCATGATGTTGCCTCTGTGAGGCTTGATCAATTTCTAGCTAAAGAACAGAGCTCAGTGCCCTTTCCCAGAGCCAAAGGAATTTCTATCAGAGAAGGCTACTCAGTAGAAGACAGTCCTTCTATTGTTGAGCTTCAAAAGGAAATAAACGTGCTTAATAAAAAGAACATTGAGCTTGACATTCAGGTGGCTGATCTTATGAGTGAAAATACCAAGCTCAAGATTCAAGTTTCTGATCTTGAACAGGATAAGACTTTAAAGACTAAACAGATCTCTGATCTTCAGACCCACTTTGGTCTCCTCACAACTAGTTATTTTGATTTGAAAAGGAAGCTGGAAGAAGAACTTGGTGACAAGTTTAATTCCTCTGTTGATGAGTCGAGGATGTATCTGCCATCTCAAGCTCCCCCGGTCGTACCACCACCTGTACAAACATCACGAGTTGTTGATCGTTTTGATGTGGAACCAGTTCAAGCTCCCAATGTCGTAGCTTTGAAGCGTGCCAGATTGGCCAAAGCAGCTGAGAAAGGTTAACTCTTGTTCAAAAGGAGCTCGGATCAAAATGCTCCTGCGGATCAACCTAAAATCACCGTCACAGATCCTCAAGAAAAAACAATTTAGAGACATCTATGGTGACAGGTCCAGAATCGTTTCATGGGGCTTTCATGATACTCTAAACATGTGTCCCGTGAGACGCAAAAGCAGAAACACAGAACTCTACAAAGATATTCATGATTTTAATTCCTGGACCAGGGTTGATCTTTCAGAACTGTCAAAAGCTCCTTTTGCAAATCCCTCCCAAAATCCCAAGCCAACACAATTCAAGCACTTTTTGGAAGATCAAGTGGTTAAAGACTTTCCTTCAATGAAGACTGTAGATTCTATCATCAAACTTTACCCAAGTGTTCTTGATCCCAAAACTAATCTTCCTCTTCGGAATGTGATGTGGCCTGATACAAGTCAATTAAAACAGATTCCCATACTTCAGAATTATCCAAATGGATCTTTGTCATCCATGCTTTACTGGGTCTTCGATGAAGCTACAGCCTTCGCTGTCATAAAGCTTCAAGATGGATGTATTCGTTTATATGACAAAAGGGATTTGTTTCAGTTTGGGAAAAAGGATATTCATCAGTTGAACCTACATCAAATCAAAGTTGCAGAAGAAATTTTTGAGCCAGCTGCTAAGGAGTATACATCTATGGTTGCCGACATCATTAACAAAAAGGGTGTGGAATGGGGCGATGGGCGATTCTGATGTTCTTCTTGTCAACAAGGACTAAGTCAAGCTAGCCTCAACCAAGGGGGAGATTGAAGGATCCAGTCTGTGGTTTGGTCTAGGATTTCTTTTGTATAGGGTCCATTGAGTCAATATTGTGTATTTTGGGGGTGTTTAGTTGTTTAAGGCCCAGTTTGGTGTTTATGGTCGTAAACCCAGTTTGCGGCCATTGTTCCCTATATATAGGGCTTATCTAGGTCATTTTTCAGGTTGTTCGTCTTACTGTTCACGACCAGGTGTATTCGAGTTGTACCAGACGTTTTATTAAATAAACGTGTGCAAGCTTGATTTAATTCTTTTCTACTCCAATTCTTGTTACTTTGATTGATTAATTGCTTGATCATTAGCTAAGATCCGTTTTTAGGACCTTACAATCCATCATTTCAAGCAACTTCATGTCCATCTTCGAAGATCATCCTTCTTACAACAAATCAATAAGGTTGATGATCAAGTTTCTCCCAAAACACCCACTATATGGCGTGTTTAATTTTTTCACTGAAGTAGTTCCAATGACGATTATGCTCAAGTTTGGTTTCTCTGCTTTTCGACCAAGCCACAATTTACAACAAGTTCATCTCAATCTGGTGGATGACTCACTGGTGGTGCTCATAAAAGACAAGTTTCTACGTTCAATAAATCTTCGAAAAAATTTTACTCCCCAAGCCCAAATGATGTGGTATCTACTCTGTACCAAATGGGTTACCAGAGAGGCTTAAAGGAATTGGTGAATTCAAGAAGAACCAGCTTCCTGAAATTTGGCAGTTTGTATGCCATTTCATCATCAGGAGTCTTTCAGGAAGAATTGGTGGAACTGATAACTAGGGAATCAAGCTCCTGGAACTGGTCTGGAGTATCTAGACAAGGAACATCGTGAACTATAGGCAAATATTGTGGGATGATTTCTTACAATACATCCCCAAGGAGGCTCCAAAAGAAGATGCTACTGAGATTAATTTTGCTCAATTCTGGTCTCTTTGCATCTTTGATTTGCATAAGGAGGCCAAGCTGGATATGGGCAATGACACAAACTTGTTTTCAACTCGCCATCTGAAAAGGTACACAGCCTCTAAAGATCAAACTATTTTCGGACCCCTTAGACATTTTCCAATGTATATCTTGGAGTCCATTAGAGTCATAAATCTTAAGTAGCTAACCAGATTGTGGTTACGAGTCGTATTGCCCCATACCACTCTTCCCCACTAAGATCGAGTCAGTCTACCTCATCCCCTACTGTAAAACATGTTCCTTATACTACTATAGTCCCTACTGCAACACAGGTCCCCCTACTACCGTAGACCAATCTGCTTGGCCCCAATGAACGTTGTGAAAAATGGAGTTACTCCCTCTAAAAAATGCAAGTCCAAAACCGTAGAATCCTATGTTGCGGTTCATCACTCTCCTTCTAAGACTCAAGATCCCCCAGTAAATGTTTTAGATAACATTCCTCATGAGTCTTCAAGATTTGGAAATGTCTTCAGAAGAAAGAAACTCAAACTCACTGCCAGTAAAATCCATATGCAAACCACGACTAATACCGCAGTCTCTCACAAGACTCTGGTAGTCATTGGAGTCACCACAAACTCACCCACCCACACCCCATCTCACCACTCAGATACAATAAGTGTATCTATTTCATCTCATCTTGGAGACACACCCCCAGTCGGATCCCAAGTGGATCCTATTGGTTCCAGTCGCCCTAAGGTTTCCAGGGCATCACACTAGCACCTTTTTGATCCTGAGCAGTTGAACTCCATATTACTTTATGTCACACAAACACTACAAACACCTATTGCACCGCAGGGCACTTCTTCATCCTAGCCAAAATTGAGCCGCGGCCAGACTTGACTTGAGGTCAAGGAGACCGAGGAAGCTCAGGAAATCCTATTCCTCTAACATTACTTACATGTGGTCTAGGCATGGGAGCATAATTGTGTAAGGAACCACGAACCCAAGGGACACCTTGGCGCGACAAGGATTTGACGGATACAATACCGATGATTCTTAGTCTCAATATCGTCAATGTACCAAGTCCGGACTCAGGAATTTTGGTGTGTTTAAAAGGGCAGTACAAGCAAGGAAAGCTCAAGAATTCCAACAACAACAACAACAACAAAAAGAGAAGGATATTCATATTGTAGCAAAATATTGGGCGGAATCTTTCAACAATTCCAAAACAGTCCATGATATCCTTTCAATTCAACAATGGGTATCAACCATGGAGGCAACATTTAAAAATGCTCAACGAATGGAGAATATTGTTGGCACTTCCAAACCTCTCCTAATTGCTTAAATTCATGACTCCAACGACGACGGCACCACAATTGAGATAAGCTCAGCCCCAATGTTCAAATTTGATGACATTGATCTGGAAGATGTTCAACAGCCTCCCCACTCAAAAGAATTTATGATGGTCTTTGAAGATGAAGATTCGAGTGGATCTCAATACTCCACTTCCAAACCAAAAGCGAAGAAAAAGAAGAAGATTGCAGTATTAAGAAAGGAATTTCTCAGACTCCAGGCCAAAGTCGATCAGATCCTGGCCACAGTCACGACTAAAGAACCACATAAAATCGAAGTTCCTACACCGCAATCTCTGGTGGAAAGTGTGGAAACCATCGAGACTAGGGAAAGGATGCTTGCTCAAAGAGTTAGTCTCAAGATGGAAATGGGAATCCAAGATGTAGATAATTGCTGATCACAAGGAGTTCTTCTCAATTGTGGAAAAGCTCATCAAGGAAATAATTGCACTGAAGGATGAGTTCAAAGTATGTCTTCAAGAACAAGCCATTCACTCCAACAAGTTGGCCGAAGAAACTCATAATGCCTATGAATCCAGTATTGCGGTCCTACAAACCACCATCAACAGCTTACAAAGATCCTTAACTATAAACTCAAGTATTGATGAGATCCTAAGGCTTACCATGAGAATCTATCAATTACTCTTCAACAAAGAAATTCCCAACATCAGCTCTGTGAATAAATGAAGTCTCAATTTAATGAAACTTTTTCAAAAATTGATCGTCTTAAACAGTGGTTTGAGGAGCAATAGATTGTTACTTCCTCATAAGGGGAAAATGAGACTCATCCGCATTTCCATCATGAAAAAGGCCCTTCGCGTTCAAAGACTCCTTCAATTCATCTAACCCCTCCAAGAATCCAACCTTCTCCTTCCAAAGAACAAGACAAACCACCAACTTCACAACAAACTCCACCGCAACAAGATCCTCATCAATCTCCACAACAGACTCCTCCGCAATTCAGAAATTTGGAGCCCACAATTTCTTCGGATCATTCTAATGACTCACCGGCCACTCTTTAAAGAAAACGAGACTGGAGGGCCGCGAAGTTTGTTGAACAAATATGGAGGGCACATGGATTTGATACAACCATGGATGACTGTTGAATCAATTCTTAGGTAAACCCTACCCGCAGGATTCCAGATGACGATTATAGGCCAATCCTAACGTACGTTGAACCTCCATTTGACGAATATTGGGACATACCAATCTCTCCAAACTCCAAGTCTTTCCCAGTTTTTGAGCCATTTGATCTCAGTCTTCCGGATGATTAAAGACTCCCCCTTGAATTCGAACACTTAAATGTGTTTCATGCCAAACATGGTACTGACTTTGAAAAGATCTGTTACAATGACAGGCCAGAATGGGTTAAGAATTATAAAGTGAGGAAGTTCATGAAAACTGATTTTGTTCAGTATACCCTCACCAGGAGAGGAGATGACTACATCAGAACGCAGGCTAATTTCCCCTGCATGAACTCGGAAGAGGTTTTTCTAATTGCAAGGGTTTTTCAAATCAAAGCTAAAAAACATCCGAAGATGAAGATTGCGTGTGAAAAAGCTTGTGAATTTCTCAAGGCATTTGTCACACCCCCAAATCGGAACGGTGAAAATGTTCGGGGGCGGAGGACGTCATGTACAGTATCACAGCAATGCATAATAGTAATCAAAGTACAACAACCATAGTATTTAAAAATTTGTAAGTTTTACATCTGTGTTCAAAACATAGTATATATGACACTAAAAGTACAAGTTTAAAAGACATGAGTCTATTGAGCTCCGTCTTCTCAAAAATTCGGGTGTACCTGTCTACTGATTTGTGACAACCCGATACTTTCTAGTCAACAAAAGTCAATTTCGTTAAATAAAATTTCGAATTTTTTTTATTTCGTTAAGCTCATGAGGGTTAGTCAATGATTTAAGTTATATAAATAAAAATTGTATAAGTATTCAGAACCACAAACACTCGAAAAAATAAGTTTTTCCTCGAAAATCAGCAAAACTCGTTCAGCTAGGAGTTTTTGGCCGAAAACCCAACCGTATATATTTGTTTCATCCGAAAACTGACTCATTTTCCCACCTTTTCACCGGAAAACTCTCTCAAAAAGCTCCCAAGAACACTCATACATTCAAGTAGGAACCTTCGAATCTTCATATTTTCACCAAGAACACCAAGAACAACCTTCATATCTTTAAGGGACCGAAAACCCAGCAGAACCAAACACTTGATTCCATCCGAAAACCAGTTCTTGGCCGAAAACAGTTTCCAACCAAAAACTATATTGAACCGAGAACCTTGTTCTCGGGTTAAGCTTGACCAAAAACCTTTCCTTTCACTTCTACCACTCTCGATAACTATTCCTAATAAAAAACAAGTGTTTTCTAACACTTTAAATTAATGGTATCTCTAATATTAAATACAATTATGTGTTTAATTAGCATTAGGATTTCTTTAATCCCACGTACAACAACTCGAGGGTCTTCTTTTCAGTCTGATATCTAGCTGCAAGCACACACTAACTGTGAGTTCATACCTCTACATTTTCACTATTTTTAATGTTTTTTGGGGGTGGGGGAATACAAGTAAAACACAAGGACTTTTGTGTTTTCATACTAACGATTTCAAACAGATTAAAAACTTTTGCAATTGATACAAACAGAGAATTTACTATATTTTATAAAAATGTTCACATATTTTTATCCCTTATGTAACATGTTGAGCATAAGGGTAGTTTTCAACATACAACCATAATTGCAAAGTTTTCAGTACAATACATATCGTACATTCAAACTATGGTTGATTTAGTTTGGGAACATTACAGAACCCTTACAGAATTCAATTCATGCAACGAGAACATGCATACAAAACTACAATAGGTATAGTTTAGGATTTAATACACAGTTTTACTAACTCAAGGACCTTATACATTAACGAACATATAAACTATATTAGATATACTTTATGGTATACAACACTATTTTCCGAATACAAGAGTATCATACTAAATAATTATTTAAGTATAACTATTTTTACTCTACAAGTCGTACATACGGTTTCAAGTACAAGAGAACAATACAACACTACACGTAAACTTGTAAATACAGGGTTGTGAGGCACTACTTCAATTGTACCCTCCGGGGGTACGGAACTAAATCCTACTACAGTATAACCAGAGTCTCCTGGAGGGAGAGCGTGATATTTGTGTATAGATCTATACGAGACTGCAATCCCACACCTGAACTGCTAGCCGCAGTTAGACAGGCATGCCTGCGGTGACAAATGTCATAACATCCGACGCCTGAATAACATCGTAGAGGTCACTAGGTCACATTAAGCATGGTTATACCAAAATCACAACAGTATAACTAACCATTTGTTAACGGGATTTCAATTCTTCAATTAGTTTTATTTTAATTAATGGAACTATTATACACTACACTGGAGGATTCCAGGGATACAAACACATGGTTTCATTTTAAGTAATAAAACTATTATACATACTGGTAGTAGCTAGGATTTTCATACAAGAACAAACTATACATACTAGTGGTAGCCAGGGTTTTCATACGAGATCATACTATACATACTGGTGGTAACCAGGGTTTTCATACAAAACTCACTATACATACTGGTGTTAGCCAACATTTTCATATAATACATTACTTTACATTATTAGTGGTATCCAGGGCTTTCATACAAGAGTTTTCATACAAAACAATACAATACAATACAATATGGCTGGTGGTAACCCGGCATACAAACTAACACTTTCATATACAACTACAGAATACAGTAACAAACATACACTTTGGTCTTAGGGTTTAAGACTACTTTACATTACTAACGAATATATTGGATTTTCTTGAGAAACAGACAAACATTTTCATAGATTCAAAGACGGGTTTTCATTACAAAAATATACTTATGAACTCACCAACTTAAATGTTGATACACTTTCAAAACCACTTGTATTCTCAGGGAACCGGCAGGCAGATACACCCACAGATTTTGAGAAGACGGAGCTGTTAGGGTCGCGTCTTTTATACTTTTGTTATACATTTTTGTTGTCATAAAAATTATATATTGAATAGAGGTAAATACTTTACTTATTCAATGTAATGGTTGTGTTTACTTTGATTACTATGATGCAATTATTGTGATACTGTACATGATGTCCTCCGCCCCCGAATGTTTCTGCGGTCTCGGTTTGGGGGTGTGACATGATTCCCTAAGAACACAAGTAGTTTTGAAAAGGTGTCAACAATTAAGTTGGTGATTTCATAAGTATGTTTGCAACTGAAATCTGTTTTCTTATTCCTTGATAATATAAACATGTTTTTCCCAGAAAATGCTATATTTTCTATTGTGGTGTATTGTAAGCAAAATGTATGAAAGTTACTATACTCTGAAGTAGTAAAATGTAGTTTAGTTCACATTAAACCATGAAAAGTATGTTTTCTCTATACTGAAATCGTATTCTGTATTTATACTTGTAAAATACTGTATTATAGTTTTATTATTAATAAAACTATGTAAAGTTATTTACTTATTCACACACTAATCATTTTGTTCAATATCAAATTGTGAGTTATTATAACCATGCTTGATGACCTAAGATGGTCTGAACACGATGTTCTTCAGGCGTCGCAATTGGTAGGACATTTGTCACCACAGTTCTACCGACCTAGCTGTTGCAAGCAACTCTGGTGCGGGATTGTCAGTCCCATATAGATCTATACATAAATGTCGCGCTCTCCCTCCAGGAGACTCTGGTTATACTTTCAGGAGTTGGTGGGTACTTAGAAAAGTACGTGAAGGTTGTCTCATAAATGCTATATTGATGATTACGCATAGAATAATGAAAAGTTACTTTGTAATAAATATACTGTAAGTATGTTTCATAAACTATATTAAATATAGTTTATATGTTTCTTTTTCAGTAAGGTATTCTGTTTGTTTTCTGTAATGTACTCTATTTGTTTTTTGTTTTGTAATCTGAACCTTGTAACCAATGAATAAGTTCCCTAAACTATACCTATTATAGTTTATATGTTTGTTATACTATAATGAAAACCTTTGTTAAATTCTGTAATAGTTTGTTTCTTGAAATCCACTATTTATATTCAAATAATACTAAAACGGTTTGAAAACCATTTTATATTTATATAAATATAATATTTATATAATTGTGATTGATTAGACATTTGAATAAATAACTTTACCCCAAGCTCACAACCAAACAAGGAACATGAAATGGGGTCAAATTACATATTCTAAATCTGTTGAATCCTAATTATATAATTTATACATACATAAATATATAATTTTTGATAGTGATAACAATTTAAAAACATTAAAAACATTTAGATATTTGCACAATCTTTATTGTGTTTCACTTGTATCCCCCCTAAAACAATTAAAAATCACGAAAATGTAGGGTTATGAACTCACCTCGTGTGTGAGTTCCTGATTGGTTTTGATGTGGTTGCGATGAATCCTGGTATAGAATACGTGTCATTAATCGTTTCCTAATTATATTTTACACATAATTACATGTATAATTAGATAACTAGTATTTTAACAAAGTAAATGATATTAGTTCATATGGATTACTTACAAATAGTGAATAGATTATAAATGCAGATACGAAGTGTTCTTGAGAGTTTGAAGTTTAACTGGGTAGATACTTTGATACTTGAGAGCATATGAAGTGAGAAATGTATTTTCGTTACTGAATGTGTGTGAAATGAATTCAGTTGTTAATATGATATCTTAAGTATGAAGGATAATCCTAAGGCGGTGAATGTAATGTTTACGTTGTAATCACATTGGGAAAATCAACTTTGGATAAACTTATGAAGTGTTTACGGCCAAAAGATCATATGGGAAAAAGTTCACGGCCAAAGGATCACATGGAAAAGATTTCATGGCCAAAGATCTTCTTGAATGAGGGGTTTCGGATTTGGTTTACACCTTTAAGGGTGTTCACGATCAAGAGCTTCTAGAATGTAGGTGTTTACGCTTTTGAATCCCTTTCTAGATGTTGTTCATGGTTTGGCTTTTGTTTCTTCATGTGCTCACGGTTTACTATCCAACCGTGAACATCTTTTAGTTTCACAAATTGGACTGTGAACACATCTTCTAGATGTTCTTGGACTTTAAACTATTGTGGTGTGTCATTTTGTGATTTAAACTTTAACACCTTAACTTAACTTGACTTGTATATTGAGTTATAAGTGTATAGTTTTCAATAGAAGTGTTTATAACTTATAAATACGTATGATTAACAAGGCATGTATAATTATATACATTAACATATACAAGTATGTATTCTTGTTATCCAAATTTCTTATTTGTTATAATGTTAATTCATTTGTACATGATTGAAACTTAGACTTTATTTGAATCAATTTAGTTTACATGGACTTGAAATAATGGGTTGTTACAGCATTAGTATGCTATTTTGGGAAAATTGACGCCGAAATTCACCCTGTCCTGGCCAAGAAGTTCAACTTTCCAGACTTCGAGCCTACACCAAGCTTTACTGAAGGTTATCAAGACATGTCACTCAGAGCAACAAATTATCCGAAGTTAGGAGTTGTATACAAGAAAGCCAACAATGATCTCAAGTACTTTATACCTGTAACCGCAATGCATCGGTTGACCAAGAAGCAACTGGATACCACCTTGGCTTCGGTTCAAAGATCCAAGAATACAACAGAAGAGGTGAAGTTTAAAATCACCCGAAGAATCTAGTGGATATATAAAGTAAGGAAGTTATAGTGGATCATTATCAAATTCCTAAAACTCAACAAGTTAAGAAGAAAGTTAAAAAGGTCACTTTGGGGGAAATTGTTGACAAAAAAAGTGACCCTCTTTGACTTAATGATCTGCAGTCTTGTTTGTCTACCGCAATTGGAGATGCTACCGCAACTGAAGTTTGTCTACCACAGTTACAGAAGATGTTTTGTCAACCGCAGTGAACCGAAACCTCTACCGCAGTGAAGAATGATGAAGACTTTCTAGTTACATAACTGACTTAGCGTGTTAGCTTAGCTTTATCCAATGAAACTTGCATGGTCACTTAAGTCAGTAGGATATTAATTGTTTATGTCAGATGCAACTTTTTAGGACTCTATAAATAGAGACTCCCTCTTCATGTAATCATATCCACTTTCACGATCTTTTGATCTAATACAGAAATAAAAAGTTCATTCTCTCAAATCTTCATCTTATCTAATATCTAGATCCTCTTCATTTTAAACTGTTCACATTTACTAACTTGTGTTTGACTGCAAACCTTGTTACGACTCAATTTGATGTTTACTTGATATAACTTGTTTCCATTTATATTTCCTTTACATTTCCGCAACTAACTATCTAACACTTCTAACTTATTATTGTTGAGCTAACTTGATCCTTTAGATTAACCTATTCCGCAACTACTACCTTGTACTAACGTTTGTTCAAGTGTTTCCTAAAAGTTTTTCTCTCAACATGCATCATCAAGATTCAAACTTTATACCTTTAGAAGAGAGATCAAGGTGAACAAAGTCTGAATCTACAAGCTCCAATGCAAACAACACTTCTCCAAAGAGTTCCTTCTTGTCCAAGGTGAACCGTGCACACTCCAAAGCACTAAAAAACCACCTTCTTTTGCTCAAAAGGCTCAAACTAGGGTTAGGGTTTTCATGGGAGGGTGTTGGCAAGGTGGAGGTTGAGAAAGGAATGAGTTTGGGGAAGTTAAGGAGCTTAAATAGGGCTCAAGTCACGAATATAAGGTTTAGGCATTGATCGCATATGCGTACTCCATGTATGCCTAGTACGCCCAACATACTCAAGGTACGCCCAACGTACTCCATGTATGCCTAGTACGCCGAGCATACTAGACTAAGCCTCAAAACCTTCCTAACTTCAAACGGTCATAACTTCTTCGTTCCAACTTCGTTTTCGACGATCTTTATATCCATGGAAAGGTATTTAAAAAGCTATACAACCCTATCTAATGACAATTGACTTAAAACATATCGAACTAAAATCCATAATTCATAAAAGAAGTCAGAAACACTACTTTTCCCATTTTACCCTTTGACTCCAAAACACGAACCGAACTCTTGGATCACGTAATCTACATTACCCACATCCGAATGGGTCTAAACCTTTATTTTCCATGGCGATCGTCTGCTTGTTCTCCTCACTCCACGCCATCACTCGAAAAGGCCGGAAATCCCGCATGCCTACTACAGTTGCCTCCTGGTCTACACAACCATGAAAAAGTCAAGCTGCCCCTCAAGTTTTTATCTTGAAAAGATAGCTCTCCCCACTTTGAAACGGCTAACCACTGCTGCCGTCGTCGATCGATTAAAACCCCGAACCGGCTTAAAGAACTGTACTAACCTCATGGTATAAATAAAGAGCTAATTAATCAGTATCGAAAATCTTTGATGACAAGGGGTCGTTGGGGAGTCTTCACAATAAATCGGCTCAACAAGACTTGATAACAAGTTTTATTTATAATTGGATGCTGGTCCCTTTTGAAATATGCAAGATTAGGTCATATTTTGGGCTTCCAGCACTCGTGTTTTTAAGTATATATGGGCTAGTAGAGCTACGTTGTTTTTGTAAAAAGTTGGAGTTTCTATCTTTATTTTAATTATTAATTGTTTCCTTTTTCATAAATGCTAAGTTATAAATTTAGAATTCTTTTATGGTTTATTTTCCTTGTTAATTTGAGTTTTTAGGATGCAAGGACTTTCTATTTCCTAATGGATTTGAGTTTTTTAGTAAGTAATTTTCTTATTGTCTAGGATTACTATTTGTGTAAATATAACAACACTAAGGTAAAAAACTTAAGTTTTCAATAAATTTTTAGAGGAATTAGGGATTAATTATTAAAGAGCACAGAATATTCTTCATGAGTTTTAAGTATTCGATATCATTTCTTGCAATTTCCGTTCCAAGTTAATTATGCATGGAAGAAGCATGGTATCAAAATTGCTTCGGATGTTTATGTATTATGTAATATGGATGCCGAAGACATTGAACATGATTTAATCGGTAATATATTTGCAGTTTTGGTTTAGAATTGGCACTTTATTGGTGTGGTTTATCTCTTCCGTACCCAAGTACTTCTCAACATTCCATAGATTCATTTTGCAGAAATGGTAAATCCAGTGAAGAGAAAAAAGTAATAGCAACACCAGTTGAAATTATATGGTTAAAATTAAAATATATGTACAGATGTACTACACAAAAATTCAAAGAGTAATCGTGAATTAAACTCACATTGACATTACATCACGTAAAAAAGAATACATAAAGAAGAGTACCCCACATATATATATAAGCCAAAAGAGATGATATATTAATACTATAAAGATCGATAACTCTAATCATAAACTAATTCTAGCTATATATACAAATACTAATGTCAAGGAAACTATTATATATATAATAAAATAAATGACACATGCTTTAATCCAATTTTCTAATGAGAAACTTGACTTGAATCCGATTGAGTCGAACTTCACCAATTGAGTTCAAGAAGGATTGATACTTCGTTATAGAACTTCCAAATTGAAATTGTTTTATACAACATAGTTATTACATACGTTTTCAAATTATTCAAGATTTCGAATAAAGCCAGAATCCTTCTTGAGCCGAATTCAATTATATACACATCAAGAAAGATGTTCTTAAATTTCATATTTAGCCAAACTTAATCTAATCAGACACAAGCTTTGACTCATTTGAACTGATACATGCATGTAGAGAACCAAATTCGAAAGATGTGTGGTCAAAATTTAAGAAAAGGAAACTTATACATGATGTTGAGGTGTGAAGGCCCCGTCGGTTGGACCCAAATAAGTGGCTTCATGCGAAACCACCAAAAATTTCACAACACGTACGGAAAGATACGGAAATCTGTACTATTTACTCCTCAATTATATAAACTGAATGCAAGAGATTAAATTATCGAATCATCCAAAAGAAATTTATTATTGGTAGGTCAAGGAGTCGGAAGCTGCTAGTGACGGCAGTAGTAATAGCAGTACACGGAATGGGCAGCTAATTGCCAGCTGGAAGATATGGAAGTAAACGACATCGTATCCATGGCATCACCTTCCTGAGAACAAGCTAATATATAACAGAAAAATGGTTTTGGTTTTTTAAGGTTTTGTGATTCGTCACATTTAACATCAATAATGTTTTTTATTATGTCCGTTTACTCTTGGAAAATGGAATCAAGTGCTAGTTGAATATGTTGAATATTTTTAGTAAGAAGAATTAATATAAACAACTTGTAAGCACAATTCGAGTTACAAATATTAGGTAATGGTATCTATAAACTAATAAACCAAATGAATTTTTTTAATTGTAGAAATACCAAAACTGAGATATGTGTTCCGGATATTTATTCCGGACTACTGTTTTCATGAGATTTTTAACAAAATTAATGGTTTTTTTTTAAGTATTCTTACATTCTCACGAGATTTTAACGAAAATAACCTTTTTTTTATATTTTTGAAAAATAATTATATTCTTTCGAATGCTTCATTCTGGACTACTATTCATATATTTTTTTTCAAAGAAATCTCTTTATGTATATCAGAAGTACCTATTTCGAAGCGTCTAAATGAGTATTTACTATTGAATGCTCCATTTTTGGATTTGATTTTCAAATTTCATAATTATTTTTTGGTTTTTTTTCAGTTTGTTAAAATAAAATATCCGGATTTTAATTTTTTGTTAGATTTAATTAAAAATGATTTTTTTTCTCGAAATTTAGAAATTGTTCTTTTAATTTCGGATTTTTCTTGAACTTCCAAAGTGTTATTTTTTTTTTTTATCAAAATCTAAACTTCCAATCTGGAATTTGTCCAAAATTTGGAATATTGGTCCTGTACGCTGGGCATACCCACGCGCCTCCTACATTCTATGCATGGCCCTTCTTTGCCAACTTTTCCATTGAGGGGCCAAAAATGACAACAACTTCAAAATTTTATAACCCTTTCATCCTAAATCCGTTTCCGACGAACTTTATATCCACGAAAAGGTGGCGAGAATCCCTACGCTTCTAGCAACACACCCTGACCATAAACCTTCTTGAATAAAACTCAAAGCCCATAAATGACCAGAAAGCCCCTAGCCTCGGCTTTTGAAATCCCTTAATGAATATTTTAGAACAGGGTGTTACACTCTCCTCCACTTAAACTAGACTTCGTCCTCGAAGTTCGCTATGGCCAACTATCCTGCAATCTGCTCACAACCTTCTTGCCCGACGCACACTTCTCCTGTTTGGTCCTATCCTCGGAGGACCGCCTCCAATGGCCCTCTCCCCGGTCAATTAACTACCCCATACCATACTTCTCTTATCACGACTATCCCAGTCTTAAGATTTCGTTGTCCCTTATCCGCCTTCCGGATGAACCGAGACCACCCTGGTCCCAACTAATCTACTGATAACTGGGTTATCGGACTCCCACCGGTTACTACACCCCGGCACAATCTGTCAGTCGCTCCCAGCGACTTCCGAAGAAACTTCGGCTATCTACAACTACTCTATCTATCCTGCCACTCTGTCCTTACAAGTCCTGGGATCCTCGATCCCTTATCCTAACCCTACGGTCTCTACCAGGTCTCACCTGTATCACTATAATCACATGAGCCCCGCCCATAGGTCTCACCCGAACCATTCTACTGAGCTACTCTACTCCTAGGTCTCACCTTATACTATTACTAACATACGGGCCTCGCCCACGGGTCTCACCCAACTCTATCTTGGAGCGGCCTCTCCCAAGGTCTCACCTCTCTAGGGATATGTCGGCCAACTCCATACTAAATCTCAACGAACTATCCTTTCTTGATCCCTACTTTGTTATCTAGGAGATACGGGCCTCGCCCAAACTCCACTAACTAGGAGATACGGGCTCACGCCCATAATCCTATGACTTAAGAGATATGGGCCCTCGCCCACACTTCTCTAACTGGTTACTAATGAAGTTGCGGCTATCCCGCAGTCTTACCACACTCTCCATACTGACTATACCACTATCTACTAATCCGAAAGCATCCTAAATTGCACTTACTCTCGCTCCCGACTTCTAGAATAGTTCTCCCCCACTTCGATTCTACTAAACGCCTACATTCCCCAACATAAGAAGGATTCCCAATCCTTTTCTCTATCAAAAGAGGTCAATCTGCTGACATCCAACCCTTACCACTGCTTAGCAACAACCAACACGATTACTAAACCACTCTAGAAAACTAATAAGGAACTTCCCGAACCCCACTCACACCTGCTACTACGATTGCATCTTAAAAACCGGCTAGAAAAGAGGGTACTACTATGAACTACCGACCGAAACCCATGGTATGCAGATGGCATATAATCCGAACACAACAAGAAAATCATTACATACATTCACTTAACATAATTATAGTACCATAACAATATATTCAAGAATAAAACTGACATGAAATCAAAAGATACTCACCTGCAACGCCCGGTGCTGCTCACGCCTCCACTGTAGACACCTGGAAAGCCCTGCTCCCCACCGCAGGCACCTCAGCTCGGCCCTGACGGCCATCCGTGATCCTCAAGGTTGCAGGGGAAGGTGCCATCACCTGTCCTGGCGAAAGAAAACTCGGGCATTGGGCCTTCTTGTGGCCCCTCTGACTGCAATGAAATCATATCAAGTATGATCCCTGAGTGGTGATAGCAGTACAATCCCTACTGAAATGACCAGTCCGACCGCACTTGAAGCAGCCAGAATCACCCCTACTGCCACCCCTGCACGTGCCCTCGTGCGTCCTGCCAGACTTGCCACAACGACTGCAGCCCTGATAATCCCTCGATCTCACATCCAACCCTTTGGGTATCTTGCCTGACCTACAGCTACCTACACCTCTTCCAGCTTCCTCTTCTTGATGTGCTCTAGATCGATCTCCCTTTCCATGGCCTGAGCAATCATATCTTCCAGCGTCTTGCAGCTGGACTTTGCTCACAAACTCCCTGATGTCACTCCTCAGCATCTAGTGATATCGGGCCTTCTTTATTTCCTCGTCCGCGACATATTACGGAACAAGAAGATCCCTCTCTCTGAACTTGGCGGCGATTTTCGCCACTATCTCAGTAGTCTGTTGGAGGTCTTGAAACTTCCTTGCTAACTGCTGCACCTCAATAACTGGTGCAAACTTGGCCCTGAACCTAGCCGATAAATCAGTCCATGACATTGCGTCCAACGCGGCATCATCTCCAATAGCATGACCAACCTCCTCTCACCAATCTTGTGCTTTGTCCTTCAGAATACACGAGGCAAGTCGTACCTTGTCCCCCTCGGGACACCGGCTCGTACGGAAAGCGTTGGCGACATCAGCCAACCGCCTGCTGCTAGCAATAGGGTCCCTGGCCCCATGGTAACCCGGAGCTCCACAAGCCCTGAACTCTCGGAATGTCAAGGTACGGGCCCCCACTAGAGCCATCATCTCAGCGCGAAAAGCCCCCAGTTTCTCATCCAGAAGCTCTAAAATACCCTCCTTGACCGAATCAAAGGTCACATGAGTCTGGTCTAGAATATCGCGCGTAATCTCAGCTAATATAAACTCCCTCATCCGCTCCTCGAGCTGCTCGACTCCTGATCCTGAGCCTAATCCCTCTTTGGGACCTGATCCGCCCACTGGTCTCTCACGCAACGCCACCATGCTTAAACATATCATAACAACCATCAGAATATTCCTTACTGACGAGGGACTCACTATAAGTTTCCTGGCCTCATCTTGGCCCTTCTTGAATCGAGTACGGATCCTCTGCTTTCAGTAGTATGGGTCTATACTACCTTCCACATCTATCCGTACTTTCCTCAAGAATTGCCTCAACTCCACTAAGTGCCTTCTACTCACACTGCTCCCAACACTAATCTCATCCTAGGCTTGCCCTAGGGTAACCTCCAACCCGCAGCCAGTCCTCAACTATTGAAGGTATCTTTATAATTCCAATTAGCCATTACCTGAATACCATCACATGTGACGAGGCTCAGATAATCCTTTAAGTAAAGGACTCATCCCTACACGGTTAGACTCAGACAAGAGCTGCGCAATATGGCCAAATCCAGCACTTTGAGATTATTCAACCCTGATCATATGTGACTTGACGTATTCACCTAATGGCTAACTCCCATCAGTCAGAGTCCCACAAAGCACAAAGCAAGTAGCATTCAGACAAAAGGGAAATCTAACCAGGACATAATCAAGCAATTCTACCCGCATAACAAGAATTTGTACTAGCATGCAATTCATAAAGCTCATACACATATAATAGGCACATAAGGCATCCTTCCTAGATCCTCAGTCCTAGTCTAGCATGCAGTTCTCATACTCATATCATAACATACACTTGTATGGGTAATTTGGGGTACTTACTTGAGCTCGATTGATTACATGCACCACACCCTTTCCTCTTTTCAAAGTTCTTCTTTTTATACTTTTCTAAAGTTGTTTTTCTTTGCTCAAAACCTTTTCACAAAATTGATTTTTCCTTTTTGAAAATGTCTATACGAATTCCTCAGTTTGATTCTAGACACACCCGAGGGTGTATCCGAATCCCTCAAACCAATGCTCTGATACTAACTTGTAACGACCCAAAAATCAATACCAAAAATTTCATTTTTAAACCACAAATTGTCAACCATTCATACAAAACATATCACGTCAGAGTATCATGACCAAAACATTATTTTATTTTATCAGAGTAAACATCCCAGGCTGAATAAACAATGGTGTGTGTCATGCGATCACCCCGAGCTCTTCCCTCCGCTACCGGAAATACCTAAAACCAAAACTGAAAACCATAAGCACGAAGCTTAGTGAGTTCCCCAACCTACCACATACCATGCATAATCACATACTGCAAGCACTGGGCCACGCTCGCTATTTCAGGCCCCGCCTGGCTTCGAGCCCCGCTCGGTATACAGATCTGTTTTACTTTAGGCCCCGCCTGTCTTTGGGCCCCACCCGCTAAATGCACGTAAACATATAACCATAGCACATAACACATATACTGAACATACCCTGCTGCATTACTGTCCTAAGGCCTCACCTGTCTTGGGCCTTGCCCCTGTCCTACTACTAGTGAGATATGGAACCCCGTCCACATTCTGCTAGTGGTGGGGTACGGGACCTCGCCCACACCCACCTCCATACCAGGTACATACAAATATCATACAAACAACAAGTATAAATTATCATGCAAACATTCCTCGGGCGCCCGCCCAACATCGGACCTTAATCCAGAATCACCTACTAGCATACAGTGCCTAGGGCTAACCCCCGGGTCTTAATTCATAAAGTCCTCTTCCATGTTTAAGTGCTTAATACTCCGATTTAAAGGCTACAAACTCAAATCCAAGTCCTCTTCCATGTCTTAATTCATAAAGTCACTAACTTGGTGACTTGCAATCCACCAAATAAGTCCAAACTCAAAATGTGACAACATACTTTCATTCCAAGGGCTAGATCTCAAGCATGAGCACAAATAAGTCCTAAAGGTTGGAACTTTACTGCTTATGGGACTCATATGACTCTAAGGGAGGCAACCCTGGTCTTAGAAACGTGCTTGAGTCCCAAAGATCCATTCTTGGGACCAAAAGGGTCCATAAACTTGCACTAAAAGAGATCTAAGAAATTAATCATCAGGTTCAAAACTTTATACCTTAAAAAGGTCCAAAATTAGGCAAATATCCCAGATCTATATCTCCTCCTTCAGTTCACCACCTTCCTTGATCTTCACTTGTTGAGAAAATGGCTTTACAACAATTGAATACTCTCCAAAAGCCTCCAAAGCTCCAAAAATACTCAAAGGAGGGTTAGGGTTTCGTAGCAGCTCTCTAGGGTGGAATGGAGGCTGAAACTTGAGGGTATAACATTCCTTATATAGTGGCATGCCCTGGAATTAGGGTTCCTAGACACTGAGCGTACGCTAGGCGTACGCCAAAAAGCTCCCGCGTCCACCACCTTTCATACGTTGGGCGTACCCACGCGCCTCCTACTTTCCATGCATGGCCCTTCTTTGCCAACTTTTCCATTGAGGGGCCATAAATAACAACAACTTCAAAATGTTATAACCCCTTCATCCTAAGTCTGTTTCCGATGAACTTTATATCCATGAAAAGGTGGCGAGAAGCCCTACGCTTCTAGCAACACACCCCAGCCCGAAACCTTCTCGAATAAAACTCAAAGCCCATAAACGACCAGAACGCCCCTAGCCTTGGCTTCTGAAATTCCTTAATGAATATTTTAGAACAGGACGTTACAACTCGCCTAGCCAGGTAAAATCACCGATTCTTCTAAAAATCATACCTCTCTCATACGGGCTCTATTTTTAAATTCTTTAAATCCATGTGTAGCTATCAACGATTAATACAACTATCATTTAGACTTCATCGGTTGATTCTCGTCCAATCTTAAATAATGCTAATAACCGTGCAAATTTCATAACTGCTTTATACGAATTCCATTCTTGATTGCCTTTATATCGACCGACTCCTATTTACGAGATCGTCAACTCTCGTTTAGATTATTTTAGCTAACAATCAAGCGATTTGAATTTCGAATTTTGTGTCTGCATTGCTACGCTGATACTTCAAAAAATTATAACTTCCTCTCACAAATTCATATTTGCAAGTTCTTTATATGCACGTTCTTAGGTTTACAAATACTATGACTTTCGTTTAAATTTCTTAGGCTAATAAACAACTTATCTAAAATTCACTTTTTTTTTGATACGTTGAGTCATGTCAGTTAAATCGTAAAACTTCGAATAAGCATAATTTCTTCATACGAAGTCGGATTTATGTGTTCTATAAATATATGGAAAAACTAGTATTGACGTTTTCTACATATTTATGATGATTATTTCGGCTCAAAAGTAATATATTTCTATTTCATATTTTATAATTATTACTTAATATTACAATCTACAGCTATAGTAAAAATGGAGTGTTACACCTGAGTCGTTACTTCTATTTGAATTTTTTATTTTGAGGTCGTTGCAAATGTCGTTGAATTCAATTATTTTTAACCTCATATCCCGTCATTTTGATGAAATCTCGTTGAGATGTCGATACATATTTTTGAATTTCGTTGTGGAAATGGTTTTGAATAGATTCCAATAAGTATTTCTTCATTAAAGGTCTACAGACACAGAAATCCAAGCATGAATATATAGTCATGGTTGTTGAATAGATTCCAATAAGTTATTTCTTATTTTTCCTCTCAAGGTTGTTGGGTTCGGAGATTTGGTTGTTGTGGAAATTGTTTCATAGGAGAGAGTAAGAAATTATTTATGAATGTATTGTCATGTGAATACTAGAGGAAGAAATAAATGATGTGAAAAAGTTGTAGTTAAATAATTAATATTTATAGGAAAAATAGAATGGTTTAATAGTTAATTTAAATTTCTAGCTGTTTTTCTTGCAAATCGCCTCCTTCAATGTGATTCTTCCGTTGCCTATCATCACAGAATTTTTTTTTGTTTGAACCACCAAAATTTTATTACCACTACCTAGCAAGATGCATGGACATGAAGAAAAAACAAACAAGCCAAGAAAGTTACAAACACAAGAAGAGATTACAACTCCATATAAGCCCAATTACATTTTTCTATTTTACCCTTATGTTTAACCCATCCACACCAAAGAAATGACATTGTTAGCTAGTAAACTTTGAATCAATTATTCTCCTTAAACAATCGACATAAAATACACCATCGGGGAAGTGATTAGACTTTAACTTATCAGACGTAAGGGGAAAAAGTCGGGTGTTTTATCATAGATACCACAAGAGACCACGAATATAACACTTCGGATGGTGTGCATGACCATGGCTACAAGCCACGTGGCCATTAAAGCCTCGCATGACAAACAAACCTCACGGCCTAAGGGCCAACATTAGTGTGACTACATCAACATGAATGTCACCAAATTTTAGAAGAAATAATAGTATTACAATAAATGTCAACTTTTTTTTTTGTGACAGGTCATCGACAAAAGTCAAAAGTTATGATAAAGATACAGAGAAATTTTTGAGAGAACAAGATACATAAATTTTCTTTGATTATTAAAAGCAGCAGAATTTGTCAAAATTAATTTAAATTAAACAGTGATCTTCAAGAAATTAATAGGAAGATCACCCAAAGAATAAAGAATTAATAATATTTAATAATTTGTTTCCACATGAAGCAGCAGCACCAAAAATTCAGCAGAAGCTCCAAAGAGGAATATCACCAACATCTTCATAAACATCTTCGATCAACAACGAACACATAGGATCCAACATTGACTCATCGAACATTACGTCATTATATATCGGTGCATCCAAGTTGCACCAAGACCATGGTTCATACACAGTCGTCTCAAAAAAATCACTTTCCAACATGATTTCATTACCAACGGGAGTCGTTGGTAAATGCAAAGACGATGAAGATGGGGAGGAGGGTAACGACGGCAATGATGAACTCGTGGTGGTGGGCTCAGCGGTCGCCGCCGCTACTGCTGCCACTTTTTGGATTGATTTGGGTGACATGGCGGTGGTTGAATGGTGGAGATGGTGGTAGTTATGGGGAGGGAAGTTGAGATTAGCCGATGGTCCTTTGAGACACAAAAGAGCAGCGTCGTAGGCTCTGGCTGCAGCCTCCGGTGTTGAATGTGAGCCTAACCATATTCTTGTTTTCTGATTAGGTGCTCGGATTTCAGAAACCCATGAACCCCAGCTTCTCATCCTCACTCCTCTATACTTCTTTTTGCTCAACGTGTCCAAATGGGTATCGTGGTCTTTTCTCTTCATCGGGTGCTTGAAACTTTTATGTTCGTTTTTAAGTTAGACTCGAACCTTGAAATAAGTGAAGGTGAAGAAGGTCGTATTGTGAATTTATAGTGTTTTGAGTGAGGAGAAGACAAGTGAAATGGATGACAGAAGATGTCTTTCTATTCAAATGTGGAAATGACTATTTTCTCCTTCCGTTCTAATGAGTGAAACTTTTTAAATGTAAACACCTTCAACTATTACTTATTTGTCATTTAAATCCATAAACTTGAGAATAACATGAAACCCATTTAAGCAATGCTACATTCTTCTTGAAAATAATCCGTATTGGATTTCAGAATTGTATAATTAAGTATATTAAAATTTTACTTAGTGTATTGAAAAACTAATAATATACTTAAATATAAGGGTATGCATCAAACAACATAAACTATACAAACCGCTTGCACCATACTAAACTTCATCACATTACGCGGTTTAGATTTTTTTAGTGCGGTTTGTGGCTCATAATTTTATTAAACTGTAATATGCAGTTTGGTTTGCGATTTTAAATACAAAATGATAGTTCAAACCGCACAACACTGTATGTATGTGTGTATATATATATATATATATATATATATATATATATATATATATATATATATATATATATATATATATATAAATTCGTATGACCCGTATCTATCGAATTTATTATGTATGAATATGAATATGTAAGTTAGAAGTTTTGTTGCATGATTTACACGTCATTATTGCATGCAATTCATTAATATTCATATTCATATGGATCTTGTTCATCATAATTTTGTTACAAGTAAAAAAGGCATAGCAACCATATGTTTAAAAAGCATGGTATATAAAAACTTTGTATAAGAGAAATTTGTTGCATGAGTTAAATATTATTAAAAAATTAAAAAGATAAAACATTTTAAATTTTGTAGTGCGGTTTGCGGTTTTGACTGTAAATTGCACAGAACCACATAAGGAACACCCTACATATGTGTATAAAAGTAGTGATACATTTCAGACCAAGAAATTAAAAAAAAAACATTTAAAAATTAAAACATTAAGTATTTATTAATTTTTAACATAATCACTATACCATCTTTATGTTCTTCATAATATAGCTAATATTCTCTTTCCCTCCAATGGAAAATATACAATTTTTAACTTGATGATGTATTAAAACCCTAATTTTGTAGAGAAAAGAACCAGAAAATATATATATATATATATATATATATATATATATATATATATATATATATATATATATATATATATATATATATATATATACATAACATAATAAAAATGATAGTTTGGACATGTGGGTATTCTACTATTCTTAACTCATAATATTTCATAAAATACAGATTATTCTTCGGAATATGCATGAGCATATATTGTGTGTTATGTAGGTCTGTTCGTGTTTTTATACAATACAAGCAAGAAATGGACTACTTAGAAGAAAAAAGAAGTTGGGGAAATTAATTGAAGTAAAATGTTACTTTAAAACATGAAGGTTACATATGCAAATACATTAAAAAAAGGGGTTGAAAAATAGTTATTCACAAAACAAAGAAGCAGGATTTGAGGAATCTTTGCAAAGAAAAAACGAAGCTATAGAGGATTTAGATATAACTCAGAAGTTTCCTAAGCCAGATAAGAGGGTAGCCTGAATAAATAACTATTCTTATAGGAGTGTGCTTCTAGTACATGTGAATCAAGGGCAAATCAGTAATTAACCATATTGACACATTGTTTGGTTTTTATTTTTAATAATAGAGATACAATAAATAAGATGATCGTTTAACATATTATGGATTTTAGTCCAAAAAAGAAAAAAAAGAATCGTGTGCTGTTGATGAATGTTGAATCTTTTTCGAAAAGATGAAATCTAATCTAAATGAGTCTGAAGGCATTATATGTATGTTTAATGCTACATCACCCTGACTGTTTGAATATAAGTCAAACTAAATGTTAAAATGTTGTATTTATACATTGTAACATTGGGCTTCGAGCAATTTATATTTATTAAAAAAAGTATACTACAGTTAGATAATTAGGATAATTAGATATTAAAAAATAAAGCAGGATCATTTTGATATATAGTTTTTTATCTTAATAAATAGATATTTTTAAAAAGATTATATAAAAAACACACATATATATTTCCATCTATCTCAAGTTTTAGGTTGTAAGTACTTCAAAACATTGTAGCCAATTACAACAAATTTACTTTAGAAAATATATTTCAGATATATTTTAACACCAAGGTTAGGTTTACGGCAATCTTTTAAATTACTAGTTTTATTTATCCGATTTCAATAAAACCACATTATGATATATTTTATATATATATATATATATATATATATATATATATATATATATATATATATATATATATATATATATATATATATATATATATATGACTAGTAATTATTGTGTAGTTTTAGGGATGTCCAGAGCCGCCTCAAGACGATTTGGGGCCTAGGATAGAAAAAAAAAATGGAACCCTTAGTGATAGATATATAAATATAATTTTTATTTTGGGTAAAGGAGGGTGTTACCTCTGAAAATTTTTATTAATTAAAAAAAGTTAATACAATTGCAGGCTGGGGCCTCCCCACCTATGGAAAGGAAAAAGCTTCGGGACAGGCCCCAAAAGCCAAACAATCTAATACTATGGGTATGTTTGGGTTAGCTTTTTTACGTCAAAAGTGATTTTTAAGAAAAGTGCTTATTAGCTTATAGCTTTTAGGAAAAGCTGGTTTTAAAAAGTGTTTGGATGCGAAAAGCTGCTTTTCCAGGAGTAAAATGGTTAAAAATCTAAAAAGCTAGGATTTTCCAGCTTTTTGAAAGCTTTAGTTTTTCTCATCCAAAAAGTTGTTTTAAAAAGCGCTTTTTAAATAGACAAACACTTTTTTAGCTTATTAGCTTTTTAAAAAGCTAATAAGCTTTTTTTAAAAGCTCTCTCAAACACCCACTATAAATACAAAGCAACAAAATAAAAAAGGCTATAACATGATTTGCACCTTATTACATAAACATAGCAAAGAAAAACTAAAAAAATTTACATTTACGAGCATTTTTGGAAGCAAAGTCATTATAAATAGTATCAAGGTCGATTTTATCCAACATATCTTTTTCGATACATAACATAGCCAAACCATTCAATCTTTCTTGTGACATAGATGATCTCAAATAACTTTTTAATAATTTTAATTTTGAGAAACTTCTTTCTGCTGATGCTACAGTAACAGGTATAGTTAATAATATTCGATATGCAATGAAAACATGTGGATAACAATCTTCATTTTTAACGAACTCTAGAATTTCAACAGCGAGCATAAAAACGTTTGGCAAAGTCATTTGTAACACTTGAAGTTCGGAAAACAAATAATTTGAATCTACATCACACAAGTTATTATGAGAAAATTGTTTTGTGAAATTAATACAACTTTTTTCAAGTTCAATGTCATCCAATGACTTTAACTTTTTTGAATTATATAAAAATCCAAAAATATTTTCAAAAATAGTTAATTGTTCGAATCTACTCTTTAATGAAACAATTGCCATATCAACAACAACCATAAAATATTCAATTCTAAACGATTCTTCGGCTGACTGTAATTCTTGTGCATTATCAATTTCATCAAATTGCCTTTTTCTAGTAACTTGACGTCTTATTCGAAATGTAGGTTCAACATCCATATCAATTGCTATGGATTTGGCATTATCTAAACTACGGGAAAATCCTTCATTTCTATATTTCTCAAAGAATGACATTATACTTTTTAATTGATTAATGGTGCCATCAATACACATAGATTTAGTTTGCAATTTTTTACTTACCATATTAATAGCAAATAAAATATCATACCAAATTACCATACCAAGTAAAAATTCATAACTTTCTATGGCACCAACTAAACTTTCTGCTTCACTTTTTGATTTAGCATCATTGCATGATTTACCTAATTCAATTAAAGCTTGCCTTATTTGAGGAGCTTGAAACCTAAAAGCTTTAACACTTTTAATTCTACTTTCCCAACGTGTATTAGATAAACATTTTACAGTTAAATTGTGAACATTTTCAAGTAGTATGTTCCATCTTTTAGTAGAACTCGAAAATAGTACAAATATGCGTTGCACAACTCCAAAAAAAGAAATAGCTTTTTCACATGAATGGGCCATATCACTAACTGTAAGATTAAGACTATGGCAAGCACATGGCATATACAACGCTCTTGGATTAATTTCAAGTAATCGTTTTTGAACCCCTTAGTGTTTCCCTTTCATGTTAGAACCATTATCATAACCTTGCCCTCTTATGTCATCAATATTAAGACCGATTGATTTAATTGCATATAATAATTCATTAAATAGTCCTAAACCAGACGTATCATCTACCTTCAAAAATTCTAAAAAGTATTCTTCAACTTTTATTTTGTTACTAGATATGTTCACACATCAAATAACTAGAGTCATTTGTTCTTGATGACTTACATCGGGGGTACAATCAAGAATCACAGAAAAATATTTTGCTTCTTTAATAATTTTAATTATAGAATTTCTAACATTGTGAGCTAAAATAGAAATTAGTTCATTTTGGATATTGTGCCCTAAATAATGATTATGGGTTTCATGATTTTCTATCCGTTTAACATGATCTTGCATTACACTGTCAAATTCTGTCATCATTTGAATTCCTCCTAAAAAATTACTGTTGTTATCTTGATTAAGCTTCTCGTTAGATCCTCGAAAAGCTAAATTATATTTGGATAAATATTTCACGGCAGCAATTATTCTTATTAAAACTTGTCTCCAACGTTCTTTTTCTTTTATATATATATTTGTTGTAAGTCCTTATCAATTATTTCATTCTTACCCAATCTTACTCTTAGCTCATTCCAAGATCGCACACATAAAATATGTTGAGCACTATTTTCATGTTCATCAAGTCTTTCATAAAGGTGTTTCCAATTATTAAATCCATTATTTGCCAAAGAAATTTGATTATTATTATTAATAGGTTTAAACAATTTACAACAAAAACAATAAATTTTATCTACTTGTTTAGAATAAATTAACCATTTTCGATCGCTTGTTTCACCATTACCTAGCTTTCTAGTATAAGCACCATAAGAAAAATGTCTAGATAAACTATCTTTAGGAAATACAAGATTTGATTCTCTAATTGGTTCCTTTTCAACTAAAATTTCTCTTAATTTATTGTCAATATTTTCCCAATTACTTGGATCATAAATGTTTAAAGGAGGAACAAATTGATGACCATTTTCATTCATATCATTTTTACTACTAACATTATTTTTATTACTAATTTCATTCTCATTAGTGTTATTTTCATCTTCATTAACGGCATTACTTTCATTGGGAATTTTATTCTCATTAATGTTATTTTCATCTTCATTAGCGGCATTACTTTCATTATTATTATTTTCATCTTTATTAGTAACGTTGTTTTCATTATCAAATTCATTCTCATTAGTGTTAATTTCATTCTCATTAGTGTTAATTTCATTCTCATTAGTGTTAATTTCATTATCATTGTGGCTATTTTCATTATCACTTCTTATATTTTCATGTTGAATTGAAGCATTGAGATTATCTATTTTTTTTATAAATTTATCCATGGATCCCTTTTGAGCCTGTTCATCTTGTTCTATTTTTTTGTTTCATTTTCCTTTTTTGACTTCCGGATAGATGTTTTCTAGGAATCATTATTATCTTATAGTTATTATATGAGGATTTTTATTTAAACAAATCAATGGAAGAAGATGATAATATAAGATTATTAGATAGAGCAATGGAAAAAGAACACCTGATTCATCAATTTGTAGGTTCACTAGGCTGTTGCTAAGTTGCTATTTGCTTCCAAAAAGATTTATATTTCTTATTCAATTATCTACACTCAATATATATGAGACAAAGTTAAATTCGTATATATAAAAAAATAGAAACATAAACTCAATATATATGAGACAAAGTTAAATTCGTATATATAAAAAAACAGAAACATAAAATTGAAAAGTTCAAGTTAATTAAATGGGACGGTGGGACTGATAACAGAACAGAAATCAGAATTCAGAAGTCAACAAAATTGATTTTGGGTATCATGTAAATCATGATTCAGAAATCGGCTCAAGAATTCTGAAAATTGAAAATTGATTTTGGGTATCATCTAAAACACGAAATCTAGAAAAATTGATAAATCTCTAATTCTCTATCACTCTAAGAAATCTGAAAATCTATAAAAAAAAAAAGTAAAAATCAATTGTTTATCTTACCTGATCAGATTTCAGATGTTATTGCTTCCTAAATCCTAATTGCTCAATTGATTATTGGATGTCTGGATGGAATCGATATCAGAAATCAGTTGTTCTCGTTAAGTCGTTTTCCTTCAATATCGGGAGCGGGAGTGCGACTGTGCGACTGCAAGAGCGAGACTGTGGAAGAGAGTCAAGAGACGAGGGGTCGAGGATAGGGACGAATCGACGATAGCAGTTGGCACTTGGCATTGAAAACTGAAGAGTCCCGCACTCCCGCTTTAGGCTTGACGCTTGAACGAATCAACGTGCGAAAGAGAAGCTCCTGAGAAATCAGGCACCCTTTTTTCTTTTTTTCTTTTTCTGATTACCTAATCTAACTTTATATCATCATATGGGCCTCAAAAATTCTGAAAACAAATACTTCTATTTGCTAGAACAGGCTTCTAAAAATGGGCCCTATACAAATTTTGGGGCCCTGGGCCATTGCCCAGCCTGCCCCCCTATTGGGCCGGGACTGGGGATGTCAAACAACCTCGTTGGACCCCGTTTCCGGTACAATGGCTATTTTTACAATGTTTTCAGGTTCAAGGGCAGTAGCGGGGGAGGGTTTTACCCCGTTTAATTTTCGGGGGCAGGAGCGAGGGTAGGGAGTTTCGTCCTAAATACCCCATGAGTTCTCCGCAATAATTGTCCTATATTTAATTATTTTATTTATAATAATAAATATTGAACTTAAAGTATCCATTATGTAATGTATGTTTTGTATTTGAATAACTAGTATAATAAGTAAGGTTAAAAAAAAATAAACAAGTGAAAAAATAAGGTAAATAAGGTTAAACAGAAGATTTCGTACCAAATGAGATTAACGGGGGATTCGGGGTAAACGAGGGCGATCTTAAAATTTTGGGACGAAATCGGTACCAAGGAAACCAAGGAATTCAGGGTTAGGAAAAACAGACGAAATCATGGGTGGGGGCGGGGGATGCTATTTCCACCCCATGTTTGGTTTTGTTGACATCTCTATGTGCTTATAGGAACCAATGAGAATTCAGGAAAAAATCAATTATTAATTTATTAAATAGGGGTAGATTTGGAATTATGAATATGATTAGTTTTATAAATAAATTAAAATTTGATATGTTATAAACATCATTTAAATCAAGCATCAGTTACACGGATCTCCCATTCATCAACACAACACAACCCTAACCTATGTTGCCACCATCTTCATTACCATCCACCTTCTACCATGTCAAACTCATCATATCTTCACGTCACATCTTACACCACCATTATCATAATCTCTAAACCTTAACATGTGAACCGAGCTTAAATAAAGAAGAAATTCAAGTTCGAGACGTTGAAAGAAAAAAAAAAGCAACGATAGATCATCATCATCTCCACACCATCGTCCTCATCATTCGATTTTTATTGAATGCACCAACAATTCGAGTTAAAGTAAAGCAGCTATATCCTTTAAATTGTTTTTACACAAACATATTCTTCATTGTTCAAATCTATGTGAAAGAAAGAAGCATATCCTCTGAACCAATGAATTCAAAATAAAGGAAAGCAACCATAAACCAAAGTATTTTTCTTTCATACTCTTTGTTTTTCATACCCTATCCTTGTGGTCTTCAAGTCACATTCTTTCAAATTTATAGAAAAATACTAATATTCATACTCACAAAATGTATAAAAACAACAATGCTCTTTCAGAATTTCATGACTCACCATACAAAAATAGCAACATTCTTTTAAAATTTTAGGAAAGAATCAGTAGAATGCATTCTTAATTTTGATATTGGTTGTATACTTCATTATGATATAATGTACTTTGTAATTTAAGTTTTTTTTTTTTTTTTTTTTTTTTTTTTTTTTTTTTTTTTTAGTTTTAGTAAAAAAAAAAAAACACAAACATTCTTAAAGGAATGTCATTCTCATTTCTTCTACATTTTACATGATTCCCAAGAGAATATATCAATGTTGTAATAAAAATTAATATTGAGTTGATAAAAATGTTATTCATGATAATATGCAATAATATTCTTTAAAAAGGAAATCCATTTTCATATAAATTCTTGATTCTCAAAGCATAAGATCACTTTATGTAACATTGTTTAAAAGAAATATAATTAAAGAAGAATCGGGGATTAATAACTGAAATTGAAATGTATTAATTGTTTTATTTTAATTAATTTAATAAATTGCATAAATTAATGGTTTTAATTATGCATTTTCCTAAAATATGACCATGCCTTAAATAAATTATATGTAATTTGACTCTGATACTTTTGCAAAAAAGATTAATATGATTATATAGTACATGTTATTTTATTAACATATACTTTAATATCATAATTATTCATTCTTTTTTCATCCAATGGTCCATATTAATCCATACGGTCACACAAAATGTTAACCATGATAATTGATCATTTATATTATTAAACTGTGAATATTGTATGGGCTAGAAATATAATATTAAATAACATACATATAGTTTAGACAATTTGATGTGGTTAACTAAGTCTGTAAAAGATAAGGTATTCAAATGATGATCATGTAGTTTTCAAACACTCCAAAATAAACATGTGTGTAGATTCAAATCCCACATTATTCAAAAAAAAGAAATGGACTGTAGTATTTTACCTTCTTTTTGTTATGTTATGGAATTTGGTGTTTATATAAACCCCACTGGCAACTACTTTCAGAGACGTCATGAATGTTTTAAGGTGTTCAAAATGGTTGGAATATATGATATACATGGATCATTCACAATTTGAAGGCAATTCAATCCATATCTTTCCGATGATGTATCACACACCTCAAAATTCCTTATAGATCAAAAGTTACACTCGTTTTAAGTTTAGATTCTATTGGCCTCATTTTCCTTTCTTCCATATTTGCTTATAAATGCTTCAATATGCTCTACATCACAAAGATAAATGGAAATGTTTTACCTAACTGCTTAGTGAGGAGTAGATATATGTTCTTTCATTGTTGTATTTCACATGATGTTATTTACATCCTTGTGAATTAGGGACTAACTAAGGCGTCAAAGGAAGTCCTGTTTTTGAGCATAAATAGTGTGTAATCGATATTTATGTCAACTTTAAAAAACATACAATGGAGTGCACTCATATTTTCCAATTATTTTCAAAAATTATACTTGTTCTTCAAATTTAAATGTCGCTTATAAACACACATATACATTGTAATAATCAGTAGACAATAGATAGGAAATGATGGCTCCATTTAAAATAATTGCAATCCTTCGGAGACGAATCATGTACATAAAGGAAACAACATAGTTCAAAATCAAAATTTATGTTTCAAAAGTATACGAAACACAACATATTACCTCATAATTAGGGCATTCAATAAATCTTATATTCTTATACTCGAAAATTTAACTTGAGCTGATTATCCACAAACACAAGTGTTACCTCATAAACTCAAAAAATGACGTCGATTGAAAAAACAAAAATCAAAGACTTGTTGTATAAATCAGAGTTGCCAAAACCGGCTATTACCAATCAAAATAATAGATTATAAACAACTCATATCAGTTCAGTGGGAAAACATGTAAAAAATAACTAAATGTATATATTATTTATAGACTCATAGTTTATTATCATATCAAGTAATTATCCTCTAACAAATTTAAATCCGATTTTTAAGTAGAGAAATTAAATTGATTCCTACTTTTTATACCTACAAATGTTCCTACCCAATAAAATTATGACAAGTATCATCTTTCCATATTTTTTAAACTAAATTATTAAGACTATATTAGGAATATATCAAATACAATTAAATTGAATGGTGATTTGTCATAATTTTAGTGGGTAGGAATAATTGTAGGAATAAAAGGTAGGAGGCAATTTAATTTCTCTTAAGTAAAAACTTAATTAACACAATAAACTTTTTTATTTGGTAATTGAATCCATTGATCACAAACCATATATCATATATCCATACATATTTATTTTAGAATAATAACGTACCTAAAATAAAAAAATTCTCAAAATATCTAATTTTACATATAATATATTCGTTATAATACAAAGTAGAAACATATAACTAAATATATATAAAGTTAAATAAGACTTTATAGTGGGTATTTAAAGTGACGCGGTATAGAACAGTAGCTTCATGCTCTGATAAATAACATCCAGGCCAGCTGTTGCTCTTCTGGCTTTCAGGTGTATGGACCAAGTCATCGGTCTTTACCTATCGTTTTCATATCCTGACGCCATGGCTAAAATGTCACTTTATAGGAAACCATCTTTATTTCTATTTTCAACCTCACTCTTTCAGGTAATTTACTTTCACCTCTTAACATTTTGGCTCTTGTAAAAACTAATCTCCCTTGTTAACAGGAGGATGTAGATGAATTCGATATGAAATTATGATATATATTTGCTTTTTGTTGATGAATTGAAACGCATTTCAATGGTATAGAGGGAATACAAGTCGGTTTAATGTCATACAGTGCCTTAGTCTTTATCGTCTTCGAATCAAGTAAGCTTTTTTATATTCTGAAGATTTGGTTTCGATATTGAGGTTTTGTTATCTTCGAAATTCAATTGCTTGGATTGAAATTCCGATTGCTTTTCTTCAAATATTCGTATTAGTATTTGGTTGTGTTGCTTTTGGGTTCTTCAAACTCGTTCGATTGATCTGCTATTGTGGAATTCATCTGTAATTAATGCATAAATTTGAAATTTGGATTTGGCTAAGGATCTGTAGAGAAATCTGTAGAATCCAATTTTTCTCAGATTTTGTAAGATTCGAGTGTAGATTTCTTGATTAATTCAATTCATATTTAACTGCTTCTCTTCCTGCTTTCAATTTTTTTTTTCAAGATTTTGTTGTTTTTCGGGTCTTCAACTTGTTGGGATGATCTGATTTTTTAGGATTCGTGTAGATCTGATATTGATGCGAATATGACTTTTGAATCATGTCAAGGATCTGTGTAGAAATCTATAGATTTTTTTTTTTTTTTTCTTTTTTTCACTTCGATTTGGTTGGATTCATATGTAGATTTGTCAATTGCTTCAAATCAAATTCCAACTTGCTTCTGTTCGGACATCTGGTTTTTTAAAGATTTTGTTGATTTCCAGTTTTTCAATGG